>NC_090265.1:828665204-829323537 GCF_040414725.1 Anabrus simplex
TTGATGAGAAATACTTGAGTTAAAAGTTAACTTCTGGTAGCACGGAGTATGGTCATAGGAATAGGAGATACCTTCATTGATATCTTCATTGACCCTGTTGAACGAAAGACATTGATCGAACTATAAATAGTGAAAGTATATCATGCACGCGACACAAAGAGGAGTTCATCACAAGAACTACACGTCCTACATTCTACAGTACTGCAGGCGCCATCTAGCATTACCGGTCATGAAGTGGAAACTGTTACTGAATCAGATCGATAACAAACAACGTCGGATAAGACAGAACCTTGGAGACTAAAAGAGAATATTGGCAACGTAGGCGTACGGTTAAGGAGGTCCTACTCAACCAAAACGTACTTCCAGGATTTTTGAAGTCGAAATAGTATACTGTATACTCCCTGCCATGTAAGCTTATACACTAAGGGCCCAACCATACTCTTGCTCCCCTGTAGTGATTTATAGTTTTTTTTAACTGTTGAGTTCGATTCACTGTTGCTAACCATATAGTTTAGGGACCCTACTGGCCGATACGATGTCTTGCACGTTGGCTGTATATAGGGGCTGCCTGACCGAGGCGGTAAAGGCGTGCTCGGTTCGTCCGGAAGGACGTGGGTTCGAATCCCCGTCAGCAAGTCGTAAAATTTAAGAAACGAGATTTCCACTTCCGGAGGTCATATGGCCCTGAGGTTCACTCAGCCTACACCAAAAATGAGTACCAGGTTAATTCCTGGGGGCAAAGGCGGCCGGGCGTAAAGCTAACCACTCTACTCCATCACGTGCCGAGGTTAACAATGGTGGAAGCCTTTACCTTCCGCTCCACCTTCCGCTCCTCCAAGGGCCTTCATGGCCTGTACGGAGGTGACTTTGCTTTGCTTTGGCTCTATATAGTCAATGTTTCGGTAAAGTTGAATAGACCCTGCCCCCGTGCCAGAGATTAACCAATGGTGGTTAAAATTCCCGACCCTGCCGGGAATCGAACCCGGGACCCCTGTGACCAAAGGCCAGCACGCTAACCATTTAGCCATGGAGCCGGACTTGGCAGCAGTGATGAGCCATTAAACAAAAGAGAATAAGGCGGTGATATTTACTTTTTAGTGTATAGTTTTACATGACGAGTACTGATACTATGAGTTGCGGTACGTTATTACGTTTCATGTCTGACGAAATAACCAATAAATTGCCGTCCAGAATGTGTTGTCAGTGGCTATAACAATATATTCCTTTGTACAAGGATGATCAAGTAGAGAACGACCATCAGATGTTCCGAATCATGAGTTTATTGTGCCTACACAGAGCGTTTGTTTCAGCTGAAAAAAAAAAAAAAAAAAAACTATTCTCCAAGGTCTGCAAACTGTACAATGCTGATCAATACTGATCTCTGTCACGATCAGTTCTTACCGACCGCAACAAGAGCCCCACGTTTTTCTAATCTGGGTGTTCTGGTCGCCTAATAAAACCTCCGCGAGGTGATTTGATTTGTCTCTGGTGTTCCTATCAAGATCCGTATTCTAGAAATAAAACTCTTTCTGAATCCGAGTCTTGAAGCAACAGGTTTGTGTTCATGAATTGCGTGGCGGGGATCTGTCTCGTATTTTTATTCTTTTCGATGTAGAGTGGAGTTACAGTACTTCAATGATGGGGTGGGGATAATCTAATGAGGTCAGTCATAAACACTGTCCCTTTCCATAATAAACAGTTCACGGAAATCTTTTTTGAATTTTCTAAGAATGGGGACTATATTAAATACAGGGTGTATCCATGATGATGTTACAAACTTTCAGGGATGATGGAGGATGCCAAATGGATCAATTTGGGATAAGGAACCTCAGTGTGGAAACGTTCGAGTCAAAAGTTATTAATAATCCAAGTTGTTTAACGTTCGTCCGTTCTTAACAGACGGCGGGGTGTCGGAATTTCGTCCCGCAGTAGTTCTTTAACGTACCGGAAGCCAACGACATGGGGTTGTCACCTTTCAACACCCTTACAAGCCACCGACCTCAGTAGAATTTGAACCCGTTAACTTGGGATCAGTAGACTAATGCCGTATCCACTACACCACAGCAGCCGGCAGTCCAAAGTTGAAGCAAAAATCGGTCTGATACTTCCGACTGTACCGTACACTACAAGTGCTAAGAGTACAATATTGGGGAGACAATCCCGACGAGCAGAAGAGGCTAGGATAATAACTCAACGACCCCGATGTAGATGGCGTGTTGTGTACTGACGTGATCAGTGTGCGATGTCTGTGCTGTAGGTTCAGTCTGTGTTTACGGGTTGAAGTTGTACGTAGATCAGCCCTATCCAAATGGAGTTGTACCGGGTTACGAAGCTTGCAGATATGGTGTTCGTGTATGAGCAAGCAAATTGAAGCAGCAGAGAAGCCGAACGGTTGTACAGGACCAAATATCCACGTAGGAGACATCCAGCTCACACCATGTTTCCATGACTGTTTCAGCGATTAAGTGAAACAGGGCAATTCGTACCACAGTACAATGACCGAGGAGGACGACGAATTACACGGACTCCCGACTTAGAAGATGCAGTGTTTGCTCGCGCGGATGAGGCGCATGCAATCAGCACTCGAGCAGTTGCACGTGAAATGAATATTTCGCATATGATTGCATGGCGCGTATTACGTGAAATGCAGGTACACACCTACCACCCACAGAAAGTGTAGGCTTTGGGTCCTACTGACTTCGCACGTCGTGTCGTGTTCAGGCAATGAGTCTTGCAGTTCCTTGCAGTCGATCCTCACTTATCCTCACTTTCCTGTGTGTGTGATTTTCACACATGAAGCCTGTTTCACCAGAGACGAAATGCTAAATAGTCACAATAGTCATGTTTGGGCCGGTGAGAATCCTCATGCTACAGTTGTGAAGAACCATCAGCACAAACTTTCAGATCACGTGGAAAAGTAGGCCCGTTTCTTCTTCCTACCCACCTAAATGCAGCAGTGTACACAGTGGAGCTCAGAGATGTACTACCCACGTTCCTGGAACACTTCCCCCTTGCCCTTCGTCAACGGATGTTGTCCCAACATGATGGAGCCGCACCTCACTTTGGACTGAGGGTTCGTGTACAAATCGATCAGACACGACTATTTAGCATTTCGTCTCTGGTGAAACAGGCTTCATGTGTGAAAATCACATACACAGGAAAGTGAGGATAAGTGAGGATCGACTGCAAGGAACTGCAAGACTCATTGCCTGAACACGACACGACGTGCGAAGTCAGTAGGACTCAAAGCCTACACTTTCTGTGGGTGGTAGGTGTGTACCTGCATTTCACGTAATACGCGCCATGCAATCAGACATTCCCTGAAAAGTGTATAGGAAGAGGAGGTTTCGTGGGCCGCTCGTTCACCTGATCTCACCCCACTTGATTTCTTTTTGCGGGGCCATGTGAAAATCCTTGTGTATGAGACACCTGCCGAGACTGAAGAAAATCTCTTGGCAAGAATTATCTCTGCCTGTTACGCTATTCAAACGATACCGGAGATATTCGAACGGGTGCGACAGAACTTTGTGCGACGATGCCTTACCTACATTGACGCAGGGAGACGCCATTTCGAACATTTGTTGTAAATGGAGCAGCTTGTGAAACTTGTACAGGTAAACGGACTTATGAGTAGAATTTTGCTTAACTTTTGACTCGATCGTTTCCGGAATATGGTTCCTTATCTCAAATTGATACATTTGCCGTTCTCCATCATCGCTGGAAGTTTGACAAATCATCACGGATACACTCTGTATAACAGCCCTGATATGACCTGCGCAGTTTCATTCAACGTACTTGCCCAAGGAAGGCTGAGAGAAGCCTGAATGGATAGACGGGTGGTAGCAGAAGCCTGGCAGAAGATTCAGCTGGAGTCACGTGGTCCCCAATTCACGTTCTTTATATTAAGAGTCTAGGAGGCAGGGAAACTAAGAGCTGCCACATATAAAAGGCAGCGAAACTGGTCATGAAATCCGAGCAAAGGCTAGTAAGGAGGTCATAATTCGCTATGTAGGTATAGTGTGTCTTTTTGTTGACAGGAGGGGCTGCCTGGTCGAGGTGGTAAAGGCGTGCTCGTTCCACCCGGAAGGACGTGGATTCAACTCCCCGCCAGGAACATTCTAGTGCACATCACCCGAGCTATAAAAAGAGAGCCGCGGCAGTCAGTTGGTGCTGGACTCGGAGTCAGTGTTGGACTCCGTGGTGGAGTCAGTGTGATACTCTGTGTTGGGGTTCGGTGGCTGGGATGAGAGCGACAGAGGCGTTGTTTGTCGCTAGTGCCCCACCGAGGTCTGAACAAGGAGTGCCCAGGGAGTAGCCGGATTGAAGGCGACGTACAGGTCAAAAGATTATGTACTGCCTTAGAGTACTGTGTGTGTAGACTACTTGTGTCCGTGAATCAGCGACTGAAGCAGTTACCGTGAGTGTGAGGTAATTGGACCTGTGTTAATATCCACTGTTGTATCGTCCTGCTGTTGAATACTGTTGATCTGCTGCCGTTTAGTTGTTCACTGCATACGACTGTGTGAATTACTGGACTGTCTCTGGAGTCGAAACAAGGAATGATCATCGTGTGTTGTGTACCCAGTAGGCAAACCAACCAAACCCCATGGCACTACAGCCCTTGAAGGGCCTTGGCCTACCAAGCGACCGCTGCTCAGTCCGATGGTCTGCAGATTGCGAGGTGTCGTGTGGTCAGCACGACGAATCCTCTCGGCCGTTATCTTTGGCTTTCTAGACCGGGGCCGCTATCTCATCGTCAGATAGCTCCTCAATTCTAATCACCGTAGCCTGAGTGGACCTCGAACCAGCCCTCAGGTCCAGGTAAAAATCCCTGACCTGGCCGGGTGTACCCAGTAGCACTGTGTTCAAACCCAGCGGTCTGCACACAGCTGCTGTATGGGGTGACTGGACTTGGGAAATGTGAAAGTTAAGGCGAGATCGTGAGTGGGATTAGAGCTTACTTCAGGTAAAGACAGTTCGACTGAAGTCCTGCTGTGAGAGACTTATACACAGACAGCAATTAGTAAGTATGGCCAATCATGACTGAATAGAATTGTGTGTGCATTTATTGGGTCACCCTGAAATAAATTCTTCTTCTACCACTTTTCCCCACATCTGTGGGGTCGCGGGTGCGAACTGTGTCGCACAAGTGGATTTGGCTCTGTTTCGCGACCGGATGCCCTTCCTGACGCCAACCCTATATCGAGGGATGTAATCGCTATTGCGTGTGTCTGTGGTGGTTGGTAACGTAGTGTTGTCTGAATGTGAAGAGGAAAGTGTTGGGACAAACACAAACACCCAGTCCCCGAGCCAGAAGAATTAATGAGATGCGATTCAAATCCCCGACCGACCGGGCGAGTTGGCCGTGCGGTTAGGAGCGCCCAGCTTTGAACTCGCATCCGGAAGATAGTGAGTTCGAACCCCACTGTCGGCAGACTTGAAGACGATTTTCCGTGGTTTCCCATTTTCACACCAGGCAAATGCTGGGAATATACGGTACCTTAATTAAGGCCACGGCCGCTTCCTTCCCATTCGTAGGCCTTTACTGTCCCATCGTCGCCATAAGACCTATCTGTGTGGGTGCGACGTAAAGCAAATAGCAAAAAATTTCCCTGACCCGACTGGGAATCGAACCCGGGACCCTCTGAACTGAAGGCCTCAACGCTGACCATTCTGCCAATGAGTCGGACTCACTCTGAAATAAATTAAAGTAGACCCTAATAAAAAAGAAGCTGTTTTCATCGTAAAATCAAGAAACGAGATGTCCACTTCTGGAGGTGCACATGGCCCTGAGGTTCACTCAGCCTACACCAAAAATGAGTACCAGGTTAATTCCGGGGGGCAAAGGCAGCCGGGCGCAGAGCTAACCACTCTACCGCATGAAGTGCCCAGGTTACGGATAGTGGAGGCCTTTATCTTCTACCCCTCCAAAGGCCTTCATGGCTTGTATGGAGATGACTTTGCTTTGTTTTCATCGCAACAATATTATACCCATTGAGAGTAAAGGAAACACAGGGTAGGACAAGGCTAGGACTGGAAATGAAGCGACCGAAGCCTTAATTAAGGTACAGTCCCAGACATTTGCCTGGTATGTAAACGACAAACCACGGAAAACCACTTTCAGGGCTGCCGACAGTGGGGTTTGAGCCCACTATCTTCCAAGAGCAAGCTCACAGGCATGCGACTAAATCGCGTAGCTATCTCGCTCTGTTGGATTACGTATATCAACTGATGTAGTAGTCTGGCTTAGTAATTCTCTTGAGGTGCAGACATTTCCTGTGAAGTGTCGACTCGCTAAGTGTAGCTTATGCACGAGTTGGATTTAAAACTGTGAAATGACTCCGGAAATATGAAATATTTTCGGCTTAAATTAGTTGATACATGAGTGTCTAATTGAGCAATAAATATTCGATACTTTATGATTAATAATATCACCATCTAACGGTGGTTATATGCTGGAACGAACTGCCAGACTTCCTCTTTGAGGAGACCTCACAAGTTGGCACGAGAAGATGTGGCTTGAGCAACAGATTTATCATGTCTTATTAATTAATTTAAGCTGTATTACCAACTGAATGACTTCGTCACTAGACCTAGTGACTGCACGACTTAGTCGCTAGATTTAGAACAGAGCTCGTTTAAAAATGTATTAATTTTTATCCCCGTTATGGACCCAAGTCAGAAGTAATTCATTCTTTAATATTATTTCCTGTTTTCAAGTATTCACTTCGGCTGAACAGATTATTTTTTATTAAAAAAATAAAAATCCAAATTTCGGCAGAAAATGAGCCCTCTCAAATGCCTTATAAAATGGCTATGGGATCCATACCAATTCTTGAATTCCATGCCAACCTCACTGCGGACATTTTATGCAACATAGCACGCAATGAATACCAGGAAATAATTTAATTGGCATTGATGTAAGAAGCGGTTTCAATTCTTCGTTCTTCTCTCATTGGTGTTACTGGCTGGTACACAGGGCTGCACACTCGAAGAAATTTTCAGGAAAGTTCTCCTGGAAGTACATTGCTGAGATTCTAGGTTCTTACAACTGTATAGGCCTATCATTGTTCTCTTCACACTACTCCCACTAAATTGTCCTTCTGCAAATTTTGGGCTTGGAAGATTTGAGAGAAAGGAGACGAGCTGGTCGACTACGTGGTATGTTCCGAACTGTCAGGGGAGAGATGGCGTGGAATGACATTAGCAGACGAATAAGTTCGAGTGGTGTTCTTAATAGTAGAAAAGATCACAATATGAAGATAAAGTTGGAATTCAAGAGTACAAACTGGGGTAACTATTCGTGTGTAGGAAAAAGAGCTAGGGATTGGGATAATCTACCAAGGGAGATGTTCCATCATTTTTCCAAATTCTTTGCAATTATTTAAGAAAATACTAGGTAAACAACAGACCGGCATATGCCACCTGGGCGACTGCCCTAAATGCAGATCAATGGTGATTGGTTGATTGATACACTAGTAATAGGATTGTAATCATCAAACACGAGCCTTACAGCCTTTCCACAGGTAGTAGTGAACCGTTGGGTACGATATGTAGTCTGACAGATGAGACTGCCGATTATGTTGGCTTCGTGGTAAGAGTTGTAAGCGTATATTCGGGAAGTGATGGATTAGAACCCCATCTTTGAAAAACCCCTGTGGGTGGGGGACGCAGACGAAGAATACACCCACGGTATCCCCTGCCTGTCGTAAGAGGCGGCTAAAAGAGGCGACCAAGGGATGATTGTATTAGAACCATGAAACTACTTGTGATTAGTACCACTACGCGGGGAACGCCATGGGTCGCTTTTACTTGCGCGTAGTACCACTATGTTATGTACCAAATGGGTTTGTGATTAGTAGCAACGGAATGCGTTGCCGGTTTCTACAATACCTGTGATTAGTACCACTTTAGGAGCGACACCATGGATGAGCGACACCATGGTTCTGGCTTGCCTATGATTAATACCCACTATATGAGGAACACCAAGGGATAGTGCAGGTCCCTGCGGTTAGTACACGTATGTGATGAACACCATAGGTTTGCGTTGCCTATAAATGGCGCCGCAATGTGCGAAACACCATAGGTCTGTATTCCATGTGCGAATTTCATTACCTGTGCATAATACTGTGTGGAATGCCGCGAGTCTACGCTACTTTTGATTAGTACCGCAACATGACGAATACCATGGTTCTACTTTCCTAGCGACAAGTACCATTACGAGGGGCCGATGACTTGGATTTTGGACCCCTTTAGACTAAAAGCATCATCGATTCAGTATTATGCTATAGACGCAGTCCCTTGGTCAGTAATACTATTGGTTCACGTGTGTTTCTGTGAATGTGAGGCATTGCGGGTCGGATCCACTGACTGTCTTAAATTCATATCCATCCATTCATTCTTCGTCCTCAGGTTTTGAATTCTGGTCAGGGGAGGAGTTTGGACTTTTAATTTGTCATTCCATTTCGTCTCATTTCGTACCATTAGGGGTCGATGACGTAGATGTTAGGCTCCTTTAAACAACAAGCATCATCATCATCATCATCATCATCATCATCTTTGAAAACCCTGAAGGCGCTCTTCTGTGATTTCCCATTTTCACATCAGAAATTCGTTTGAGATTTCTGTCTCATATTTTGTCTGCGGGAGGTTACAGAATAATGCATAGGCTATTTCATTAATATGAATATATTGTAAAAGATTGTCCTCGGACACTCCCGGCACTAAAAGCCATACGCCATTTCATTTCATTGTAAAAGATGTCCGGCTCTTCGGCTAAACGATCAGCGTAGTGGCTTTTGGTTCATAGGGCACTGGGTTGGATTCCCGGCTATGCCAGCCGGGGTGGGGATTTTAACCATGTCCGGTTAACTCCTTTAGCTCGGAGCTGTGTGTTTGTGTGTGTCCGTGAGTTCGTGATAATACGCGTTTTCGTTTAAATACAACGCATCACATTGCAAACCACCACAGAAACACTCATTAGTAAATATATCCCTCCACTAGACTTGGCGTCGGGGAAGACACCCGGCCATAAAACTGGACTTAATCTACGTGAAGTACTGACCCAAATTATTTGGGGAAATGCCAGCAAGAAGAATAATGGTAGCCGGGAATCGAACCCGGGACTCTCTGGACCAAAGACCAGAACGCTAACCACTTAGCCGTGGAGCCGCACTTAAGATGAAGTACAACTGGGCAACCATTCTCTATTAACACTAGTCAAAGGGAAATTGGAAGAAGTCCGACACTTCGAAGAATGAAGGTGTCGGTAAGAATTAATTTCGTGTGGTTATTCCTAAAGGTCTTGCATTCGAGAATTTATCATACATGTGAGCAGAATATCGGAACCTCACAGTTTGGCCTCAGGCATGGTTTTGGTACTAGAGATGCATTGTTCAGTCTGCAGGCATTAGTCCAACGGTGCCGAGATGTCAATGTCGATGTTTTTGCTTATTTCATCGACTACGAAAAAGCCTTCGAAATAGTCCGCCATGACGAACTTATGAACATTTTTCCAGAAGTGGAACTTGATGGGCGGGATATCCGTATCATTGGTAGGTACAGTAATCTCTACTGGAACCAGAGTGCCGATGTTCGTGTCTTGGAATAAGTCTCAATTATGAAAGGAGTTCGCCAAGGCTGTATTCTCTCACCCATGCTTTTCAACATCTATTCAGAAAAGATGCTCTTTACTGAAAGACTCAAGGAGTTGTGGTTAATGGTTTCATTATAAATAACATCAGGTATGCCGATGACACTGTGCTACTTGCAAACAGTCTCCAGGATCTACAGGATTTTTAAATATTTGTTTTTCGTCGCACCGACACAAATAGGTCTTATAGCGACGGTGGGATAGGAAAGGGCTAGGAGTGGGAAGGAATCGGCCGTGGTCTTACTTAAGGTACATTTGCCTGATGTGAAAATGGGAAACCACGGAAAACCATCTTCAGGGCTGCCGACAGTGGGGTTCGAACCCACTATCTCCCGGATGCAGGAACTATTTAATGCTGTCACTGAAATCAGCAACGCCATGGGCTTGAGGCTTAATGTAAAGAAGACCAAGTGGATGGTTATAAGCAGGAGAGAAGATGGCATTCGAGGTAATCTCACAGCAGCAAAGGACAAGATCGCAAGAGTGGCAATATTTAAATACCTGGGATGTTACATCAATGATGACTTGGACCTTCCTCATGAGATCCGATGCAGAATTGAGCATGCCAGAACATCTTTTCAGAGACTTAGAAAACTTTTGACAAGCCGTGACCTTTCCATTACACTACGGACACGACTACTCCGGTGCTACGGTTTCCCCCACCACCCCATGACTCAACAGCCCCGAAGGGCCATGGCCTACCAAGCGATCACTGCTCAACCCGAAGGTCTGCAGATTACGAGGTGTCGTATGGTCAGCACGACGAAATCCTCTTGGCCGTTATTCTTGGCTTTCTAGACCGGGGCCGCTATCTCACCGTCAGATAGCTCCTCAATTGTAATTACGTAGGCTGAGTTGGCCTCGAGCTAGCCCACAGGTCCAGGTAAAAAAAACCTGACCTGGTCGGGAATCGACCCCAGGGCCTCCGAGTAAGAGGCAGGCACGCTACCCCTACACCGCGCGGCCGGTGGTGCTACGGTTTCAGCATTCTGTTATATGGCGTTGAGGCACGGACATTAACTGAGACCATGTGCATTAAGTTGCAAACATTTGAAATGAGGACGTACCGGAAGATGCTGAAGATACCTTGGTCAGCTAAAATTACCAATATAGAAGTTTTGCACCGTATGAACAAAGAACCAGAAATTCTCACTACCATCAAGAGAAGGAAGCTAGAATACTTTGGTCATATGATGCGGAACAGTAAATGCTTCCTTCTGCAAGTAATACTCCATTTGAAAATTAATGAGAAACGTAGTCCGGAGAGAAGTAGGATATCGTGGCTCGGCAACTTGAACCAGTGGTTTGGGGTGACAAATCTTACTCTGTTCAGAACAGCTATGAACAAACAGCAGATCATGCTACTGATCGCCAACGTTCCGCGAGGACATGGCACATAAGAAGAAGATTTCCTAGCCTGGTGCAGCCTTTGTAAAGGAGACCGGTGGGCGGCATTTTTCGTGTATGGGAACTGGGAATGTTGGGGACAGTACACGTACCCAGTCCTCGAGCCGGGGGAAATAACCATTTGTTAAAATTTCCAACACGGCCGGGAATCGAACCCGGGGCCCTTTGAACCGAAAGCGACTACGCTGACCATTTCGTCAAGGAACCAGACAAGGAATCGGTAAAAGAAGGGAAAGGGCCACGAAGGGCATGAAAGTGAAAGACTCTCTGGGGTCTAGGCCTTGCAAAAGGAGGGGATCCAGAGAGGCCAGATGGTAAAGAAGCGAGAAGATTGCACAAGTAAATGGAACCAATGCCAGACTCAGCCAAGGGAACCGTGGTAGCCAACCCACGCTCCGAATTTAAAAGCCCCTGGCCCCTCTTTTAGTCCCCTCTTACGACAAGCAGGAGATACCTCGAGTGTATCTACCGCTCCTACCCACAGGGGAGGAAGAAGAGGAAGAAGAAGAACACGAAGAAGAAGAATAATAAGAAGAAGGTATAATATTTACTATCGGGTTATAACAGTGATGAAGATAATTGCTTCTATCCCCCCACTCCTAGGATTTTCCTATATGGATAGAGTGGCCATTTTATCTTTCAATTGTTTTTACACCATCTCCTTTAACAGAATAGGTCTTGACATATTCACAGTTTGAGCTTTCAAGCAAACTCCTTCGATATTATCCCCAGTAATCTATCTTCTGTTTTACAAGTTAACCGTTTTACTTCGTTAATTTTCGTTTTCCAGCAGAATAAATTAAAATGGAAGAGGGGAGTGTCCAAGAGTGTTGATCAGCAGGGTGGGGCAGTTACGTCACCGTGAAGCGTGCAATCGATTTTGCGTAAGGAACGAGGAAACCATATCAAAGACGCGAACTCTCATGCGTCTCTCAGCAAGAACGCTTCACTTCCCGTGTAAGAGAAATTGATCAGTGATCACCCTTGACTTTGACACTGAAGTCACGACCTCTCGACAGCGTCCCCGTTCAATGCTAGCGTGATTATTGACGTGGACTGAGTGGCGCCATGAAGAATCGAGTGCATCATGGACTGACTGCAGCACTGACCCAACGTCTACATACGCGGGCTGCCAAAACATTCCACATGATAATTGACACTTATATTAATCAAAGCAGTAGCGGCGATGGGAAATTAGAAGTGGGTGAGGGGGGTAAAAATGTATAGACAAAAATATGTACCCGGGTTTGAGGGATATGGCGGTGGGGGAGGGGGTTTTACATCAAAACTGAAAAACTAGCTACAAATTGGTAAGTGAGCGAATTTGCGAGAGGTAAAAGTAATAATAAATTACAGTATGATTGCTTTTACGTCCCACTAACTACTTTTGACGGGTTTTGGAGAAGCCGGGGTGCCAGAATTTTGTCCCGCAGGAGTTCTTTTGCGTGTCAGTAAGTCTACTAACAAGAGACAAACGTATTTGAGCACCTTTAAATACCACCGGACTGAGCCAGGATCGAACCTGCCAAGTTGGGGTCAGAAGGACAGTGCCTCAACCGTCTGGGCCACTCAGCCCCGCAGAGGTAAAAGTTGACAGTCTAACTTAAGTGAGAGGATAATACTCTTTTGAGATTTTGATTCAATATTATACAATCAAATTTTCACCAGAGGGACAATAAAAACACCTGTATTACAATTAAATACACTGGGCGAGTTGGCCGTGCGGTTAGGGGCGCGCGCCTGTGAGTTTGCATTCGGGAGATAGTGGGTTCGAATCCCACTGTCGGCAGCCCTGAAGATGGCTTTCCGTGGTTTCCCATTTTCACACCAGGAAAATGCTGGGGCTGTACCTTAATTAAGGCCACGCCCGCTTCCTTCCAACTCCTAGGCCTTTCCTATACCACCGTCGCCATAAGAGCTATCTGTGTCGGTGCGACGTAAAGCCACTAGCAAAAAAACCCACAATTAAATAGAAGTACGGCGTGATTATACAATTAACATAATTTAGGATTTGACTTCACAATAACAAATAGACACCAAAGAGACTGCGATATATTGACGAATGCACGCGCCAAGCGCATACCTCGGTATCCATGACCTGGGCAAAAGTATTCTATACCCTAGCTACCCTTCGCTAGTGCGCGAGTCTCCACTACTTGCTGTGGCACTGTACGAATCGGTTAGTCGCGACGAACGACAATTTGTGCATATTAGCGCTAAGATAATGTTGATAATAAAACAAATTAAAGGGAAGAATTAGGTGATAAGACAACAGGGCATGTACAAATTGCTTGTTTCTTAATAACTCCTATAATTCCTTGTTTCAGGAAGCTAAACTGGAATAAAAATTGAATGTTTTCTCCACCACTGCAAGCAAGCAAGTAAACGAGCAACCTTGTACTAATAGTTTTACGTAAGCTCAGTGGCGGCTCATATAGCATATGATAGGCACATCAATTCTAAACTACAGGTATACGCCTGCAAATATAAACATTAAAGGACAATATGCCTGGGTATATATAGGATTACCTCACGATTAATACTCACGTCAGATCCACCTTTCTTTCTTTCTGTCTTTCTTTCTTTCTTTCTTTCTTTCTTTCTTTCTTACCGAGCTCGATAGCTGCAGACGCTAAAGTGCGGCCAGAATCAAGTATTCGGGAGATAGTGGATTCGATTCCCATTGTCGGCAGCCCTGAAGAGGGTTTTCCGTGGTTTACCATTTTCATACCAGGCAAATGCTGGGGCTATGTCTTAATTAAGGCCACGGCCGTTTCCTTCCCACTCCTAGCCTTTTCCTGCCCCATTGTCGCCATAAGACCTATCTGTGTCCGTGCGATGTAAGCAACTTGTAAAAAAAATAAAAAAAAAATAAAAAAAAGAACTTTCCTTCTTTCTTTCCGTAGGAAATCTCTTGATCACTTGCCTATAGCGAATACTGTATTTACCTCTCAATTGCCATGTCGCTCTAGCACAGAAGGTAATCTTTGTCATCGTATCTTTGTCGTAGTATCGAACTTTCTAATTTTAACTCAACACACAATTATATCGTCCACCTCTGTGGTGTAGTGGTTAGCGTGATTAGATGCCACCCCCCGAAGGCCCGGGTTCGACTCCCGGCTCAGCCACGAAATTTGAAAAGTGATAGAGGGCTGGAGCGGGGTCCACTGAGCCTCGGGAGGTCAACTGAGTGGAGGTGGGTTCAATTCCCCCCTCAGCCAACTTGGAAGTGTTTTTCCGCGGTTTCCCACTTCTCCTCCAGGCAAATGACGGAATGGTACCTAACTTAAGGCCACGGCGCTTCCTTCCCTCTTCCTTGCCCATCCCTTCCAATCTTCCATTCTCCCTACAAGGCACCTATTCAGCACAGCAGGTGAGGCCACCTGGGCGAGGTACTGGCCATCCTCCCCATTTGTATCCCCGACCCAATGTCTCAGCTCCAGGACACTGCCCTTGAGGCGGTAGAGGTGGGCTCCCTCGTTGACTCTGAGGGTAAAACCAACCCTGGAGGGTAAACAGATTAATAATAATAATAATAATAATAATAATAATAATAATAATAATAATAATAATAATAATAATAATAATAATAATAATAATAATAATAATAATAATTTTTTCTGCTGCTTTTCTCGCAACCTGGTCACGTCGCTGGTGCGAACTGAGTCGACGCTGATCACTCAACAAAGGAGTCTTCCGAGGCTTCGTAAACCTAAAGTCGTCGGCGTTGGGAGAGAACGAGGGTTGAGATCTAAGGAAGTCGCATAGGAGCGATGAAAATGTGGAACGTGGCACCAGTCAGAGGAAAGGATGAAAGACTCAGCTACTGGCCCCACAGTCGCCAGCCAACTAACTAACCAATCAACCACATACTGTAGCTAAATAACTCATTCATTATGGGTGATATGTAAGGCCCGAATTCTTATCTAACTACATATTTCATTCTTTTACATGTACACCTCTGAAAATGAAAAATGTCGACGAATTATTGTTCTGGTATGGTTATATACATAGACGGAAAAATATCTAAACACCATGAAATAAGGAATGAAGAATACGGCAGATTAATATCCGCGCGAAAAAAGCTATCGCAGATGTGCCATGCTGGTCCATTAATAACCGGTGCAATCGCCTGACTGTTGATTGCAGGCTTACAAATGTGCATGCATTGTGTCGTACAGGTGCCGGATGTCAGCTTGTGAGATGGAGATCCATGCCTGTTCGTCGGTCAATACAGGGACGGTTAATGCCGGTTGTGGATGACACTGGAGTCGTCGTTGAATGATGTGCCTTGTTGCACCCATCACATCGCCGGTAAAGGGTGCAATACGTGCTCGACTGGAGACAGATCGGGGGATCGAGCAGGCCAAGATAACATGTAGACACTCTGTAGAGCACGTTGGGTTACAACAGCGGCGGGGCGTGCATTATCCTGTTGGAAAACACCCCTGGGAATGCTGTTCATGAATGGCAGCACAACAGGTCGAATCACCAGACGGACGTACACATCTGCAGTCTGGGTGCGTGGGATAACCACGAGAGTGCTCCTGGTGCAGCAAATTGCTCCCCAGACCAGAACTCCCTGTGTTCGTCCAATGTGTCGACGCCCCAGAAAGGCGGAATGCAGGCGCTCACCTGGCCTCCTTCTAACTAACGCACGGCCATCACTGGCACCAAGGCAGAACTGGCTTTCATCGGCAAGCACAACGGAACTCCACTCCATCCTCCAATGAGCTCTCGCTTGACACCACTAAAGTCGTAGACGGCGGTGGTTTGGGGTAAGTGGAATACACGCCGCAGGGCGTCTGGCTCAGAGCTGTCCTTCAAGTAACCGATTTCGAACAGGTCGTTGCCTCACTGTGGTGGCAACTAGTGGCATACGCACTCCGAAGCGTCACAGGCATACGCCGAATATGGCGGTCCTCCCTCTCGGTGGTGCCACGGGGATGTCCGGAGCCCGGTCTTCTTGCGAGCGTAACTTCTCGTGGCCACTGCTGCCAGCACGCATGCACAGTTGAGACATTCCTGCCAAGTCGTTCTGCAATAGCGCGGAAGGAAAATGCACCTTGATGTAGCCCTTGTTCAACCGCAGTGAGCTGTTGATACTGGCCTCTTCGTCGTCGTAAAGGCATTCCTGACCCACTCACAGTCACACCGTTAAGTATCACAAGTAAATAACGCTCTCGCACAGTACAGCCCGTATTTAAAGCAGACCTGATTTCCAATGTCGTGGGGCGCCTACTAGCGCCCCGCTAATGTGGGAAAATTTGAATCATCGTCATCTTTCAGATGTATAAACACGCCTACCAACGTTCGATAATCTAGCACAATCTCTTCTTGGTGTTTGGATATTTTTTTCCGCCAATGCACTTGGGTTTCATTTTGCATATTTCTACATATTCTTAGTAATATTATATATTTTACATATTATACGAAGAAAGTAACATTTTTGTACATATGAACAATATTAACTTTATTTAGTAACACTTATTTGTTTCATTTTCAGGGCATGAAGGCAACAGGAAATTAGTTACACCAATAAATTGTGTAAAATACTCCGCGATTTACAGTGCAGCATGCCTGGTGGCCATGATCGTTATATGGCCTGGCACCGTGGTCAGCCGGTTCGACTCCTGTTGGATGAAAATAGTTTCACTATCAGAATGTTTGCCTGCAGGTTGTATAAAATTTATAATCACTACATTGCGAGCCAAAATTCTGGATTTAATTCCAATCCTCTCCGCAAAATTCATATGGAGTGCGAGCATATGACGCTGTTGATGATGATCCGTCCGTCGGATGGGGATGTTAAGACTTGAGCAGGCACCTTGGGCTATTCGACAGGAGTAGGCTATGTGTCCACACCGGGTTTCACCATCTCCCTTCCTACTATCAAATATCACCCCATTAACTTATAAAAGTTAAAATCCCTGCCCCGGCAGGGAAACGAACCCGACACCCGTTGTACCAAAGACCAGCAAGCTAACAGTTTACCCATGGAGCCGGTCCTAGTGATGTTAATCGAAGCAATCATTAAGGACTGGCAGTTTCTAAAAATACGGTACTGGTAATCATTTAGTGAAGCTTGAGCTCATGCTTTGATCCCACACAATCTGTCAGACAAAACATATTTAGAACATTAACGTGAACATTATAGCGCGCTAAAGAGTAGCGTTGAAAAGTTCCAGCTTTCTTTCCCTTGGTGTGCACATTGTGCAGCACTAGTTCATGGCGAGGTCGATTAGCCCTCGCACGCTAGTGCATAATTTAAATGTTAACATGCAATGGAGTGCGTCGTTATAACAACCAACAGATTAGCTCAGAGCGTCGTGACACGACCAGTTATGGCTCGGGAGACTGTTGGCTTCGAATCCTCCGTTGGCCATCCTTGAAATAGTTTTCCGTGGTTTCTCTCGACGTCAGGCAAATGCCGGGATGGTACCTTTCTCAAGGCTACAGCCGCTTCCTTCCCTTTCCTAGCCCATATAATACCACCTACACCCACGGCCAACACCCTCACACAGCAATACATGTAGCCCACCCTATTGGAATTGCAGCTACAGAACTGGCTTTTTGTTCTGAATTGCTTCACCAAGTCACTTACATTGTTATACTCGTTCAATATGTTTTGTCTCCATGAATTTTGGTACTTGTTTGTTGCAGGTCATGTATTCTGTCCTTTTAAAAAATATCTGAGAGCACTGAAAGACATGCTTCATAGAGGAGGGGACGGAGCGGCGCGGAGCGGAGCAGTTGTTGTGACGTCATCACTCGGTTGTACCGAGTGTACTGTAGCGGCACGTTTAAACACGTTATTGGTAAAGGTATTTCACCCGTCTATTCAATGCCCTTTTCTCACAACAAAACTGTTTTGCTTAATACAGAATTGTTTTCTGCTGCAGAAGCCGACCTGTTCATGTTCATCCTTGTGATGCCTCTTGATATAATCCCACAAATTTGATACATCACCACCCGTCGCGTAAATGCGGTCGCAAAATTTGCATTGTGCTGATTTTTATCATCAGTAATTTCAAAGAACTGCCATGTATCAGACGGGTTTCGTGGCATTTGTGGTACACATTTCTGAAAAAAGTTATTACATTCCTTTAAATATTCTAAAACATGAATCTTCTTCTTCTTTATCGGTTTACCCTCCAGGGTCGGTTTTTCCCTCGGACTCAGCGAGGTATCCCACCTCTACCGCCTCAAGGGCAGTGTCCTGGAGTTTCAGACTCTGGGTCGGGGGATACAAGTGGGGAGGATGACAAATGCAATCATGAGCACGAGACGGCGGTGGTTGAGTGGTTAGCATTCAAGCTCCGTAATCGCTGGTTCGCTGGATCGAGTCCCACTTATCGTTTTGTTTTTAAACACTGGTCATATTCGTTCATATATATTAAAATTCAAAGGCAATACAGTCCGCCTCTGTGGTGGAGTGGTTAGTGTGGTTAACTGCCAGCCCCCGGAGGTCCTGGTTCGATTCCCGGCTCTGCCACGAAATTTGGGAAGTGGTACGAGAGCTGGAACGGGGTCCACTCAGCCTCGAGAGGTCAACTGAGTAGAAGGAAATAATTATTTTTCCCAAACTTCCTTCGTTATCTTGTAATGAAGATTTGTTGCGAATTTTGTTGTTGAGAATTTGATGAACGATTCATGCAGTTCAGCAAATTGTAAGACATTTTCAGGCTGTGGAAAAAGCATTTTCAATCGATTCTCAAGGAGTGTTATGTACCATAGCAACTCGTCCGGTCCCGCGGTGTAGGGGGCAACGCGCCCGCGTGTCAGCCGGCGGCCCCGGGTTCGATTCCCGGCCGGAACAGGGGATTTTAATTGTAAATGATTAACATACCTGGCCTGAGGACATTCAACACTTTACACTTCCACCATTTACAAAATACACGCAGGTTCCTCATATATGGTTCAAGTAGGGGCAAAAGATCTTTCTAGGTCGACGCCCCGAGCACATAGCATTAAAAAAAACGCATAGCAACTCAATTGTGGAACTTCGACACAGCAGAATTACAGATGGGAATGCTTCAGATGCAGATGACAGAAGAAAGGGCAGGGAAGTTTGTGTGTAATTTTGCCTCTCTCTTGATAGAGATTCTTACTTTAACTTGCTCAACTTTTCGAAATATATGCTGACAGTGTTTGGGTCAACATATATTTTGAAAGTATGTATTCCACTATGAATTTTTGAATCCTAATTTCAGATCCAGAGCCTCCGTGGTTCAGGCGGCAGCGTGTCGGCCTCTCACCGCTGGGTTCGTGGTTCAAATACCGGTCACTCCATGTGATATTTGTGCTGGACAAAGCGGAGGCGGGACAGGTTTTGCTCCGGGTACTCCAGTTTTCCCTGTCATCTATCATTCCAGCAACATTCTCCAATATAATTTCATTTCATCTGGCAGTCATTAATAATTTCCTCAGAGGAGGGCGACCCGCTTCGGCAGCCGGCACATTTCCTATCCTCGCTGCTAGATGGGGCTTCATTCATTTCAGTCCTGACCCGGCCGAATGACTGGAAACAGGCTGTGGATGTTCATGTTCAGTTTCTGATCCAGAATTAGTAACGAACATCTGAGGACTGCTTAATCATTGCTGGAACTTTGTGCATTCCAAACTTTGAAAGATTTCACGAAACAAGACATGCCACTTTTCTTACTGATGAGGTGGGGTGGGTGTAATATAAATTTCAAACGTACATTTGCACACTGAATAAAAACATTATTAAATCGCGACACCCTAAAAAGATATTCTCTTGTAACTCGCCCCCTTAAGGGGTGCAGACCATATCCTGGTCAGTGCGATCCTATAGTAACAGTCTCTAGCTAGAAAATATTAAGCACTAGCACCCAAGGCCCTAATTGGGTCGACGGGCTAGAATTACTCATATGGTACCGCGACCTCCCGGCACCGTGGAGAATTGTGGCTACGTACACTGAATTTAAAATATATAGCGTGCCAGCAATATGTTTTGATGTAGAGAAAACTTTTGACACTGGCTGGCACGAAAACTTCATTGTTAAACTTTCCGTATAATACAAAGTTCCAAATTATCTTGTCAAAAATATTCAGTCATATTTGACTAACAGGATATTTTATGTCTCCTGTGAAGGGGAGAAATTCACCCCTCAGGAACTCAAAGCCGGTTTCCCACAGTGCGGACTTCTTTCCCCCATCCTACACGGCCTGTATGTGACTGATCTTCCAATCCTCCAAGAAGTGGAGGTACAACAGTACGCAGATGACATTGCCATTTACACCTATAAGAGGGGAAACGCCCATGTCATCTCCGCGCCGCAACAATGGATCTAGTCATTTTGAGAATGGTGCATCCGGAACAAGGTGGAAATAAACCCTACGAAAACGCATGCAATTGTTTTCACCAAGCGCTGGGCTAAATTTGGTCACCTTACTATTAAACATGCCGCCTCTGTGGTGTAGTGGTTAGCGTGATTAGCTGCCACCCCCGGAGGTTCGGGTTCGATTCCCGGCTCTGCCACGAAATTTGAAAATTGGTACGAGGGCTGGAACGGGGTCCACTCAGCCTCGGGAGGTCAACTGAGTAGAGGTGGGTTCGATTCCCACCTCAGCCATCCTCGAAGTGGTTTTCCGTGGTTTCCCACTTCTCCTCCAGGCGAATGCCGGGATGGTACCTAACTTAAGGCCACGGCCGCTTCCTTCCCTCTTCCTTGCCTATCCCTTCCAATCTTCCCATCCCTCCACAAGCCCCCTGTTCAGCTTAGCAGGTGAGGCCGCCTGGGCGAGGTACTGGTCATACTCCCCAGTTGTATCCCCCGACCAAGAGTCTGAAGCTCCAGGACACTGCCCTTGAGGTGGTAGAGGTGGGATCCCTCACTAAGTCCGAGGGAAAAACCGAACCTGGAGGGTAAACAGATGATGATGATGATGATGATGATGATGATGATGATGACTATTAAACATGCCCCGCTGTCTTGGTCTAAAGAAATTAATTATCTCTTGGCTTAATAATGGACGACGGTGGTGTTTCCTGGAAACAGAATATAGAACAGGCCTTACAGCGTGCCACGGCACGGGTGAAAGCTTTGCGACCTCTGCTATACACTATAAATGTGGCTCTTCCAATATC
Organism: Anabrus simplex; assembly: GCF_040414725.1. NCBI lineage: Eukaryota > Metazoa > Arthropoda > Insecta > Orthoptera > Tettigoniidae > Anabrus > Anabrus simplex. Next base: position 828,686,378 of record NC_090265.1, read on the forward strand.
AAGAGAAACATTTGTTTAGCATGAGTCAGGGCCATCTTGCTGTATGGTTGTAAGGCCTGGGGCTATATTCCTAAAACTCCTCTTTCCAAATTACAAACTTTCCTAAACAAAACATTAAGTTTTCATCCTGGGACTTTCGTGTACTCGCTCTCAACAAAAAAATATCTAACATTTTGTTTGTATGCAAACACCCAACTGTTGAAATTTTAAAAAATGCGGGTAAATGTAGTGCTAAATGATAATAATATATACCGCATTTACTTTTTTTCTGTAGTTATTATACGGAGTAACCAATCATCGAAAGCAAGACCAGTACCTGTCTTGTTCAACCAAATATTTGGATCCTATAACCCCTTTTATTGCAATATTATCATCAATCCCGACCTCAGGTGAAGATAACTGAAGAACCCTGCTAAGTGTGTACAGTAGTTAACTAGACACTAGCATTTGGTTATAACTTGGGACGCGTCTTTGGGACGCGGCGTTAGTATTGATTCTTTCCAGTAGGAAAATGTTAGTTGCGGGGCTGGGGGGTGATTGAGTTCATTCTGATCTAGGATAAACATTCCCTACCTCAGTCAAAGCTTCAACAGCATTTTCTTCTCGTCAGCATCTGATTAAAGTAATTCTTTATCAGAGAATATAACTGCATTTTAATATGGGTATGTTTTTGGGCTGGGGGGGGGGGGTGTAACTGGAATTAACGTCAGCAATTTCCCAACGCAATTGTAACCATGGCAACCAGTGAGGTGGTGGTGAATTTTGTTTTAAGAGGAAGTACAACGAAGTAAATCATCCTAATGGCAACCAGTGCTCGTCAATGTATACTAGGCCGGTAACGTCATCTTCTCACTGTGTGCTTTCTTCCTGTAACTATAAAAGCACCAGAAAATCTCGTATCAGGTGAACTCCTTTTACCCTTCAGTCCAGAATGAAAATCCTTGAACTGGCCGGAAAACGAACCCAGGGCCTTGGAATAAGTGATAGGCACGCTACGCCTACACCAGGGGGCTGGCTAATAATAATAATAATAATAATAATAATAATAATAATAATAATAATAATAATAATAATAATAATAATAATAACGTGGCAAGAAGTGAACAGATGAAAGAAAGGAGGCTCACAGAAAGCGGGAATACTGGGAATTAAAGTTCAAGGTACCGGGGGAGTTGGCCGTGTGGTTAGGGGCGCGCAGCTGTGAGCTTGCATTCGGAAGATAGTGGGTTCGAACCCCACCGTCGGCAACCCTGAAGATGGTTTCCGTGGTTTCGCAATTTCACACCAGACAAATGCTAGGGCCGTACCTTAATTAAGGCCGCGGCCGCTTCCTTCCCACCCCTAGGCCTTTCCTATCCCATCGTGGCCATAAGACCTATGTGTGCCGGTGCGACGTAAAGAAAAAAAGGTTCATAGTTGCAAACGGTTGAAATAACGTGATCCACAGCAGATCGAAACGAATAATAATAATAATAATAATAATAATAATAATAATAATAATAATAATAATAATAATAATAATAATAATAATAATAATAATAATAATAATAAAGTAATAATCGAAGAAGAAGAAGAAGACATACAAAATGAAATTGCATATGGCTTTTAGTGCCGGGAGTGTCCAAGGACATGTTCGGCTCGCCAGGTGCAGGTCTTTCGATTTGACGGACGTAGGCGACCTGCACGTCATGATGACGATTAAATGATGATGAAAACAACACATACACCCAGCCTCCCTGGCAGCGGAATTGAACAATGATGGTTACAATTCACGACCCTGCCGGGAATCGAACCCATAACCCCTGTGACGAAAGGCCAGCACGCTAACCATTTATCCATGGAGCCGGACAAAAGAAGAATAAGAATATTATTGTTATTATTATATTTACGAGGGCTAGATTGTATTTTATTTTCTCACAATTCATATGGCTTAACTTTTCTCATGTGGGTACATTCATTTTTCTTTCGATGTGTCGGAACTCTGTATCTTCCCTGATGGAGTCCAAGGATGGTTTATCTTAATCCCCTACATATTGTAAGAGACTACTTAAAGGGTAACAACCAAAGAATCTGTACTCGTTCTCTCGTCTTCTAAGCCCAAAAGCATGACCATGTTTCTATGCTTTCCCGTGTAGCGGAGGAAATGTACGCGTGTGAAGTTTCTTCTTTCTCAGAAATATGCTCCCATTTATAACTGTACAGTTCGTGTCAGTGTCCCCAATGTTACCACTTGAGTGCACTTTCTCATCACGACTTCCTACTCTCAAATCAATGCAACTCCCACTCAGTCATTGACCTCTATTTGCTCTGCACTGGTCAGCCGGTCCCAGCTTGTTTGGTAGCATTATATTGTAGACTTGTAGGGCCTGCATCTTATGACTTAGGTTCTCCTGAGCAGTCTAGAACATCTTGTGCTCTGTAAGTCTTCGTAATATCACATTGTTTAAAGTATAAAAGCTTAAATAGCACATGTCTCATTGTAGTTCATCTCTTGTAAACATGGGGGATTTTTTTTCAATTGGGTTTACGTCGCACCGACACAGATAGGTCTTATGTCGACGATGGGGTAGGGAAGGGTTAGCAGTGAAAAGGAAGCGGCTGTGGCCTTAAAGTCAGCCTGGTGTGAACATGGAAAACCATGGAAAACCATCTTCAGGGTTGCCGGCAGTGGGGGTACGAACCAATATCGGAGAAAGGCTTGTCCTTCCGACGAATGGAGATTTTGGCTAAAGAAGAGGATGGATCATGAAATCGTTAAAATGAGGCTCCCTGGATCTTGGAAACCGAATACCATCAAGGTCGGAGGAGAACAGGACTTGGCTAAGGGAGGTCGGATAGAAGTTATAAAATTGAGGAGGCTGGACCAAGTAAATGGAAGAAATACCAGTCAGCTATGAATCCTATGGAAACTAAATCACCATTCAATGCGCCCAAATTGAGATGCCCTGGGGAAAAACAAATGTAGGCTACACCTATAGTAACAAAATCATGACTACAGTAGCTCCTAAACAAATTTGTGATTGGCCTCCCTATATTAACCACTGTTTATGCTGAACTTGCAGGGAGAAGGCAACTCCATGTCCAGTATCTACTGCACGAGTAAATCTACACCTGTCGGGCTGAGTGGCTCAGACGGTTAAGCTGCTGGCTTTCTGAGCCCAGGTTTGCAGGTTCGATCCTGGCTCAGTCCGGTGGTATTTGACAGTGCTCAGATACGTCAGCCGCGTGTCAGTAGATTTACTGGCATATAAAAGAACTCCTTCGGGACAAAATTCCAGCACCTCGGAGTCTCTGAAAACTGTAAAAGTAATTAGCGGGACGTAAAAACAATAATAGTAGGCCTATTACCTCAAATACCTAGCACCCAGGTTTGCCAAGCTCTATTACCAATTAAACATCCGCTCTCACAACAGGAAAAACCTGACCATCCCTGCACGCAATTCACAATAATCGCCGTGGCCTGCTGTTTGCCGGAATGTTGTTGCTTCGCGATATGTGAGGCCTCACACTTTTTCAGACGCTAGCTTCACCGTTTGCTTAAAAGTTTCTTCCGGCAGGCGTCTCTCCTGTTATTTGTGAATCCTCAGATGGTACCAAGCATAGATTACACATCACAAACAAGTTGCATGTGGGCCAATGACCTTCCATGTTAGCATCAAGCAAGTTGCATGCAGTTAGGAGCGAGCCCTCCCCATCTTCAGTTCCTGGCTACACCACTGGTTCCTTGAACACTTAAACTACCCACTGTGGCAGGTCCCAGAAGGAAGTGATATTGACCCACAAGATGTTCGTTGGTCCTACTGACAATAAAATTCAGGTTTAAGTGACGCAGCTTTTACTGCGCCCCTACATATGCATTATTTATGAGAGAGCGAGAAGTACAGAACATAACAGCGGTAGACGAAGAAGTAAGTGATATCGATTCGTATCTTAACCCTGGAGAGCTGTGGTGTGCAGTGCCATAGGTGATGGTGCCGAGTCGAGTAAAATTCCAATATGAAAGAAATGCTGTTAAAACCCACGAGTGGTCGCAATATGAGATTTTCTGTCACATTATTTTGCATTGTGAGTTTACTTCTCAGCGATGCATGGGAGGAGACTGTTCCCTCTTCTAGATGAGTTGATAACTGTGATTAGTAAAGTGATGCACATTTGAAGGGTAAGCATCCCTTCCTCTAGTCGGAACAAAGATTCGTATGAGTTAGTGCGCCCTGTGTAGAGAGGTTCTCTCATCGCGCGACCAGTGGCGTTGGTGTTTTGTTGAAGTCGAGAGGGAAACTTTCTCGTGTTTAACTTAAGTCGCGTGCGAAACGTTCTCCATTTGCAGTTACTGATAAATGTATCTTCAAAACTCATGAGTCAAGGAAGAATGATGGGTAATAACCGCTGTTACAAACTCCAGCTAATTCAAATGTTAGAGGGAAGACCTATTGTCGTTATTCTTGTATTTGTATTGCGACTGTCAGTAAGTTCTATATGAATAACAACGTTATTGGTTTTATGCCCGAATAACGACTTTTTCCGGTTTTCGCAGATGCCGAAGTGCCGGAATTTTTTTCCACCGGAGTTCTTGTACATGTCAGTAAATCTGCGGCTGACGTATCTGAGCACCTTCAAATACCTCCCGACTGAGCGAGGATCGAATCTGCCAACTAGGATTCAGAGAACGAGCACTTAACCGTCTGAGCCATTCTGCCCGGCACTCTTGTGAATATTATGTACTAACATGTGACTGAACTAATGACTAATTTCCATTAAGTAGTGATTTGTTTCTGTGATATAAGCTAACCATTTCATTTCTTTTAAATCTAAAATGTATAACGCAGGCTTTGCATCACATTTCAGTAATTTATTTCTCACTTACGCCCAGCAAAATTGTGGAAGATATATTTATTTTAAATGAAGTTTAATGTGAGAAAAAGTCTCATGGGTGACCACTCCACAGAAAGAAATGCAGATTTCAGAAGCACTATCGCTCCTAAATTATTTTAACTGATTTTTAGGAAATTAGGGGTAAGTTATTAAAGACAGTCGGCCCCGTGGTGTAGGGGTAGCGTGCCTGCCTCTTACCCGGAGGCCCCGGCTTCGATTCCCGGACAGGTCAGGGATTTTTACACGAACCTGGGGGCTGGTTCGAAGTCCACTCAGCCTACGTGATTAGAATTGAGGAGCTATCTGACGGTGAGATAGCGGCCCCGGTCTAGAAAGCCAAGAATAACGGCCGAGAGGATTCGTCGTGCTGACCACACGACACCTCGTAATCTGCAGGCCTTCGGGTTGAGCAGCGGTCACTTGGTAATCCAAGGCCCTTCAAGGGCTGTAGTGCGATGGGGTTTGGTTTGGTTTTTATTAAAGACAATCAATGCTATTTATATTGACAATCGAGCCACAGTAATTTTTTTTTTGCTTTACGTCGCACCGACACAGATATGCCTTATGGCGACGATGGGATAGGAAAGGCCCAGGAAGTGGAAGGAAGCGGCCGTGGCCTTAATTAAGGTAAAGCCCCGGCATTTGCCTGGTGTGAAAACTGGAAACCACGGAAAACCATCTTCAGGGCTGCCGACAGTGGGGCTCGAACCCACTATCTCCCGATTACTGGATACTGGCCGCACTTAAGCGACTACAGCTATCGAGTTCGGTAAGAGCCACAGTAAGAATTGATGGTAGATTTTATTTTATTTTTGTATTGGATTTACGTCGCACCGACTTACGGCGACGATGGGGTAGGGCAGGGCTTGGACTGGGAAGAAATTGACCGTGGCTATAATTAAGGAGCACCCCCAACAATTGCCTGGAGCGAAAATGAGAAAGCATGGAAAATCATCTACAGGGCTGCGGACAGTCGATTTGGAACCCACCGTCTCACGTATGCTGCGTGTCTCGAACTACTCTGTGGTGGTAGAACGAGTTCTTGGTTCAAAGTAGTTATAGGGGTTAGACAAAACTGTAATAATTTACCTTAGTTGTTCATAGTACACATGGATCATTATTACAGAAATGAATAAAATGGCGGAGAGAAGTTCACTTTTTTTTTTACAAGTTGCTTTACGTCGCACCAACACTGACAGGTCATATGGCAACGATGGGATAGGAAAGGGTTAGGAGTGCGAAGGAAGCGGCCATGGCCTTAATTAATGTACAGCCCCAGTGTTTGCCTGGTGTGAAAATTGGAAACCACGGAAAACCATATTCTGGTCTGCCGACAGTGGAATTCGAACCCACTATCTCCCGAATGCAAGCTCACAGCTGCACGCCTCTAACCGAACCGCACGGCCAACTTACTCGGTGGGGAAGGGGAGGAGGAGGGGATTCAGTTGGGTGGAAATGAACTAAGCAGTTTGCCCTATGTCAACGACTTGGTCTTAAGGACAGACTATGCTCAAGTAGCTTAAGCTATTTGCTATGCTGAAAGCCTTCCCTCTAGTATCCTGGATCTTGGAAGGAGGTGCAGGGAATATGATATGAAAATTAGAATTTCCGAGACTGAAGTGATGTCAGTAGGGAAGACATCTAAGAGGCCTGAATGTCAGTTAGGAAATACAGAATTGGAATCGGTGGATCATTTCAAGCACCTACGAACTTAGAATGTGTATTCCCCCAAGATGACTGCATACTAAATTAAATGAATTAAAGTGCAGAAAAGCTAATGCAGTCCGCCTCTGTGGTGCAGTGGTTAGTGTGATTAGCTGCCACCCAGAGGCCCGGTTTCGATTCCCGGTTCTGAAAATTGGTAGGAGAACTGGAACTGGTTCCGTTCAGCCTCGGGATGTCAAATGAGTAGAGGGGATCGATTCCCACCTCAGCCATCCTCTAAGTGGTTTGCCGTGGTTTCTCACTTCTCCTCCAGGCAAATGCCGGGATGATACCTAAGTTAAGGCCACAGCCGCTTCCTTGTCTATCCTTTCCAATTCTCCCATCCCCCCACACGGACCCTGTTCAGCATAGCGGGTGAGGCAGCCTAGGCGAGGTACTGGTCCTCCTTCCCAGGTGTATCTCCGACCAAATGTCTTAACGTTTCAGGACACTGCGCTTGAGGCTGTAGAGGTGGGATCCCTCGCCGAGTCTGAGGGAAAGACCAACCCTGGACGGTAAAATGACTAAGAAAGAAAGAAAGAAAGAAAGAAAGAAAGAAAGAAAGAATTCCAACTTTATCTTCGTATCGTGATGTTTCCTACTTTTAAAACACCACTCAAGCTTATTTGTCTACTAATGCCATTCCACACCATCTCTCCATTGACAGTTAGGAACATCCTGCTTCGTCAAGCAGCTCGTCTCCTTTCTCGCAAGTCTTCCAAGCACAAAGTTTGTAACATTTTCTTACTTATGTCGGAAATCACCCAGCAGGTCGTAATCAGACACTATTTAACCATGTGAATATCGAAAACTTTCTAAAATTATATTGAATTCACTACTGTTTTCTAACATTAAATAACATGTCTCATTTGAGCTCTTGCAACTATCTACAGGGTGATCGGAAACAACGTGAACCGGGTATATGAGCGTTAGAGGGTTGGTCATACCGATAAGTAATTTAAAAAAAATTACGTCGATACTCGCGCCGTTGTCATTTTATCAGCTGCTGAAGTTGGCTAATCAGATCGCTTCGCGGGCGATTTCATTTGGGCTTTGCGAGGCGGTGTTGCTAAATCTGCACGTGGCTTATGACCGGCTTCAGAGCGCCAATAGAAGAAATAAACTTCTGCAGGGGAGGGACTTGAACAAGAACCTGCTTGCTTATAGCCTTGGCCCACAGCAAGCACACTACGGTGTCATTGGCTGAAACCTACGGTGTGTTAGTGTTTAATGTTCATTTCTCGGCAAGGCTCCCAAGCCACATGCAGATTTAGCAACACCGCCTCGTAAAGCCAACTGAAATTTGCCCGTGAAGCGACCTGATTGGCTAACTTCAGCAACTGATAAAATGACAAGGGCGCGAGATATCGACGTAATCTTTTTTAAATTACTTATCAATGTGACCAACACTCTAACGCTCATATACTCGGTTCACGTTGTTTCCGATCACCCTGTAAACATGACTATTAGGTACATGTCTATAAGCTGATTATTTAGTTCATAAGTTCTAGGTCACACTCCAGAGTAAATCACTTAATATATCTTACCTCTGTCCCTTCAGTAGGCGAACGGTAATTCCGAAAAGGTTATGAAAATAGGTGTTATGCTTGGTTATGGAACTTAGTTTTCACTCCTTCTTCAAAGAAGGTATAACTTTATTGAGATAGCATCACACGTATTTACATTTCATGTGTAATCTACAGCAGACTTCCAGCAAATTGATCGAACTATATTGTACAAAATTTATGTGTTAAGGCTTAAGAATTAGTTTAGGATTATAATCAGTGGTAGAAATTAGAACGGTTGGGGGGGAGGCGGGGGCGTGAGGGGAGCGAAATATATACATGAAAACTAAAAAAAAAAACTACAAAACGGTAAGATTTTTTCTTGGTGCTCTCTGAGTCAATTTCGACAGAGGCCGACAAAGGTTGACAATTTACCAACTTGAGTGCGACAATAGTTTTTTTGAGATTTTGATTCAATACTATACGCATGTATTACAATTAAATATAAGTAAGGCGTGATTATGCAATTAAAAATCACTTAATATTTTACTATACACTAAGAAACTATCATAACAGACACTAAAGAGACTGCCTTGCATCCGGGAGATTGTGAGTTCGAACCCCACTGTCGGCAGCCCTGAAAATGGTTTTCCGTGGTTTGCCATTTTCACACCAGGCAAATGCTGGGGCTGTACCTTAATTAAGGCCACGGCCGCTTCCTTCCCACTCCTAGGCCTTTCCTGTCCCATCGTCGCCATAAGACCTATCTGTGTCGGTGCGACCTAAAACCACTAGCAAAAGAAAAAAAAAAAAGAGTGAAGAATTCGCTCGGCAAGTAGGTGAATCATATCTCAGTGTCCATGACCTTGGAAAAAATATACCCCTACTGCCCTTCCTCGCAGCACATCAAAGTCTCCACTACCTGCTATGGCGCCAAGCAAATAGCCGCAGCAAACGACATTTTTGCGTATTTCCGCTAATCATTTTGTAGATAATTAAAGGAAATAAAGGAAAGAATTAGCTGATAAGACAACAGGGCTTGTACAAATTGTTTTTTTTTAATATTCCTAGTTTCAGCTAGCTAAAATGGAATAAAAATGTTATGTTTTCTCTACAGTGGTGGTGGCGGTGGGGGGCGAGGAGCTGCGCTACTCATCGCCGCTGCTGATTTTAATTGGTTAGCTTCAGCGAGGATATAGTCAAAATGCCACTTCGTCACATGGAAACCTGAGGTCTTCAGTGAGGCTTGACTGTGCACGATGACTACAAATATTTAACCGCTGGCTGAAGACAAAATGATAGGCTTTAAACCAGAAACTGTTTACGAAGAAATGCCAGATATGTTGTTTTTATTAACTTACAGTGGCGAGGTACAGTGTACAGAACGACCTGTGCCCCTTGGTGCAGGCTAGATCAAATTTAATATAGTTATTTTCCTTTACGTCCCAATCTAACTACTTTCACGGTTTTCGGAGACGCCGAGGTGTCGAAAGTTAGTTCCGCAGGAGATTTTTTTACGTGCCATTAAATCTACCGACACGAGGCTGTCGTAGCCTATTTGAACACCTATATATACCACCGGACTGAGCCAGGATCGAACCTGCCAAATTGTAGATCAAGTTTGTTACTTTTTTTTTTATTGTCTCAAGTCTCATCCATGTCTTTGATAATACGAAAGTGACAGGTAAGAGCGATGCTAGTAATGCTATTTCTTATGAAGACAGACCCTGTGATGAATTATGAGAAATTGTTGCTAATAGGGTCAGTTGGTATATGCCTTTCAGTAGACTTGCAGAATAATATGTAACACCAACTTGCGGCTCGGTGAGAAAAGCAACGGGATACTACATCACTCTTCATTTCCCCAGTACGCCTCCATTGACACCTAGGCTACATATGATAGGCATGTTATTTTCCAGAAAAAAGTGTTACGTAAATCTTATAAAATTGCCCTACATGCTCCAATTTTCAAAACCAGGAGAAAACCAACCCTTCATATTCCGTATTCCCGCCTTTCTGTTGTTCAAAGAACTTCATTTATCCGCATTCCAACCCGCCTTAACTATTTATCTTCTGGCAGGAACTTGGACGGGTTCTTTCCGTATGCCTCCTTTAACCGGTTTTTCCTTAACCTAGCTCATTTTCTTCATATTCCCTTTTTTCTCTTCTCATTGTTATCCCCTCTATTGTACATAATGTAATATTTATTTTTTACTGTACTATACCATTACTTATGTGTTATATCTGTATTTATCTTACTGTGCCTAGCTGTAAGTTCTTCTCTTCGTTTTACTTTCAATCTTTAATTTTCCTCGCCCTTTTCTTTTGCCCTTACGTTTTATTGTTCATTTTTGTGCCTCTACAGTTATTTTGTTGGTTTTTAATTTTCTTCGGCTAGTTTTATCATTAGATGATGTTTTCTCTTTTTTGTTTGTTTGCATTGTGCCACTCCATTGTAAATATATTTTTCATTGCGAATCTCCGTAATTTGGCTTCTCGCTGATAAATAAATAAATAAATAAATAAATAAATAAATAAATAAATAAATAAATATTTTTTGTTATTTTCTTTACGTTGCACCGACACAGACAGGTCTTAAGGCGACGATGGGACAGGAAAGGCCTATGAATGGGAAGGAAGCGGCTGTGGCCTTAATTAAGGTACAGCCCCAGCATTTGCCTGGTGTGAAAATGGGAAACCATGGAAAACCATCTTCAGGACTGCCGACAGTGGGGTTCGAACCCACTATCTCCCGGATGCGAGCTCACAGCTGTGCGCTCCTAACCGCACGGTCACCTCGCCCGGTAAATAAATAAATAAATAAATAAATAAATAAATAAATAAATATGCGCTTATGGTATATGTCTCGACTGATATTTTGGGAAAGTTAAAATTGTTTAAACGACTGAAGTAAGTCACATGCGAAAATTGTTTTCACTTTGATAGTTTGGAAACTGTTTGCAAGTGCAAATAGGTGGTGCCGTTCAATGATGATGGTGACGTATGTAAGTTCCTTTGATGCAGTCTAATAATGAACTTCATAGCTACATCAGTAATGTAATTCACGTTACTGGTTCCGTACGTCACGGACTTCCTGTAGCTAAAGCGAGAGCTTAGCGTGCTCCTTGCGGGTAAGTCAGCTGGTTGGGTCCAGGATTGCCGATAACTGAACTTACACACACTATTAAACAAATGTCCGTCGGCGGTTGCAGAGTGGGCTTCGGCCCTCAGGTGGCCACGGCTGGTTTGTGGTCCGACAGCTCTGCACTCCGACCGACCAACCGAGCAGAGGAGGGGTGGCCACGGCTCTACTGTGGCTCTACGCCTCTGTATTCGGGAGACGGAGAGGGGCTGGTCCCGATAGTCGGCTGTCCTGGGAATGGTTTTCCGTGGTTTTCCATTCTCCTGCACTAGGGCGAATGACTGGACGGTTCCTAGTATAGAACACGCCGACAACCCCCTCACCTTCTACGGGCATCTCCTTCACCGGAACAAATCTGTTGGCCTGAGAAATGGTGTTACCATCTAAGAGACCCGCCTCCCCTTTCACAGGAGAAATGAAAACATTTTTGTGCCGAGGTAGATTTATACTTACGTAGCGGGTTGCTGGACATGATCCAACCGTTGTCACATTTGCTGCACTTCAGTGTACTGAGGTTTGATCCCAGTTCCGTAGGGTCGATACAACGGGCACAGTCACAGTCGAAATATTTCGCCTTGCGAAGAAGCTCTCTGCGTACCAAAGTGGGCTCCAGCGAGTGCGTGTACGAAACAAACAGCTCGCCGCCCTTGGGTACCGCGATGGTCGTGCGCAGGATCTGTCTGCAAATATTACAAATTACAAGCTATATTCTCATTGCTGATAGAAATGTGCGTGTCATCTTTCAGTATAATCATAGAAACAAGACTTAGAAACATAATAGCATAATTTTAATGAAAAGGATAGTGGAATGCATGCGTAAACTACGGCATTGTATTCCAAGGGTTGTAAATAAAGTATTGGTAGTGTTGATAGAACGCAATCTTTAATTAACTATAAAGTGCAATTGCATTACATTCCGTCAATGTAGTCATCCGCAAAGTCTAGTATATTTTGCCAAATGTCGGGAAGCCGTTGGGGACCGCTGGCAAGGCGTTTCTGTTGATGACAGCGACAGAGCGCCCTACTGCGCAGAATACAGATGCCACGTCAGGAAATCGGCGGCCTCGGAGGGGTTGTTACAACTTCGGAAAGAGGTCGAAGTCACAAGGACTATGTCTGGTGAGTACGGAGGATATCCAAAGACCTCCCAATATCACCGTTGCAATAAGAGCTTGACATTGTTTGCCATATGACAACGTGGGTTGTCATGCAACACGCCAGGGCGATCGTCTCGCAATAAACGTGGATGTCTGCGCCGCAAAGCGGGACGCAAATGTCGCTCCAGAAATCGGCAATAGTAGTCACTGTTGACGGTTTGTCCCTCAGCCATAGCATGCGTAATAATAACACTCTCGTAGTCGTATGCCTCAGTCAGCATAAGCTTCACCCGATTGGGTTCTTGTCGAAATTTCTGTGGATGTGGCGAACCTGGCTGACGCCATTCATTCGATTGACGCTTCAATTCAGGCTCGAGGTAGTAGATATATATTGAGAGCGCCAGCGCAATTTAGCCCAAATTAGCAAAACACGAAAAACGAAAAAATTTAGCGGCAATTAAAGAAATATCAATGAAAAACACATATTATCACAAATTTCTCAACATCTCAAAATCATCATTTTTTGCGCTCGTCGAACCTGCACGAAAAATTACAAAGCGGAGAAAACATAAAAAACACCTAAATTTACGAAAAATAACGTCATAAATCTCCAAAACTCGATAATTTCACGAACATCTGAAAAGTCACCCCGAACGAGCAAATAAACAATGTCAAAACATAAATCATATCACATGAGTAAAGTAGAACTTCACTGATTAATTCATTAGATAAAAGTATTTCATGCATTGTTTTCCCGTATTTGTTTCTTTTAAACCTTTATATGTGAAGAAAATATGTTTTTCATCATTCCCTGCTTTCAGAGTATTTTGATAACAAATCTTAACATATCTACCTGGTAATATAATTTTAAATTGAGCATCTAAAAAGGCTTTCTTACCAAAAGTTGTATGAGCAATTTCAAATTTAGATGCTTTACATTTTTTATTAATCTCAAGTTCAGTCAGTTTCATAAACTGATATGAGGTGTTTAACTTAGCGAACAATTGATTAGCCATTTTAGTACTTGTTTGTATAGGGAAAAATTATTCATTTATTTGTTAAACAAATTTTCTAATAAATGGAAGCAAAAATGCATTGTCGACTAAGATGTGTAATATATGTGGTGAGACCAAGAGCTTAGATTATATCTATAAAAATAAGAAAACGAGAGATAAACATTCTACCATATGTAAGCCATGTTCAAATGAGATACATAAAGAATACTGTAAGAACAATAGAGATAAAATTCGAGGATATTTTCATAACTATGTAAAAAAATCCAGAAAAATGCAATCCATAATAATGAGAGGTTTAAAAGATACTATGAAAGTAAAGAACAAGTCCTTCAGAAAGTTCCCTGTGAGTGTGGTAAATATGTATGTAAAGCATATTTCAAAAACATCAGAAACAGGTGTCCATTTGGAGAAAATCATGAATATAGAGAACACAAAAATTATTGAATAAATATTGATAAACATTTTCCTAAATAAATGGAGAGAAATCTGAGAGCTCAGAATCTCAACGCAATGAGAGTTGTTGAAATTAGAACTCTAGTTAAGACTCTGGGTATAAGAGAATATTATAGAATGAATAAAGATACTTTAATCAGGGCTATTTCTAGTCATTATTATAATATGAATTAAGTGAAGAAAGAAAATTTTGATGCTCTTCCATTTCCTGATACAGATATAGAAGAAATTTATGAATCTATATCACAAGATCTGAAGAAAATTTTTCCAGTTTCGACAGATGTATTTGAAAAGCCTAATAAGGAGTTGAAGAAAATATTTCCATTCTCCACAGATGTGTTTCAAAAGTCAACAAAGAAAGAATTGAAGGAAATGTTTTCATTTTCAACAGATGTATTTGAAAAGCCAACTAATAGGGAGTTGGAGGAAATATTTCTGTTCTCCACAAATGTGTTTCATGAGTCAACGAAGAAAGAATTGAAGGAAATATTTCCCTTCTCAACAAATGTAATTGAAAAGGCTAGAACAAGAAATACCAACAACACATATTTAGTACAGAGAGCTTTTGAAAACAGATTGCAGACTTTCAATATTGAAAATACTAAAAACTTGATAGATCCACAAGATTTCCTTACTTCTAGTGAACATTAATTAAAGACAATCTAAAGATTCACAATGGTTTAAAAGTAAATATGTCATTATTCTGCAACATTAAATCACCCAATAACAATCAAATTAAGACATTTCAATTTCAGTCATTTAATCATACCATTACACTTATGAAAAATATATCAAAAAATATTTTAAGAGTTCTGAAAGAGAAATATAAGCAAGACTAGCTGATTTTGTGACAAGAGGACCAGGATGGACATTAGAAGCAGTTGATGGATTACAATTCGCAATTAAGAGACATAATCCCCTAAGAGTAGAATCTTATATTGAATTACCACAAAAAATGTAAGCAAAACAAGCTTGTATTAATGTGAAAAATAATGATCAAAAATGTTTTCAATATGCAATAAAATCAGCATTATATCCAGCAGATAAAGATCCTCAACGAGTACCAAAATATAAAAATGTTGGACTTGAAATTGAAGGAAAATTAAAGGAATTTGAATGTCCAGTTACAATTTATGATATTTCAAAAAATGAGATAAAATTAGATATATCACTTAATATACACTCATTTGATGAAAAATATGTTTATCCTCTGAAAATAACCAATAATAAGAAAGATAAACATATCAATTTGTTATACTTCAAAGATGTAGAGAATTCACATTATTGTTGGATTAAATATCTATCTAGATTAGCATCAATGCAAATTATAAAACATAATGGCCAGAAATTTACTTGTGATTTTTGTTTACTCCATTTAAATTCTGAAGAAAAATTGAAAAGACATATTCCAGATTGCTTAGTAAATAAACCAGATAAAGTAGAACTACTAAAAAAGGAGAAAAATTCAATTTTAAAATTTATCAACACATACATTTCTTCAGATTATCCCAATTATTTCTGGGGTCACTGAGCCACCCAGGCTCATTTTGGTTTTGGCGGGGGGTTTATGACCGGATACCCTTCCTGACGCCACGTGATTTTTGAGATGAAAATCTCGACCCGGGATTGACCGGGATTCAAGCCTCAGCCTTCTGGGTGGGAAGCCAGCAGTTAAGCCACTTAGCTAATCACGCCCCCCCCCCCCCAACCAATACACAGCCTACATGATTTAAAAAATGAATATTTTGAAGTGGCAATCGTATCTTTGGCCAATGTCTAATATTCAACTCCATCTAACAGTATACGGGACGACCCATTATCTAAAATGTTTCGAGTATATTTAAGAGACATGCCAAATACAAGAAACTGCAATGATGACCTCTCGCCAGCATTTATAAACGAGTGTTAAGTATAAGAAGTACTCACGTGAAAAGTTTGGGATCTTCGAATGGTGGAGAAAGGGAGATGGTGTGAGTGGTGTTGGCCACACAGTTGTGCGACATGATGCCGCATTTGGGGTACAGACCACGGATCGCAACTCCACTCAAACAACGGATCTCGAAGGCATTTACCTCCAGGTAGCCACAAGCCGTGTGGATCTCCTGCTCCGTGAATCTGAAAGAAATATAAAATTATGTTAATGCAATCTTCACCAACTTGTACTATACAGCATGCTTTTTTAAAAACCAGATAAAATTAAATTATGCCATTTTTACTTAAATATTAGCTTCTTCTCGCGGCTTCACACGGGCGGTCATAGTTTTCAATATTTCAAAAAAGCTGACCATGCTGGATGGTATAGTTTAAGTGTGGCCTTAATGATGCTTCCCGAAACCGCTTTCTATCTGAACTATGTTATCTACAAGTGCCGTTCCCGACCAGCGCTGCATGGTGTTGCAAGGTGAAATCAACTCAGTTCTCAATGCTGTAATGGACTTTTTGAGAACCGCGGATATAAGATTTTTACTTTGTGCTCATCGCATTGTTGCCAGTGTCTTGTTTGTTTTCCCCGTCTCCTCCTGGAAGAGAGATTCAGTGTGGTTTTATGTACTTGAAGAATGTGGACGATTTGGTATTTATTTCTAAGGTATATGTAATTTGCGCTGACAATTCATATTTTTGTATGTGTGCTATGAGTGTTCTTTGTACATGGAGGATAACCAAATATTGTTACAGCAAAGGTGAATTAAATAAAAATAATAATAAAAAGACAGTCAACGTGTGGAGAATGCGTGAAAAGGTTTGTTATGGATGACGCAAGAACTACTTTAAATAACATGACACTGCACTGATAAGCAATTGAATTAGAGACGGTTGCCATTTTGGCAAAATGGCGCTGTGGTCGGCCCCTGCGAATGGAATAATTTCGGCGTGGTACAGGCGGTACAGCTCATACAAATATACCAGAACACTGACATGCGCGGGAGTGGAATTGCACCACAGGTTAGTTCATTGCGGTAAGGAGCATTATACACGGTGGTCGAAAACAACATGAACTGGGTACATGAGCGTTAGAGGGTTGGTCATACTGATAAATAATTGAAAACATAATTAGATATCTCACGCCGTTGTCATTTTATCAGCCTTTTTTTTTTTTTTTTTTTTTTGTTAAGAAGGAAGCCATACTTTCCGGTGTCGACATAGTCAAATAGCACATAAAAACTTTCCAGTCCGTGAAACACACAAAAGTTCCATAAAAATTATAACACTATAAATATAAATTTAAAAATATACACTATTACACAAAGAATGACATGTTTCGCTCTACAAGAACATCCTCGGATTCTATCAAATCACTTAAATCATTCGTAAATATGTTCAGCATTGTTTACGTTGCGTAAACTTGTCAATGATAGACTTAGGTGATAATATGAACAATTATTAACAAATGATGAATTTATAAGTACTCAGCCAACACCGTAAACATAATGAAAAACAAAATTCTGTACTTGTCTGGATTGCCGAAGCTTATTCCGCTGTCACCAAATAGTGAAATAGTGTTTCAATAGTGTATCAACAGGTTCCAACCCACGCTGTTAACGAGCTATTAATCTTGAAGATGAAATGGCATACTACGTATAATGAATGCCGTTAGCGCTGCCGTTACACTATGCATTTCACGAAGTGAGATCTGGTCGTGAACAAACTATCCTCCGCACTGTGAAGATGCTTTATAAACAATATCAGTTCACACGTTACTAGCTTTAAGATACTATCACCGTCTCTCACTTTCCTGCATTGCTCCACAAAGAAAACCCTACTGTGTGAGCAACGTCACAACCTCACTCATTCACTGCTGCAATATTGCAAGCCACTACCTGATTACATTTTTTTCCTTTTGTACCTGTAAGCTTGGCCACGCACTAGGTTTACAGAGCTAGCTAGTGCAACCCAAGCGTTTATTGCAACCCTACTTGCAGGAGATAAACTTTCCATCCGAGTCGTAGAATAACCGAAGCTCTCTCCCCAAAATACGAAGGGCGTACTATATTGATTTACACTTTATTTGTTTCTACCCAAATGAACTACATTACACATCAGTTGTTACGTCCACCTTCTCAACATAATCTCCTTGTAACTGTGTGATTTTTTTTGACATCGATGTGTACGTCTCTCCAGACCTTCCTGAAACCATTCTTTCGGAGTGCTGCGTACCCACGCCTTGACAGCTGTGTCCAGTCTGCAAATTCCGCAAAACGGCGACCACGCAGAGGTTTCTTCATGTTCCCGAACTGTTCGACATTTCTTTGGTGGTGGACTGCCACTATGCTTCCATTTCATCGGTTGTTGTTTCGTTTGTGGCTCATGGTAATGGGGCCATGTCTCATCAACAGTCACAAGCCTAGCCATGAAGTCGGCTGGATCTTGATCATGGCGTTGCAAAAGTTCTGTGCACACGTCCATACGCCTCTGCTTTTCGTATGCAAACAAGAGTCTAGGCACCCACGTGGGTGACACCTTCCCCAACTGTAAGTAGCCGCTCACGATCTGCTGCAGGGTGTTTCGGCTAATTCCCGTGGCTGCCTCAATTTCCATAAATGTGATGCATTTGTTTCCTTGGATGGCCTGTTTGACCCGGGCAATGTTGGCTGGTGTTGACACTGCCACATTCCTTCCAGAACTAGTTCCCTTGTCCACTGATGTGCGCCCTGTTTTCCAACCTTCCATCCAGTTGTAAACTGCTTTCCTTGACGGCGCATGTTCTCCACAGACTGCCACCAAGCGCCGATGAATTTCTGCAGTGGTCACGCCTTCTTTCCATAGGAACCAAGGCGTATAGCGCTGTCCGTGTCGGTTGCTTTCCATGGTGTCTGCTCCTACGCTGATAGAGTTGTTATGAAATGGCTATGACGAGTGCATTTGTTGGCCCCTGTGCGTGTGCCGCCACCAAACGGTGGAACAAGACACTAGTTACACATCACCACCTTCAAAAGTGAAATGTGAATCATACCCGGACGTATAACAAATAAAGTGTAAAACAATGCCAAAACAATATAGTATGCCCCTCGTACATAGACACATTAAATTATTATTGTACAGTTTTATTATACATTATTATTATGCATACGTAGTTTGCCCCCGTAGCGTAATGGTTAGCTGTCATCCTCAGAAACGCGGGTTTGATTCCCGGCACTGCCAGAGATTTAAGAATGGCAGAAGGGTTGGTAAGTGGTAAAAATAGTTCATGCAGCTCACCTTCGAATTCTGAAAAGTATTTGTATAGCACTCAGTAGGAAATGGATAAATGTATGTTTTTTTCAAATATTATTTTGACATTTAATTATTTTTAAATGTTTAAGGGGAATTATTAGAATGCTGTACATAGCAGCCTCCGGTTGGAGCAAACATAATTTAAAAATAAATTCTTTATTATTATTATTATTATTATTATTATTATTATTATTATTATTATTATTATTATTTTAGTGATTGGAATAATTTACCACGGGAGATGTTCGAGAAATTTCCAAATTATCTGAAATTATTTAAAAAAAGACTAGGTTAACGTCAGATAGGGAATCTGCCACCTGGGTGACAAATGCAGATCAGTAGTGACTGATTGAACAACAAGGTTAAAATATTGACAAACACCTATTGGTACTACTCACTTGTCGGCGAGTTTGCAGGCATTACGGAGGAACTGTACAACATTGACCTCGTTAGCTTCCCAGCCCGGTGTCTCCTTGCGCTCATCGTTGTGTGCTTCCATTTGTTGCACTTCGGCTTCCCAACGTTCCTTTTGCTTGTCACGGGCTAGCAACAGACGAAGTGGTGTGATGCACTCCAGCTGCGGGCAGGGCGCTTCCCAGTCCTGGATAATAAACAAACTGAATATCTTAGAAAAGTAGTCGCATAAAAATATAAATTGCTCCACTCACTACAAATTGAAAGATTCGATCCCTGAGCGAAGAGGTCCTTTGATGTATCTTTATGCTATAGTTCATTCCACGTTAAGAAAACAGTATTGCTCTTATGACAACAGCGTTGCCATATCGAACAGCTCTGCTCAACACCATCATGGGAAAACGGTGGCACATAAATTTGTGAAATTCAGTATTGCAAGTTCTAGATAAAAAGGGGAATGCACTTAGCTGCAAATTATTTTTGTGAACTGAAGGAGACGGGGGGGGGGGGGGGTTACACGGGCTAGTTTTGGTTTGTACGGAATCAGAGGTAAACTGCGGCAAATAAAATACCTCAGCATTGAAGTGTAAGGCAAATTGGGAGGGTAAAAGACAAATAATATTGTTTATGGGAGCGATGAGTGAGGGATGCATTTAATAAATTCCCCAGGCAACGCGGGGTACTATTGTTCTGTCGTATTGCTCACAATGAACAGTAAAAATTAAATGCGGTCGTAAAAAGAAAGTGGTAAAATTAATATGCGCTTAAGAAAGAACAACTAAATAACAAAACCAAGCACAAATAAAACACACGGCAATTTTTTTATCAGTACAAGTTATGCCATGGCGTATCGCTGCACACCACAACACCAAAATCTTCAGAAACAACTTCTGTACAGTACGAAAATAATAGAATGCACACAAATACTATACACTCGACAAGTACTCACTGATTTAAAGCCTAAAACACACACGCAACAAATAAATACTGTAGACAACTTCACTATAGAAATGAGCTGCCGGCGGTTCACAGATTGAGGGACTATACACGATGCTTGTACCAGAGCAACACAGAAGAAGGAAAATGAAGGAAGGCAACGAAGCCTTGGCTGTTCCTTGCCGTTGTACTCCCTCCCTACAAATATAGTTATGAAAAAGAAAATGTTATGTCGTTATTTTAATAACTCACGGGCAAAAATGCCTCATCCTTTTTTTATCTGTCTTTCATAATATATTACAAAGTACAGTGTAATACCGCTTAATCACGAGGAATTATGGGTGTCTCAGAGGGGGTGTGTTCACTCCTTGTAGGTCCATAAGAGCAATACTGTTTTCTTAACGTGAAATGAGCTATAGCTATTGCTGGAGAATTCCATTACGCATCCCCTCAGCTGATGAATTCCTTGTGTGCAGGTATTCTCTTCAAGTGAATTGGACTGTTAGTCAAACGAAACTGGTGGAAATGTTACCAACACAATAGCTCTATTATAAAAAAAATGTTACATTACTGTCAGGTATAAATATAAAATCTCTAGAATTAATTTATGCCTAGCTAAATTACTCCCTCATGCACTTTTAAGTGACGAACGCCATAAAATCGCAACTGATGATGAAGATATCAGTAGCAAAGTGATGTCCAGTATATACTAATTATTGCTGTCGGCACTTCGAAAAATGAAGGTATGGGCTGAAGGAAGACAAGAGCTACGAAGGACGTGAAAATGAAAGACTCCCTAGGCCTCGTAAAACTAATACCGTTGGGGTCCGAAAAGAACAAGAGTTGACCAAGGGAGGTCAAAACTAAGGCAACACCTTATGTTCCATAAAGAGTGAGAGTGAATACATGAGAGTGAATACATTCAGGAATATCGCACATTTATTTATTTATTTATTTATTTATTTATTTATTTATTTATTTATTTATTTATTTATTTATTTATTTATTTATTTATTTATTTATTTATTTTACATTCAAAATTTTGTTATAAATATCATTTTAACAGATTTATAGTGTAGGCGAATTTTCATCTATCCAGTGCGTGAAATCGAAGAGAAAATGTTATTTGGGTATGTATGTCCAACCCTTAAATTGTTTCTCTCTCCCACCGGGCGAGTTGGCCGTGCGGTCAGGGGCGCTTAGCTGTGAGCTTGCATCGGGGAGATAGTGGGTTCGAATCCCACTGTCGGCAGCCCTGAAGATGGTTTTCCGCAGTTTCCCATTTTCACACCAGGTAAATGCTGGGACTGTACCTTAATTAAGGCCACGGCCGCTTCCCTCCCACCCCTAGGCCTTTTTTTATCCCATCGTCACCAGAAGACCTATCTGTGTCGGTGCGACGTAAAGCCACTAGCAAAAAAAAAAAAAACCCTGTTTCTCTACGGGTCGGGTGTGAAGTGAAACAAATCTTCATAGCGAGTATTTACGACCCGATGCCTTTCCTGATGTCATCCTCTTCAGAGGATTTAATGAGATGAAATGATTGACCCGATATATGATAGTAGGACGGTGAAACCTGATGCCGACTCATTGTCTAATCCTGTCGAATAGCACCAAGGAGTCTGCTGAAGGCTTATCGTCACCATTCGACGGACGAATCACCATCAACAGCGTCATATGCTCTCGCTCCATTTGAACACTGCTGAGAGGTTTGGAATTGAATCCACGCTTTTGGCACGCAATCTAGTGATTATAAGCTCTATACCACCACCTCGCCTACCCTGCCAGCCAACACTCTGAAGCCACTGAAGGTGAAAATTTTTCGACCAACGGGACTCGAACCGGCTAACTACGGTGTCAGGCCACATAGACTTGACTCCTTAAAGATCGTGGCTACTAAGCGGGCTGTCATTTACTAAGTGAAATGTCTAAATTTCTAAATAATCTTTTACTGTCAGGCTGTCCATATATTCTCGTAGAATATATATGATTGTAGTTCTACTTCATTAATGAAAATAACGTCTATGTGATGGGTAGTAGCTGGCGAAGCGTTTTCCTACGTGCAAGTGTGATTTTCCTTGTGGTGTTACATGTATCCTGTTAAATTACCGCCTTTGGTATAATGTACGCAATATTTTCGTGTTAGCCAGTACCAGCAGTCCGGCTACTTCGGCCGCCATGTTTTGTTGTATGTTACGGCCTAAGTATTGGAGTCGGTCTTGATTTATCGCATGCTCGAAACCCCGATTTCTCCAAAAAATGGTGGATTCGTGCTACGCTCACCGTTGCATCATATGATCTTCAAGGTTATTTGAGTAGACTCTTTGGATCTTCTTTTCAAATCAGTTACTATATTGTTACGAATAAAACGTGTGTTTTGTCGTTACAATTTAATTCTGGATAGTCTAAGTTAATACACACACAATTCTATTCAAACATAAATGACCATACACTCACGACAACCAGCAATAGTCTCTCACATCAGGACTCCAGCTGTGC
Source organism: Anabrus simplex (assembly GCF_040414725.1). NCBI lineage: Eukaryota > Metazoa > Arthropoda > Insecta > Orthoptera > Tettigoniidae > Anabrus > Anabrus simplex. The sequence goes on from NC_090265.1 coordinate 828,709,227, forward strand.
AATCTTTACCTGAACGGGCGATAATTCTTATTGACAGGCTTCACCTCTCACTTTAACTCGGACGCTCAGTCCCTTCACACACAACAGCTGTACTTAGATAAGCTTGAACACAGATCTGCTGACCCCCCACATCACACGATGACTGTTCCTTGGTTCGACTCCAGAGAAAGTCCAGTAATTCATACAGTCAACAAAGTAGATCACGTGGGCCGCTGTACACAGTGAACTACTTAACACTAACGCTGCCATACAACAGCAAAAACTCAACAATGCCAGCCAGCACTATAATATTCCTCACAACAAGGACAGTTAACACTGCTCCAATTCTATTCATATCACCGTTCCGTTCACAAGGCAGTCTACAGTCCACGGTACTACATACACATTACTCCAAGACAGTACACGTGCAGTACTCCGGTCAGTACTCCAAGGCAGTACACACACCGTACTCCGCTCATACCCCAGTGGGACACTGGCGACAGTCAACACTACTGCCGCCCCAGTCTAACTATTCTCATTACTGATCGACTGTTCACGGCTAGCGTCCTTTTTATATCCTGATGACGGAGTACTAGAATGTTCGTGGCTCGACTAGAGATGGAACGTTCCTGTTCCGTTTTCCAGAAGGTGCACGGGAAAGCCAGACGAAGAACACAATGGAGGCTGGGAGCTACCATTTGACTCCCTTGTTCCTTTCAGGAAATACCGAAGCGGGCTACGAGAGGGCTGGCACGTATAGTTGGGACGGCGAACGGATCGCCAGGCGGCAGCTTCTGATCCGAAAACGTGGCCCGTCCTGGTGATAATGAGGGTTGTCAGTGGGTTTCTTTCCTCTGGACACAAGGGGCGCGTGTCGTAAAAAGGCAAGTGAGCGCTGTCAAGAACATGGTTGTCATATTTTGGGCCAGTTATTTAAACATATTAAAATTTAACTTATTCTAAGACAAAATAGAAATATAAAAACCTTATCATGAACCATATGACAAACGAATGTCACAAAATATTTTGTTTCGTGCGTAACCAGTGCGGAGGTCATATCAAAGCAGGCCTATAAAATATTACTTTTATGCTGCTAGTATCAGTAAAGAGAGTAAAAGTGAAATCACTAATTAGGACCGGGATAATAATAATAATAATAATAATAATAATAATAATAATAATAATAATAATAATAATTGTCGGAATGTTTATTTCGGACATAAAACAGCCTACAAACTTTTTAAAATAAGAAGTATTTACCTTACCTCTATTCGTCGTCCTCGTCGTCTGCTAGGTGAATCACAAATCTATGTTGGTTGCTATCCGTGTCGTAATTAATGTAGGGCCTACTTCTCTTCTGTCTTAATGTGTCTATTGTATTAATAGGTGCATTAGCAACAGAGCTGTGAGGATTTCTGTTGAAGAATGAGAACTTCCGTTTTAAAGCCCACTCCCCACTGGGCAAGGGGGGGTAGGGGAGTTCCGAAGATCAAACGTATGCCGTTTTCTTTGCTGCCGGCTGAGGATCGGTTGGTCGTCCCAACCTTAACAATATGTTTGGTAACTTTTATAGTTTTGAAATAATTGCAGGAAGTCTGGTGTGCACTTTTTTGGGACACAGATCTTTACCGCAACAAAACATTATACGTATTTCCTGTCAAAGAAGAAAGAGAGAAAACATATTTACCTCGACGGGCTGGAAGCGAACGCCTGCTGCGCTGAAGACTGGACATTCGTTGTCGGCATGTACGGGCAGTTTCTCGCATTCTGGTCCGCACATAGGCCAGCCACACTTGGAACACGTTACACTGCCGTCCGAAGGGTTGTAGCAGCCGAGGCAAAGTGGTAATGAGTCTGTCTTAGGACCTACAGCAACAGGTGTCTCTGCGAGGATTACTTCACCGGGCTCTAGCGAACGTGCCGCTACGGCATATCTGTAACATAACATGATCATCACGAAATTAGATGTTGTGGGACTTCACCAGACAAGAGATGTGGGAATTTAATGGATAGATCAGAACCACATTGTTTTCTTCTTCTTCTTCTTCTTCTACCTCTTTTCCTACCGCATTTTCCTCACCTGTGGGGTCGCGGATGAGAACTACGTAGCACATGTGAATTTGGCCCTGGTTTACCGCCGGATGCCCTTCCTGACGCCATCCCTATATGGAGGAATGTAATCACTATTGCGTGTTTCTGTGGTGGTTGGTAGTGTGGTATGTTGTCTGAATATGATGAGGAGAGTGTTGGGACGGACACATACACCCAGTCTTCGAGCCAGAAGAATTAATCAAAAGCGATTAAAATCCCCGACCCGGCCGGGACTCGAACCCGGGACCCTCTGAACCGAAGGCCAGTACGCTGACCATTCAGCCAACGAGCCGGACAGGCCAGAACCACATTATCAACAAAAATATATTTTTAATTTCTTGTCATTTATTTTTTATTTCTCGTATGGCTTTTAGTGCCAGGAGTGTCCGAGAATATGTTCGGCTCGCCTGGTGCAGGTCTTTTTATTTGACACCCATAGATGACCTGCGCATCTGGATGTGGGTTTATGAAGATAATGAGGTAGGGAGAAGGCGAAACAGCTGTTGGAACATAGCCTACTCCTGTCAAACAAAACCAAGAGATCTGATTAAGGCTTAACGTCTCAATCGGACGAACGAATCACTATCAATAGCGTCATATGCGCTGACTCCATGTGAACACTGCGGAGAGGTCTGTATTGAATCTAGGCTTGAAGCATGCAATCTAGTTACTAGAAATTGTATACCACCACCTCTCCTACCCTGTCGGCCAACGTTGTGATGGCGAATTTCTTTTTTTACCAATGAGACTCGAACCTAATCACGGAGTCAACAATGTAGTCTTGACGCTTTAACGATCATGGCCACCAGCCAGGCTAATTTATTTTGATAATTTGGGTCTGTTCTCAGCTTTATTGATATTGCCATAAAAAGCTAAGAACCCAGAAGGAAATTCTACTACTCATACTCTTTGGTAGATATAGAGGTAAACCCGCACAAGATGTCTAAACCTGAATATGGTCATGGTCATTGTAATTATTTTAAGAGGAAAACTACGTGATCATTAGCCCCTCTTAACAAATTAAATGGAAAAAAATAAACATCAAATACAAACTCAATGAAGGAAATAGGAGAAAAATAAACAACACATTCGCAAAGAAATACACAAGAAAAATCGAGATAGAAAATAGCCTACATCAAAACGAAACTATAGTTCAATGAGTAAGGTGCTTAACCTCCAAACTAACAAGCTCTAAGATAAACAATTACCTAAAGCTATCACCCTAGACCCCAAGAAAAAATTACAGTACCGTAATCTGGAAACAACAATGAAAGCAATATGCAAGTGGCATTACCGGCACCCAAACGTTCCTAGGCCAAACAGTAACGTAGAAACTGGAAAGGAAATGACTGCATTTGTAACAAAGAATACGTTACAACTAAGTTTACTACTATTACTACTACTACTACTACTACTACTATTACTACTACTAGAAAACTTAGGAATAGGTATTCGGAAGTTTTACGGGAATGAAAGAGATAAGAAAGCAGGTTATGAGAAACAGCAGTTACAAATTTTATTAGAGTAATATTGAAAATATAACAATAAATAATTAAATTGGTTAAATGAATAATAGTCAAATTTAGTGAATATGTATATAAAGCGCTGGACCTTGAGTTAATAGCCACCGGCTATGCGCAATAAATATTAGATACAATAAGACTATCCTATGATGACAGAAAAATACAGAACACCTGAAGTACAGTAATTAAGTATACTAAGTTTGAAGGCTGGTTGAAACCAGACCAAACATTGAAGTTGAATAACATTAACAAATATAGAAATAATGAAGTTAATAAAAAAAGTTTACCAAAAGTTAAATTTGGGAAGGTTTCAGTTACTAACATTACAAAGAAATCATGAAATAGATTACAAAATCTTAAGGTGAATCTCGTAGCACTCATTTTCCTTCAGGGAGATAAAAGTTCAAAGGAAGTTTCAGAAAACTTTCGGCCAGAAATTTCATTGTCTGGCACTGAATTGCATGTCCTTCATCAAGGTAAAGCCGACCCCACGGTGTAGGGGTAGAGCGACTGTCTCTTACCCGGAGGCCCCGGGTTCGATTCCCAGCCAGGATCTGAGGGCTGGTTCGAGGTCCACTCAGACTACGTGATTACAATTGAGGAACTATCTGACGGTGAGACAGAGGTCCCGATCTAGAAAGCCAAGAATAACGGCCGAGAGGATTCGTCGTGCTAAGAACATGACACCTCGAAATGTGCAGGCCTTCGGGTTGAGCAGTGGTCTCTTGTTAGGCCATGGCCCGTCGGGGCTGTTGCACTACGGAGTCTGGTTTGGTTCACTAAGATGAATCAATAAGTTGTGGATTTTAAACTTTTCATAATTGTGATCGTGAATTCTTAACGTAGGAAATAATTCCACAACAGCTGAAAATACTTGCCGACCTCACGCTCGATAGTGCGCATAGCGTTGAATCGCGGTATATTGCAAACTTTACCTTACTTATCTCTATTGTGTGTCCAACCCTCGTCCCGTTTCTTTACGAAGCCGCGTTATTACGACGGGATGCCCTCTCTGACGTCAGCCTCATCAGGGGAGCTAATGAGACCGTACTTATCTGCAGCGTATTTGGGAAAAGTGGCCGGGAGTCCCTGCAGTCACTGTCACTGACGAAATGCAACACATTCCAGATATAGAAAAGGAAACAACTATTATTTATTCAGTTTGCAGGCCAAGCTAAGAATGTGCGATATTATGGATATTTTTTTTTTAAATTGATGGCTTCGCTATTGATATCTGTTTCAGTCAATACATTTTCGGTAGTCCTGTACCGTAAAAAAATCTCATAAAGCAAGAGATAAAAACTCGAAATTTGGTGTTTATCCGGTAAAATGAATTAAAACTCAGCCACTGATCGCCCGACAGAGATCCGTTTCTCTGCCATCTGGTAGAGTAAAATGGAATGTCAAAACTGATACACGGGTAATCTAAATGGCCGAGACCGTTGATGATGGTGATTATTATGATTCTTCTTCTTCTTATTATTATTACGTTACTTGCTTTACGTCCCACTAAGTACATTTTACGGTTTTCGGAGACGCCCAGGTGCCGAAATTTAGTCCCGCAGGAGTTCTTTTACGTGCCAGTAAATCTACCGACACGAGGCTGACGTATTTGAGCACCTTCAAATATCACCGGACTGAACCAGGATCGAACCTGCCAAGATGGGGTCAGAAGGCCAGCGCAGAGCCACTCAGCCCGGCATTATTATTATTATTATTATTATTATTATTATTATTATTATTATATCTTTACTTAGGCTGTATGACAGCAATGACATGGCACTCAACCATCAAGTGAACCAGTGTAAAACATTGAAACATGCGGTTCTCGAGACTGAAAAACACGCTGCTGGCATTGAAAGAGACAGCAGCCACAACTATAATTTTTGACCTACGATTCAAGAGACTGCATTTCAATCAGCCTTGACTTTGTCGAAAGTTTTACGAGCGGTCGCTTACGAACTGCATGAAACAGAGAGTAATAAATATCCACCCACCAGAAGAGAGTGGCGATGACGCACGAAAACCGCGCGTTTGGTCCCATACCAGTGTGCTTATATCTTCAACAGTATGTCGAGATTCCAGTTCGACTATTAATACACTTACAACAGGCTTAAATCTTCCCTGAATACGGAAAACAATCGTCAGTTGATTTTTTTAAAATTACTTTGCAGATAATTTGTTAGAAAACCGAGGCATTCCAATAGAAATGTGGAACTGTAATCAGAATGACTCCGAACTAGAAATGGCGTAGAGTGCTGGAACAACGGTTGAACACCCTTTAAGGAAGGCCAAACCCCAGAGTGAATGATGTCGTCATTTTTTGAATGGAGAGGCTAAAGAAATAAACTGTGCATTTTTGAGGTTAGTGTTGAATAGTGAACTTTCGAAGAGTATGTACAGTATGACGAACGGCTTGAATTTAAAAAAAATAAAGCGCCATTATGAAGAAAATGGAACCTAAAGACAACAGCCAAGACGCAGAAAATGGAATGAATCAGAAGAGGAGAATATTGAGAAGAGCTTAACCACAGCTGATATCAAACACGCCAAAATGGCTATGAATAATGAATAGGTCTAGTAATTTTGACAGTCCAAGCAGTAGCGGTGATTAGAGGGGGTGTGTGTGGGGGGGGGGCACCCGCCGCCCCACTCTCTGGAGAAAATATTACATTTTTTAATTTCATTTTGGCCGACTGAAACTAGGAATTATAGGAATTAAAAAAAAGCAATTTGTACAAAAATGAAATGGCGTAGCCCTGTTGTCTTATCAACTGATTCTTTCCTTTATTTTCTTTAATTATTAACAAAATTACTAGCAGAAATACGCATAAAATGTCGTTCGTCGTGGCTAGTGCGTTTGTATAGCACCACAGCAAGTAGTGGAGAATTTTCATGAGTTGTGAGGAAGGGTAGCAGGATTTTTTTTTTTTTTTTTTTTTTTTTTTTTTTTTTTTTTTTTTTTTTTTGCCAAGATCATGGACACTGAGGTGTGGTTCGCCGCTTGCTGCGTGCAGTCGTCAGTCAGTCTGGCAGTCTCTTTAGTGTCTGTTAGTTTCTTAATGCGTAGTCAAATACTAAATTATATTAATTGTATACTCACACCTTACTCCTATTTAATTGTAATAAATGTGTAATATTGTTCCTTTGGTGAAAGTTTTATTGTGTAGTATTGAATCAAATCTCAAAAAACTATTATTACCACACTTAAATTGGTAAACCGCCCCCCGCCCGCTATATCACACATACCCGCTTCCACGCTTTTAATTCCCAATCGCCGCTACTGAGTCCAACGCTTGTATAAAGAGTGATGGAAATCATAATTTCAGAAAATGATTTTGAGAATTGTTCTATACGTTGCCAGAAGTGCAGGGGCGTAAGGTTAGGGCCTGCAATGCAGGCGGATCCGGACCTTTTAGGGACCCTCGAGACTCCTCACAAATAGTAAATATATTGCACCCATAAGCGAATGTGCATAATGAAAGTATAAATTAAATGTTTAATAATTCGCATATGGGATACTGCAGTAGGCTGGGAAAAGCTTGCAGTCTCACAAAGCAACAGTCAGGCGCCGTTCAGACTGAAAATATATCCACAGAATACGTCTTAAGGCACGAACAGGAAGTAGCTAGCCTGAGTGGTACGTCCAATTATGTTTTATGATGCCGACGAAAAATGGAAACTTTCTATCCAGTTCCTACGTGAATCCGCACGTCGGAATGCGCCCTGCCCAGGAGAGCGAGTGAGAAACGAATAATGCCCATCATCCCTTGGCAGAAAATGGAAGAATCCAAGCCACTTAGACCGCGAACGTCTCAGCCAATCACAAAATTGCAAATTTTAACGTCTTGTCATAGCGGGAATCTACAGCTAGTATTTCACGATTTGGTGCCCGAAGTAGCTGTGAAATATTGTGTCCTGACTTCCAAACAATATTTGAGGATTTATCAGTGCAAATGTGTGGTTAATCAGTGGTTAAATAAGAAATTTTCAATTTTACATGGAAGAGTGGTATCGCCCAGGAAATTAACAGTCATGGCGGGAAGGCGCCATACTCCTACAGAAAATAGAGCCAGTGACGCGCGCCGTCTTATAAATTAACCTGTGATCGTTTCTCATAACGCAATGTAACACATAAATCGGACCAAAATTAGGAATGTTTAGAACACATTTCCTAAAATTCTAACCTACGGACGTATGATAAATCGGTCCCAAGTGCAGGATTATTACGCCATATCCCTTCCACAGAACTATTTTCGAAGTGGGGGAGGACTGTTTACAAAAACGACGACACCAGTGTGGTGAACTTCACTCTCGTCAGAATTCTCAGTCTTGTGGTGAATCGCAGTCCTGTGAGAATTCGCAGTCTTGTAAGAATCTTCAGTGTCTTATACAGTAGTTGGCATCCGAGTGAGTAACGTATTTATTTGTGTGAGTAATATCTTAGCCGAAATGAACACTTTGACAAGCGTTTAGTCAACTTTAGTTTATGCAGAGATAATCAGGCAATTCAATTAACAAATGACAATGGTAGTTATATTCTCAACACTTGCCTTGAATGAACTTAAAGTACTAGGACCGAGATGAACAATGAATTTCTTCGTAACACGTAGCTGCATAACATTTTCCCTAGTTCAAGTGTAGCTTGTATATTTCGTGGAAAAGTCATATTTTGGAGGACGATTATTATAAAATTCTCCACATCATTGGGAACATTACATTTAAATTTTTCCACACTCTCATAGAACTATTATTGCAAGTGAGATATTTGGGAGCAGAATTAGTCAAGCTAGTTAAAGGGAATGCTGCCGCACTAAGACCTTGAGTCCAGTGTTATGGTCAGAGAAGGTGAATAACCAATAATCCTTTACACAAACAAACTGAGAGGGGTGAAAGAGGCGACAGCAGGAGGCTAGGCAGGTAGCGGAGTCCAGACTTTCAACTTCACGTCAGGTGCTCAATGCAGTGTCATTGAATATTCTTCGTAGGAGTGTTAAAAATGCGAGTGCTGATATAAATATGGACGTGTGCAACGCTATCGTAAAAATGCATCAAGTTTGCGTGTATGATCTCTTGGATAACATCAGCTTGAAGATGGAGTACTAAATTCATCATGACGGAGTCCGGAGGATGATCTGACCTGCCTCCAGCACAAATAAGGTAAATGAGCAGAATGTAAATATGTAAATAGGTAGGACTATGGGCAATCGATGATCAAAAATGTAGTTTAGAATTTTGGATAGGACTGTAAATAATTCACGGATCGGATGGTATTAATTGTAGTTTGATATCATTTTCATTTTTTTAGTTAAACTTGAGACTACGACAATTATATTTGGCAATTCCGAATATAAATGCCATAGTGTCACGATAATTGTAATTGTGAAATTAGGATCGTAATAATAATAATAATAATAATAATAATAATAATAATAATAATAATAATAATAATAATAATAATACCGGGCGAGTTGGCCGTGCGCGTAGAGGCACGCGGCTGTGAGCTTGCATCCGGGAGATAGTAGGTTCGAATCCCACTATCGGCAGCCCTGAAGATGGTTTTCCATGGTTTCCCATTTTCACACCAGGCAAATGCTGGGGCTGTACCTTAATTAAGGCCACGGCCGCTTCCTTCCAACTCCTAGGCCTTTCCTATCCCATCGTCGCCATAAGACCTATCTGTGTCGGTGCGACGTACAGCCCCTAGCAAATAATAATAATAATAATAATAATAATAATAATAGCTATGGTAATGAGCGGTATTTTTGTTGACATTTTGATTTTGTAGATGTCGTCATGTTAATTTAAATGTTTATTTTTGCTGCTAGCGCATTCAGTTTATTATTTCATGTTATGTAATCATTCTTCAGATGACCGCTTCCCGTAGCTCTCCTGCTCTGTATTTCGCGACGGTATGGTTGATAAGCAAGAGTTGATTTCTTTATGTAACGTGGTTACACATTTCGATAGCCGTGTTTTTGAGAGGCAATCTCGTTATTTCAGTTAAATAATTAGTGACAGGAAGCCATTGATAAGTTATCTCTGATATTTCATAACATGTGAAATGGTGGATGATCAAAATAACGAGCAAAGTAATAGTAATATCCCTGATGTTCTGCGTTGAGAAATGGAAATGTGATATTTGGACCATGTCATGAATAATGTCGTAAAAGTGGATGTGTGAACGACACAGTTATTTCGCCCGCCTGATGTGAGCGAGGCTGTACTATGAGGTACTACGTCGAGAATATTGATGAATAAATAGAATTGAGAAATGAATAATTTAACCGAGAGTGTTAAATATGCGGCGACATGTGTTATGGTTGTAGGCGGAAAGCCTGTATTGTTTCAAATAGTTTCCAGGGAAAATAAATGCTCGGAAAATATGCAATTAAGAGTCCGAGGTAAATTGTGAACAGAGCGACCGATCAATGTGTGTTTCGACAGTCAAGTATAATCATTGATGACATGTAATACCAATAATTATTGTCCGTAAAGATTGAAGAGTGTCATGTCCAGAAATTTTCGTCTGAGGTTAGAAGATTGCCATCAAATTCACATAATTTTGCTACTTGGATCAGGGTAATATTTTATACTGCGATATTGCGCATTTTTATTTTAAATCTTATTTAGCAGCGATTTTTTGGGATCTAGATTTTTATTATGATATCCTTTCTTTGTATATATTTTGTCACCGTATTATTTTAGAATCTGATACGTGAATAGTGTTTGATTTAATGTGTGTAAATAAAATAAATAGGTGTAGTCAGGTTACTTTAATTTCAGTATTTCTTGGGAGCAGTGTTTCTCCATTGACATATTCATTTATGTAAAGAAGATTTCATGTGTTAGGGTAAGAGATCATCGATTAGTTCGTAGTCAAAACCATAGTAGTGGTATGCTCATACCAAAAGACAGTCAGTAATCACCAAGCATTAGAAATCCACTACAGTTCAGTTAGGCAAATGAAGCGATCTTTAACAAGCAGTTGTATCACAAATGCCGCAAATGAGTCACATAAATACGATGGGATCTGCCTCCATCTAGAGTTGGTACCACACAAATATGCATTCACAATGAAAACGCAGACAGCGGCAAGCTAGGTAAAGTTAACGATGTAAAGGGATCGCTTTCATTTGAGATGCAAACTTGAGGCACTTGGCCTAATTAATTTAAGTATTTTAAGCGTCCAGACTATCACAGTTAAGTAAATAAGGTTTAACAAACTAAATGAGTGGTGGTAGCACTTAGATGTTCAGTTCAATAATTTTCTTGTTTTCAGCCACGAATAGTTTAAATAAGTGGCGAAGATTATATAACGGATAAAGTACCATGTTCATGGTTGTTTTGTTTTTCTCTCTTTTTCGTTTATTATTACACATGGTTAATGCATTCTAGTATCATTTTAGAGTTGGGTGTTTCCCAACTGGAGTTGAATATGAGGTAAATATTTGATAGATACCTCAAAGTCAATGTCAATTGAATGAATTAACAAAATTAATTAATTAATTACTCAAATTTATTTTGAGAGGACATTTTCCAAGGTATTATAAATCATTTATTCAAATGAGGCTGTATTTCTGACCAGTGTTTGAATGTGGTCACGTCATCGTCATGGAGACAGTGGTTCGATGTACTCCAGAATACTTAAATCTAATCGACCTTCAGTCGAAATTTATTAAGGCAGATAATTAACTTATTGTAATGCAGATCTTTTAATTGTTTTTAAATTTTAATTTCATTTCACATTATTTCATTTTACACCATTTTACTTTCAATTTCACACTGCAAAATTTTGTTAAATAAACCATTTTATTTACTTAAATTTTAATTCAGTCTTTGGGTACCGTCATTTAATAGTTTAGTTTACCCCATCTCTCACTTTCTCAACCCCCGATCGACGTGTGGCCCATCAACCCGAGGGATCCACGGACGCACCACGCCTGAGGAGAAGAGTCTACATGAGGCGGTAGGTATTTTTAAATGTCATTATTTACAGGAGCAGCCGGCGCACATATCAAGAAAGAAGACCACCGCATTGAGTGCCTTTAAAAGGGCACAATATATATAGCCAAAATAGCTTGTTTGCGCAATTTGTTTGTAGAGGAATTGCCACTTGGTTGCATCTAGCAGCACTTCATTATGCTGAGTGTAACATTTTTTTAATTTTTTATTTTGCGGGTTAGTATTTCTCCCCTCAACATTGTTTTTTAAATATGTTATTTTCTATGGTAAAGAAAAGGATACATAATTAATTACAGTGCTGCTTAAACAGAAATAATGTTACAAATAAACATCAGGCACAAAAACTACAAACAACAAATCTTCAGAGAGGCATGACTATTAAGAATATCCCGGGTTTAAAAAATAACTAATACACGTGATCTATCACTTTAAAATGAAGAACAGAAAGGCCATTCACTTTCGTCTGTGTCCTATAACTACTATACAATTACATCGTTAAATTAAGTTATTAAATGGGGAAACAAATAAATGTATAGTAAAAAAATAGTATTTACACAAGCTCTATCATCACAAGTTAGGAACATAAAGTCAATTGAATTTCTCCTGCGCTCCAGAACCGCTATACGCTGTCAGTTGTTGTCTTGCTGTAACATAGCACGGCTGCAAACAATTTCTCGCAACATTGCGACACACTTCCTGACAAAGGAGCTGCACCAAATTATTGAAAAATAATTACACCAATGAAAATTCATACCAAAATATCATATTTAAGTTCGAAAATGATACTTTGTCGATGTGTAGTACACCTGAGATCGTATTAAGCATACATTTTGCTGACGATTTAAGTTTGGGCACACATTTATTCGAGAACGATGTATGATGCCAATAAGAAGTTGGTGTAGTAACAATCAGTCAACTCTGTTTCGAACGAGATCCCTCTGCACGAAGTTAATAATACACTAGACTTATCAGTTGTGGGGTTTAATGTTTTTCAAACTTTATTTGAACTTGTTTTTATTTATAACTTTTTGTTTTGCAGTCGAATCAGTTATTATAACCGACGCTTCGGTATCGGTTACAGAGTATAGTTCCGTTGTTACTGAGAAGTCCGCCTCTGTGGTGTAGTGGTTAGTGTGATTAGCTGCCACCCCCGGAGGCCCGGGTTCGATTTCCGGCTCTGCCACGAAACTTGAAAAGTGGTACGAGGGCTGGAACGGGGTCCACTCAGCCTCGGGAGGTCAGATGAGTAGAGGTGGGTTCGATTCCCTCCTCAGCCATCCTGGAAGTGGTTTTCCGTGGGTTTCCACTTCTCCTCCAGGCAAATGCCGGAATGGTACCTAACTTAAGGGCTACGGCCGCTTCCTTCCCTCTTCCTTGTCTATCCCTTCCAATTTTCCCATCCCCCCGCAAGGTCCCTATTCGCCATAGCAAGTGAGGCCGCCTGGGCGAGGTACTGTTCATTCTCCTCAGTTGTATCCCCGACCCAGTGCCTCACGCTCCAGGACACTGCCCTTGAGGCGGTAGAGGTGGGATCCCTCGCTGAGTCCGAGCGAAAAGCCAACCCTCGAGGGTAAACAGGTTAAGAAAAAGAAGTTACTGAGCAAAGAAACCAATTAAAGTTAAGTATGAACATATAAGTGAGGCATGGCTGGCAGTTCAGCAACTCCGAAATTAAACCAGAGAGGCAGTCAAGTAAAACCTATTAAACATTATTTTTTAATAATCGTACAATATCGAAACGCATTCTTGAGAACAGAAAGGCAGGACAAACTTTAATTTAGAGCTCTAGTTATACAGATGTTGCCAATAAAAGGATTATTGTGTCATATAACATGACGATATATTTCATTAATTCTCCTGCTGTAATTAAAATGATATTAGTTATTCACAGATTTTGTCTTTTATTTGAGGGAATCCAAATTTTTATTTGGACAGGCGGGCCCGTATCGCTTTCGTTACGTCCCTGCATAAGTGATACATTTTACCGCAATGCAAATATCGTACGTCATTACAAGACCCTTCGCAGTCGTAGCTGTCCAGCTGAGTGGTACGTTTTGTCGCATATTCTATGCAATAAATTTTGTAAACATTCTAACAGGTAAGCTCAGCAGACTAAGCCCAAAACACGTTGATGGGATGCTAATAATAATAATAATAATAATAATAATAATAATAATAATAATAATAATAATAATAATAATAATAATAATAATAATAATAATAAAGCAATTGTGTCTAAAGTCTCCAGTATTGCAAGAGATTTTAAGAGACACTGGGGTGTCGGGATTATGTTCCACAGAAGTTCTTCAACGTGCAGGAAACAAGCGACACGGAGTTGTCGCATTTCAATACCTTAAAATGCTACAGACCTCAGCCTGAGTCGAAACGCATTCTTGAGAACAGAAAGGTAAGATACAATTTAATTTAGAGCTGTAGTTATACAGATGTTGCCAATAAAAGGATTATTGTGTCATATGAAATGTATTTTGTCTAACCAGCATTTACTGTACATGAGCAATGTATAACAAGATGAGAAAACTTCGTCCCCCTCTGTGGTGTAGTGGTTAGTGTGATTAGCTGCCACCCCCGGAGGCCCGGGTTCGATTCCCGGCTCTGCCACGAAATTTGAAAAGTGGTACGACGGTTGTAACGGGGTTCACTGAGCTTCGGGAGGTCAACTGAGTAGAGGAGGGTTCGATTCCCACCTCAGCCATCCTCGAAGTGGTTTTCCGTGGTTTTCCACTTCTCCTCCAGGCAAATACCGGGATGGTACCTAACTTAAGGCGACGGCCATTCCTTCCAATCTTCCCATCCCTCCATAGCAGGTGAGGCCGCCTGGGCGAGGTACTGGTCATCCTCCTCAGTTTTATCTTCCGACCCAAAGTCTCGCGCTCCAGCACACTGCCTTGAGGCGGTAGAGGTGGGATCCCTCGCTGAGTCCGAGGGAAAAACCGACTCCGGAGGGTAAAAAGATTAAGAAAGAAAGAAAGAAAGAAAGAAAGAAAGAAAGAAAGAAAACTTCGATATTGAACGCATTCCATAGTTCAACGATATTTGTGCACAATCGAAAAGAATCGATAATAATGATAATAATAATGTTATTGGCTTTACGTCCCACTAACTACTGTTTTACGGTTTTCGGAGACGCCGAGGTGCCGGAATTCAGTCCCGCGAGAATTCTTTTACGTGCCAGAAAATTTATCGACACGAGGCTGACGTATTTGAGCACCTTCAAATACCCCCGGACTGAGCCAGGATCGAACCTGCCAAGTTACGATCAGAAGGCTAGCGCCTCAACCGTCTGAACTACTCAGCCCGGTAACGAGAATCGTCATGACAGACTACTATCGAGCATTCCTACTTGAGGTGAAATAATCACGTATTTCCTTCAATGTTTTGTTTGAGGCCACCTCTGTGTTGTAGTGGTTAGCGTGATTAGCTGCCACCCCCGGAGGCCCGGGTTCGATTCCCGGCTCTGCCACGAAATGTTTTGATAAATGGTATGAGTGCTGGGACTTAGCCTGGGGAGGTCAACTGAGTAGGAGAGGGTTCGATTCACACTCCAGCCATCCTCGAAGTGTTTTTTCCGTGGTTTCCCACTTCTCCTCCAGGCAAATCCCGGAATGGTATCTAACTTAAGGTCACGGCCGCTTCCTTCCTCCTCCCTTACAATCTACAGCATAACAGATGAGGCCGCCAGGGCGAGGCACTGGTCCTCCTTCCTAGTTCTATCCCCGGCCCAAAAGTATCACGCTCCAGGACACTGCCCTTGAGGTGGTAGAGGTGGGATCCTTCGATGAAGGAAAAACTGAACATGGAGGGTAAACAGATTAAGAAAGTAAAAAAGAAGTTTTGTTTGAATGTTTGCTGTATTTCTAATCAATAAATTTCATTCATCCTTCTCATTCCAATTTAATTGAGATTGGACTCCAATTATTGAGGTTGTAGTTTTCTCCTGAAAAAATCATAAGATGCCACAAAAGGCGACATTAAGGACTTCGTCAATGAACCGACTGGAAGATTTGAAACGTGGATGCAACCCAGAATGTTTAAAAGTTCTTGTGCCAGGAAATCATGTGGAGTCTCAACCGTCACAAAACGCAGGAAAACAACCGATTTCGGTCACACATTCCGACACGAGAAATACAGACTAAAACAACTAATAATAAAAGGCAAGGTAGAAGTGAAACGAGGAAGCCGGAGGAAAAAACATATCCGGGACACGAACCTTCAGGAAGAGTTTCGACATCCACGACACGGTAATCCTGATGTGGGGAACACTAACTAGGATTAATGACATGCTGAGTAGCTCAGCCGGTAGAGTGCTGGCCTTCTGAACTCAAGCTGGCGAGTCGATCCCGGCTCAATCCGGGGGTATCTGAAAGTGTTCGAGTACGTCAGCCTCGTGTCGATAGATTTATTGCAACGTAAAAAGAACTCTTGTGGGACAAAATTCTGTCAGCTCGGCGTCACCAAGCACCTTAAAATCAGTAGCATTATTTATGAAATGGGAATAATTATTCCATGATAATCGTCAAATTTAGCCTCCGTGGCTCAGGCGGCAGCACGCCGACCTCTCACCGCTGGCTTCAGTGATTCAAATACCGGTCACTCCATGTGAGATTTGTGCTAGACAAAGCGGAGACGGAACGGCTTTTTCTCCGGGTATTCCGGTTTTCCCGTCATCTTTCATTCCAGCAACACTCTCCAGTATCATTTCATTTCATCTGTCAGTCATTAATTATTGCCCCAGAGTAGTGCGACAGGCTTCAGCAGCCGGCACAGAATTATTCCTATCCTCGCCGCTAGATAGTGGCTTCATTCATTCCATTCCTGACCCGATCGAATGACTGGGAAAAGGCTATGGATATTTATATTCATTCAGTCGTAAAACTTCTGTTATGAGACGGCACAAGAAGAACACAGAAAGAAATTAATTGGATAATTCCTAGATTGATGTTGAGGGATGTTCCACCTGATGTTTATTTCACATCATTTCTTTAAGCCTTCAGGATAAATTAAACGAGTGTTACGACACGTGAAGCCGCTTTGAGATGACTTCTTTAAATCGTCGCTTAAGGACAATATCGCGTATCTGACAATGCTCCTCCTATCCATTATTTTCCTTAAGACTGGTAACGCCTCCCAGCCATGTACGGACATGAAGTTCACCAGAACAATTTCCGTTGTGTTCATTTTGCTATGCTTAGCTGTAAAGGAAAATGAACCTTAAATACATTATACTGTAGAAGTGCGTAAATACGTCATGCAAACATACATTACTACAGTGTGGTAAGTTAGATTCATTCTCCTTTACACTTAAAAAAGAAAAGAAAAGCCCTCTCCGACCAGGCCATGAAGGCCCTTGGAGGGTTCGAGTGGTTAGCGCTACGCCCGGCCACCTTTGCCCTCAGGAATTAACCTGGCACTCATTTTTGGTGAAGGCTGAATGAACCTCAAGACCATATACACCTCCGAAAGTGGAAATCTCGTTTTTTCAATTTTTCTACTTCCCGAGGGGCAATCGAACCCACGTCCTTCCGGGTGAACCGTGCACGCCTTTACCGCCTTGGCCAGGCAGCCCCTTCCTTTACAATTAAACATGGGAAAATGAACGCAACGAAAAATTGTTCTGGGACTGCTTGTCCATATGTGGCTGGCAAGCGTGACTAGTTCTTAAGAAAAATTCTGGATAGGAAAAGCATTGTTAGATACGTGATTGTTTCTTAAGCGACGAAATATTAACTTATCCATGTTGTTATTCATCAACTCTCCGAGTTAAACCCACTTGGAAGAGCTCGTGTGTTACAGGCACTGAAGAATGTTTTCCAACTGCATATGAATAGTAAGTCAGTTACGTCAACTGTATTATATGGCGTGACGCACGCCATACAATAGCAGGGGCTCGTCACGAAGACAGGTAGGTCGGCACGTCGCCAGCTTTTTTGACTGCCAAGTCTATTCCTAAACCGCACAGCTGAGCTGGTTGGAGCACGGGATGTACAGAGTTCAATGCACATGGTGCCCCTCACTTAACAACCACTGAAATTGCCATGTAAACAGATACCCAGGCCTCAGGGGTGTAAGGTGTATCATACGGGCTTGCCTGACAAAATAACAATTTGGGCCCCCTCAAATAAAATGTAAAAACCAATAAATAACTAATGTACACTTAATTACAGCAGGTAGAAGTAATGCAATATATTGTCAATTTATACAAACAAAGGAGTAAATTTCATTCTCGCAAACCGAGCTCGATAGTTGCAGTCGCTTAAGTGCGGTCAGTATCCAGTATTCGGGAGATAGTAGGTTCGAACCCCACTGTCGGCAGCCCTGAAGATGGTTTTCCGTGGTTTCCCATTTTCACACCGGGCAAATGCTGGGGCTGTACCTTAATTAAGGCCACGGCCACTTCCTTCCCACTCCTAGCCCTTTCCTGTCCCATCGTCGCTATAAGACCTAACTGTGTCGGTGCGACGTAAAAGCAAATTGTAGAAAGAAAAAAATCACCGTCCCAATGTTGTCACCCATGGCGTCACACAGCCGGCGAATCCTGGACTTATCACTTTAATTGGTTTCATTTTTCAGTAACCATACTCTGTAGCCGATCCGGAAGTTTCAGGTATAATAATTTATTCGATTACAACACCAAAAATACGCGAACAAAATTAAGTCAAAAACTGTTCAAATAAAGTTTTAAAAAAATCAAACCGCACAAGTGATAAGCCTAATCTATTATTAACTTCGCGCAGAGAGTTCTAATTTGAAAACGAGTTGACTGGTTGTTACTACACCAACTTCTTACCCACGAACATACCACGCTGGCGTAGCAGAGGGAGAGGTGATACTCCCACGTGGCGCGTCCCAGGTGGCGGAAAGGGGGGTCCTAACCGGCTTGCCGGCGGACTTGAGGGAAATAAAATACCTCTCGCGGACCAAACACACAACCCCCCTATGGGTGGGGGACGCAGACGAAGAATACACCCACGGTGTCCCCTGCCTGTCGTAAGAGGCGACTAAAAGGGGCGACCAAGGGATGATCAAATTAGAACCATGAGACTACTTGTAATTAGTACCATCACGCAGGGAACACCATGGGTCGCTTTTACTTGCGCGTAGTACCACTATGTCAGATACAAAATAGGTTTGTGACTAGTAGCGACAGTGTGTGGCTCAAGATGCCTTTTACAGTACCTGTGATTCGTACCCCTATAAGAACGACACCACGGGTGAGCGACACCATGGTTCTGCCTTGCCTATGCTTAGTACCCACTATGTGAGGAACACCACGGGATAGTGCGAGTCGCTGTGGTTAGTCCAATTATGCGAAGAACACCGTAGGTTTGCGTTGCCTGTATAGGTTTGCGTTGCCTGTAAATGTCGCTGCAGTGTGTGAAACACCATAGGTCTGTGTTACATGTGCGAATATCATTACCTGTGAGTAGTACCATAATGTGTGGAATACCGCGAGTCTACGCTACTTTTGATTAGTACCGCAACATGACAAATAGCACGGTTCTATTTTCCTAGCGATAAGTACCATTATGAGGGGCCGATGACCTGGATTTTGGACCCGTTCAGACTACAAGCATCATCAATTGTGCTTTAGAAGCAGTCCCTTGGTCAGTAATACTATTGTTTAACGCTAGTTTCTGAGAATGTGGGGCATTGCGGGTCGGATCCACTGATTGTTTTAACTTCATATCCATCCATTCATTCTTCGTCCTCACGTTTTCGAATTCTGGTCAGTGGAGGATTATGGATTTTTAACATTGTCATAACATTTCGTGTCATTTCGTACCATTAGGGATCGATGGCCTAGATGTTAGGCCCCTTTAAACAACAAGCATCATCATCATCATCATCATCATCATCACCATCATCACCAACTTCTTATTGGCATTATACATCGTCGTCGAATAAATGTGTGACAAAAGTTAAATGTTCAGCAACATTTGTAGATAATACGATCTCTGGTGCATCGCACATCAATAAAGTGTCATTTTCGAACTAAACTGTGGTATTTTGGTATCAATTTTCATTGCTATAATTATTTTTAAATAATTTGGGGCAGGTCATTTGTGAGGGGCGTGTCACGGTGTTGGAAGCTGTACTGTTACACTCAACACATGACTGCTGCTAGATGCAACCAAATGGCAATTTCTCTATCTGCAAATTGTAAGAACGAATTATTTCGACTGATCTTGCAAAACCGCCCGGACCATTTCCGTTCACAGTGACATTAGGCTAAATTTATACTATTTTGCGAGGAGTCTGCGGGGCCCCGAAAAGGTCTGCATTGCAGGCCCTGCAGGCCCTTTCTTTTTTAAGTAAGGCCATAGAATGGGTACTTGTTACCCCTGTTAAAGTCCACTTACATTATTAATTTCCTTTTAAATGTAACTGTTGTGCAGATAAGACAGTGCATACTGTTTGGTTTTGGTAAAATGTTGATTGTGCCTTTAAGAGGCCTGAACTTATAAAATTTGGAGAACAGTCTCCTAGATAGTATTGTGTGGAACAAAGACGCTCTTCCTACTGTTATAACTTTTAGAACTCAGTCTCGTTGTGGAGTTATTGAAGGGAACAGTGGTGCTCTTGTTGAAGTTGTAACTGGGTAGCTTCAAGCTCATGTTGTCAAGTCATGTTGTCTGTTCTAGACTTTTCTAGAGCTCATGAGCTAAACTTTTGTACCTGACTATTTGTTATTGCTTAGCAAAGTGTAAAAACCGAAATGAAAAGAAAAAACTTAGGAAAGAAATATATTCAGAATTTTAAAGTTTTAAATAACTATTTAATCTTTTCTCTATCTACCTATCCATGCCCGCATCTTCTTTCACCTCTGCGTTCCACAGAATCCCCGGAATAATAATAATAATAATAATAATAATAATAATAATAATAATAATAATAATAATAATAATAATAATAATAATAATAATAATGGTGCAAGGCATCTGTATAGGATTGGTGGTAACCTAATGAGAATGAAATGAATGGCGAAGACGTCATATACACTCAGTCCCCAAGCCAGGGAAATTAACAGTACGAGGGATTCGATTCTGAGAACTGAACCGGGGCAATCGGACGAAAGGCAAGCATTCTATCCATTTAGCAATAAAGCCGGACTTTAATTTGCTAAACTTTATGCTACCATCTCCTCTGATCATGTGTTGAGTATTGACAGTAGCTTGTGAAGCAGCCTAGACAACACAGTAGGCTCCTCCGTTGGCTATTGGCTGCAGCTCAAAACTCTTAAAAGGCTTGACATTTACTAAACTAACCATCGCAAAGGGGTAACCGAAGTCTAGTGGTAGCCCACGTCTTGGACTCAGCATATGCCACTGTCTCTGAGATCTGTTTTGTAGAAATATATCCACCCATTCAGTCACTATTTTGTCTAGTCCAATTACACTCATTTTTTCCAGTAGTATCCCATGATCCACCCTACCAAATGCCTTAGATAGGTCAATCGCGATATAGACCATTTTACCTTCTGAATCCAAGATATTGTCTACAAGTAAAGCATTACAAGTAAATTACATAAGAATCCGGGCCTTAGTTATAAGTCACTTGCTTTTTATTATTGTCAGTATCATAGGTAATGAATTCAACATGACAATAAGTAAGACAAAGACGAAAGTTATGGTCTGCGATAAAAAAAAAAAAGCAGACCCAAGCATAAAAATATTGGTGGGCCACAAAACACTGGAAAATGTTAAAGAACTTAAATATCTCGTAAACAAAATTACCAAAGATGGAAGAAGCAAGACGTAAATCAAAATTAGAATTTTACAAGCCAAATTAGCATTTCACAAAAAGAAACGTTTATTCACTACAAATTCCAATAATCTTAAAACAAGAAAAATATTATTGAAAGCGTATGTTTGGAGTATTGCCCTTTATGGTTGTGAAACGTGGACAATTGGAAAAGAAGAAAAAAGGAGGTTAAATTCTTTTGAACAGTGGTGTTATACAAGAATGCTAAAGATTAGCTGGACAGAAACAATAACGAATGCTGAAGTATTTAAGAAGGTGGAGGAAAATTATACCTCATGGAAAAGTATAAAGAGGAGGAGGACTAGACTGATGGGACATATTTTGAGACACAATAGCCTGTTGAAAACGCTATTGGCAAAAGATGCAAAAGATGTCGAGGAAGACCACGCCTACAATAGGACAGCAAATCATGTATGATGTAGGAAGGAGAAGCTATGAAGAGATGAAGAGGAAAGCTATGAATAGAGCTGACTGGAGAACTGCCGCAGACCAATCCATGGATTGAATACTTAAAAATAAGTATCACCATTATTACAAACAGTAACCTAATTACATACATAATTAAGTCAATAACTTGTCATATCCCCTGTTTTGACATAAATATGTCTTAGAGCATAGAACGGAGATTTGTGTAGCTAAATGATGTCATGTAACAAAATGTGTGACGCGATATTAGCTAGGCAAAGAGCCACGCAGGCCATGGATATGTATAAAGAGAACTGCACAGGTCGTTGCCATCATCAAAACTTCACATCACAGCTGCACGGTTGCTAAGGTAACATCACGACAAACATTTTGTTGAAAGACGTATTTATGACCATTCGATTTTCCCAAAGGGAAATTTAATAATATCTTCTTATTATTTAGGTTTTGTCTCTCTGCGCCGTTCACGTTTCCAGTTTTTTGTTATTTGTTTTCTTGCTAGTCATTTAATGTCGTACAAACACGTCCAAGATTTTCGGCGACGCAAGGATGGAAAAGGGCTATGATTGGGAAGGTAGCGGCCATGGCATTAATTAAAGTACAGCTCCAGCATTTACCTTGTGTGAAAATAGGAAACCACGGAAAATTATCTTCAGTGTTACCGGCGGTGGAATTCGAATCCACCATCTTCCGAATGCAAACTCACAGACGTGACCCTAACCACACGGCCAACTTGCACGCTTTTTTTCGCGGGGTATTCAAGGTCCTCCCCCATGGTCTGGTACCTTGACGTGGTGGGGAGGCTTGCGTGCCTCAGTGATCCCAAGAGCGATGGCGGCGGGAGCTTCGGCTCCTGGCAGGGTCACCCTTGCCGGTAAGGTCGAGGGTGAGGGGCCAGACTAAATGACAGACCTTCAGCTGTAGGTCCTGAAGGAAGAAAATCTTTGTCTCCGGGAGTAGGGAATGAGAACACCATCAGTCCTGAAGTCGCAGCATGGTAGGGGCAGAGGCCAAAAGAGGGCAGCCCCCTCACTGCCCTATAGGCACTGTGGGTCCATATCTCACATGCCCGAAATAACTTCCATGAAAAATCAAAACGAGATATATACCGGACTGCTGAACCCGATGGCAACATGGCGAGGAAAAAGGTATTCAAGGTATCACACAATTTGATTTTTACGAGAAAATTATTATACTGTGTCCACCTTTCAATACAATACAATGCAGTGTTAGAAACTTTAAACTACAAAATGTAAACAAGATTACTTGTGATAGTCACATTATACATTTTTATAAGACTTTTAATTTTAATACATCATTTTCATTTTCTATCATAATTTAGCTTTTCAGTAGTATTTAAAGATGTCTATAGACATAACAGTTTTCACTAGCCAGCTGAAGACTGAAACATGTATTGGTGACAAATAATGCTTTTCACTATTGTAATTGTACCGGGAGGTACACCTCTACGCCGCACATTTAAATGTTGCGCCTAATAGAACTCCTCTACTGGAGAAACACTGAACTTGGAACTAGACCTACTTAAACTTTTACTCAGAAGATGTCACTACCTTAATTTTGTAATGGTGAAGTTTCCAGTACTGTGTGTATTTCAACTTATTTTTGTTTTCCGTTCATCAAGAAATTTGGAGATTCTCTCATAGAGGTCACTACAAAAAAACTATGATCATGCACCCTGGTGCGAAGTGAAGGAACTTTATTTGAAGACATTTTATATTCATAAGTTTGTAAGTTCTGTCGGCTAATGTGAAAATCTCATAAAATCTGTAACTGTAATTCGGGGATAGAGAGTGATGTACCCTCTCGAGCTCCCCTTCATTTTGGTTTGAGGTGACTACGTTTTGTAACTAATTTTCTCCCTTCCGTAATGTTTTAAATTTCCTCATTATACGAGTCACATCCATAGTTTGGGAATAGCCCCTGTTTCATCGGCCGCGTGCCCGTTAGGTTTTAAGAAGTTACATAGAGGAGTGCAAGTATTCACCTCCTTTCATTTTGTGTTCGGGCCATTTATTTAACTGTTATTTCTTTTACACGAAGGCCCTGTAGGTTGGGTACGAGATACCCCTGTTTCATTTTTTTAAGTTGTGCCTTGATGGCAAGAAATTGTAAGGTCTGATATTGCCTTGAAAAGGCTTGAAAAACTGAGAGCGTGTCAACTCTGTTCAAGTGTGGTAACTGTGCCTCTGGGAGGCTTTACAAAAGTGAAAAATGAGAGTATCCTCCTATTCAATACAATAAATATTCCATCATTCGACGGAGTAAACAAATTCAGGCTTGATATTTGGAGTCGGGAGCAAGTGCTCCAGGGACTAGGGGTTTTCTGCCCTTGTGTAAAATAGTAATCTGTTGTAAGGTCGAGCTGAGAGCTCAGGGAATGTAATGCGAGGGGCTGGAAGCCTGGATTACTGAACTGTCACTAAATTGTGGATGTACTTGCCTTGTATAAATTTTGTTATGGTACCTGGTATGTTATTGTTAGCTTAACTAGTGAAAACTTGTTAAATTTTGGTTGTTATTGATTGTTGAAACTCAGAAAATATAACCTTTGTTAAAGTTTTAAATTAACTTTGGTTTGGTAGTTAGACCCATTCACCCCGGCACCTTCTTTCACCTCTGCTGATCCACCAACCACGGTAACAGTAATCATAGTGTAAAGTTTTTAACATTTAACACAATAAAATCATTTTCTCGTAAGAGTCAGTTTTTTAGATTTACAAGTCAGTACGGAAACAATCATGAGGTTTTTATTGTGTGTAATGTATTCAACGTAGTTGAAATGAAATGGTGTATGGCTTTTAGTGCCGGGAGTGTCCGTGGACATGTTCGGCTCGCCAGTTGCAGGTCTTTTTGATTTGACGCCGGTAAGTGACCTGCGCGTCGTGATGAGGATGAAATGATGATGAAGACGACACGTACACCCAGCCCCCGTGCCAGAGAAATTAACCAATTATGGTTAAAATTCCCGACCCTGCCGGGAATCGAACCCGGGACACCTGTGACCAAAGGCCAGCACGCTAACCATTTAGCCATGGAGCCGGACTTCAACGTAGTTAACACTGCCCGGTAGATCGTGACACTGGCAAGAACTGTCGATAAACTACAACCAGGCGAGAAGTTGAGTTTAGTTCACATTTTTAAAAGTTTCAGATTGAATGTTAAAACACTGTCTTCACTATTATCACCTTATTAATTCGTAAAAATTACACAATACAACCAGTATACTAGACTGTGGTTTACTGTAAGAGAGGGCCAAGAGCCATAACTTACGTATGCAAGGGCGTAACAAATAAAAAATAAAGTTTTGTCTGTACATTGCTCAGAATTTAAAAAGAATGGTATTTCTGTATCGGACGTGTCCACAGTAACAAGGGAATGCCCTTTTTAATTTTCCGTCATTTCTGTCTGTCTGTCTGTCTGTCTGTCTGTCTGTCTGTCTGAAACGAGAAAATGGCTGAAGAGGATTTAATGAAAATCGGTATGTAACGTCGGAAAATGGGGCACTGAAATCTAAGCTATAAATAATTTTATTCACGCTGAGTGAAATGGTACCTAGTTTAGGGGAAGGCCTAACATACATTTCTCAAATGTTTATGTTATTAGTGGTCCTGTCGATAAATACTACGTAACTAAAGTTATATAGAATTAAATTTTCGATCATTTATGTCTTATACATTTTTTACAGTACCGGCTATGATAACAGATACAGTATTCATGAATTTCGATTTTTGTTGCTAAATCCATATCAATGTCAAGCCACGAAAAAATGGGAAAACAGAATGTAATGAAAATCGGTATGTAAAGTCGGGGAATAAAGCACTACAATATAGGCTATAAATAACCTTTTCGTGCTGGATGGAATGGTAGTTTAGGGGAAGGGGCCTAAAATGTAATTTTTAAATACCTATGTTATTATGCAATTTAATGAAATCTTATTCACAACGTGTCCACGACTTCATCTAGAACTCTGTATACAATGTAGAATTCGGTAGCGAAGCACGGGTACAACAGCTAATAAATAAATAAATAAATAAATAAATAAAGGGAGTTAATTGGACATACAATCCATAACATTATTACTAGAAACTCAGTGACAGTCTGAATGAAGGAGAGGACAGAAATGTAACGCACCTGCCAACTTTCTCGTTCTTCTTGACGACGAAGCCCAAGCATTCTGCACGGTGCTGCTCCCAGTGTTGTTGCTGATGAGCCCCTGAGCAATAGGCAGTCTTACCGCACGGCGCACAAGTGTGTTTTGGCGCTTGTCCGCACACTGCACATTTGGCATTTCCTGGTGCCCCGTCGGCCTGTAAACAAGTGTAACAACTTCTATCATGAGTGCTTTACACATTTGATTCTATGCGCTCTGGAGTGAATTGATAGATGTTTGTTAATTGGAAGCGACGTGAGTGAAGAAAATGTTTTAAAATGTGTTGTCCCCCATTGTCTGAATTCCGGCTCTATCATATTTCCTGTTCAAACTTTTAGATCAATAATTCCCAATCGGGGTTCTCGAAAACTTCATACCATATTTTTTTAGATCAGTCATTGCTCGATCGTTGTCTTGCTGTTGTGGACGCAGCCAGTGGCGAATTTAGAATATATTTTTTGGGGGGGCCAAGATTGATGTAAGGTTAGATTAAGTAATTTTAAGAGGTCAGACGATTTCAAACACTTTAGAAAGGAAAACGGAAACATTGATTTGGGCTGATACATACATACATACATACATACATACATACATACATACATACATACATACATACATACATACATACATACATACATACATACATACATACATACATACATACATACATACATACATACATACATACATACATACATACATACATACATACATACATACATACATACATACATACATACATACATACATACATACATACATACATACATACATACATACATACATACATACATACATACATACATACATACATACATACATACATACATACATACATACATACATACATACATACATACATACATACATACATACATACATACATACATACATACATACATACATACATACATACATACATACATACATACATACATACATACATACATACATACATACATACATACATACATACATACATACATACATACATACATACATACATACATACATACATACATACATACATACATACATACATACATACATACATACATACATACATACATACATACATACATACATACATACATACATACATACATACATACATACATACATACATACATACATACATACATACATACATACATACATACATACATACATACATACATACATACATACATACATACATACATACATACATACATACATACATACATACATACATACATACATACATACATACATACATACATACATACATACATACATACATACATACATACATACATACATACATACATACATACATACATACATACATACATACATACATACATACATACATACATACATACATACATACATACATACATACATACATACATACATACATACATACATACATACATACATACATACATACATACATACATACATACATACATACATACATACATACATACATACATACATACATACATACATACATACATACATACATACATACATACATACATACATACATACATACATACATACATACATACATACATACATACATACATACATACATACATACATACATACAGTACACTAATGGTTACAAAACGAAGTCCAGGTTTCTTGGTACACTTGCAAACTTATCAAGAACTTCTTCATCACTAAGTATAATGTCTCTGTGGATAGAGAGTAAAGCAAGCCCGTTAAGCCTACTTTCAGATGTGCTGTTCCTTAAGTAAGTCTTCAGTCTCCTTAGGCTAGAGAAAGTTCTTTCTACGGTTGCGATAGAAACAGGAAGAACGGGGAGTAATTTGAGAAGGGTATAAATGTTGGGGAAGAAAGTCTTGTCATATTTTTCTAGAGAACTTACAGCCATTTTCGGAAGATTTGAAGATTTTCCTGACTCCACTTTTCTTTCCACCACATAAACTCACTTTGCACAATCTCTTTATGTGACAGATTTCCTTCGTAGAAACTAAAAGCAGCCTCCAATGAACCGAAATCTGTTACGATACACAATTGTGGAAGGATGTTTTGTAAGGATGAAACTATTTCCTTGTGAGATTCAAAGCATTCTTTTAGTGAGTTACAAAAATCGTCCAGGTATGGCACATAAACTGCTAACTGTTGGCTCGGAATCTCAACAACGATCGAAAATTCCCATAATTTTGGTCCGGTTCTCCAAGGCTTATACATTTTTTCGGGGGGGGGGCCAGGCCCCCTGCCCCCCCCCCCCCCTTATATACGCCCCTGGACGCAGCAGACGATCATTGCTGATTATTTGACATGCAGACTTGCTGACGTCGGTGAAAAATGAGTTCCCTGCGTTCTCATAGAAAGCTTTAGACATATCGCTCAAACTCTCCATAAGCTTTTTATGTGAACAAGCGTGTTAGTGTTCACGAACATCAAAATCCGTACGACGAAATAGGTTTTTGTTCGTCCAAGAAGAATTTCGTGTATCCCAGAGTTGCGGCCAGAAATATGAATTCATTCATTCATTCATTCATTAATAGAATACTCTTGTCACCCATGCATGACCACCAACTGGTGAGAGAGAATTCGTTTACTGTAATCGTTACGTGTTGTTAGTAAACAAAATGAGATGTTCCAATGAAGAGAACGTTACGAGAGGTAATTATAATAAAATTTACTAATACGTATCCCATAAATATTACTAGCACGTATTTTTAAAAGTTAGACAACGTTAGCCCTTTGAGGTATTTCCTGGACTTGAATTAAGTTATGCAGCCAAGCATACCTCCTAAAGCATATCCTTACTACCAACTACAGGTATCTTATCTGTTTTCGCCTTCTTTAGATTTCTTTTCCTCTAATAATATTACATAATTTCCCTGTTCTTCCTGGTTTCTTCCATTCTCTATTTAATAGCTTAACAAGAGTGTAAAGTTTGGGTTCATTTCCATTTTGACCTATATCTTTCCCATCTAATATGTTTATTTTTTTTAATTTTTTTTTTGCTAGGGACTTTACGTCGCACCGACACAGATAGGTCTCATGGCGACGATGGGATAGGAAAGGCCTAGGAGTTGGAAAAAAGCGGCCGTGGCCTTAATTAAGGTACAGCCCCTGCATTTGCCTGGTGTGAAAATGGGAAACGACGGAAAACCATCTTCAGGGCTGCCGATAGTGGGATTCGAACCCCTATCTCCCGGATGCGAGCTCACAGCCGCGCGCCTCTACGCGCACGGCCAACTCGCCCGGTACTATGTTTAATATAGCTCAATGAAACAAAATGATCGTCGCAAAATTGTATAGGCTATCTACAAAATGTTGACAGAAATAACTTTTATTATTGTTTAGTTTTACCTTCCCCCATCAATTCTAATTTAAATGTCGCTAATAAGTTTGGAATAAATGCTGACAGGCGAACGCCTAACGCCACGGACTGCGAGCTGTGGTTCTGCACGAGTGTCTCGATGATCAGGTATTCAGGTTACCTATCGTACCGGTATGCGTATTTACCGAGCTGTAGAGACACTGTTTGGTTATGTTACTGTGCATCTCCTGTAGTTATATTTAATGACTGTTCTGTTGTGTTACATTTTTCAATATGTTTAAGAGCTAAATGGTAAATAAACTGTCTATTGTATTTATTTTCTTAGGTTCAATATATGCCAGTTTAAGTTGATATTTATTACATTTTAAGTCAAAATTTTATCTTTATGTAGGAACATTTTTCAGACGACTAACACTATTAGTTTTACTTGTAAATAAATAGGTATATGATATTTGTTAGATAATTTTGAAGCCACTCTGTTGGCTCTACAAGAAATTTTACAGACCTACTCTGCCAGCGGTAGACAAACCAATGCTCTGTTGAAAAGCATGGGGGATTTGACTTTTTATTTGATTTGGTTTCACTCAGAAGAGTTGTAAAACAGTGCGACTTATTATCAAAAACCCTACAGTCCAGGAGTATGACCTACGAAATTGTAAAATCAGTGAAGAACAGGACACTTGAAGTTTTACGACCTTTTAGACCTGAAGAAATTTTTACTCACTATTGTTCAATCGACGCACGGAGGTATCAGAGAAGCAGAACTGCAAAGAAAAGGCAATAATCCGGTGAAAATTGGCGGTGGGAGTAAAGCTTAATTTGAGTTAGTGCAATAGTACTACAAAGCTGCCGAGCTCGATAGCTGCAGTCGCTTAAGTGCGACCAGTATCCAGTATTCGGGAGATAGTAGGTTCGAACCCCACTGTCGGCAGCCCTGAAAATGGTTTTCCGTGGTTTCCCATTTTCACACCAGACACATGCTAGGGGTGTACTTTAATTAAGGCCACGGCCGCTTCCTTCCCACTCCTAGTCCTTCCCTGTCCCATCGTCGCCATAAGACCTATCTGTGTCGGTGCGACGTAAAGCAAAAAAAACAAAAAGAACTACAAAGCTACAATGCTGCTTCCTGTAATTGATATACTGAAGCAAGAGATAGAGGCCAGGCCTCAAGAAAATAACTTAGATGTTCTCAATCGTTTCAGTCAAGTTCTAAATAAAGTGAAATAATCGTGGCCAATGCAAAATATGCTTGTAAATTTTACACTTTGAATTAAAAACTTCTGTTTGAGATGCAGTGATGTTTTGCAAAATGGAAGAAACAAAAACAAATATATCCAAAAAAGAGCTCTCGTTTTTGTTGGGAAGTATTTGAAAAATGTGAACCTTTCCATTTTTTTACTTTTCCAATGAATACACCAACCCGTGAGAGGTATTTTTCATGCTTACAGCGTTTAAAAACATACTACAGGAACACGATCGCCCAGGAAAAGTTGCCCTCTTTGAACTTTCGATTATCGAAACGAGTAATGACGTTGCTATTTCAAAAGAAATTAATGGCTTTAATTCAAATCGAAAGAGATTTTGTGTAAAATACGGGGTGATTAGATTATGTAAAGTAAAGAAAAGTTTTGTTTCTTGTCCATGTTATCTGCTTGATTTTTACTTTTACGGATACAAACAGGCCATGTAACAAATACATAAAATGGTCTACTGTTTAATTCTAGTCGAATGTTCTTTACTTTACAGAGGTTTGGTTATTAAAGTGATTAATATAGAATATTAGTAA
This sequence comes from Anabrus simplex, assembly GCF_040414725.1. Classification (NCBI taxonomy): domain Eukaryota; kingdom Metazoa; phylum Arthropoda; class Insecta; order Orthoptera; family Tettigoniidae; genus Anabrus; species Anabrus simplex. The sequence goes on from NC_090265.1 coordinate 828,740,255, forward strand.
TAATTTTGTGGTCGCAGATTGCCTTCAAATAGGGAGGACCGATGGACCTCTCGGCAAACGCCAATCAACATGCTCAAATTGCGCCCATGCGTATACTCATCCCTTCGCACATTATTCTCACTTCACTATTTGCAGCACAGCTTGGCAATCCCATTATAATGTTGGCAGAGAGAGGATATCCAACAGATAGTCCAACGGCATCCTAATCAGTTCACTCAGAAGAACAATATGATAATTACATTTATAGATTTTATGTTTATTGCTATATTTATAGCAAGCAGGTTCATATCTGGTATCGAACATGAGGGTTTTCTGTTGGATATCCTGTCCTCTACTTCATTGAAAATTTGAGCATTTTACACAAACAGCTATGTCGTGGAATACAGGTGATGCCTGATAACTGATAACGAGTGTTTTAGCACCGAGTTTGCATCCAGTACTAAAATTCCATCATCTACTTCCAAAATTTATATTTCATACAATAACTTTGCTCTAACTACTGAATTAAATACGTTTTTCTGAACGTTATATTCGATGTTTGGCATACTTCTTCTATCCGATATTTTTGTACTAGCCAAAGCACTTACTCCCTTCATTTTTACTCTCTTTACCTGTTCTACCCATTTGCCATTGCTGCTTATTACTGTCCCAAGGTTTTTTTTTTAAAGAACAACTTTCATTTTTGTCCAGTCGCATAACGTTTAGGGTCTGCAGGACGTGCAATGCAGGCGGGCCCGCGCCTGCAAGGGACACCGCAGACCCCTTGCAATTAAATAAATAAATAAATAAATAAATAAATAAATAAATAAATAAATAAATAAATAAATAAATGAATAGCCTAATGCCACTCTGCAACAATAATAATAATAATAATAATAATAATAATAATAATAATAATAATAATAATAATAATAATAATAATTCGTGTGGCTATTTCTAGCCGGGTGCAGCCCTTGTAATGGAGATCCTCCAATGAGGGTGGGCGGCATCTGCCATGTGTAGGTAACTGCGTGTTATTGGGGTGGAGGATAGTGGTTTTTGTTAGTTGCTTTACGTCGCACCGAAACAGATAGGTCTTATGGCGACGATGGGATAGGAAAGGCCTAAGAGTTGGAAGGAAGTGGCCGTGGCCTTAATTAAGGTACAGCCCCAGCATTTGCCTGGCGTGAAAATGGGAATCCACGGAAAACCATCTTCAGGGCTGCCGACAGTGGGGCTCGAACCCACGATCTCCCGGGTGCAAGCTCACGGCCGCGCACCTCTACGCGCACGGCCAACTCGCCCGGTGGAGGATAGTGTTATGTGTGGTTTGTGAGTTGCAGGGATGCTGGGGACGGCATAAACACCCAGCCCCCGAGCCATTGGAATTAACCAATGAAGGTTAAAATCCCCGACCCCACCGTGAATCGAACCCGGGACCATTCAGCCAACGAGTCGGATATGTCACTCTGCAAGGAAATGGTCAGAAGATCAGATCACGACGAAATAGCTCGTTTTTACAATTTGTACGTGAGGAATTGTTATTTGATTGCATCTAGTAGTAGTTATCGTCATTGCGTTGAGTGTAGCTATAAACAATGCTCCCCCTTGCCGTCTTTCGCAACACCGGGTCATCCACCTCACAAGAGACCTGCACCAAATTATTAAAAAATAATTACAGCAATGAAAATTGATACCAAAATATCATATTTTAGTTAGTAAATGATACTTTCTTGATGTGCAGTGTACCCGGTGTTCGTACTGTGCACACATTTTCCTTATCATTAAAATTGTTCACACCGGGCGAGTTGGCCGTGCGTGTAGAGGCGCGCGGCTGTGAGCTTGCATCCGGGAGATAGTAGGTTCGAATCCCACTATCGGCAGCCCTGAAGATGGTTTTCCGTGGTTTCCCATTTTCACACCAGGCAAATGCTGGGACTGTACCTTAATTAAGGCCACGGCCGCTTCCTTCCAACTCCTAGGCCTTTCCTATCCCATCGTCGCCATAAGACCTATCTGTGTCGGTGCGACGTAAAGCCCGTAGCAAAAAAAAAAAAAAAAAAAAAAATTGTTCACATCATTATTCGACAGCAATGTATAATTCCAACAATAACTTGGTGTAGTAAAAATCAGTCAACTCAGTTTCGAACGAGCTCTCTTTGCGCGAAGGTAAGAGCAGCTTGTCAGTTGTGCAGTTAGATATTTTTCAAAATTTATTTGAACAGTTTTTGATTTAATTTTGCTCGTATATTTTTCTGGGTTGTAATCGAATAAATGACTATAACTATGACTTTAGTACCGGTTACATAGTATAGTTCTGTAGTTACTGAAAAATGAATCAATTTTTAGTACGAATGTCTAAGTGGTGTACGGTTGCATTGGGAGTTCAGCTACTTAGCCGTTAAACCACGAGGACAGTCAAATAAAACACTATATTTATTAATTTTACAATAATGAATAAACCCTTTCCATTAGTTCTGTTTGTTGTAAACATTTATATTAGTTATTCGTAAGTTTTATATTTTATATGAGTGGGCCTGAATCTTTATTTTGGCAGGCGGAACCGTATCATACGGTAATCGTTACCCCCCTGGCTTTGTCTTACCCATCAGCACTGTCCATTCTTTGAAAACTTGCCACCCCTTTTAATAACCATAGCTCTCGCTTTCTGTAGATTAGCTGTTATATTATAATCTTTACAATAATTTTCTGTCTCATTAATTCTATTTTGCACCTTTACGGCGTTAATGCGAGCAGAAGGTTGTCGTCAGCGAAGATCAGGACTCGAGACATGGAGAAGCTCCATTCTCAAAGCGGCCAGGAATAAAACTACTGTGCTCCAAGCAGTAAGCCCAAAATAATTTCGCATTGAACTTTCAGTGTCAACAGAATTATGCATTTAAAGAGCTGTTTACCTTCTTCAATACATCGTTGATGGAAAGACTGAAAGCAACCGGTAGAAGAAGAACTTCACGACTTAAAAATTTAGGGAAAAACTTGGAAAATTCACCGTAGAACGTTTTAGTTATGCAATCAAATTGAAATTGTAGGCAATGTTAACAAACGGGTGCGCAATGGGGAGGCGAGGAAGAAGGATAAAGAGAAAGTTGTGAAATATGTGAATAATGGTAACTCTTACTCCGATCATCAATCCTAATAGCAGAAGGTTGTCGTCAGCGAAGATCAGGACTCGAGACATGGAGAAGCTCCTTTCTCAAAGCGGCCAGGAATAAAACTAAATGGAGTCCAGATGGTATTTCTCAGCGTAATATGGTATTGTCAAACTTATTCGACAGCTAAGGGAAGCAGTGGCAGGCTCAGCTAGCAGCCTTATACCCGCCATCTCGCACTTCTAAGAGGAGAACTCGAATGGGGTGAGGAAGATGATGATAATAAGAAGAAGAAGAAGATGCTATACAGACAACGTGGATTTGAACACATTCAGTAGGCTATATTTCTATAAGCCGCCAGAAGTGTACAACAGTCATATGTCTCCTGTTCTGAGATCTTCAGCCAGACTGTTAAATTAGCTTGGAGTTCGCTTGTCTACCTCCAGGATGAACCCAGGAATAACAACACACTCGACAGCGAGAGTGTCGGGCTCTCAAAGGTGAGGCGACAAAGTTATTTTCAAACTGGAGAGTGATGTTCTTGGTGGCAGGAATCTAATTTACAGTGACAATACGAAAAGGTCTAGCTGAGTTGTTCATCTGTTTGTGATATCTTTACAAGCAACATTACGATCACATCAAACGGTATCTTCTCATTCTCTATGAATGAGAGATACTATATTTTAGGATCAAAAGCAGCGGCCCTCACCGCGATTTTAATCATACCCGCAACTCCAATCCTGAGTGGTGTAATCACACGTTCTGCTTCCAGTGTAAATATATGAGTATATTCTGTTACACCAGACTCAACCAAGTTAAAACCTATTAGCGACTCGCCTTGCTAAGGACGTATTATTATAGGACCACTGTAATCAGCATAAAAGCCAGATGAATGCCTTTGTATAAGAGTCTGGCGTCTTTCCGTGTAAGGGGAGTGTTATTACCAACCCCTACAATAAGTAGTATTACGTTACTATCTCGAATATACTGAGCTAAGCATTATTTGATCCATTTTAAATTTAAATGTATGTATTTACACTGACTGACAGAGCAAATGCAACACCAAGAAGGAGTGGTCAGAACTTTATGCCAATTGCAGGGTAGACTGACGTCACTGAGGTATGCTCATGATGTGAAATGTGCCGCTGTGCTGCGCACGTAGCGAACGATAAATGGGACACGGCGTTGGCGAATGGCCCACTTCGTACCGTGATTTCTCAGCCGACAGTCATTGTAGAACGTGTTGTCGTGTGCCACAGGACACGTGTATAGCTAAGAATGCCAGGCCGCCGTCAACGGAGGCATTTCCAGCAGACAGACGACTTGACGAGGGGTATGGTGATCGGGCTGAGAAGGGCAGGTTGGTCGCTTCGTCAAATCGCAGCCGATACCCATAGGGATGTGTCCACGGTGCAGCGCCTGTGGCGAAGATGGTTGGCGCAGGGACATGTGGCACGTGCGAGGGGTCCAGGCGCAGCCCGAGTGACGTCAGCACGCGAGGATCGGCGCATCCGCCGCCAAGCGGTGGCAGCCCCGCACGCCACGTCAACCGCCATTCTTCAGCATGTGCAAGACACCCTGGCTGTTCCAATATCGACCAGAACAATTTCCCGTCGATTGGTTGAAGGAGGCCTGCACTTCCGGCGTCCGCTCAGAAGACTACCATTGACTCCACAGCATAGACGTGCACGCCTGGCATGGTGCCGGGCTAGAGCGACTTGGATGAGGGAATGGCGGAACGTCGTGTTCTCCGATGAGTCACGCTTCTGTTCTGTCAGTGATAGTCACCGCAGACGAGTGTGGCGTCGGCGTGGAGAAAGGTCAAATCCGGCAGTAACTGTGGAGCGCCCTACCGCTAGACAACGCGGCATCATGGTTTGGGGCGCTATTGCGTATGATTCCACGTCACCTCTAGTGCGTATTCAAGGCACGTTAAATGCCCACCGCTACGTGCAGCATGTGCTGCGGCCGGTGGCACTCCCGTACCTTCAGGGGCTGCCCAATGCTCTGTTTCAGCAGGATAATGCCCGCCCACACACTGCTCGCATCTCCCAACAGGCTCTACGAGGTGTACAGATGCTTCCGTGGCCAGCGTACTCTCCAGATCTCTCACCAATCGAACACGTGTGGGATCTCATTGGACGCCGTTTGCAAACTCTGCCCCAGCCCCGTACGGACGACCAACTGTGGCAAATGGTTGACAGAGAATGGAGAACCATCCCTCAGGACACCATCCGCACTCTTATTGACTCTGTACCTCGACGTGTTTCTGCGTGCATCGCCGCTCGCGGTGGTCCTACATCCTACTGAGTCGATGCCGTGCGCATTGTGTAACCTGCATATCGGTTTGAAATAAACATCAATTATTCGTCCGTGCCGTCTCTATTTTTTCCCCAACTTTCATCCCTTTCGAACCACTCCTTCTTGGTGTTGCATTTGCTCTGTCAGTCAGTGTATTTTCCACTTGGATAAATTTTCGAAGTCTTGTGAGTGCCGTATGATGTTAAAAAAAAAGTTAGTAAATAGGGTTTCGAAGTGATATCACGTCCAATGTAGATCGTCATTTCCGTGTGTTTATTGCCTATATTTTGTGATGTCAAATTAAGATGTTCATTCGACGTAAAAATTTTCTGTCTTGGAAGCGCGCTGTCGGGTGAGAGTATAGAGTGATGAAGTTGGTCACGGAGTGAAACGTTTTTCTAGGCCCATTTAAACTGTGTCTGACTACAATAAAGAAAAAATATTTAGTAGAATTTTACAGTCATTTTCGTGAAAATCCAGTTATTAAAATACGATATCATTTTATGCGAAGTGATTCATTATTAAAGCACTGTGCGTTATTAGACGTCGTGGATTCTAGTAAGGATTTTATTCCAGTTCTTTTGTCAGTGATAGTGATAGTGATAGTTTGGAAAACAGGTTAGTTTTGTCGTGTGAGTCGAGATGAGATTTGTGAATCAGGTGTTGGAGACCTGTCAATGAAGCCGGGACTTGTGGAAGCCGAGGAAGATTTTATAATGTTGGGAATGGAAAGCAGTATACAAGAATCCGTGCCGGTATTAATTTGCGATGTGTACAATTATTGTCGGACTTTTGAAGTACACTGACTGACAGTGACAATCCAACACCAAGGAGGAGTGGTTCGAAAGGGATGAAAGTTGGGAAAAAAACAGAGACGGCACGGATGAATAATTGATGTTTATTTCACACCGATATGCAGGTTACACAATGCGCACGGCATCGACTCAGTAGGATGTAGGACCACCGCGAGCGGCGATGCACGCAGAAACACGTCGAGGTACAGAGTCAATAAGAGTGCGGATGGTGTCCTGAGGGATGGTTCTCCATTCTCTGTCAACCATTTGCCACAGTTGGTCGTCCGTACGAGGCTGGGGCAGAGTTTGCAAACGGCGTCCAATGAGATCCCACACGTGTTCGATTGGTGAGAGATCCGGAGAGTACGCTGGCCACGGAAGCATCTGTACACCTCGTAGAGCCTGTTGGGAGATGCGAGCAGTGTGTGGGCGGGCATTATCCTGCTGAAACAGAGCATTGGGCAGCCCCTGAAGGTACGGGAGTGCCACCGGCCGCAGCACATGCTGCACGTAGCGGTGGGCATTTAACGTGCCTTGAATACGCACTAGAGGTGACGTGGAATCATACGCAATAGCGCCCCAAACCATGATGCCGCGTTGTCTAGCGGTAGGGCGCTCCACAGTTACTGCCGGATTTGACCTTTCTCCACGCCGACGCCACACTCGTCTGCGGTGACTATCACTGACAGAACAGAAGCGTGACTCGTCGGAGAACACGACGTTCCGCCATTCCCTCATCCAAGTCGCTCTAGCCCGGCACCATGCCAGGGGTGCACGTCTATGCTGTGGAGTCAATGGTAGTCTTCTGAGCGGACGCCGGGAGTGCAGGCCTCCTTCAACCAATCGACGGGAAATTGTTCTGGTCGATATTGGAACAGCCAGGGTGTCTTGCACATGCTGAAGAATGGCGGTTGACGTGGCGTGCGGGGCTGCCACCGCTTGGCGGCGGATGCGCCGATCCTCGCGTGCTGACGTCACTCGGGCTGCGCCTGGACCCCTCGCACGTGCCACATGTCCCTGCGCCAACCATCTTCGCCACAGGCGCTGCACCGTGGACACATCCCTATGGGTATCGGCTGCGATTTGACGAAGCGACCAACCTGCCCTTCTCAGCCCGATCACCATACCCCTCGTCAAGTCGTCTGTCTGCTGGAAATGCCTCCGTTGACGGCGGCCTGGCATTCTTAGCTATACACGTGTCCTGTGGCACACGACAACACGTTCTACAATGACTGTCGGCTGAGAAATCACGGTACGAAGTAGGCCATTCGCCAATGCCGTGTCCCATTTATCGTTCGCTACGTGCGCAGCACAGCGGCGCATTTCACATCATGAGCATACCTCAGTGACGTCAGTCTACCCTGCAATTGGCATAAAGTTCTGACCACTCCTTCTTGGTGTTGCATTTGCTCTGTCAGTCAGTGTATAATCTATGTGCATTTTGTTGGTTAGAAATATCGTATTTGATTACTTATGTCGGCATAGTTTAAAGGTTGCATTCTGAGAGGCCAGTCAGGTAGAACGAACAGATGTCTCATATCACTGCCAAGCGAGGGTTGGGGCGAAAAGCCGTCAGCTGATAGGGTTTCGCCGCTCGGATAACGGAACATGCAGAGTGTGTTACGCATTGAATTGAGATTGCATTTCTCGGCAGGGGATAACGTTAAATGTTGGATTTAGTTGAAATTTTCATCCGGGAATAACGTGTGTGTTATTAGATACTGTGAATTTGTTTAATTGAGAACGTAATGTGCATTTGAGACCACGAACTTAGAGTATAATGAGCAAGGTTAGCCAAATTCAGGGTTGTCCAAAATATAGAGCGGTGATAGTGATGATTGTTTGTCTGTGAGGGGTGCGCAAACTTTATGAAATGTTATGACGAGATATGACATCGTAATTATACGGGGAGTTGCTTTTGGTTTGTACGTAATTATTAGAGTTATCCAAGTGTTAATAATGGCTAGGCTTAGATTAGATTTAAAGTGTGAGGTCATGAAACAAGATATAAAACTGGACATGAATGATGTAATAGTTCTTTTCCAGCTACTGGAATCAACGATAGACATCCGACATGATTATATTAAATTATGTCAAGACTTGTGTAGGGACATGTGAAAGAAACCATTAGTCCGCGGAGACAGAATTTGTTGTTCATTAAGATTTCATTAAATCATTTAATTCTATTTAATTATTAAATTCAGTGAAAACCGTATTTGAAATAACTTTACAATCAAGCGAATAACTTAAAATGCATTCTGGAAATCGTAGTTTATGTTCAGGGGTATATGTAAATGTTAACGTAACGATTAAGGGGTCATATCCGAAGGTAATGGATTTTACTGCCACGAAGTATTGTGGGCATTGTTGTTGTTGCATGATTTGACTTTGTTTGATTGAGCAGTGAATGTGCTGGGGTTAGTAAAGTGGAAACTTTGGTCATCAACCGATGTAACTTAATTGTGTTTAGCTTTCAGCTTAGAAACTTGGATGGTCGTGGGGTCATCAACCTCAGTGACTTAGAGTGGCGCCATATGCCACTGTAGAATCATTTTCCTTGCGGTCATCATCCACAATGACTTTAAAGTAACTTAGAAGTTTAGATGTCGGTCCATGACATAGTCGCAGGTCACATCGATTCAATTAAGGATCCATGCCGTATAACCACTGTGTGGCACACGCCGATTGGACTGCCTTAATTATACCCAGAGTCCAGAGTTTGTGTTACGAGAGCTGGACCATAAATAATCACTATGATGGTACATGTAGTCTCACATGGAAGCCGAATTTAAGGATTTCCAGACTTTCCTTTCTTAAATTAATAATTGAGACAATGGTTTATAGTAAGAATGCCCATCAGGCAGTTACGTCAAAGGCTCACACCAGTGTTCTGACCTTCTATGTAAAAATGATTGTCCAGTGGACACGATTGAGTTAAATGATGCCGTTGATAAATCAGGAATGCTTCAGGAATCACTTGAATAAATAGGAACATTTTTAAACAAACCTTTCATTTGAGTAGATAGATTAGAATTACTGAACCCTACCTTTACCTCAGCAAGTGACGAAGAACCCATTACGACCCAAGAGACAGATCTCATGAACTTTTTCTGATAGGTAAGAAAGGTAGGTATCCTTTAGTATGGACTAAAGGGTTCAATATGGAAACTAATAGGAATGGGAAGAGTAGTCTGGACTTCTGCGCTAGTATGGGTTTAACAGTTACGAATACGTTCTTCCAGCATAAAGCAATTCACCGCTACACAAGAGGGAGTAGGGACACCAGATCCATAATTGACTATATCTTAACCGACTTTGAATTCAGAAAATCTGTTAGGAATGTGTGGGCTTTCCTGGGATATTTCGATTATACAGACCACTGTCTGATCTGTAGTGAAGTAAGCCTCTCTAGGCCTAGGACAGAGAACGTGAATTCTGTCTACAGACGAATAAGGGTAGAAAATCTCCAGGACGAGGAAATTAGGCAGAAGTACATGGATATGATTTGTGAAAAGTTCCAAGTAGTGGACAGCAAAAAGGTTCAGAATATCGAAAGAGAATGGGTGGCATACAGGGATGCTGTAGTAGAAACAGCAAGGGAATTCCTAGGAACATCTGTGTGTAAGGATGGGAAAAAGCGAACATCTTAGTGGAGAGATGAAGTGAGAGCAGCTTGTAAACGTAAAAAGAAGGCGTATCAGAAATGGCTCCAAACAAGGGTTGATGCTGACAGGGAAATGTAGCCTACGTAGATGAAAGAAATAGAGCGAAAAAATAGTTGTTGAATCCAAAAAGAAGTCGGGGGAAGATTTTGAAATAACCTGGAATGGCTAGGTCAAGCAGCAGGGAAACCTTTCTGGACTGTAATAAAGAAAGGAAGGGGGGGAAAGGAAATGAATAGTGTTTTGGGTAATTCAGATGAACTCAAAATAGATCGCAGGTAATCATTGGACAGGTGGAAGGAATATTTTGAATATCTTCTCAACGTAAAGGGAAATCTTTCTGGTGACGTCACGAACAACCGAGCTCATGGGGAGGAACTTAATGATGTTGGTGAAATTACGCTTGATGAAGTGGAAAATATGATATATAAACTCCATTGTCATAAAGCAGTAAGAATAGATGAAATTCGACCTGAAACGGGGAAATATAGTGGGAAGGCAGGGGAGAAATGGCTTCATCGAGTGATAAAGTTAGCATGGAATGTTAGTAAGATACCATCTGATTGGACAATGTCAGTAATTGCACCTATCTATAAGTAAGGGAACAGAAAGGATTGCAACAACTATCGAGGTATCTCATTGATCAGTATACCAGGCAAAGTATTCACTGGCATCTTGGAAGGGAGGGCGTGATAATTGGTTGAGCGGAAGTTGGATGAAAACCAGTGTGGTTTCAGACCACAGAGGGGCTGTCAGAATCAGATTTTTAGAATGCGCCAGATAACTGAAAAATGCTACGAGAGGAATAGACAGTTATATTTACGTTTCGTAGATCTAGAGAAAGGATATGACGAGTACGGAGGGAAAAGGTATTCGCAGTACTGGGGGACGGTGGGATTAAGGGTAGATTGTTAAAATCAATCAAAGGCATTTATGTTCAAAATTTGGCTGCATTGAGAATTGATGGTAGAATGAGTTCTTGGTTCAGGTACTTACAAGGGTTAGACAAATCTGTAATCTTTACCCCTTGTTGTTCATAGTTTACATGGATCATCTGCTGAAAAATATAAAGTGGCATGAGGGGATTCAGTTAAGTGGGAATGTAGTAAGCAGTTTGTCCTATGCTGACGACTTGATCTTAATGGCAAATTGTGCCGAAAAAAAGGTGCACTGAGTATGGTATGAAAATTAGCCTTTAAAAGACGAAATTAATGTCAGTAGGTAAGAAATCCAAGAGAATTGAATGTCGGATTGGTGATACAAAGCTGGAACAGGTAGATATTTTAAGCATTTAAAATACGTGTTCTCTCGGGATGGCAGTATTCCTAGGTAGTAAGCGAGATTGAATCAAACTGCAGTAAAGCTAACCCAGTGAGGTCGCAGTTGTTGTATTCAACAGTATTCGTATTCTGTAAGAAGGAAGTCAGCTCCCGGACGAAACTATCTCCACATAGGTCTGTTTTCAGACCAGCTTTGGTTTATGGGAGTGAAAGATGGGTGGACTCAGGAGATCTTATTCATAAGTTAGAAGGAGCCGACATGAAAGTAGCGAGAATGATTGCTGGTACAAACAGGTGGGAACAATGGCAGGAGGGCACTCGGAATGAGGCGATAAAGGCTAAGTTAGGAATGAACGCGATGGATAAAGCTGCACGATAAACCGGCTTCGCTGGTGGGGTCGTGTGCGGCGAATGGAGGAGTATAAATTACCTAGGAGAATAATGGACTCTGGTATGGAGGGTAAGAGAAGTAGAGGGAAACCAAGGCGACGATGGTTAGACTAAGTTTCTAACGATTCAAAGATAATAGGTATAGAACTAAACTTGGCCACATATCTAGTTACAAATAGAGGATTGTGGCGGCGTTTAGTTAATTTACAGAGCCTTGCAAACGGAACGCTGAAAGGCATAGCGGTCTACAGTATAGTGAAGATGTATGTATGTATGTATGTATGTATGTATGTATGTATGTATGTATGTATGTATGTATGTATGTATGTATGTATGTATGTATGTATGTATGTATGTATGTATGTATGTATGTATGTATGTATGTATGTATGTATGTATGTATGTATGTATGTATGTATGTATTTATTTATTTATTTATTTTTATGCTCATAAAAGAGCACGGTTAAATATTAATTGGTTAAACATTAAAGCCACAAAAATTAATATTAAAATCACAGAACAAGAATTCAACCTTTCCGATATGGGTCACAATGGGATACTCATGGGTTGGTTGTAAGTGATATTTCGCACATAAAGTATTATCATTTTCAAATTATAGATTTTGTATTTAGTGAAATTTTATTGGTCAGAGTGGGAATATTAAATTAAAAATATAATAGAGAGAAATACGACCCTTAACGAAGTCATTTCCAGCGGAAACAAAGGCCAATTATCGCAGTCACACAAGGAGAGTTTTAGTCCTCCACAATATTTCAGTCAGTATAATGTCTTCAGAAATTAATTTGTGTAATATATTCATTGAATAAATTTACAGCTGTCTGTGTGGACATTCAAGAAGTCAGGCGGAGTGTCTATATACATCCTGCTAACGATCCACTCATTATTTCAGTGTTAATTGGCTACGATCCAGATTTCCTTGAGTCTTCATGCGGCAGCGACTGTGCATATAGTAAACAGAACATATCCCGCTGCTCTTCAAAAAGAGTAAGCAACACTATCGCAGTTTAGAGATTAGGAACGCCATGATAAGCATTCTCACGAATTTATGAGTAGACTACATGTTAAAATCGTTGCTTGTGGAAGCCCATCATTCCGAGATGGTGATATTTGAAAAGAGGACTTTAAGAAGAAAAAGACTTTAGAACGAGCACTTGACATGTTTAGCAATATGTAGAGGCATGATTTTTCCGCATTAACGATAAACGCGTCTTTAAAAAAAAAAAAGTAATTTAAAGCGATTCTGATATATCTTAACGAATTGTATGATTCTGATTAAGAAAATAGTGATTTTATTTTTGCGATATACGGCGAATTAAGCAATAAGGCCATTTTAAAGCAAAATTTCCTTAATTTGCGATAAGTGCGAAACTGTTGCGGAATTCATGGAAAGTAAAGACCTTGAAATTATATTCCAATATTACCTGTGTGAAGAGAAATGGAAGACAGAATAAGGATTTATCAATTCGACAGATATACCTGTAAGTTTTCAAATTTTAGGAAATCCCTTAATGAAAAGAAATGGCGTATGGCTTTTAGTGCCGGGAGTGTCGGAGGACATGTTCGGCTTGGCAGGTGCAGGTCTTTCGATTTGACTCCCGTAGGCGACCTGCGTATCGTGATGAGCATGAAATGATGATGAAGACGACACATACACCCAGCCCCCATGCCAGAGAAATTAACCAATGATGATTAACATTCACGACCCTGCCGGGAATCGAGCCCGGGGCCCCTGTGACTAAAGGCCAGCACGCTAACCATTTAGTCATGGAGCCGGATATCCCTTAATGAAATGGCCTTACAGGATGGAAAGGTAATTTATTATATAATGTTGATTAGGACTGTAATAAACGATTATCAATATTACGTCTAATAACGAACTGAAGAAATTGACACTTAGCTACACACATATAGAAAGCAGGAGTGAACAATGTTGTTTTATAACCTATTTTAATTAATAACACTACCCACATGGCTTCTCGTGCAAAGAACATCACCTCAAAAGATAGTCATCGCACATCACTTTCATCATGTCCAAATAAACGTTACAATCAACATTGATTGCATTTACATATTTATCTTTTACATAATTAGTTCACAAATCACACGAATGAAACTTATGAATATTTTTTAAAAAAATATTAAAACAAAATTGAAGTTGTGGGGAAGGCCGATTTCGCGAAATACCCGAAAAATTGTTTTATTTCCCCTAAATCGTAGCTAAATTAATGCGAAAACATGCCTCTAGCATTACGAGATTCTCTAAATAACACCCTCTGCAATTTCCCTGTACAGTCCAGTGATTTATAACTGTGATTATATTTGTCTGTGTGAAAGGACAAGGCGCCTTCAGCTGCATGGACCATATCATTAAGTTTTGAATTTTATTTTTTCGCAAAAAAGAAGTCATCTTTAGAAGAGAACTTCGTAGTTCGAACACCGGTTTTGTGTTTTGATAAACCTGCAAATTACTTCTGATGTGTCGTACCCCTAACGTTTGTACAAAGCTCGTAGCGTAACCACTGTTCAGTCTAGAGCAGTGGTATTCAAACTTTTTGGTTGGCGTACCCACAAAATCCATTTGTTTTACCTTCGTGCCCCCAAAGTACGATTATATTGCGATAATACCAGGAATAACAGTTGATTGTTGTTGGATGCCAAATAATATTAACTATCATCATCATCATCATCATCATCATCATCATCATCATCATCTTCCGCAGCTTATCCCCCTTGCTCAGTGTCCCTGCACGCAATGAGGCATGAAAGAGTTATGGCCGGGGATTTAAAGCCGTATGCCTTTCCAGAAACCACGGGACTCCAGCAACACCAGGAATCAAAGCACGGTCGCCGGGAAGACAGGCAATCAGCTAAGCCGCTACGTCACCTTGTTCTCTAATAATAGCAATGATGTATACCGTGGCTCGGCAAAGGAAACCCCGTAACTCCTTCGGAGTAAACTTTACAGAAGAAGTCCAAAACTGAGCTGGCAGCAATGGCCGGAGAACTGTTCCTCGCATTTTCATTGCTTAACGATAGCCCAATTATTCGGCCATTGAAGTCTTCTGTTCCCTTCTCAGGCAACGCGACAAACATTCACAAGGCAGATGGAGAAACGTAGTTTTCTCGTGAGTGGAATTACGAGGTTTTCATTGCCTAGTAACGACATATATACACGAGTATAATTATTAAAATACAACGTCGACTCGTTGGCTGAACGGTCAGCCTACTGGCCTTCGGTTCAGAGGGTCCCGGGTTTGATTCCCGGCCGGGTCGGGGATTTTAACCTTAATTGGTTAATTCCAATGGAACGGGGACTGGGTGTATGTGTTGTCTTCATCATCATTTCATCCTCAGCATCACGACGCGCAGGTCGCCTACGGGTGTCAAATAGAAAGCCCTGCACCTGGCGAGCCGAACCCATCCCGGGATATCCCGGCACTAAAAGCCATACATTTCATTTCATTAAAATACAACAATTACTATTGTCCTATATAAACGAAACAAAAAACATTTAAAACGAGCAATGCCGCATGAGTAAGCGTTTTTGCGTACCTAGTCTACGAGAGGTACAAACTGACGCATTTAGAATGAATAGTTCGGAAAGGGAATAGAAAACACTAAATCAATAAAAGATTTTATTGAAAGTGACCAGGTTCAACTCTTTTCTGAACTGGTCATTGAGAGGTCTCTAGGTTTAGTTTTTTTTTTTTTTTTTTTTGCTAGGGGCTTTACGTCGCACCGACACAGATAGGTCTTATGACGACGATGGGATAGGAAAGGCCTAGGAGTTGGAAGGAAGCGGCCGTGGCCTTAATTAAGGTACAGCCCCAGCATTTGCCTGGTGTGAAAATGGGAAACCACGGAAAACCATCTTCAGGGCTGCCGATAGTGGGATTCGAACCTACTATCTCCCGGATGCAAGCTCACAGCCGCGCGCCTCTACGCGCACGGCCAACTCGCCCGGTCTAGGTTTAGTTTTAACTTGGTTATTATTTTAGGTAATTAGTGTTATTTATTTAAGGTGTATTTGTTGTATATTATGTTTTATTGAATCATCTGTAATTTGGCAAATAACCTGTTGATAATAAATCTATCCATCTATCTAAAACAGAATCTACGATAAATATGCGTACCCCTAATGGTACGCGCACCATACGTGGAATCCCACTGGTCTAGAGCATACTTGTTACTGGCTTCAGTAAGTTTGCAATCTAACCTATTATTGCTTAAAAATTCGTAATCTAAAGGCTATACCACCCTCTCTACAACAGAAATAATGGCCTATTTGTCCTCTTATCGCCTGTAAATGTGTCCATAGGTCTGTATGGGTAGAATAAGAAAAGAATGTCCCCGTCTTATCAACTAACATCAGATCGAGTCTTTAAAATAAATCTGTTCAATTCTGCCTGTTGACTGGTGCGGAACGGAAAATACTCAAGAGGATACTTGGAGCATTGCTTGAGTAATGACTGTTAATGTCAAGGGTAATTAAGTTTTAAATAGCTCACTCACAGATGTTTAATTAAGAGGAGGAAAGAGTGGGGAATATAGTGTACGACGGAACGCCAGGAAAAGCATTTCAAGTTGTTATAGGCAGTGGAGGGAGGTTAAAGGGACAGAAGTATTGTTCAGAAAGGCAAATACTAAAGTTCTGTAGGTAATATTCAGCCTAAAGGCTGGTTGAATCCTCAACAGTTCCACTATCACTTGCCATAGATAAGCTAGGCGTAACTGAAAAGGCGCACTAGGAAAAGGAGTGATGTAGTTTGCCGTTGCTTTCCTCATTGAACCAGAAGTTGCTATTACGTATCAGGCTGCCAAGTCCTCTGAAATGCACGCATCAACCGACCACATTACGGGCATTGCTCATACCTCAGTCACTTTCATATTGTTGAAGTCAAGGTTGACACTGTGACAGGTCAATGAAACTAAAGACGAGAAATATTAGAAATATAAATCATTATGGTAGATCAAAGAATATGAAAAGGAAAGGCTGTAGCTAGATAGACCTATCGCTTGTATAAATGGGGTGGGTTGGCAGGAAGAGTACTTTCTTCTTCTTCTTATTCTTATTCTTCTTCTTATTCTTAACTTGACCAATCGTGGACCGCATAGAATTTAAGGCTTCTTGACCTTTCTTCTCTTCTCTTCCCAGAACCTCTTCATTCTTTCGTTTCTCATCTTTGGCTCCTCTTCGGAAATGACCCGTTTGGGTTTCCTTTTTAGTGGTTTCTCTGCAAATGATTTTAGACTGCCGAATTCTCTTCTGTATTCTCTTCTATAGTACATCAGCCCTAGTGTAATTCCGACTTCTTCCGCAGCCCTCTTGACCTCTTCTACCCACTTGGAGGTTAATCCCGTGATGCCGGGCTGAGTGGCTCAGACGGTTGAGGCGCTGGCCTTCTGGCCCCAACTTGGCAGGTTCGATCCTTGCTCAGTCCGGTGGTATTTGAAGGTGCTCAAATTCGTCAGCCTCGTGTCGGTAGATTTACTGGCACGTAAAAGAGCTTCTGCGGGACAAAATTCCGGCACTTCGGCTTCTCCGTAAACCGTAAAAGTGGGACGTAAATCAAATATTATTGTTATTATTATTATTATTATTATTATTATTATTATTATTATTATTATTATTATTATTATTATTATTAATCCCATGATGTATGTGAAGATCTTTTTGGTCAGTCGTTTGCCATCCATTCTTACTAGGTGACCGTCGAATTTCAGCCTTCGTTTCCGCGTTGTGTATATGATTACTTGACTTCGTAATGGCAATTACCAATTGCCATATACAGTCCATACAAACGGCTACGGAATATGTTATAACAATAATGGCCGACTCCGCGGTCCTAGAGGTAGCTTGCCTACCTCTTACCCCGAGGTTCCAGCCAGGCCAGGGATTTTTCCCTGTATGTCAGGGTTGGTTCGAAGTCCACTCAGCTTACGTCATTGCAATATTGAGGAGCTATCTGACGGTGAGAAAGAGGAATCAATCAATCAATCAATCAATCAATCAATCAATCAATCAATCAATCAATCAATCAATCAATTAATCACCATCCATCTGTACTTAGGGCAGTCGCCCAGGTGGCAGGTTTCCTATCACTTGTTTATCTATGAAAAAAAAAATGAAAACCTACAACCTGTTTTCCAGTCATTGACGGGTCAGGGATGTTACGGATGAAGTAGATATAGGCTGTTAATACGATGGGGTCGCCACTCCCAAAGTGATTTATTAATGAATGATAGATGCTATGGAATGAGAATGGAGAGTGTTGCTGGAATGAAAGATGACAGGGAAAACCGGAGTACCCGGAGAAAAACCTGTCCCGCCTCCGCTTTGTACAGCACAAATCTCACATGGAGTGACCGGGATTTGAACCACGGTATCCAGCGGTGAGAGGCCGACGCGCTGCCGTCTGAGCCACGGAGGCTCCTCACTTGTTTATCTAATCTTTTTAAAAATAATTTCAGAGAATATGTACATTTATCGAACATCTCTCTTGGTAAATCATTCCAATCCCTAACTCCTCTTCCTATAAACGGATATTTGTCCAAATTTGTCCTCTTCAGTTCTAACTTTATTTTCATATTATGATCTTTTCTGCTTTTAAAAACACCACTCAAACTTACTCGTCTACTAATGTCATTCCACGCCATCTGCATTGACTGCTCGGAAAATACTGTTTAGTCGAACAGCTTTTCTCCTTTCTCCCAAGTCTTCCTCTCTGTCGGCAGCCCTGAAGATGGTTGTCCATGGTTTCCCATTTTCAAACCAGACAAAGGTTGGGACTGAACCTCAAATAAAGCAACAGTCCCTTCCTTTCCACTCCTAGTCCTTTTCTCTCCCATCATTGCCATAAGACCTATCTGTGTCGGTGCGACGTAAAGCAAATTGTAAAAGAAAAAAAAAAATCAAGGGCTGACAAAGAGGTCAGACATCAAAATATTAAAAGTGAAAAACCTAGTATAATAAGGAGAAGTAATACGACGCTAAGTTAGGGGCCCTGTGGTCGCTACCCCACGCTCCAAATTGAGAATCCCTGAAGGGGCATTGAACTAATGCACGAGTTGACCTAAGCGTCTAAGAAAAGCAAAGGACAGAACACAGAACACTGAAAAGGTCGAAACCAGTCGCTGCAACAGATAAATGAATTCCTGCACTGACGAAATGTCGGAGAAGTTGGGTTTATTTGGCATCGTGCCGCTGGCGAGTGTTATGGTGAGCGCACTCCTACACCTGAACATGACAAATTGGTTGATAATCAGAAAAAGGAAGAGACGAAGCCAGCTGCACGATTACCTGTACTGAAAGAAGGAACTGGAAAGATTTTACGTGATTTTAAAGAATTCTAAAAACTGTACAGCCCCGCGGTTCGATTCGCGGACAGGCCAATGATTTTTATCTGAATCTGAGAAACGACTGAGGAGTTATCTGACGGTGAGATAGCGCGGCCCTGGTTTAAAAAGCCAGCACGCTAACCACTCGTCACCCCGAATTGTACGTATAGGCCTTCGGACTGAGCAGCGGTGGCTTGGTACGCCAAAGCCCATGAGGGCTGTTGCACCATGGGGTTGGGTTAGGTTTCTAGAATCACTGTATTCGCCGAAGTAGAACACTGGCTTTCTGAGCCCAAGTTGACAATTTCGATCCTGGCTCAGTTCGGTGGTATTTTGAAGGTGCACAAATGTGTCAACCTCATTATTATTATTATTATTATTATTATTATTATTATTATTATTATTATTATTATTATTATGTCCGACTCGTTGGCTGAATGGTCAGCGTACTGGCCTTCGGTTCAGAGGGTCCCGGGTTCGATTCCCGGCCGGGTCGGGGATTTTAACCTTAATTGGTTAATTCCAATGGCCCGGGGGCTGGTTGTTCGTGCTGTCCCCAACTTCCCTGCAACTCACACACCACACACAACACTATCCTCCACCACAATAACACGCAGTTACCTACATATGGCAGATGCCGCCCACCCTCACCGGAGGGTCTGCCTTACAAGGGCTGCACTCGGCTAGAAATAGCCACACGAAATTATTATTATTATTATTATTATTATTATTATTATTATTATTATTATTATTATTATTATTATTATTATTATTTACATCGTTACGCCCTACTTAGGAGCACGGTTGAACTTGCTTAGCTGATGTGTTGGCCTTCTTTTCCTCCCAAAATCTCTTCATCCTCTCGCTGAGCTTCTTCCTTCGTTCTTGTGTCCAAGTTATAGTAGCTCTGGTGTTGGGTTTGTCTTCAAAGTGGTGATTGTCGATTTTGGTTCTGAATTTACATCTGTCCTGTACAATGTCTTCTGAGATGTTGATTTCCTGGAGATCTGTTTCAATTTCACGAAGCCAGCTGTTCTTGGTTTTTAATGAAAGGGCCAGGTTGAGAATTCTCTTAGTTAGCCTGTTAGTGTTCATTCTGATAGTGTGTCCATAAAATTTCAATCGTCTTTTCCGAAAAGTGTGAGAATTTTTTTCAGAATGACAATATATCTCCTGGGATGATTTTTTTCTCCATATTCCATCTATACAAACTGGGCCAAAAATTTTTCGTAAAATTTTCCTTGTTTTTTTCTTGTTTCTCTCTTATTATTATTATTATTATTGACGAACTTGGGTTCTACCGTCTGAGCCACACATCCCGGCCCCAGTTTCATTTAACAATGGAAAATACATTACATTACAACAATCCGTACCGAGCTCGATAGCTGCAGTCGCTTAAGTGCGGCCAGTATCCAGTATTCGGGAGATAGTGGGTTCGAACCCCACTGTCGGCAGCCCTGAAGATGGTTTTCCGTGGTTTCCCATTTTCACACCAGGCAAATGCTGGGGCTGTACCTAAATTAAGGCCACGGCCGCTTCCTTCCCAGTCCTAGCCCGTTCCTGTCCCATCGTCGCCATAAGACTTATCTGTGTCGGTGCGACGTAAAGCCAATAGCAAAAAAAAAACAATCCGTACACTGTTCACGGCAACAATACACTACGAATAACGTTCTCCCCTACTGAACTCCAAAGAACTCCACCATGGCGCCCGCAGGATCTTTTCCAGGGGGGGGGGCACATTAACAATTTTCTTGAATATAAAAACCAATATAACGTCAGCAACATTAAATTCTTTACAGAAACTTCCAGTTATAACATATGCTAGATGACTGTCAGTAATTTCAGTTTATGAAATAATCTGGTAAGATATTAAACAATTGAACATCAACATCTTTAGAATTCCAGGGGGGCAAGTGCCCCCCCTTCCCCCCCCCCCTTGCGGGCGCCCATGAACTCCACGAATCGTCCTCATTATGTACCTTGTTGGTTATTGGTTGAAATATTAATACGAAAAAGAAGAAGAAACAAAACCCTAAAACGAAAATTGGAGAAACTA
Organism: Anabrus simplex; assembly: GCF_040414725.1. Lineage (NCBI taxonomy): Eukaryota > Metazoa > Arthropoda > Insecta > Orthoptera > Tettigoniidae > Anabrus > Anabrus simplex. The sequence goes on from NC_090265.1 coordinate 828,761,186, forward strand.
GAACGAAGGATAGGGAAAATGATCTTAGCATCCATTGAAAAGAAAGGAGCATGGAAGCTCAGAAAAATGAAGAAGTGCCTAACAAGATGGGCAAAGTAACAGACGTTATCAGGAAAAGAAGGCTGACATTCTTCGGTCATGTGTTCCTAATGTCCGACAGCAAGCTGACGAAACAGATCCTAACACAAGTTTGGAATCTTAAAGGCAAATCTAGATGGCACCAAGCCATAGCTGATGATTTGAGGCTGAGCGGATTAATTGAACAATATATCCGCGTCAACTCAAGTCCTAAGCGCTCCCTTTGATGGTATACCGGTAGTCTTCTGAAGAACTGAGGAAAATATCCTTCCGCGTGTGAACACTTCACCTCTTTCCCCTTCACCTCGGTTCTCGTCCTGAACATGGCGGGTGGTGTATACAAGGAACTTGGTATACAGTAACACAACATAAAGTTTATTGCTTCAATAGTTTTATACAGTATTTACAAGAAATATAACTAAACTTTTCTTGAAGCTTGATTAATGGCACGCAGTTAATGCGGATATTGAAAGGTAGACTGAAGGTCTGTGGCGTATACACATTTATACAAAGTGAGAGTCCTATATACACATTCAATCCTATCTTGATGAGATAGTCTGTTCCAATGAGAATGTCCTTGGATAGTCGAAAACTATCTGCTGAGTAATAACAAATGTAACTCGTAGCCAGATTTCGTATTAACAGGAAGCTAGTATTAGGCTTAGACTTGCAAGGAACTTGCATTGATATTCTTAATTAGCAGAATGCTAAGATTGACGTCAGAGCACTGGTGAGGACTTGAGGGAGTAGCAGAATGCTTGACTCGGGGCTCGACGTGGCTACGGGGATCAGGGAAAGTGAGGCAATGTCCAGAGGTGAGACCTCACGGCCAGAAATCAGTCCACCTGTTCAAACTTGCGGTGTGGTCTGGTCGTTGGACACTGGGGTAGTCCTGGAGAGGCGAGGAACGTTGCTTCTTATATAGCGCTGGCTGACGTCACAGACGAGCATGCCAGGCGCAGTGCAGTCACCTCGTAGGCTCTGGAAACATCGGTGATGCGGCGGGCTGCGGAGCTTGTGGGCGCGGAGCTTCAGGTGCGGAGGACACACACAACAGCGGGTAATGTAAGCGGCTTTTATATAACATACGAGTATATAACATCAAAAGGACCGCTTAGGATTTCAGTTGATTCCGAGTATAGATAGACACTTCTTTAAACAATAAGTTCAGGATTGGAGGGTATCTGAATATGAGGTCAAACCAGCCAAACGACTTCCCTCGTCAGAAAACAGAAGAAATGTTCAAATTAAGAGAATGAAGGACATGTGGGCGAGGATACCTAAACATGGTTGGAAACCTAAACAAAATGATCCAATGAGTTCGTAACGATGTTTCAAGATAAATAAATAAATAAATAAATAAATAAATAAATAAATAAATAAATAAATAAATAAATAAATAAATAAATAAATAAATAATCGTACGGCCTCAGTTATCATATGAAGACACCGTTCAATCTGTATACACGTTAATTTCGACGTTCCGTTTCACTCTATCAGTTAACAGACTAAACCAGATCAGTCTTGGACGGCTTGTGGCTGAGTTCTTATAATTAATATTGCTGGGTAAATACCAGAGTTCTTTTGCATGCCGATATAGTACGCCTTTGAGTGCTTAATGGATTTTTTCCACCCTTCAAAATATATCTAACGCTGCCCTGCTGTCCACAACATTCCTGCAACTTACACACCACACACAACACTGTCCTTCACCACAATAACACGTACTTTCCTATACCCGACAGACGCCACCCACCCTCGTCGGAGGGAGTGCCTTGCTATCTGCACCAGCAATGTTATTTATTTATTTATTTATTTATTTATTTATTTATTTATTTATTTATTTATTTATTTATTTATTTATTTATTTATTTATTTATTTATTTATTTATTTATTTATTTAATCCGTTTACCCTCCAGAGTTAGTTTTCTCCCCGGACTCAGCGAGTAGTCCCACCGTTACCACCTCAAGGGCAGTGTCCTGGACCGTGTGACATTTGGTCGGGGATTAAACTGGGGAGGAGGACCAGTACCTCGCCCAGGCGGCCTCACCTTCTATATTGAACAGGGGCCTTGTGGGGGATGGTAAGATTGGCAAGGAAGCGGCCGTGGCCTTAAGTTAGGTACCATCGCGGCATTTGCTTGGAGAAGAAGTGAGAAATCACGGAAAACCACTTAGAGGATGGCTGAGGCGGGAATCGAACGAACCCCCTCTACTCATTTGACCTCCCGAGGCTGAGTGGACCTCGTTCCAGTCCTTGTACCACTTTTCAAATTTCGTGGCAGAGTCGGGAATCAAACCCGGGCCCCCAGGGGTGGCAGCTAATCACACTAACCACTACACTACAGACGCGTACAAACTACTCTCAGCTTATCCCAATCATGTATGAGGTCGCTGGAGCCACCGAGGCTCATTTTGGTTTTGGCCGGGGGATTTGAGACTGGATGCCCTTCCTGACGCCACCTGATTTTTGAGATGAAATCTCGACCCAGGATTCACGGAAATTCGAACCTCAGCCTTTCCTGGTGAGAAGCAAGGAGCTAAGCCCCGCGCGGGGATTATTTTTTAAGAGCTAAAACAATAAAATGATCAACCCTTCCTAACACATCCCAACGTCACAAAAAAAATGTTTTTTTAATATACTAAGTTGAAGACCGGCCCCGCGGTGTAGGGATATCGTGTCTGCCTTTTACCCAGAGGCCGCGGGTTCGATTCCCGGCCAGGTCAGGGATTTTTACATGTGTCTGAGGGCTGATTCACTCAGTCTACATGGTTACAGGTGGTGGTGGTGATTATTGTTTTAAGAAGAAGTGCAACTAGGCAACCATCCTCTATATAACACTAATCAAAGAGAAAAAAATGGAAAGGATCGAAATATGAAGGTATCGGCCGAAGGAAGGCAAAGGTCACGAAGGGCGTGAAAATGAAAGATTCCATAGGCCTCGAGTGCTCTAAAAACGTCGGGTTCGGGAAAGAACAAGAGTTGACCAAGGGAGGTCGGATTGGATAGATGGAAGTGAAGAGCATGGTACAAGTAAGAGGAAGAACTGCCAGGACTCAGCTAAGGGCCCCGTAGTCGCCAAACCACGCTCCAAAGTTGAGAGCCCCTGGGGCCCCTTTTGGTCGCCTCTTACGACAGGCAGGAGGTACCGTGGGTGTTATTCTGCCACCCCCACCCACAAGGGGACTACGTGGTTACAATTGAAGAGCTATATGATGGTGAGATGGCGGCCCCGATCTAGAAAGTCAAGAATAATCACCGAGAAGATTCGTCGTGCCGACCACATGACACCTCGTAATCTGCAGGCCATCGGGCTGAGCAGCAGTTGCTTGGTAGGCCATAGTCCTTCGGGACTGTTGTAACATGAGGTTTGGTTTTATACAAGGTTCAAGTCAAAAATTCAATTTTTGAAAAAGAAAAAATAATATCTGTAAAAAAACTAAACAAACACCATGGCGCTACTGCCCCGATGGGCCTTGGCCTACCAACCGACTGCTGCTTAGCTCCAAGACCTGTAAATTACGAGGTAACGTGTAGACAGCGCGTTATTCTTGGGCTTTCTAGACCGGGGCCGCCATTTCACCGACAGATATCTCCTCAATTATTCTCAAAGGACTTTGAACCAGTCCACAGACCATGGTAAAATTCCGACCTGGCCGGGAATAGAATGATGGGTCTCCTGGTAAGAGGCAGGTTCGCTTCCCCTATACCGTGAGGTATAAATAAGCTTAACAGAACGGAACAAATGTTTCCGTCTACAACAGACACTTTAAAACTTCTTCAAAGTCTATTCTCATTCATAAAGTGCATCACGAGGTCTAGTGGGAATAGCTGTGCATCCGGTAGTAAAACTCCTGGAGACTCTCAGACTGGACGATACGGTCTGTGAAACAGAGAGGTTCAAGCACCTGATCAGCATGGCTGCCCAACAGTAAAACAATCAGCGCAACTGTAGTTCGACACCTCAGACCGTAAGATGTGGATTATCTCTCAACACCGACCAGCAATTGGGCGTGTTTCAAAATATCACGTGGAAATCAACATTTTCTAGTTCTCTTCTATTTAAAAGAGGTGGTAAATGCGTATTCGGTTCAACCAGAAGGACGTAAGTTCGACTCTCAGTCAGGAAGTCGTAACATTTACGAAATGAGATTTTCATTTCTGGAGTAGCACATGGCCCTGAGGTTCACTCAGCCTGCATCCAAAATGAGTACCTAGGTTAATTCCTGAGACCAAAGGCGACCGAGTGTAGAGTTAACAACTCTATGCCCCTTAGTGCCAAGGTTACGGATAGTGGAAGCCTTTTTGCACTCCTCCAAAGGCCTTCATGACCTGTACGGAGACTGCTTTGCTTTGCATCCATTTTTAAATAAATAATTTCGACAATTTCCCAGGATTTACGGTTGTTGTGTTCACGTTTTTCCGCGTTGTCCCCAGGCATAGACTGTAATCTCCACCTGTGAGCATATTTGAAGCCTTTGAAATTGGGATCTAGAGAAGAATGGTCCCTCTCTGATTGAATTAAAGATTACAGAACATAGAAATATAATATTGATATTAATAATAATAATAATGGCCAGGGCCTCCGCAGAGGCCTAGTGCAGGTCTTTTGATTTGACGCCGTATAAGCGACATGTACGTCGGTGAGGATGGGCCCCTATCTAAGTTGAATTCTAATGCTGAAGACGGCACAAAAACCCAGTCCCCGAGATAGTGAAAGATAACATTCCCGACCTGGCCGGGAATCAAACACGGGGCCTCTTGTTTCAAACGCCATTATGCTAACCATTGAGCCTTGGGGCCGGACACAAAAGTATTAAAATAAGTACATAAAGGCAGTCTGCCTCTGTGGTGTAGTGGTTAGTGTGATTAGCTGCCACCCCCAGAGTCTCGGGTTCGATTCCCGGCTCTGCCACGAAATTAAAAAAAAAGTGGTACGATGTATAAATAAGCTTAACAGAACGGAAGAGGAGAAGTGTGAAACCACGGAAAAACCACTGCGAGGCTGGCTGGGTCGCTCTACTCAGTTGACGTCCCGAGGCTGAGTGGACCCCGTTCCAGGGCCTTTGAGAAACAGTGACCAAGTGCACACCTCGGCTATCTCTAACTTTAACTACTGACTTTCGAGAAAGTCTGTTTAGCCATTTTCCCGCGATGTCGATGAAAACAAACAGACATACTCGTAAATTGAACTGAACTTATTTTCGAGCTTGGCTGAGTAGCTCAGACGGTAGAACGCTGGCCTTCTGAATCTGACTTGGCAGCTTCGATCCCGGATTAGTCCAGTGTTACGAAATACATCAGCCCCGTTTCGGTAGATTTACTGGCACGAAAAGAACACCTGCGGGTCAAAATTCTGGCACCGCGGCATTTCCGAAAACCATAAATGTAATTAGTGTACGTAAAATAAATGACATTTTCGACTTTTGTATATCCAATTCGAGATAGTAAAATTTTGAAGTGTACGAACAGAATTACAATTATATTTATATGGATACTTTCCTCGTCAATCAAGAGAAAATAATAATAATCTCTACCACCGGTACTTCAAAAGATGGTACACCTCCGTAGCGTAACGGTTAGCGCTATCAGCTGCCGCCCTCGAAGATCAGTGTTCATTTTCCGGAAGTGACAGAGATTTAAAAATAGCAGAGTACTGGTGTGTGGTTAAAATGGTACATGCAGCTCACCTCCATTGGGGATGTGCCTGAAAAGAACTGCACCACCTCGGTATGAGGACACGAGTAGACTTTACTTCAAAAGATTTTGTAAATGAACATGTATGATAATATCTGCATCCTACTCATCATGTATTTGTTGCTATTTTTCGTTACTTTCATTTTTACACGTGGTTTTCATAATAATAATAAATATTAAGATATGTCCATGACATTTTGTACGACAGTGCATTTTTTATATGGACAATCTGCTCTAGGCTAAGCTCTTTTCTTTGTCATAAGTAATCTAACTTTAAAAAGTTTTTTAACGACGCAGTTACACATCGAAGGTTTCTTTAAAAAATATTAGAAGTGTAAATATTAGAAAATTTGATATGAAAGGTAGCGCACATACATACATTTTAATTATAGACTGTTACGCCTTTCAACGTTCAGTCTGCCAGCCTGTGAGAATTAAGTAAATAATAATAATAATAATAATAATAATAATAATAATAATAATAATAATAATAATAATAATAATTATAATAATAATAATGTTATTGGCTTTACGTTCACTAACTACTTTTACGGTTTTCGGAGACGCAGAGGTGCCACTAGACTTAGTCTAACCATCGTAGCCTTTGTTCTCTCCCTACTTCTCGTACCCCTAATGCCCAACTCCACTCTAAATAACCTATCCTCCTCCATTCGCCTCACATGACCCACCGCCGAAGGTGGTTTATGCATCGAGTTCATTCCTAACTTAGTCTTAACCTTCTCATCCCGAATACCCTCCTGTTATTGTTCCCACCTGTTAGTACAGCGATCATTCACGCGACTTTCATGTCTGTTACTTCTAACTTGTACTTCTTCTTCTTTTCTGTTTACCCTCCAGGGTCGGTTTTTCCTTCGGACTCAGCGAGGGATTCCACCTCTACCGCCTCACGTCAGACTCTGGGTTGGGGGATACAACTGGCGAGGACGACCTGTACCTCGCCCAGGCGGCCTCACCTGCTATGCTGAACAGGGGCCTTACGGGGGTATGGGAAGATTGGAAGGGATAGACAAGGAAGAGGGAAGGAAGCGGCCGTGGCCTTAAGTTAGGTACCATCCCGACATTTGCCTGGAGGAGAAGTGGTAAACCACGGAAAACCACTTCCAGGGTGGCTGAGGTGGGAATCGAACCCACCTCTACCCAGTTGACCTACCGAGGCTGAGTGGACTCTGTTCCAGCCCTCGTACCACTTTTCAAATTTCGTGGCAGAGCCGGGAATCGAACCCAGGCCTCCGGGGGTGGCAGCTAATTACACTAACCACTACACCACAGAGGCGGACTACTTCTAACTTACGAATAATATATCCTGAATCCATCCAGCGTTCACTCCACTACAGACCGGTGCAGTTTCGTCCTGGAGTTGACTTCTTTCTTACAGAATACAGTTGATCGCAACTCCGAGATCACTGCATTGACTTTTCTGCACCTTAACGATTAAGAAATACATGCTGAAGGAATATTTGAGAAATTCTAGAGTAAAGTAGGCATATACTGTATTACTGATATGCCTTTAATTTATTTGCGCGAGAGAATCATGAAAATATTCATGAATTGAATTGTAGTACGTATAGTGGAAAACCCTAATTGCAATAACATTAGTATACAAATATGACAAAAGTTTTGTAAGTAATCACTAAGCTTTTTAAAAGTCATGAATGGTAATAAATGTAAGCTAGGCATGCTAGTTTAAGTAGTAATTGCAATTACAGAGCGATAAAAAATTAAACTTAAACTAGTGAAAGACGCACCTTTTCTCTTAAAATGCCGTTATTTTGCCATTCAAAACAAAACTCACCATCACAGAACTTTTTCAATAATAGAAAACAAATCCAAACCACTGATTACCAGAGTCAAGAATTTTGTGTAATATTATCCTATAAATATTCAAAATTGCATTCAGAGTTAAAAAATTGTTACTATTTTTAAGAACAATTTTACACGCATTTCAATAAATCACAATATTTTTGGTGCAATTCTCAAGTTAATCAAAGTATGAAATACAATGTAGCACAACTTTCTAATGTGTTCAAAAGTTAAGTTTCGTCGGCGATCGGAAAGTATGTTCTTATACACCGAAAACGCGATCTCTCCACATCGTATGAGATCATGGTTACATACTTCTGCACATTGATGTGGCTGATGGCAATGTCTTCTGGAGAGTCCAGCGTTCCTCCACCGAAGATCTGGCCAGCATTAAATAACCCGGATTTATCTAAAAGACTGCTTCGAATTTTTTCACTCGTTCCAGAAAATACCCAAGACGTCTAAGATACTCACTCTTTCTTTTCTTACTTCTCTGAAAATACCACCTAACAATATACCTGAATGATGGTATCACATCTTGAAAGGCAAAACATACATCCTATTAGATACTGACTACTTCGAGTTTAAAATCACATATATTATCATTCTCTCTACAAGGTGTTTAATTAAACAAAATTTGGCAACGATATGTATGTAAAAAATGTGTAGATGTATTACTAAGCGAAATATATAAAATTATGAAGTGCTGGAATTAAACATTTCATGATCTGGGTAACCTAATTCGCCAAAAGTTTGAGTTTCCAGCCAGAAACATATGCAGGGGGAAAATATGTAATTACATAAAAATCCGCACTTCCCTGATCGCTATTCTTTGATCTTATTTTTCACAACGGCCTAGTTTAAAAAAATACGCATGGGTGTTACTTACCAAATCTGGGAGATTCATTTTCTCTCACGTGATAGCGCTGTGTTTTGAAACTGATGCTCGAGTGGGCAAGTCCCCGCTCTTTATAGAGTAGCCTACTGTTAACTCGTGAACCTTCTCGAACAGACCAGCTAACTACTGGTCTTCGGAGAGACGAACATCGAAAGAAGCGGGGTATTTTTGGCTCCTATACACTAAGATCAACTAGGCCGGCTTCCGTCCACTCACCGCTCGGTAGCGCTACTTAAAAAACAAAACAATATCGCGGCACTTTCTCACCTGGTCAAAAGGAATCCCGACCTCAAGTAATTCCTGAAATACTCTGCAGTCATTTAAAAAGAATAATGCATTCAGTCTATGGGATATGTTCAGCTCGATTACTAATGCACTCGCCCTTGGTTTTGCAAGGCATTATGCTAGAGTCAAGGTCACCGTAGTTTATCTGGACGACTGCCTTGCTGTTTTGGAATTCGGGGTCAAAAGAGAACGTTGCTCTCATTCTAATTTACTCACAAAGGGAGTCTAGGAATAAAACACAGAGGAACTTATATAAAAAGAATATAAATAATAGATTAATAATAATGGGTTGCCTAGCCGAGGCACTAAAGATAGTTCATTAGAAAGGACTCAGTGTTCAATTCCCCGTCGGGAAAATGGGAAATTTTGAAACAGACTTTGACTTTTGAAGAGGCGCATGGACCTAGGTTCATTAATCTTTCAAGGTTGTCGAGTACATGATTAATTCCTGAAGGTGAAGTGGCAGATCGGAGAGCCTATTCCCCTATCACACGACACTAAAGATGTCACAAAAAGAAGAAGCTTTTCCATACTCCCCTTCAGAGACCTCCAAGGCATGTGTGGAGGTGACTTTGTCAAGAATAAAAACCAACGTCGCTTCTCTATCCAGCAACTAATGAAAGTGAATAATAATGTTATTTGTGTTGACGTTCCGCTATTTTTTGCGGTTTTCGGAGACGCCGAGGTGCCGGAATTTAGTCCCGCAGGAGATCTTTTACGTGCCAGTAAATCTACTGACACGTGGCTGACGTATTTGAACACCTTCAGTGAAAGTGATGACGGGTATTACTTTTTTTGCTATTTGCTTTACGTCGCACCGACACAGATAGGTCTTATGGCGACGATGGGATAGGAAAGGCCTAGGAGTTGGAAGGAAGCGGCCGTGGCCTTAATTAAGGTACAACCCCAGCATTTGCCTGGTGTGAAAATGGGAAACCACGGAAAACCATTTTCAGGGCTGCCGATAGTGGGATTCGAACCTACTATCTCCCGGATGCAAGCTCACAGCCGCGCGCCTCTACACGCACGGCCAACTCGCCCGGTGGTATTACTTTAAAGGCAAGTACAACCATATAACAACCCCTTCTCAACTCTAACCTGAAGAGAAAAAAAGATGAGATCCGAATGTTCGACAAATGAAGGTATCGGCAAATGAAAAGAAAGGTCCATGAACGACTTCCTAGGCCTCACAAATCTAATTACTGCTGGAGTCGGGGGGAGAACAAGACTTGATCAAGTGAGGTTGAATAGGTAAAAGTTAGGAGAGTGATACAAGTAAATGTAATAATGTTCTTGCTTTTAAGTCTACTAATTGCTTTTTTTATAGGGTTTTCGGTGACACCAAGGTACTGAAAGTTAGTCCCGGAGGAGTTATTTCAAGCCGATATCTCTATCGACACGAGGCTGGCGTATATGAACAACTTCAAGTATCATACATACATACATACATACATACATACATACATATATTTGGCTAGTTGCTTTGCGTCGCACCGACACAGATAGGTCTTATGGCGACGATGGGACAGGGAAGGGCTGGGAGTGGGAAGGAAGCGGCCGTGGCCTTAATTAAGGTACAGCCCCAGCATTTGCCTGGTGTGAAAATGGGAAACCACGGAAAACCATTTTCAGGGCTGCCGACAGTGGGGTTCGAACCTACTATCTCCCGAATACTGGATACTGGCCGCACTTAAGCGACTGCAGCTATCGAGCTCGGTCATACATATCTTTATTGCCCACCCTAGTATACACCATCGGCTTAACTTCAAGTATCACCGGTCTGATCTCGGATCGAACCCGCCAACTAGGGCTCAGTAGGCCAAGCACTTTATCGCTCGAACCACTCACCTCGGCATATCAGTAAGTGGAAGCAACGCTAGACTCTTGTACACTCGAAATCTTTAGGATCTCATGGCCAGAAATATTCATTTCAGGCAAGAAATCAATACAGCCCTCAGAACCACCCACTACCTACTTACACACTCTCTCTCATTGGTCATATCCATTAGACGCGTTAACACATGCAAACATCTGAAAAGTGAGGGGAGGTGGTGAAAACAGAAGTACGAAGATATCTAGCATGAACAAAACACAGGCGGAGGGGGATGGTACTTGCTTTCGTGCCCGCCCAAACGTCCCACTGGCTCGACAATGAAGGGAGAGGGGAATGAAGGAAGGAACCACACGGCTCCTTCAAGCCAACAGACGTAATGTGTATGTCAACTCATTGAGGGGCAAATTCTCCAGCTTCTTTGTAATTCTTGTGTGCGAAGTCTGGCTGAAATATTAGCGGTCTCGACTATGACTTCATTAAAAATGGCATCGCGCTCAACCACTGTAAGAAAAAATGACCCTTATTTTCGTCAATATAGGCCCTGTTAAATACTACTACTACTACTACTACTACTACTACTACTACTACTACTAATAATAATAATAATAATAATAATAATAATAATAATAATAATAATAATAATAATAATAATGTTTATCCTCAAAACCCAAAGTAAAAATAACCTGGCATTAAATAATTATGATTATCAGAGACGCCTGACTCGTTGGCTGAATGGTCAGCGTACTAGCCTTCGGTTCAGAGGGTCCCGGGTTCGATTCCCGGCCGGATCGGGGATTTTAACCTGCATTGGTTAATTCCAATGGCCCGGGGACTGGGTGTTTGTGTTATCCCCAACATCCCTGCAACTCACACACCACACATAACACTATCCTCCACCACATTAACACGCAGTTACCTACACATGACAGATGCCGCCCACCCTCATCGGAGGGTCTGCCTTACAAGGGCTGCACTCGGCTAGAAATAGCCACACGAAATTATTATTATTATTATTATTATTATTATTATTATTATTATTATTATTATTATTATTATTATTATTATTATTATTATTATCAGAGACGCAAGGGCGTTTGGAAAACCGTTCCTACGAAGTTATTGTTAGCGCTTGTCAAACAATTAAATGCTATATATATTGGGGTGGGATTACATCGTGCACACTTCATCGCAATTAAATTACAGTTAATTAATTGTTTTCCTTGATTGGGAAAAGCTAGTATAGCCAGAATGATTAACCATAGAAACATCCTAATCAGTTCCCGAAAAATGGAGTTGGGAGTGGCATCTCAGTGCGCAACGTCGCAAGCCACACCTCCTGGAAGACGAACACATGTGACGTTGCCTTGGTTACTTCTTCATCCTCAACGCTACCTGTTTCCTTTTCCACCCGGAATTCTTGTAATCGCGATTGCACGATCTCAGTAGTCGCCAATCCATTCTCCCAAGTAGAGAGCCCTTGGTCACCCCACCTAGTCGCCTCTTAAGAATTCTTCTTCTTATTCTTCTTCTTCTTCTTCTTAACTTTTCCAGGTATTTTGGGTCAGCACTAATGTGGATTAAACCCTGTTTTACGGCCAGATGCCTTTCCCGACGTCAACCCTGTGTGGAGGGATGTATTGTATTAACAATTGCATGTTTCTATGGCGGTTAGTCTTGTGATATGTTGTGTGGTGGTGGTGGCGACAATATAAGACAATCAAAAACACCCAACCCCGGAGCAAGAGGAATTATTCAAAAGTGGCCCAATCGGGAATCGAACCCGCGACTCTATGAACCGAACGCCACCACGCTGACCATTTATCCATGGACCTTATGGTATTACCAGTACCTTAACGCAGTACCTCTTGAAACAGATAAAAGGAAAAGTAGGTCTTGGAATTATTAGACCTATTATTATTATTATTATTATTATTATTATTATTATTATTATTATTATTATTATTATTATTATTATTATTTACAATCTGCTTTACGTCGCACCGATACAGATAGATCTTGTAGCGGCGATGGGATAAGAAATGTAGGCCTATAGGAGTTGGAAGGAAGCGGCCGTGGCCTTAATTAGGATACAGCCCCAGCATTTGCCTGGTGTGAAAATGGGAAACCACAGAAAATCATCCTCAGGGCTGCCGATAAAGTGGGATTTGAACCCACTATCTCCCGAACGCAAGCTCACAACTGCGCGACCCTAACCGCACGGGCAACGTTTCGCAAATTACTAAGAGATTAAGACGTGTGCGGAACCAAGACATTTGGCTCGAGTGATAAGACAATAGATTTAAGATTTGGGGGATGATGATGATGATGATGTTGATGATGATGATGATGAGGAGGAGGAGGGACAGTGTTTAGAGCACACAAACCTCATATGAGATCCTTGTCTTATTCAATATACTCTTTGGTACATCCTTTTTAAGAATGCATGGAAAATAATGATTACACACTATACTTTCAGCTATTTCCAAGATTTAGATGCGAGAAACATTGTGGTTGATGTTTCGAACTGTAATTGATTTACATATGTCACATAGGGGCCGATGACCTTCGATGTTAGGCCCCTTAAAACAACAAGCATCACATATGTCACACGTGCTAAGTTACTGGAGTGTGTACGTCCACATAAATGAACAGCAATCGGTGAATGAAAACAGTTTTCTACGGTGGAAATATATGTATCCGCCTCTGTGGTGTACTGATTAGTGTGATTAGCTCCACCCCCGGAGCCCGAGTTCGATTCCTGGCTCTGCAATTAAATTTGAAAAGTGGTACGAGGACTGGAACGGGGTCCACTCAGCCTCAGGTGGTCAAGTGAGTAGAGGGGGTTTCAGTTTTACCTCAGCCATCCCTGAAGTGGTTTTCCGTGGTTTCCCACTTCTCCTCCAGGCAAATGCCGGGATGGTACCTAACTTCCACGGCCGTTTCCCTGTCTATCCCTTCCAAACTTCCCATCCTCCACAAGGCCTCTGTTCAGCACAGCAGGTGAGGCCACTTGGGCGAGGTACTGGTCTTACTACCCAGTTGTATCTCCGACCCAAAGTCTCACGCTCCACGACACTGCCCTTGAAGTGATAGAGGTGGGATCCCTCGCCAAGTCCAAGGGATAACCAACTCTGGACGGCAAAGGGATTAAGAAAGAAAAATAAATATATAATATTATTTCTTGTGAAACTACTATTTCATTTTACCGTGCGTGCACTATACAACCATTATTTTCTCGAAGAAGGTAGAGGCCTCATATGAGGCCCTTACGGTTTTCAAATAACATGAATTACTGTGGTCGTCTGGCGAGAAATCGCGTGCAAGCGGGGTAAGGGGTGCTGCTGTGAAGTTTCAAAGTGGTTGTGCAATTGTGCTTTAGTTACTCATTTATTGTAAATTCTGCATAATGAACAGTTTAATAATGAACACGCATCTCTTTCAGAGTGCTCGCACTGTTTATCACGACTAATGGTTGTAGCTTAGTGTAGTATCTGTTACTCGTGCCGTACCTACAAGCTGCCGCGACTCCTCGTGAGACTCAGGTAGTACTGATGAAAATGAGGGCCATTGGACGAGACAAAAGAGTGGTTGAATGGGTGGCTAAATTTCTAGAAAACAGAACTCAGAATTCGAGTAGTTGAGACATTATCTGATCCTGTAATAATTAAGAGTGGTCTCCTAAGGCAATATTATAGAATCTTTATGATGTTATAATTATATATGTACAACAGCGGCGATTGGGAATTAGAAGTGGGAGGGAGAGGTCCAAAATTAGACAACAGGAAGTACTCGGGTCCAATGAATATAGTGGAGGGAGGGGGGGGGGGGACATCAAAATTGAAAGGAAAATTGCTATTGAAAGTTTCTGATGTTTTCTGAGCTCATTCCGATTGAGACGTAAAGGTTGACACGCTACCAACGTAAGTGCGGCAACAAAGGTACTATACAAGAAAACTTTCACCGAAAGAACAATAATTACACATGCATTACCATTAAATAGAAGTACGACGTGATTATACAACTAAAAAGTCATTTAGTATTTGACTACATACTAACAGACATTAGATAGAACGCGACAGACACACTGACTGAGCGAGACTATCAGACTGACGAATGCATGTAACCTTGGAAGAAATATACCCCTACTACCCTTCGTTACAGAACATGCTACACATTGCTTCGCGGGTCTCCACTACTTGCTGTGGTGATGTACAATTCTGTTAGCCGCGCAGAACGACATTTTGTGCGCATTTCCGTTAAATATTTTTTCTTAATAATAACAGATATTAAAGGAAAGAATTAGCTGAAAGGGCAATAGGGTTTGCTCATTTAAAAAATCTCAGTTTGAGGCGGCTAAAATTGAATAAAAATGTAATTTTTGCTCCACAAAGTAGGGGTGGGGGTGACGTCTGCCAACCCCCCAGTCGCCGCTATTGTATCTATATATAAAAAATAAGAGTTTTGTCTGTACATTGCTCAAAATTTGAAAAGAATGGTATTTCTGTATCGGTCATGTCCACAGTAACCAGGAAGTGCACTTTTTACTTTTCCGTAATGTCTGTCTGTCTGTCTGTCTGTCTGTCTGTCTGTCTGTCTGTCTGTCTGTCTGTCTGTCTGTCTGTCTGTCTGTCTGTCTGTCTGTCTGTCTGTCTGTCTGTCTGTCTGTCTGTCTGTCTGTCTGTCTGTCTGTCTGTCTGTCTGTACACGCATCACTAGAAAACGACCAAAGAGAATTTATGAAAATCGGTATGCAAATTCGGGGAATAAGTCGCTACAATCTAGGCCATAAATAATTTTATTCACGCTGATAGAAATGGTAGTTTAGGGGAAGGCCTATAATTTAATTTTCAAATATTTATATTTTTAGTAGTCCTATATTAATAAAAAATGGTATGCAAAGTCGAGAAATACGTCGCTACAATCTAGCCTATGAATAATGTTATTCGCGCTGAGCGAAATGGTAGTTTAGGGGAAGGCCTAAAATTTAATTTTTGAATATTTACGTTATTAGAGGTCCTATTTCATTGAAAATTGGTATGCAAAGTCGGAGAATAAGCCACTACAATTGAAGGTATAAGTAATTTTGTTTACGCTGAGTGAAACTGTAGTTTAGGGGAAGGCCTAAATCTAATTCTCAAATATTTATATTATTAGTTGTATCGATAAATACTACATAACCAAAGTTATAGAGAATTAAAATTCCGACCATTTATGTCTTATACGTTTTTACCGTACCGGCTATGATAACACAGATATTCATGAAAGTCCATATCAACGCCGAACCACGAGAAAATGGGTTGACAGAATTTAATGAAAATCGGTATATAGAGTCGGGGAATAAGAAACTACAGTTTAAGCTATAAACTATTTTATTCATCTTGGAAGAAATTGTAGTTTAGGGAAAGGTGCCTAAAATGTAATTTTTAAATACCAATGTTATTGGTCCTATCGAAAAGTACTAGCTTATATAAAGAAATTATAGAGAATACATTTTTCGATCAGTTATCTTTTATTCAGTTTTACCGTGCCGACTATGATAAGAGTGGTATTTCAGAGTCGGAAGAAAACGAAATGTGAAGGCCCATAATATCGAAAGTGCATAACATCGATCAACAATAACATTACATTGACCATTGTTTATTGTGATGTTCTTCGTCTCTTATGCTGCCCCTCAACTCCGATAGATGGGATTACTGCTGCGTACCGAGTATAACAGCCTGACTGAATATTGGCGGGAAATAGGCGGGGAGTAAGAAAACTTTCTTCTTTAGCATGCCATTCCTCTGGTTCATACATTTTCTGATACAGCTGGTACGTAACACACTGGATTATCATAGTATTTCAGCTATTCGATCCCTACTCTGACGCGCTGTTTTTAATGAGCAGTGTGCATACTTAAGGCAGAGCCTCACTTAGTAGTAGTAGTAGTAGTAGTAGTAGTAGTAGTATGGCCTGGTCTAGAATAACAATTTAGGCCTTTTCCAAATTATAGCACCACAATATTCACTAAATAACTCAAAATTCAACTCTGAAAAGAGCCGTTTCTTAAGAAAAGCTTCTTTCTCTTCACTTTTATTGAATTCTACATTCAATTTATTACAAACTAGCAGTGAAGAGGAGGTTTCTCTTCTGGCTTGGAGGAAAAATTTGCCTTCAAGTCAGATAGATTTTTCCACTGCCAGTGTAGTGAATTGATATTTTCCGACTCATCGGGTACTCCTAGGAAACATATTAGTAACTGGGCATAGTTTTTGCCCTGGGTGTCTCCACTATTCGACCCTCTCCCCGCCGAAGAAAGCCGAAGAGTGTTCACGGATCACGGCTGTCTGCGGTTTGGTCATTCCAGGTCTGGAACTTTGGACTGTTAGATAAGCAGCGTAGTCCTGTTCGTTAAAAGTGAGAAAATGTGTGGTTCTTCATTTGAACGAGTATGTCGTAATATGAAAGCATTGCTTTTAATCGCGCCATTCCTATTGACGTCATTGTATGTTCATTTCCGTTGGGAAAACCACTAAGACAGTCTTTCTGAGAATGTAAAAAAGGCATTATAATGAAAACATACCAACCTGATTGTGAATGATGGTATGAAATTGGGTCTACCATTACAGTGAAAATTCCCTCAGTCTTCATATGAGAAAACGTGTTTGGTGACCTCCCGTCGCGTTTCTAGGGTAACGTTAAGAGCTATACAATTTAAGACAATCTTGCTCACTACGCGTACACTACCTAACCTAGAATTCTGTATACAATGTAGAATTCCGTAGCGAAGCACGCGAACATCAGCTAGTATGTAATATGAGTACAGAACTGGAATCACAGATAAGGCATTTTGCGGGTAAACGGTATGAAAAGACAGGTTGTAAGTTTTACCGAGAGCAGAAGTCTTCTTCTTCTTCATATGTTTACCCTCCAGGGTCGTTTTTCCCTGGGACTCAGCAAGAGATCCCACCTCTACCGCCTCAAAGGCAGTGTCCTGGAGCTTCAGACTCTGGGTCGTCGATACAAGTGGGGAGGATGGCCAGTACCTCGCCCACCTGCTATGCTGAACAGGGGCCTTGCGGGGAGATGGGAAGATTGGAACGGATAGAAAAGGAAGAGGGAAAGAAGCGGCCGTGGCCTTAAGTTAGGTACCATCCCAGCATTTGCATGGAGGAGAAACGGAAAACCACTTCGAGGATGGCTGAGGAGGGAATCGAACCTCCCTCTACTCAGTTGACCTCCCGAAGCTGAGTGGACCTCGTTCCAGCCCTCGTACCACTCTTTCAAATTTCGTGGCAGAGCCAGGAATCGAACCCGCGTCTCCGGGGTGGCAGCTAATCACACTAACCACTACACCACAGAAGCGGACTATTGGGGTAATCACTTTAAAGGTATCGTAAATAAAGATTACAGATCTCTTCATATAGTTATGAGGATATTTAGTAAGGATGTAAAGGAGAGAGCGTTCAACTCTCTGGTAAGAACCCGATTAGAGTATGGTTCAACACCACGACTACTAGATACTAGATCCAAAGGTTAGCAGCACGATTTATTCTGGGTGATTTCCGACAAAAGAGTAGCGTTAAGAAATTGTTGCAAAGTTTGGGGTGAGAAAAATTGGGGGTAAGAAGACGAGATGCTCGACTAAGCGGTATGTTCCGAACTGTCGTCCGGCTATATGGCTAAATGGTTAGCATGCTGTCCTTTGGTCACAAGGGTCCAGGGCTCGATTCCCGGCAGTGTCGGGAATTTTAACCATAATTAGTTAATTTCGCTGGCATGGGGGCTGTGTGTATGCGTCGTCTTCATCAGTATTTCATCCTCATCATGACGTGCAGGTCGCCTTCGGTGTCAAATTGAAAGACCTGCACCTGGCGAGCCGAACTTTTCCTCGGGCTCTCCGGCACTAAAAGCCATACGCCATTTCATTTTTCCGAGCTGTCAGTGAAGATACGAAAACCTACAACCTATTTACCAGTCAATGACCGGGTCAGGGATGGAATTAATGAAGCCCCCATCCTGCGGCGAGGATAGGAATTGTGCCGCCTGCCGAAGCCTGTCGCACTCCACTGGGGCAATGACTAATGACTGTCAGATGAAATGAAATGGTAGTGGAGATTGTTGCTGGAATGAAAGATAACAGGGAAAACCGGAGTACCCGGAGAAAAACCTGTCCCGCCTCCGCTTTGGTCAGTGGAGAGATGCTGTGGAATAACATCAGTAGACGAATAAGTTCGAGTGGAACTTTTAAAGGAAGGTGTTTTTAATTTTTATTACTTTTATTTTTCAATGTGCCTTACGTCGTACCGACGTAGGCAGGTCATATGGCGATGATGGGATAGTAAAAGGCTAGGAGTGGGAAGGAAACGGTCGTGGACTTAATTCAGGTAAAGCCCTAGCATTTGCCTGGTATGGAAATTGGAAACAACGTAAAACGATCTTCAGGGCTGCCAACAGTGGGGTTCAAACCCCATATCTCCCGAATGAAAAGTTACTCCTGCGCACCCCTAACCGCACGGCCAACTCGCTCGGTATAGGAAGGAAAGATGATAATCATAATCTGAAGATAAAATTGGAATTCAAAACGACAAATTGGGACAAATATTTATTTACCGAAGGAGGAGTTAGAATAATTGATTAAAGGAAATGTTCGATAAAAATCCAAGTTTTTGAAATCATTTAAGAAAAGACTTGGCAAACAATCGGCAGGAGATCTGCCACCTGGGCTACAGCCCTCAATACAGAACCCGTAATTCTTTTTCCAAGGGATTCTATTTTGTAAGCTTTCAGAGAACTTTTTTTTTTTTTTTTTTACTCTTTGCTTTACGTTGCACCGAGACAGATAGGTCTTATGGCGACGATGGGACATGAAAGGGTTAGGAATGGGAAAGAAGCGGCCGCGGCCTTAATTAAGGTACAGCCCCAGCATTTGCCTGGTGTGAAAATGGAAAACCACGGAAAACTATCCTCAGGGCTGCCGACAGTGGAGTTCGAACCCACTATCTCCCGTATCCAAGGTCATAGCTGCGCGCCTCCAACTGCAGGGCCAACTCGCCCGGTTCAGTGAATTAAAATATGAGAAATTTTAACTTTAACTTCGAAATTAAAAAGGGGAGTTGAAAAGGGCTAATATAGACACTAAATCAACACCGTTTTTTTTTTTTTTAGACACAACTTCGCTTCACCCACACTTAGATCAAAATATCACAAACCCATTCAATTATACCAGAATCAGTCTATCCCAATTACGCTCCAATTATGTTAAACATTGTAATCAGTATAATATGTTGTCATTATTTAGCATTACGTCCCCAAATAATTACCTAAGAGCCATTTAAAATATTTTATTTTTATCATTCACTGGTATCAGATAACAGAAAATCGTGCTCAGTATAAACACCTAACCAGTACGGCTGTGATAGTACCTTCCCAGAATGCATATGGCAAACATCACTTTTTAGTATTTCTATCTTTTCCAGTTTCTATTAAAGAAATCATTGGACAAATAAGTTTTCAGATAGGAAAGGGTTATATATTCACTCTACAACACATGATCTGAAAGCCACTCGGTGCTGCTGCACAACATTTAGCGTCTTGAATTTTTTTGAAGTCATCAGACTATCAGTAAACATGTCATTCATAACAGCGTATGTCAATAAGGAAAGAAAGGCTTTCAAATAGGGAAGTAAGAGGTGTTGTACGGTGGCTAATGGGGTTATATAAAATATATATATATATATGTCCACCTCTGTGGTGTAGTGGTTAGTGTGATTAGCTGCCACCTCCGGAGGCCCGGGTTCGATTCCCGGCTCTGCCACGAAATTTGAAAAGTGGTACGAGGGCTGGAATAGGGTTCACTCAGCCTCGGGGGGGTCATCTGAGTAGAGGGGGTTCTATTCCCTCCTCCATTATCCTCGAAGTGGTTTTCCGTGGTTTTCCACTTCTCCAGGCAAATGCCGGGATGGCACCTAACTTACTGTAAGGCCACGGTCGCTTCCTTCCCTCTTCCTTGTCTATCCCTTCCGATCTTCCTATCCCCCACAAGGCCCCTGTTCAGCATAGCAGGTGAGGCTACTTGGACGAGGTACTAGTCCTCCTTCCCAGTTGTATCCCCCGACCTAAAGCCTCACGCTCCAGGACACTGCCCTTGAGCCGTTAGAGGTGGGATCCCTCGTTGAGTCTGCGGGAAAAACCAATCCTAGAGTGTAAATGGATTAAGAAAGGGAGAAGAAAAATGTATATAAGTGTCAGAGAGAGAAACAACGAAAATCATTATTTTTGTGGAGAAATAATGGAAGAGGCGCATCTATTGAGAGTATGACGCACTAAGAGTTGAATATATGGGTAGTTAAGTGTGCATTCGAATTTACGACGGACACCACACAACTGATTACATTTCTACCTACTATCTTCAACATTTACTAGCAAATGCCTTTTATATCTCGCCCTTTTATTAGCATTATATATGCTAGTGGCTTTACGTCGCACCGACACAGATAGGTCTTATGGTGACGATGGGATTTGAAAGGCCTAGGGGTTGGAAGGAAGCGGCCGTGGCCTTAACTAAGGTACATCCCCAGAATTCACCTGGTGTGAAAATGGGAAACCACGGTAAACCATCTTCAGGGCTGCCTACAGTGGGATTCGAACTCACTATCTCCGGGATGCAAGCTCACAGCCGAGCACTCCTAACCGCACGGCCAACTCGCCCGGTGGTAGTGAATATAAAACTAAAATAGAAGGTAAGGTAAGGGTTATTCTGCCTGAAGGCAGGTCCGAACCTCGGCAGAGGTGTTCCTGAGCCGGAGTTTACGTGCGGTAGGGTGGCCAGTTCCTTTCCGCTCCTCCATTCCCTTACCCCCCCCCCCCCCCCCCCACCAACAGCGCGTGGCAACCCATCCAACTCCTGACCACGCCCAATGTTGCTTAACTTCGGAGTTCTCACGGGATCCGGTGTTTCAACACGGCTACGGCCGTTGGCACTAAAATAGAAAGAGAGAAATAATTCTATGTAACTGTTAAATTATTAAACAAAGAATGTATTACACTGGGGAGAATAGCAAAATAAGTTTGTATTTTAAAAAGATATGTGGCAAAATTAAATGAAAAAAAGCACTAAAAGAATGATGGATAAGATACATGTTTGTCCTAGAATATGTAAAATTGTAGTACTGTACATCTAGGACCAAAAAAAGTTAAAATTAAATTAAAAAGTGATCATAATTTGTGGAGGCTGAACTTGGACTTAAACGACATCCAGAGTGTTACAATTCATCTCAGCGATTCCGAAAAGTATGTGTCACAATTCATCTCAGCGATCCCGAAAAGTATGGATTCGACACCAATATCGGTCTTTTTCGACGATAGTTTATAGGTCATTCTCTCCCAACCTGAACCGTAAGGGTGCTGGCGGTGTCTTACCCCATTGAGTTCTTTCCTTTTTTTCAAGTTTGGTTGATAGCTATGCTGAAACATACACACATACAATAATCATTTTGGACATTTAATTTTTATCCCATCTCAATCCCCATGCTGACGGTGGCTGAACTTGGACTTAAATGGCATCCGGAGTGTCACTATTCATCTCGACGACCCTAAAATCTACGGATTCAGCTTTAATATAGGTCGTTTTCGATTATTTCTACATGCCACTCCTTCGCCACCCGCATCCCTAGAGGTGCTTGGGGTGTCTTACCCCCACAGTATTTCTCTCTGGAAAGTATTTGGTCATTTGTATATCAAGTTTGTTTGAAATTGCAGGTTTTCCTATGGGCCTCTGTCACTTTTTATCGTTCAGTTTGCCGATGGTTTTACGTAGATAAATTGCTCCTTACTGTTTACAATCTGCTAAGTACAGGAGGTATTGTGGGCTAGGGTAAGCATTCGCCTGCAATTATTGGAGTGGTCATTTAGTGATTTGATTTTAGGATTACTCAAACTTGGCTGAACTTGGAGGTTCATCAATGCCTGATGATTCACCGGCAGATAATTCCGGGGAGAATAAAGAAAGAATGAACAACAATAACAACAATCACTACTGATCTGCATTTAGTGCAGTTGCTCAGGTGGCAGATTCCCTATCTGTTATTTTCCTAGCCTTTTCTTAAATGATTGCAAAGAAATTGGAAATTTATTGATAATCTCCCTTGGTAAGTTATTCCAATCCTAACTACCCTTCCTATAAACGAATATTTGCCCCAATTTGTCCTCTTGAATTCCACCTTTATCTTCATATTGTGATTTTTCCTACTTTTGAAGACACCATCCAAACTTATTCGCCTACTGATATCCTCCCACGCCATCTCTCCACTGACAGCTGGGAACATACCACTTAGTCGAGCAGCTCGTCTCCTTTCTCCCAAGTCTTCCCAGCCCAAACTTTGCAACATTTTTGTAACGCTACTCTTTTGTCGGAAATTGCCCAGAACAAATCAAGCTGCTTTTCTTTGGATTTTTTCCAGTTCCTGAATCAAGTAATCCTGGTAAGATTCCCATACACTGGAACCATACTCTAGTTGGGGTCTCACCAGAGACAAATATGCTCTCTCCTTTACATCCTTACTACAACCCCTAAATACTCTCATAACCATGTTCAGATATCTGTACCCTTTATTTACAATCATATTTATGTGATTACCCCAATGAAGATCTTTCCTTATATTAATACCTAGGTATTTACAATGATCCCCAAAGGGAACTTCCACCCCATCAACACAGTAATTAAAACTGAGAGGACTTTTCCTATTTGTGAAACTCACAACCTGATTTTTATCCCCGTTTATCATCATACCGTTGCCTACTGTCCATCTCACAACATTATCGAGGTCATTTTGCAGTTGCTCACAATCTTGTAACTTATTTATTACTCTGTACAGAATAACATCATCTGCGAAAAGTCTTGTCTCTGATTCCACTTCTTTACACATATCATTGATATATATAAGAAAAAATAAAGGACCGGGCGAGTTGGCCGAGCGCGTAGAGGCACGCGGCTGTGAGCTTGCATCCGGGAGATAGTAGGTTCGAATCCCACTATCGGCAGCCCTGAAGATGGTTTTCCGTGGTTTCCCATTTTCACACCAGGCAAATGCTGGGGCTGTACCTTAATTAAGGCCACGGCCGCTTCCTTCCAACTCCTAGGCCTTTCCTATCCCATCGTCGCCATAAGACCTATCTGTGTCGGTGCGACGTAAATCCCCTAGCAAAAAAAAATAATAAAAAAAATAAAGGTCCAATAATACTGCCTTGAGGAATTCCCCTCTTCATTTTTACAGGGACAGATAAAGCTTCCCCTACTCTAATTCTCTGAGTTATATTTTCTAGAAACAGAACCACCCATTCAGTTACTCTTTTGTCAAGTCCAATTGCACTCATTTTTGCCAGTAGTCTCCCATGATCTACCCTATCAAATGCCTTAGACAGGTCAGTCGCGATACAGTCCAATTGACCTCTTGAATCCAGGATATCTGCTATATCTTGCTGGAATCCTACAAGTTGGGCTTCAGTGGAATAACCTTTCCTAAACCCAAACTGCCTTCTATCAAACCAGTTATTAATTTTGCAAACATGCCTTATATAATCAGAAAGAATGCTTTCTCAAAGCTTACATACAATGCATGTCAAACTGACTGGCCTGTAATTTTCAGCTTTATGTCTATCACCCTTTCCTTTATACACAGGGGCTACTATAGCAACTTTCCATTCATTTGGTAAAGTACCTTCATGCAAACAATAATAATCAAACAAATACTCCAGATATGGTACTATATCCCAACCCATTGTCTTTAGTATAACCCCTGAAACCTCATCAATCCCAGCTGCTTTTCTAGTTTTCAACTTTTGTATCTTACTGTAAATGTCATTGCTGTCATAGGTAAATTTTAATACTTCTTTAGTATTAGTTACCTCATCTATCTGGACATTATCCCTGTAAACAATCTTTACATACTGCTGACTGAATACTTCTGCCTTTTGAAGATCCTCGCATACACACTCCCCTTGTTCATTAATGATTCCTGGAATGTCCTTCTTGGAACCTGTTTCTGCCTTAAAGTACCTATACATACTCTTCCAGTTTTCACTAAAAGTAGTATGGCCACCAATTATGTTTGCCATCGTGTTATCCTTAGCTGACTTCTTTGCTAGATTCAATTTCCTAGTAATTTACTTCAATTTCTCCTTACTACCACAGCCATTTCTAACTCTTTCTTTCCAACCTGCACCTCCTTCTTAGTCTCTTTACTTCTCTATTATAATATAGTGGATCTTTACCATTCCTTACCACCTTTAAAGGTACAAACCTTTTTTCACATTCCTCAACAATTGCTTTAAACCCATCCCAGAGTCTGCTTACATTTTTATTTACCGTTTTCCACCGATCATAGTTATTAAAAACTCTCTCATGCCTGTTTTATCAACCATATGGCACTGCCTAACAGTCCTAATTTTAATCTGTTCCTTTCTTTCACATTTATTTTTAATCACCACAAAAACAGCTTCGTGATCACTAATACTATCTATTACTTCGGTTTCTCTATAGAGCTCATCTGGTTTTACCAGCACCACATCCTGAATATTCTTCTCTCTAGTTGGTTCCATCACTTTCTGAATCAGGTGACTTTCCTATATATTAACTTATTTGACATTTGTTGGTCATGCTTCCTGTCGTTCGCATTACCTTCCCAATTGACATTTGGTAAATTGAGATCACCCGCTACAATCACGTTCGTTTCCTTGTCGTTTCCCACATAGCTGATTATCTTATCAAATAATTTTGAATCAGCATCTGCGCTACCCTCGCCTGGTCTGTACACTCCAAAGACATCAAGTTGCCTATTATCTTTAGAGATGAGCCTTACCCTCAAATTTCGTGTTTGTCATCTGTAACTTTTTCGTAGCTTACTAATTCTTCTTTCACGAGAATGAATACTCCCCCTCCTACCATTCCTATCCTATCTCTACGATACACCCTCCAGTTCCGTGAGGGAGTTTCTGCATCCATTATATCATTTCTCAGCCATTATTCAACTCCTATTACAATATCTGGTAAGTATATATCTATTAAATTACTTAATTCTATTCCTTTCTCTACAATACTTCTACAGTTGACCACTAACAATTTTATGTCATCCCTACTTGATTTCCAGTTCCCTGTTCCCTTAACACCGGTCT
The DNA here is from genome assembly GCF_040414725.1 of Anabrus simplex. Taxonomy (NCBI): domain Eukaryota; kingdom Metazoa; phylum Arthropoda; class Insecta; order Orthoptera; family Tettigoniidae; genus Anabrus; species Anabrus simplex. Next base: position 828,786,951 of record NC_090265.1, read on the forward strand.
CTAGGCCACCCTGTTTCCCTGAATGTACCTCCCTATAACCCTTCTAAACAAATTTCCTAACTTATATGTACCACTGCGGTTTAAGTGAAGGCCATCTGAGCGCAGAGCCCTATCTCCTACCCACCCATTAGGATCTAGAAATTTCACTCCCAGTTTCCCACCCACCCATTCCATAGTCTCATTTAAATCCCCAATCACCTTCCAGTCAGTATCCCTCCTACACAGTGTTCCACTGATAACAATCTCCTCTTCCTTAAACTTTATCCGTGCTGCATTTACCAGATCCCACACATCCCCAACTATGTTGGTACTTATACCTGCTTGTTTTACGTTGTTAGTACCAACGTGAAACACTACCACCTTCTCCTTTCCCTCCTCCTTCTACTTTCCTCAACATCTGCCTTAACCTAATTCCTGGATAACACTGTACTCTGGTACCCTTTCCTCCACACACTTTCCCGACATGTCTAACGATAGAATCCCCCATGACCATAGCCTCAAACTTACCCACCTCATTTGATTCCCTCCTCTCCTGGTCAGTCCTATTTTTCCTGACAGCTACAGAAGCTACTTCCTCCTCCCTTTTCTCCATCCCATGACCCTGTTCCACCTGTCTTTTCCTATCCGCTACTCCACATTTCCATTTCCTAGCTCTTACCTTTCTCCTACTTCCACACTTCTCGGCAGCAGTTCCCTGTTCCTCATCTTCCCTCGGTTGTTCTACCTGCAGTGACTCGTACCGATTTCTCACCGACACCTGTCCTGAATGTTGATCCTGAATGAAGCCCTTAGCCTGCAATCTCCTTCGCCTTAAAACATTAGACCACTTGTCTCCCACAATTACCCCACCCCCCGCTTTCCTTTCCATCCCTCTATTACACCTACTGTATCCTGTACATTGTTTGGAGGCCTACTTTCCTTTCTGTCCTCTGAGAAAATCCTAATTATCTCCCTCAAGCTCTCCAACTCCTCCCTCATACTCCTTAATCCCTGGCCACACCCACAGTTCCTACACTCGCACTGCTTATCCATTATTTATGGAATAATGGAAAGAAAAGGAAAAAATAAGATAACCTATTCTGCACACAATAAAAATGAAAGGAAAGAAATATTGTCGAGGTTAGTTCACAAAGATCACCCGACAGTAAGTAGTATAGGCTAATACTACACAACAATACTACTTAAGTGTATTATTTTTTTATTCCTACAACACGCTAACACGATGAAAGTTGCTGTTAATTACTGGAAACAGAGAATAATACACAAAAATTACACAATTCTTAACTGCACTTAAGTCTACCCTAATTACAACAACAGAATTTTAGTAAGAGAATTACTACAGATACCACAGAAACGGTACTATACTACACAATTATTTCACGGTAATAGAATAAACACACTACTTTCTAATAAGATGCTATAATATACTACAATAATTTTAAACTACGTTTTAAGAAATTGTTGAGGAATGCGAAAACAGGTTTGTACCTTTAAGGGTGGTAAGGAATGGTAAAGACCCACCTTATTATAATAGAGAAATAAAGAGACTAAGAAGGAGGTGCAGACTGGAAAGAAATAGAAATGGCTGTGCAAGTAAGGAGAAATTGAAGGAACTTACTAGAAAATTGAATCTAGCAAAGAAGGCAGCTAAGGATAACATGATGGCAAGCATAATTAGCAGTCATACAAATTTTAGTGAAAAATGGAAGGGTATGTATAGGTATTTTAAGGCAGAAACAGGTTCCAAGAAGGACATTCCAGGAATAATTAATGAACAAGGGGAGTGTATATGTGAGGATCTTCAAAAGGCAGAAGTATTCAGTCAGCAGTATGTAAAGATTGTTGGTTACAAGGATAATGTCGAGATAGAGGAAGAGACTAAGGCCAAAGAAGTAATAAAATTTACATATGCTAACAATGACATTTACAATAAGATACAAAAGTTGAAAACTAGAAAAGCGGCTGGAATTGATCAGATTTCTGGGGATATACTAAAGACAGTGTGTTGGGATATAGTACCATATCTGAAGTACTTATTTCATTATTGTTTGGTCGGAGGAGCTATACCAGATGAATGGAGAGTTGCTATAGTAGCCCCTGTGTATAAAGGAAAGGGTGATAGACATAAAGCTGAAAATTACAGGCCAGTAAGTTTGACATGCATTGTATGTAAGCTTTGGGAAGGCATTCTTTCTGATTATATTAGACATGTTTGTGAAATTAATAACTGGTTCGATAGAAGGCAATTCGGTTTTAGGAAAGGTTATTCCACTGAAGCTCAACTTGTAGGATTCCAGCAAGATATAGCAGATATCTTGGATTCTGGAGGTCAAATGGACTGTATCGCGATTGACATGTCTAAAGCATTTGATAGGGTGGATCATGGGAGACTACTGGCAAAAATGAGTGCAATTGGACTAGACAAAAGAGTGACTGAATGGGTTGCTATATTTCTAGAAAATAGATCTCAGAGAGTCAGAGTAGGTGAAGCTTTGTCTGACCCTGCAACAGTTGAGAGGGGAGTTCCTCAGGGCAGTGTTATCGGACCTTTATGTTTTCTTATATATATAAATGATATGAGTAAAGGAGTGGAATCGGAGGTAAGGCTTTTTGCGGATGATGTTATTCTCTATAGAGTGATAAATAAGTTACAAGATTGTGAGCAACTGCAACGTGACCTCGAAAATGTTGTGAGATGGACAGCAGGCAATGGTATGTTGATAAACGGGGCTAAAAGTCAGGTTGTGAGTTTCACAAATAGGAAAAGTCCTCTCAGTTTTAATTACTGCGTTGATGGGGTGAAAGTTCCTTTTGGGGATCATTGTAAGTATCTAGGTGTTAATATAAGGAAAGATCTTCACTGGGGTAATCGCATAAATGGGATTGTAAATAAAGGGTACAGATCTCTGCACATGGTTATGAGGGTGTTTAGGGCTTGTAGTAAGGATGTAAAGGAGAGTGCATATAAGTCTCTGGTAAGACCCCAACTAGAGTATGGTTCCAGTGTATGGGACCCTCACCAGGATTACCTGATTCAAGAACTGGAAAAAATCCAAAGAAAAGCAGCTCGATTTGTTCTGGGTGATTTCCGACAAAAGAGTAGCGTTACAAAAATGTTGCAATGTTTGGGTTGGGAAGAATTGAGAGAAAGAAGAAGAGCTGCTCGACTAAGTGGTATGTTCCGAGCTGTCAGCGGAGAGATGGCGTGGAATGACATTAGTAGACGAATAGGTTTGAATGGCGTCTGTAAAAGTAGGAAAAATCACAATATGAAGATAAAGTTGGAATTCAAGAGGACAAACTGGGGCAAATATTCATTTATAGGAAGGGGAGTTAGGGACTGGAATAACTTACCAAGGGAGATGTTCAATAAATTTCCAATTTCTTTGAAATCATTTAGGAAAAGGCTAGGGTGCAACAGATAGGGAATCTGCCACCTGGGCGACTGCCCTAAATGCAGATCAGTATGATTGATTGATAGATTAAGTACAGATACTACAATACACTACAATAATCTTAAACTACGTGCAGACGTATTCTAATTACAACAGGTTATTACCAAGCAAAAACAGAAAAGAAAATTACCATTAAAGTTCGAAATTCGCAAAACTAGTCAAAATTATAGAATAGGCACTCTAATTTCTAATAAGTTACTATACTACACTACAATAATGTTAAAACTACGTTCAGACGTATCCTAGCTTCTTACTAAGCAAAAATAGAAATGAAAATTCCATTTAGGCCTAAATTTAGATATTCGCAAGAACTGCCGGTAGGTACTCAAAGATTACCAACAAAGTTAAACACGTATACAGATTAATATTAGTACTACTTTGTCCTAGTATGCTGTAATAGAAATGAAACCTGCCGTTTGCACAAAAATACACACGAATATAACAGGCAAGATACTATCTAATATATCGTATCTACACTACAATTCTCAACTGAAATGCGGTTATGTGATCTTTACAGATGGTGGATTACTATTATTTTCCCTACTCCGCGGGACGGTGAATAAAAGTGTCCTTAAATGCTGAAAAACATGAGGTTGTTTACAATAATTTCTCAAATGTATTTCTATCTAAACTGCGCCAGGGACTTGAATTGCAATTATTGGAATGTAGGAACTTGATTATTAGCTAACCGCTCATAAATACTGAAATGTCGAGGGTGTGAAATATAAATTACGGATACTTTAACTTCCTAACTGAAGTAAATCGGTCCGGTAGAACGGCCGGACGAACTGGAAATAGCTGTTTTTAGTAAACATTTTAATATATATACGTAGCTTTCAACATACTCAGGCTCCCGAATTAAACAATCGGCTAGGTCATTTGAGCGATAATAAAGAGTATTATCGGCGCGAACGGTGGAACTTGGCTTACTTCTAACAAGGATCATATTACGACTCGTTAAGTGCGCATTCGAATTTATGACGGACACCGCACAACTGATTACATTCCTGCTCACTATCTTTAATATTTAGTAGCAAATGCATTTTATATCTCGCCCTTTTATTAGCATTTTAGCCCGCTTGGTGGCCTTGATCGTCAAGGCGTTAGGTCTTTATGGTCTGACACCGTGTTTAGTTCGTTCGAGTCATGTTATTGGAAAAAAGAATCACCATCAGAATAGTGGCTGGCAGGGTAGGAGAGGCGATGGTATACAATTTCTAATCACCAAATTGCGTTCCAAATTTATTATTATTATTCTTGTACCGGCTGGTACACCTCTACGCCGCACATTTGAATTTTCCGCATTAAAGTACTCCTCTACAGGAGAAACTGGACACTTAAAACTGGATCTATTAAACTTTTACTCTGAAGATGTCACTGTGTTAATTTCGTCGTGTTTTTGTTTACTATTTATCAAGAAGTTTGGACATTGTCTCATAGATGTCTCTACTAAAAAACTTTGATCATGCACCCTGATGCGAAGTGAAGGAACGTTTTTTGAAGAAATTTTGGATTCATAACTTTTCTCTTTACTAAATTTCGTTCTTTCATTTGTGGGTTGGCAATATTTATCTTTTCTTTCCGCCAGTTTTGAAGTTAGCCAATCAATTATTTCTGTAATTAATTTTTGACCAATCGTGTCTTTCTTCTTCGATTTTGTGTGTAACTCTGTACTGCGACCAATAAACGCCTGTGGGTGTGTCTTAATTATTCATGAAAGGTCTCGAATCTTCCCCGAGGGTATAAAAACTGCTGATTTTCTTTTCTCTCGGCCACATCATCAATATCTAACTTAGTGTATGAACGTGTAGCAGGAGGCAGGAAGCGCCTCTTTCTTCAGGCAGCAGTTTTCAGTAAGGTAATGGCCACTTAACATCTTTGTTTCTTGCTAGCTCAGCAGTTTAACCCGCGGGGAAGGTCCGAAACTTTTACCATGTAACCTATCTCTTAAAAATGTAAATTTCTTCTGTTTATGTAAAAACCTTATTTATTTTTGACTGTAAATCGGGGATAGAGAGTGCTTTACCCTCTCGAGCTCCCCTTCATTTTGATTTGAGGTGACTACGTTTTTGTAACCGATTTTCTACTTTTCCTTAATGTGTTAAATTTATTCAGTATGCGAGTCACATCCATAGTTTGGGAATAGCCCCTGTTTCATCGGCCTAGTGCCTCTTAGGTTTTAGAAGTTTCATGTAGGAGTGCAAATTCACGCCTCCATTCATTTTGCATTTTGGGCGATTAACTTAACCTATTATTTTTCTACTAAGGCCCAGTAGGCTGGGTACAAGATACCCCCGTTTCATGTTGTGTAAGTTGTGCTTTGATGGCAATTTAGGGTTGAGCCTGGTATTGCCTTTCATAAGCTTGGAAAACTGAGAGCGGGTCAGCCCTTTTTAGTATTGGAAATGTGCCTCTAGGAGGCTTGACATTGCTTGGTGGGAGCAAGCGCTCCATATTATTTGGGGATTTCTGCCCTGTGTTAAATATGTGTTTGTGAGCTGAGAGCTCAGGAATTGTAAAACTTGGGGCTTGAAGCCCAGATCGTTAAATTGCCTCTAAATCTTGGCTTTTCCTGGTCTTGTACCTGATTGTCGGTTGTTTGTTGAATTATTGTTAGTTGTTAAACTTTGAAATTCTATGTGAATATTGTTGTTTTGCTATTTTCGAAAATATAACCTTTAATGCAATTTCAATTCATATCTCGGCCTTGTAGTTAGACCCATTCACACCGGCACCTTCTTTCACCTCTGCTAATCCACCGAACCACGGTAACAATTATTATTCGTGCTTCCGCCATGGCACTATATTATTCTGCAGCGGAATATGCCTGCCCTGTTTGGTACAATTCATCTCATGCCAGACAGGTAGACATAGCACTTAATGAGACCTGCAGACTTGTTACAGGTTGTCTAAAGTCTGCTCCAACTTCTTGCAGGGATAGCACCACCCGGTGTGCGAAGAGAGTTGTAGCTGTAAATACGGAAAGGACAAAGGTTAAGCACGAAAGTACTCATCTACTGCATGGATATGAGCTTCCAGTACAGAGACTGAAATCTAGGAAGAGCTTCCTACGAACATCTCAGGAACTTATAGTACCAGCTGAGAAGGCAAGGATACAATTATGGAAGACGAAGATCCCCCAAGGCTCTGAGCAGATGGCGGTTGAGGAACGTTTGCCACCCGGTTGCAATGAGAGCTGGACAATCTGGAAATCTCTCAATAGGTTGAGATCAGGAGTGGGAAGGTCCAAAGTTAATTTGGCAAGATGGGGCTTCATCAATGGCGACAACACCAAATGTGACTGCGGAGAAGATCAAACCATCCAGCATATGCTCCAGTGTCCGCTGTGTCCATCTTTGTGCACGCAAGATGACCTGCATCGAGCTACGAAGAGAGGACTCGAAGTAGCGTTGTATTGGTCCAAGATTATTTAAATGTTACTTGAAATTATTGTAACTGTTTTCTTTTTGATGTATGTGACACGAGAATAATAATAATAATAATAATAATAATAATAATAATAATAATAATAATAATAATAATTTACTATTATTACTATTTGTTTTACGTCGCACCGACACAGATATGTCTTGTGGCGACGATGGGATAGGAATGGCCTAGGAATGGGAAGGAAGCGGCCGTGGCCTTAATTAAGGTACAGCCCCAGCATTTTCCTGGTGTGAAAATGGGAAACCACGGAAAACCATCTTCAGAGCTGCCGACAGTGCGGTTCGAACCCACTACTTCCCGATTACTGGATACTGGCCGCACTTAAGCGACTGCAGCTATCGAGCTCGTCTCCAAAATTCTGGGGTCAATTCTAAACCTCTCTGCAGTGTTCATGTGAAGAGAGGGCATATGATGCTGTTGACGTTAATTCGTCCGTCGGATGGTGACGTTAAGCCTTGAACATGCCCTTCGTGTTATTTGACAGTAGTAGGCTATGTTCCGACACTGGATTTCACCCTATCGCTACCACACACACACACACACACACACACAGACACAGAGAGAGAGAGAGAGAGAGAGAGAGAGAGAGACGCACAGGTTGCTGATGGGTGTCAGCTACAAATACCTGCTTCAAATAAAATTGTCATCACTCGTACCGGTACCTTTTAATTTACAAGTATTAGCTTCTTCAGTCTGCCGAAACTAATTTTGAGTTATAAACTACCTGAAAAAGGAAATATATGCTAACAGTATTATATTTGAAAAAGAAACAACTTAATAATTTACATTATGTTGTTTCTTCGTTAATTCTTCTTCTTAATCCTTTTACCCTCCAGTGTTGGTTTCTCCCTCGGGCTCAGGGATGGATCCCACCTCTACCGCCTCAAGGGCAGTGTTCTGGAGCGTGGGACTTTGGGTTGGGGAAAACACTGGGGAGGAGGACTAGTACCTCACCCAGTTGGCCTCATCTGGAGCCTTGTGGGGAATGGGAAGATTGGAAGGGGCAGCAAGGAAAAGGGAAGGAAGCGGCCGTGGCCTTAAGTCGGGTACCATCCCGGCATTTGGAAAAACACGGAAAACCACCTCGAGGATGGATGAAGAGGGAATCGACCCCCATCCCTCTACTCAGTTGATCTCCCGAGGCAGAGTAGACCCCGTTCCAGTCCTCGTACCATGTTTCAAATTTCGTGGCAGAGCCGGGAATCGAACCCAGGTATCCTGGTGGTGGTGGTGGTGGTGGGGGGGGGGCAGTTAGTCACAGTAACCACTAGGCCACTGAGGCGGACGTTCTTTGTTAATTAATAATTAAAATTAAGTCGTTTCTTTTTCAATATTGTTACCGTACGTTTTCTTGCACGTAGTTAATAAATGTATTACTCAAAATTAGTTTCAGCAGACTGAAGAATCTAAACAGTTACAAATTAGCTGAGTCGAAACTCAAAAGAGATGGCTTCAGATCTCACAAACAAACAAACAAACAAACAAACAAACAAACAAACAAACAAACAAACAAACAAACAAAAACACCACTCGTACCGTATCGTTGGCGATCTGAAACTGAAATGTTGGAATTCTTTCCCGTAGCAGTTCTTTAACGTGCGAAAACCAGTGACATAAAGTCTTGATTTTGAAACACCCTTAAACAATCCACTTCCACTGTGGAATCCACCAATATTAGAACACTATGGACACTCTTAGGTATAAATGGCTTCACGTGTTTATGGCGAAAATAGGTGGGACCCATGGTTTTACGTGGTTTCCTATTTTCACACCAGGCTGTACATTAATAAAGTCCATGGCCGCTTCCTTCGCATTCCTAGCCCTTTCCGATCCAATTGTCACCGTAAGTCCAACATGTGTCGGTGCGACGTAGAAAGAAAGCTGGGTTAATTCCCTAAATTCCTGGTATCGACAAAGTAGACATTTTGCCTATTTTTCTTTCCTGGCCTTTGTTTTCATTTACTTGGAGACGGCACTAATGTGGATGAAGCCCAATTTTATGACCGGGTGCCCTTTATGATACCAATCCTTTATCGAGGGAAGCATTCACTATTGTGGGTTTTTTTTTTTTTTTTTTGTGCTGGGTGGTAGTGAGCTGTCGATACGTACCACGAAACAGTTGATCGACTGATTGTCAGTGAAGATAAAATCATAACGAGTTAGGTGCAGAGGCTAGTGGAGAGAAGAGCAGACTGCAAAAGGATCGTCTTTACGTCACCGCACTGCAGTAAGATGGCAACAGGAACTTGACAAAGAAAGAAAAACAAAAACAAATATAAAAACACACAAAGTAAAAATAATGCATAACTTATCTGGAATAATTATAGCATTTGCTAGAACGATATGTATGGCCAGGCAACTCCTGCTACAGAAGGTTGTTCGGTATCTCTGGGGACGATGTTTGAAGGGTAATTAGTTTACGAAAAGCCATGTCCCCACCAACGATCATGCTCAATTGGAAAGCCAGCATTTCTAGCCACAGCCTGACAACGTAATTTCCATTGCAGCAGAAATTTTCGCAGAGCTAGCATGTGTATCTTATCCCACTTCTCCTGACAGGCTTTCCAGAGGCCAATGATAGTGCGTGGACGTCTACAGTATTTCCTAAGGCCCTTTTTAGGAGTCCAAATGCACACAAGTCTATGGGTGACCCATCGGGTGCCTTCACCGGAATGTCAGTTAAAGGAATTGCACGAATTCCAGTTTCCATCTCTCTCTCTAAGGACAGACGAGTCGAACGAGAGTGCTTTATCTTGATGTACCCATAACTGATTTTTCGCCCTGAGATATCTGTGTTGTAAATGGGTATTATAATCTCTCGCTGATAATATGTAGAGTTCAGCTTCACATTATTAGCGACGCGGCGAATGGTTAACTTGCTATTGCAGCAGTATCCAGCGATGATCATGAAACCCCTTGGAAATCCTCCTGGCATTCTTTATACAATGTTAGATTTTTTAAATTTCTTTGTCTCTAGGGCGGAGTTTGTTACATGTTGTATGTCTAGCCTCTGTGACATCGTCCTAGCCGCGCCACATTGGATCTGCTTGAATGAAAGGAAGATGCGCAGGGATATTTCCCTGTAGAGGTCTAACTATTGAGAATGTAACTGTGTGTTGAAAAATGTCAAGACATGAAGAAAGGGGCAATTAGCAAGGGATTACTCAGTAGGGGGCCGGAACGTGACCACCGAGATAAAGGGGGTGACTGCCAGAAACAGCTCCAAGCTTACAACATCGTGTCAGCTTTTGCATATCGGTTCCAGGAAACAACAGTGTCCTAGGGATCCTCGGGTTGTACCGTGGTTGAGTGATGTGCTGAGTTTAAGTTGCAGCGTTGGGAAGACTGTGACAGGATTGTGAGCTGCACGTTACAGTAGTTCCTCATTTTGTGCCTTATAAGTAACTTTCTTTTTTTGAAGAGGGACCGTTTTGTCACTGAGAAGCCAACACCATGTGCATCCTCGGTAAGTTACGAAAAGGTTTTTTATTCTTACAGTAACAAGACAATAGCGGATGCGTGCCTAAGTTCGATAGGTAGGCCTATATATTTTGTCAAATGCCCGGAGACTGATTGGAACCTCAAATGGCACCATCAAAAGTGCGGGTAACTATTTTGTAATTGGCGGGCGTGATAACTCAGTTACAATGGTTCTATCTTCTCATCAGGACGGCCCGGGCTTGAATCGCAGTCGATGCATGAAACATTTTTTAAATGGGAAGTCACGTTCTATTGATAGGGATTCTACTTAAAACAGTAGATCCCGTCCCTTACCTTTCCTTATACTTTTGAGCCAGAACCGCATCATTTATGGTGGTGTATTTTGAGTATCCATCCATTATTCGGACTTACCTTGTACCTTGTACCTTAAAATAATTTCAGTGGCCAGTAGTGTGGTTACAACTTTTCCTTGGAAGGGGTTGTGAAAAGATTTTTTTATTTTTTATTTGGAATTTGCGTTACGTCGCACCGTAGGTCTTATGGCGACGATGGGAAAGGAAAGGGCTGAGAGTGGGAAGAAGCGGCCGTGGCCTTAAGGTACAGCCCCAGCATTTGCCTGGTGTGAAAATGCGAAACCACAGAAAACCATCTCTGGGGCTGCCGACAGTGGCCTTTGAACCCACTATCTCCCGGATGCAAGCACACAGCTGTGCGCCCCTAACCGCACGGTCAACTCGCACGGTGGATATGAAAAGAAAGCCGGTCCTACCGAGTGCAGTGACGGATCTTCAGTAGATATTGTTGGTTTTGATTGTTACCATGTACAATCAGAGCTTTTGTACTCTTAACATAAACCGGGTGCATTATTGAAACTGTTCGTAAAATTGATAATATCGTTCTTCGTTTGTGAGGAAGTTGAATCTTCATTTAATTTGTCTTCTTATAAAAAGGAACCACTTTGGTGCTACACCCCGTGAAGGTGACTACCTTCCAGGCCGTAGATATTTAGATACGGGAGACTCAAGGAAAACTCTACTGCACCCAAAAACAAGCTTGTGTCCTCCTCATCCCATGTCTTTCTTAACTCTGTCAGTGCCGGGAATCGAATGCAGGATGCCTTAAGTCAAATTCGAAAATAAGGATAGCTAAAAGTAACCAGCCGCCCCACGATGTAGGGGCAACGTGCCTGCCTCTTACCAGAGGCCCCGGGTTCGATTCCCGGCCAGGTCAGGGACTCTTACCTGGATCTGAGGGCTGGTTCGAGGTACACTCGGCCCACATGTTTATAATTGAGGAGCTAGCTGACGGTGAGATGGCGGCCCCGATCTAGATAGCCAGGAATAACGGCGGAGAGGATTCGTCGTGCTGACCACACGACACCTCGTAATCTGCAGGCCTTCGGATTGAACAGCGGTCGCTTGGTAGGCGATGGCCCTTCGGGGCTCTTACGCCATGGGGTTTGGTTTGGAAAAGTAAACAGAGAAGGAAGCGACACCCCTGCAAGGCTTCTTAGCTTCCAGCTAGTTCTTCTGTCCGGCCTCGTGCATTTAGGACAGTAAGAAAACGTACGCCTTAATAAATGCTCCTCATAAAAACTTTGTAAAAATACTAACTGCATCTATTTATAACAATAATCACAAACGCCTCCTTTTCATGTGGCTCAGTTGGTTGAGTCACTGTTCTTCTGAGTCTGAGTTCGCAGGTTCAAACCCCGGCTTGGATCGGTAATCCTTAAAACGGTGTTGAAATGGCAACAGCTCAGTGTCGTTGGTTTCTGGCACATTAATAAAAATTATACATACGAATATTAGCGTCACAAAACTCTAACTTTATACTACTATATTCTGTATCCCAGGCTTGCGTGGAAAAGTAATTAACAATTTACTTTACGTCGCACCGACACAGATAGGTCTTACGGCGACGGTGGGATAGGAAAGGCTTAGGAGTGGGAAGGAAGCGGCCGTGGCCTTAATTAAGGTACAGCCCCAGCATTTGCTTGGTGTGAAAATGGAAAACCACGGGAAAACATTTTCAGGGCTGCCGAAAGTGGGGTTCGAATCCACTATCGCCCGAATGCAAGCTCACTGCTGCGTGGCCCTAACCGCGTTGGAAACTAATAGGACAAGGTAAACCCTACATAGCATATGTTGTAACGTGTATTTTTCTTTACCGACTAACAAAATATCTATAGGCCTACCCATACGCTTTACATTATATATATTTGTTTGTTTGTTTGTTTATTCATTTATTTATTTATTAGTGCCTTCAGTACAGTGGCGAAGTTAGGGCTCCAGGCCCTCACGTACACTTAACCACATACTAATCAGAATCTTAAATAAAATACTGAGATACTTAAAATAGTTAAAACTACATGAATTAAGAGAATTGAAAATAAATTTAAATAAATTACTTACTAAATTAATATTAGAACTAATTAATATTAAAAACTCTTAACAATGGCTAATCCTCAGGAACGCACACATTCATACTTCAACCATTCAGTCAGCTGTCCTCAGCAGATAGTCTCGGCAGGTGACCTTAAATCGTGATTTAGAAAAGCTAGTTTATCTGACCTGAACTGGCAGGGAATTCCATAATCTGGCGACAGCCACCACAAATGATATATTAATTTTATTTGTGCGGTGTCCGACTCGTTGGCTGAATGGTCAGCGTACTGGCCTTCGGTTCAGAGGGTCCCGGGTTCGATTCCCGGCCGGGTCGGGGATTTTAACCTTCATTGGTTAATTCCAATGGCTCGGGGGCTGGGTGTTTGTGCTGTCCCCAACATACCTGCAACTCACACACCACACACAACACTATCCTCCACCACAATAACATGCAGTTACCTACATATGGCAGATGCCGCCCACCCTCATCGGAGGGTCTGCCTTACAAGGGCTGCACTCGGCTAGAAATAGCCACACGAAATTCATTTGTGCGGTGCAGTGGAATAGAAAGAATGAATCTAGAACGTGTATTTAAGTTGTGAAATGATGATAAAATGACGAATTTAGAAGAAATATACATTGGCTTACTTTCAGCTACCACTCTGATCACCATCGTTAAAGTGTGTAGTTGCCGACGTTTATCAGACATCAGCCATGAGACAGCCTGATAGTATGGGGTGATATGAACATCGTACCTGATATTGTAAATAAATCGCAGGCAGGAATTCAGTGCTCGTTGAAGTTTAAGTGTTTCTTCTCTCGTCATGTCAACTAAAACAACATCACAATAATCAAGAATAGGGGGAATGAGTGTCTGTATGGGTTTGGCCTATAGCTCAAATGGAAATACATCCCTCTGCCGTTTAAGAGGGTGAAGCACTCCAAAAATCTTTTTATGTATTTGTTTCGTGTAATCAGACCAATCACCTGTTTCATTCATCATTACGACGAGATTTTTAACTGTTTTGCTGTATGAAATAATGTTACCATTCAGTAGGATAGGCGGGATTGCGACATTGTTTGAGCAGCTCAGTAATTTTCGTGATCCAATTATGTTTGCCTGAGATTTTGTGCAGTTTAGTATAAGAGAGTTTCGTTGTGTCAGAGGTCATTGTTAATATCTTGTCTTGCAATGTCGATATATTTGAAGATCGTCAGCATAGAGGTTGTTGTGTGTGTTATTTCCTGTCTCTGATGGTATGTCATTGATATAAATACAGAAAATTAGGGGCCGTAGAATACTACCCTGTGGGCCAACACTAAGTTCTATTTTCCATTTAGAGGCCTTGTCGTTTACTGTTACACGCTGTTGACGGTTACTCAAATAAGAACTAAAAACCTTAAGCGCAGCCAGATCGAAATTTAGCAGTTCCATTTTCTTTATCATAGTCGGAATTACTATAGTGTCAAAGGCGCTACTGAAATCCAGAAGGATACGTATAGTGAGCAGTCGTTTGTCCATAGCGTTTCTAATGTCTTCAGTAATCTTCAAAAGTGCTGTCGCGGTACTGTGAACCTTCTCAAATTCAGATTGCAAGAGGTCCAAAAGAGCATTTTTATTTGGTATTCCAGAACTTCCTCGTATACTAAACGTTCAAAGTCTTTAGAAAGCGCAGGGAGTACGGACATAGGACGATAGTCAGAGGGTGATTGTGGGTCTAAACTCTTAGGTACCGATATAATATTGGCTGTTTTCCAGACAGTAGGGAAAGTTCCGTTTAGTAAACAGTAGTTCAGTATGTGCGTCAGTATAGGCGAGATAGCACCCATAATGTTATGTATAAAAGTAATAGGAATATCATCTACACCTGTAGCCTTTGATTTAATCGAGTACAAAGCATTTTAACCTGATTTTCTGTGACACTGTGAAATGTGAATGGTGGATTGGCTGGAGGGGAGGGCGGTGAGTTGGTGCAGTTTATTTGGGTAGGTTGAATATTTATTTTACTAAACTAATCGTTCAGTTCGTCAAGTGGAATGTCAGGAGTTGTCTGTCTCTGTTGATGTTTTCGTATTCCCAGAGCTCTAAGTTGGTCCCATGCGCGATTAGAGTTTAAGTTGTTAGCTAAATTCCGAAAATATATACATTTTTTAAATTTCTGATTAACTGCTTTGTGCGATTTTTTAAGATGCGGTAAGATTCGAAGTCTGTGTCATCTAGGGTTTGTTTATAATGTCGAAATAACGAGTCACGGCGGGCCAGCATTCTCTTGCCTTTATCATCTATGGACAAGAAGGACGAGAAACCTGTATTCGACGCGCGCGCGCGCGCGTGTGTGTGTATATCTTTGCCGCATTATTTGTATAAAATGACACTTCTTTATTGCTTATCATAAGAATATTATTATAATAACATTGCCGTATTTATTCTAAACCAGAATATTGCATCCTTACTCAAACTGTTTATTCTTGCATTCATTTCACTTGTACTCGGAATATGTGAAATGCTGCAGTTATGTTGGGATGGGAGTAACAGAGGTAGCCGGGGAACGGGGGAGTTGTCGTCCAAGGAGTCCAGACACCCCAGGAGTTTTAACGAATGTCCTTTTATTGAGCATTTTATACATAATGTAGATTAATATTAGCTTCCAGAGTCCGACTCATTAGCTGAATTATCCGTGTTGATGCCATCGGTTCAGACGGTCCCGGGTTCGATTCCCGGCTGGGTCTGGGATTTTAATCGCGTCTGATTAATTCTTCTGGATGGGGACTGGGTGTTCGTCCCAACATATCCATATTCAGACAACATACTACATTACCAACCACCAAAGAAACACACAACACTGATTACATCCCGCTATATAGGGTTGGCGTCGGGAAGGACATCCGGCCGTAAAACATGGCCAAATCCACATGTGCGATACAGTTAGCACCCGCGACTCCACAGATGTGGGAAAAGCGGGGGAAGAAGAAGAAGAAAATTACTATTAGCTTCCGGAATCCGCACGAATCCACCACTCTTACTTGGATACAAGGACACTCATTTCCTTTTTCCTTTTCCATTTTCCTTTTTCGGTATTCTACACCACCTAAACTGTGGAAGTTTGAACACCTATCAAAATAAAGTTCTGGATGAATGGGCCCCCTCAAACTGAAATCCTGGCTACGCTACTGGAACCTACACACAGCGCTGGTGAAAGTTACTCACGATTTTTTAAAAATAAATTGCATTTCAGTTGTAAATCTCTATTTTCACAGGAAATGAATCACAGTTCAAAATACCGATTTTCAATTTTCATCTACTCTGACAAGAGACCTCGGACATTCTAACTCCTCGCTCAGTAACGAAATGATTATTTACATTTTATCAGTATAAAGTATTGAAAATTCAGGACTAATACAACACTGCAACAAAACAATTTGCCACAATACATAAATTGATAGCCCTATAAATGCTACAATGAAATGCGATCATAGTTCTCAATCACAAAAAAGATAAAATGAATTTACCTCCTTACAGTAAGCTTGGTAGATGACTACCCTTCCATCCGTAGTGAAATCGGGATACCCCGTGATACACTGCTTCAACCAGTCGGACTTCGACGATTTCTCTTTGGGCATTGCCGCATACACTTCTTCTTCTTCTTCTTCTTCTTCTTCTTCTTCTTCTTCTTCTTCTTCTTCTCTTCCTCCTTCTTCTTCTTCTTATTATATATATATATACATTCGTTTAGCCCCTTAAGGAGCACGTAGAACCATTAAATAGCACTGGTATTCTTCATCTTCTTGTTCTTCTTATCTTCCCAAAACTTCCTCATCCTTTCACTATGGGGCTGCCGTCTTTCTTGTGTCCATGAGTTTTTGAGTTTCAAGCTTTTCTCAGATGGATTCTTGGGTGAAAGTGTATGGCTGTTGATCTTTTGTCTGTAATTATTATTATTATTATTATTATTATTATTATTATTATTATTATTATTATTATTATTATTATTATTATTATTCACAATAAATCACAACACATTCTGAAGATGAAGCGTACGCGTACAACAGTTCGCATTCAGGGGGAGGTATAGGGGATATGGGTTGTGCAACACAGTTCGCCGTTGATTGGTTCTCTCATGTCTCTTAAGGAGGTTGGAGGCGCTGAAGGCTTCGAGATCAAATTGTTCCTTGCTTCTCCTGATGGAAATTTCCCAACCGCTATTTCTGTTCGTAGGGTAAACAAATATTGAGCAATGAGAAGATAAATCTGTCGAACACACCAGCTACAATATAATGCACTAGAAGATGATCGGCTTCTTTAAAATACAGTTAAAAAGCATCACAATTGGCAATTATACTACACATAGGCACAAACCCCTGAAATAAGCATTTAAGTACAATAAAACCAACAAGATCTACCTATCTAAAGAGACCCTAAAACGGATTTATATCTCAAAAGCCTACGTTTCTGAGCACAGGAATAAAATAGGCAAATAGGCAAATTTCCATCTCTATTCGTCACCATTTTTTTTTTTCAGATGGTAAGTCATATGTGTACCAAGTGTCATTGAGAGCTAATGTTGAACATACACTCATACATCCCTAATCTCGGTCATTTTCACCCCTCCTGAACCTCCATTCTGATTGCGGCTGAAGTATGACTTAACCAGCATCCAGAGGTTGAGAAGTATGGCAGAACATACACACATACGCCCATAAACTCGGTCACTTTGGGCATTTTCTTTTCTTCACCGTTCTCACCCCCCGCCGATTCAGACTGAACTTTGTCTTAAACGGCATCCAGAGTGTCACAGTCCATCTCAACGACCCCGAAAACTATGGAATCGACACAAATATCGGTCATATCCGATTATTTATACATTTCACCACTACCATGGTGGGCTAGGGGTCTCATACCGCACCATTATTTTTTTCCAGATAGTAAGTCATAGTTGTATCAATTCTGGTTGAGAGCTATGTTTGAACATACACACACGCGTCCATCATCTCCGTCATTTTGGAAATTTCCTTTTTCACCTTTTCTTCCCCCCTATGCAAAAGGAGGCTGAACTTGGATTTTAAAAGAATCCAGAGTATCACTATTAATCTCAGCGACCATAAAAAGTATGGATTGGACACTATTTTCGATTATTTTTATATCTCACCTCTTCCCACGCAGTTTATATCCTTAGTAAGTCTTAAGTGCACTAAGTTTGGTTAAAATCACTCCGGTAGCCCAAAAACTATGGATTCAACACTAACATAGGTCGTTTTTAGTTATATTTCACTCCCTTCCCTAGGGCTTCTAGGGATGTCTTGCCCCACAGTATTTTTTCCAGAAAGTACGTAATACGTTTACAAAGTTTAGTTGACAGCTATGCTGTTCCAGCGTAGCTATCAACTAAAACTGATACACTTTTAGAACCGCTAGGTGAGGGGGTGAAGTATACGAGAAATGATACATATTCAAAGGAAAGCAGCACGATATGTTCTGGGTGATTTCCGAAAAAAGAGGAGTGTTACGAAAATGTTACAAACTTCGGCCTGAGATGGAGACGAGCTGCTGGACTAAGTGGTATGTTCCGAGCTGTCAGCGGAGAGATAGCGAGGAATGGCATTAGTAGACGAATAAGCTTGAGCAGAACTTTAAAAAGTACGTACCAAATAATGTTGGAATTTATTGGACGGGGAGTAAGGGATTGCAATAATTTATCAAGGGAATTGTTCGATAAATTTCCAAGTTCTTTGAATCCTTTAGGTAGGCCTATTTTTCAGCTTCTAAGGCAGACGGATACACGGTCTTCGCTACGCAGAACTATTCTAATTTGAAAACAAGCGCAATTGTCAGCACTCGAGTACAGACTGCAGTGATGCGGCTATCATATCGGGCAAGTTGCCTGTTGGCAGAAGTCCGGCCATGCAACCACTCTGCATCCTCTTGGAACATTCTTCGAATATAGCGGGCCGAGGTTAATAATAATAACAATAGAAGGGAAAGAGCACGATATGTGCCATGCACAATGCCGGTACGAATAAGCCAGCTTGGGGAGGGTTGACAGTCGACTAGAAAGCCCTGTTACATAAGAAGGACCGGTCATTTACGTAAAGTAAAAGGCAAACCTCAGAAAACAATCAATCACCACTGACCTCCACTCAAGGCAGTCGCTCAGCTGGCAGATTCCCTGTCAGTTGTTTACCTAGACTTTTCTTAAATCATTTCAAAGAAGTTGGAAATTTATCGAACATCTCCCTTGGTAAATTATTCCAATCCCTAACTCCTCGTCCCATAAACGAACATTTACCCCAATTTGTCCTCCTGAATTCCAGCTTACCGAGCTCGATAGCTGCAGTCGCTAAAGTGCGGCCAGTATCCAGTATTCGGGAGATAGTAGGTTCGAACCCCACTGTCGGCAGCCCTGAAGATGGTTTTCCGTGGTTTCCCATTTTCACACCAGGTAAATGCTGGGGCTGTACCTTAATTAAGGCCACGGCCGCTTCCTTCCCATTCCTAGCCATTTCCTGTCCCATCGTCGCCATAAGACATATCTGTGTCGGTGCGACGTAAAGCCAATAGAAAAAAATCCAGCTTTACTTCATATTATGATCTTTCTTACCTTTAAAATCTCCGCTCACCAAGCGAGTGGTTACGCCGTTAGCTTACATTCCGGAGATAAAGGGCTCGAACCCAATTCTCGGCAGCCCTGAAAATTGTCATATTTTGATATCCATTCTTATTCATCCGAGGCAAATGTGAGATATTCGTAACAACTTCGTTTTTAATGCAATAGAGCCAGTAACCCTATGTGCAACCCCCATCCTGGAGGGCCAGAGACTTTTCTGTCAGGGTTGCCATACCTTAGTCTAGTAGTCCCAGTTTTAAGACGTCGGGTATTCGCCCTCACCCCTTGTATTAGAATAGGATTTGCTGGTTATAATGTATAGCATATTTCTTGAGTTTTAGCAGGTACACTTACTCGACATGGGTGCAACCTCCAAGGTTCTCAACCAGCCAACGCTTGGGGCACTCATTCAGGTCTTTAATGGAGCGGTTTCCCGTTCCCTTCCACATCCTATGCCGTTAGCTATCTAGTGGCTCTTCCGTCTTTAGAAGCAGTTTCTCACTCCAAGGGCAAGAGAGCGCCCTTTCTTCTACCCGCTCATCCGCCGTCCTAAGAGGCCGTTGGCATTTGGTAAAAGGTGGTCTCCTTATACCGGGAGATACTCGGTCCCTGCATTCGTTAGCCGCCTGTATGAAAACCTACAACCTGCTTTCCAGTCGTTGACCGGGTCAGGGATGTGATGAATGAATCATATATAGGCTATTAGTACGATGGGGTCGCCACTGCCAAAGTGATTTATTAATGACCGATACGTGCTATGAAATGATAATGGAGAGTGTTGCTGGAATGAAAGATGACAGGGAAAACCGGAGTACCCGGAGAAAAACCTGTCCCGCCTCCGCTTTGTCCAGCACAAATCTCACATGGAGTAACCGGGATTTGAACCACGGTATCCAGCGGTGAGAGGCCGACGCGCTGCCGTCTGAGCCACGGAGGCTCCTAGCCGCCTGTATATCGTATATAAATATACAACAGTTGCCCACTCTGTATCACAGGGAGGTAAACGTTAGGATTTCACCGTCATTGAAACTGAGACCAAAAGGCATTTTCCAGTTTCTCTAGTTCTTTAGAGAGGAATAATAATTATTATTACCGTGTTTGCGTGGAACAGAGAGGTGAAAGAAGTTGCTGGCTTGAATGGGTCTATCTACGACAGTCAAAATTTAATTTCAAACTTTAAAAAGAAAAGTTATATTTCTTTTCAGATATTAAATTTTAACAAAACTCTTTGCTAGTCAAAAAGAACACGATTTCAGGTACAGAGCTAGTATGTTACAAAGTAGGAAGGAAAAACCCAGTAAGGTTAGTTAAAAAATTTGAGCTTCAAGCTCTCAATTTACAAAAGCCCCTACAGTACTATATTTGCGCTTAGTTTGATACTCAAGGAGACGAATCTCCCAATTTAAATCACCCAGTTTTCACGAGCACCTGTTGCTCCAAAGGTTACAGGGAACGGCCTTCGAAAGACACCATTCAATATTTACACAAATTACAAGAAAGAGCCTCTATGCTCTATAATTCTACCAAGGAGACTGCATTCCCAAACCCTTACAGCCTACTCAAGGCAATCTTTACCGTTTACATTTGGGATTAGACCGTCTTTGCTCAATAAAATTTACACTTTCAGGCCTCTCTAGGCACAACCTACAATTTACAAGACCATATCAATTGTATATTAAGTTTACACAGGGGTATCGAGTACCCATTCTACCGGACCTTCGTGAAAAGTACAGGTTAAAGTTACTGGCCCAAAACTCAAAAATGCTATGGAAGCGGATACTTGCGCTCCTTAAAATTTGAAATTACAGATTAAAACCCTACTTGGGCTTGTGGCCCGACAATACAGAGGCTAATCCTAAACTACTGAGATGACTAGATGGACAAGTTAGGTTACAATTTACAATAGTGAAAATAGTTACAAAATCATAGTCACCTCAAGATTAATTGAAGGGGAACTCGAGAGGGTAACGCACTCTCTATCCCCAGTTTTTTGTTAAGTGCTATAGACTAGTTGAACTTGTACATGAGAAGAAAGAAAAATTTACATTTTCGGAATTTTTACAGTTACATTATTAAAGATAGGAAACCTTTCCCTCGAATTACCTGGCAGAGATATCTACAGAGTTAGAAAAATGGTGGCCATTACCTTAGCTGATGTTCTGCTTGCCGATGGATGAGGCCACCGCCTCCTCTCTTGACACACCCACTCAGTAACACGACGATCAATAAGACAAGTTAACTCGAAAAGGCGTCAGCTTTTATACCCTAGAGAAAGGTTCGAGAAGGCTCCGAACTAAAACCAGACATACCCTCTCATTTTTACTGAGCAGTCGAAAAATTGCAAGAAGGCAGAAAAATAAATGAATGAATTTTGCTATTGGTTGAAATCCCAAGTAGGCGGGAAGAGCTAGAAGTGTTGCAACCTTAGAAATTAAAAAAAAAAAAACAATTCAATTTAAACAACCTACAAATACAAAATTTATTTAAATTGTTAGTTGTTCCACTTTGCACCAGAGTGCATGACATCAGTTCCTTAATAGAGACATCTAATGAGAAAAGTCCAAACTTCTTGAAATAGTTGTTGCAAATTTTATGTGTTAGATAGCGTTCTTCAAGGCGCTTCATTTAAATGCACGGGGCTGAGGTGTACCTCCTGGTACAACAACGACGAAAATAATAATAATAATAATAATAATAATAATAATAATAATAATAATAATAATAATAATAATAATAATATCGTATGTCCTAAGCTACCGTATGCAGCATTTTGATTTGACGCCATATAGGATGTCTGTACGTCAATTTTGATGTTCCGTTTTACTCTACCAGATGGCAGAGTAAACCGGATCTCTACTGGGCGATCTATGACTGAATTTTAATGAATTATATCGGGTAAACACCAAATGTACAACATCATCACACAATACGGCTGCTCTCCTCTGCTTCAACGCAACGCATAATTTTTCTTCGGCCGGGTGACTGCTCACCTTTACTTATCACCCCGCCGAGACAACACAGCATATAGGCTGGCACCACGTAGGAGGTCGGCCTTCCCACAATGCTCTACACCTACCTTGCCCGCAACGTTCCTCTCGTCTTCTCAGACCAAGATGTCCTCACTGCTCTTCGTCCGGCGGGTGCCTATGGTGCCTGCGGCTAGTCGACGACGGGGCTCAACCACTATCCGATGTACTTCTCTATTTATCCACTCCAGCTGACGTCTCTACCATCATCAAGAATGGCGCACGCATCCACAACCATCTCTATGCAGTTGAACCTACTCCAGAGGACCTTTTGGCTGAGCTACCGGACACCGACGACCCTCCGCCTGGAACCATCGATCTGCCCGCTGCGACCACACCACCTCCCTACTGCTCACACCCGCCCCCTTTGTCCTTCACTCCTGTTACCTCTGCCACTGCTCTAACCATTGCTACCACCACCATTACCACCTCAGTTCACACCTCCTCTTCCCTTCCTATCACTACTACTATTACCACTCAGCCTTCCCCTCTCATGACATTTCCTTTCCCCTTACCTCCCTCCACTGACCCCACACACCCCCAGCGCTCATCATTACAGTCATCTGAAGAGGGATATTCCCATCAAGATACTCCTGGCAACTTGGCACAGCCACCATTGGTCCCACCGCCTTCCACCAGCACTACCACCTTTAGCTGTGTCGCCTGCGGTGTGGAGCCCAGTCTTCCATCAGCATATATCATCCAGAAACTCCGCCAGACAGGGATACCAGTGCGCCGAGCCTTTCGGAACTATAACTCCGCTGGACCCACCTATCTCGTCCGACTTCATCTCCCGACTGCTGAAGACGTTGAACGCCTCATCGCCACCGGGATCCACCTCAACGGCCGTCATCATCGCATAGAACCATCTCGCTCACCTCCACAACCTGCATCTTATCCCTCCACACCTCGAAGTAGTCCCCGGCCGGCCCCACCTCCCCAACCACCTCACCCATCATTTCATCCTTATCTCTTCCCGCCCCCACCTCCTTACTTTCCCCCACCTCCCTACTTTCCCCCACCTCCCTCTTTTGATATCCTTCGCCTTCTTCTAACTTCCCTTGTTAGCTTCTCCTCCTTTTATAACACCCTTGCCCTTCATTTATTTCCCTCTCACCTTGTATAACCCTTCTCCTCTTTGCATCATTGTTCATAGCTCATTTTGACATAATCATGACTGTATTCTAATTTCAATAAAGAATAAATACTTAGGCATAGGCACAATTCCCCTCCCATCTCCTACATATTCACATCCTTTACCCACCTCATTCTTCCGTCACATCTCCCCAACCTGCCCGCATCTCTTGGCCAGAGAGAGGGCGTTACCCTCTAGGTGGCCCGCCCCACCCCTTCAGGGTGGGGAATGAAAGCATTGCAAAAAAAAAAAAAATGTATCACTAGAAATATTTTACACGCCGACATCGTACGACATGAAATGGATTTCTTTCCAAAAATCCGGCTACTTCTGCAAGGTTTGAACCCGCAATATTGGGATCCGGAGGTCGATAATCTACCACTGATCCACAGAGGGAACTTAGTGGCAGTTGTTGATGCCTTGTCGAGTTCCAGAATCTGTCAGGGAACATTGTCTTTAAGCTATGAATTTCCTTTTTATCAGAAAGGAACTGTATACAAATAGTGTTCTATTTACTGCTTATATAATCCATGAACATTCAGTGGGAGTCACTTGGCAAGTGCTCACTCAGTCTCTTTACTCTCGACTATACTGTAGTAACAAATGTACTAGGTTCGAACCCTGATTATAACCATTTATGTGTTTTATCAGATCTGGAGTTGCAAATAATTCATAGAAACAGACAAAGACAATTTGAACGTTGCATCACTTGACACTGTACAGTACTGGAATGCCTACCTAGAGTATCTGTCAATGTTGATTAAAATTGAAAATTATAAAAACCGGCAAGTTGGCCGTGCGGTTAAGGGCGCGCAGCTATGAGCTTGCATCCAGGAGATAGTGGGTTCGAACCCCGCTGTCGGCAGTCCTAAAGATGGTTTCCCATTTTCACACCAGGCAAATGCTGGGGCTGTACCTTAATTAAAGCCACAGCCGCTTCCTTCCATTCCTAGGCCCTTTTTATCCCAACATCGCCATAAGACCTATCTGTGTCGGTGCGACGTAAAGCAAATAATAGGGATTAAAATAAACGATTTGAGACCTCTTTAATCGCCAGGCAGTAGCAGTGGTGATTATTATATTTTGTATAAGTACTTCTCCCCCCCCCCCAATCCAATGGCCCAACAACTCAAAAAAAGCCTTGACCTACCAAGCAAGGTAGTGTACCAAACGACCGCTGCTCAGCTCGAAGACCTGCGGATCACGAGTGGTGGTGGTGGTGATTATATTTTAAGAGGAAGTACAACTGGGAAACCATCCTTTATTAACACTAATCAGAGGGGAAAATATGGGGTCTGTCACTTCAAAAAATGAAAGTATCGGCCAAAGAAACAAAGGCCACGAAGGGCGTGAAAGACTTTCTAGGCCTCGACACTTAATACCGTAGGGCTCGGAAAATAACAAGATTTGACGAAGGGTGGTCAGATAGGATATATGAAAGTGAGAAGCCTGGCACAAGTAACGCCAGGACTCGACTAAAATTCCCGTGGTTGCCAACCCACGCTCCCCAGTTAAGACCCCTTGGGACCCCTTTCAGTCGCCTCTTACGGCAGACAGGGAATACCGCCCCCACCCACAGAAAATGCAGAACACGAGGTGTCGTGTGGTCGGAACGACGAATACTCTCGGCCGTTATTCTTGTCTTTGTAGACGAGTACCGCTATCTCACCGTCAGATGGCTCCTCAGTTGTAATCACGTAGCTGAGTGGACTCGAACGAGCATTCAGATGAAGGTAAAAATCCCAGTCCTGGCCGGTACTCGAACCCGCGGCCTCCGATTAAAAGGCAAGCACGCTACCCCTACAGCTGTTAACTCAAATAAGAAGGGAATCAAGAATATGCTCACTTGTTCAAAGAATAAAGGTACTCACAGAAGAAGGGAAGGGTCCATAAAAGGAAGTAGGCCTAACATGAAAGTCTCTGTAGATCCCGTAAACATAATAGACCTAGCTTTGAGGACAGAAGAGAGCAAGAGTTGACTAAGACAGGCCAAATGCGAAAAATGAAAATAAGGAGACCGGTACAGTATGGAAGCATTGTCAATTACAAGTAACTAACCTCATGTTTTAAACCGTATTGAAAGTTGGTTTAATTACAATAAACAATGTTTTATTATAAACCACCTATTCAATATATTCAATATATTAAAATGTTATTACATTTAGAGCTTCGCCATTAATCTTAAGAAATGATTAGGTCATAGATATTTAAAGGTTAAAACATGAGATCGGGCTAAAAGTTTATGTTATCCTTTGAGGATAAAAGTCTATGAAATTCTAAGATTTCGTCATCTTGTCGATTGTAACATGTGACAGGTTAAACTTTAGTCTTTGCGAAGTTTGAACTTTTGTTGTCATTTGACACGTGATGTAGTTCAAACAACACTAGACAGACAAGCAGTTGCGCAATTTAAACTTTAAAGATCTATGACCTAAGCATAAGTTCTTAAGATTTAATCACAAGTCATTCTTCAAGATTTTAGACACACGGTACCAAATGTTTGTAAATATTTGAGAGCAAACTTATTCTACCATAATTTTAAATGATGGACCGGGCCAGTTGGCCGTGCGCGTAGAGGCGCGCGGCTGTGAGCTTGCATCCGGGAGATAGTAGGTTCGAATCCCACTATCGGCAGCCCTGAAAATGGTTTTCCGTGGTTTCCCATTTTCACACCAGGCAAATGCTGGGGCTGTACCTTAATTAAGGCCACGGCCGCTTCCTTCCAACTCCTAGGCCTTTCCTATCCCATCGTCGCCATAAGACCTATCTGTGTCGGTGCGACGTAAAGCCCATAGCAAAAAAAAAATAAATTTAAATGAGTGTATTTTTATCAACTTTTTCACTATTAAGTTCTAGTTAATAAGGCACGCTACCAATGATTCTGCCTTCTATGATATTAGTAAAATAAGTTTAAGACTGTAAAATGTACAAATAGTTTTTAAGTCATTAGTTGTAAATATAAACCAACCTTTGAGATTCTAGATTGGCTGATGATGCTCTATAAGGGAGCGAAACATGTCCTGCTTATAACGTTATATTAATTGTGAAACTCTAAATGTAATAACATTTTAATGTATTGAATAGGTGGTTTATAATAAAACATTGTTTACTGTAATTAATTAAGCATTGCCAATCTCATCTAGGATGCCCTTAATTGCTTATCCTCCCTACCAAGTCGAGAGTCTCTGAAAAATCTCGTCTGTACCGACAGGCAGGCAGGGACGTGCGTGTTCTTTCTTGCAAGACTTATGGTGGCGGTGAGAACTTTTTTAAGAGGAAGTGCAACTCAGCAACCATCCTTTAACACTAATTATAAGGAAATATTGGTATTATGTTTCTTTTACATGCTTAAGGTAATTTATTGTTTTATTTATTTTCCGATATCTGAGAGTTTCTCCGCTGCACGGAAAGGCATACATTAATGGATATGCTTTTGGGCTTAGGAGATAATTTTTTTGAATGTTCTCCTCTTACTAACTCGTACAACATGCAGGGGATACATGTAATGCAGCTATTCACTCCTTCCTCAAGAGGTTCCGATAAATCGGAAGAAATATGTAGCATCATGATCCACGTCTAACAATGGCAGCTGATCCAGCACACAATATTTCCATGCTGTGTCCACAGATAGTATCATCTATTAAGATCTACGTCCAACAAAATGGTCGCTGATTTAGCACATAATTTTATGGCCATAAACATTCGTAAGATACGTATTATGAGAAAAAAATCTGATGCCTCCAGTGACGTTAAGTGACGTTACCGTGTGTAAGGGGCTTTGCTGTGACCTGGACGAAACGCCAGGCAATGATAGTGAACATTTATTTAAAATATGGGGCCATTGTATTTACTGTATATAGAATGCAGAGTTCTCGCAGGTCGGTGGATGCAGAGTGGGTTTCGGCCCACAAGGGGCCACGGCTGGTCCCCACCGTCGGCTGTTCTGAGAACGGTCTAGGGTGAGCCACCGCTTCAGCCAGTAGGGCTTAGACGATTTTTCTTTGCAATTACATTTTTTACGTCACGCCGACACAGATAGGTCTTATGGTTACGGTGGGATGGGAAAGGACTAGGAGTGGGAAGGAAGCGACCGTGGCCTTAATTAAGGTACAGCCCCAGCCTTTGCCTGGTGTAAAAATAGGAAACCACGGAAAACCATCTTCAGAGCTGCCGACAGTGGGACTCGAATCCACTATCTCCTGGATGCAAGTTCACAGCTGCGCGCCCGGAAGCGCACAGCCAACTCGCCCGGTGATTTTTCTTTGGGGGTCTGTTATCGTGTTTATCCTTTGTATCATTCCTCGAAGAACTAATCTCGGCTCTGGAAGAATTATTTCTACACAACGAGGAAATCATTTCATCCCTACAGTTTGTCATCACTCGCTTCTTTGAAAATATCAGATGTTGTGTCAACTTCTACACGGAGAACCTCGGTAAACCAAGGGAGGTAAGGGTTATTCTGCCCGAAGGCAGGTCCGAACCTCCGCAGAGGTGTTCCTGAGCCGGAGTTTACGTGCGGTAGGGTGGCCAGTTCCGTTCCGCTCCTCCATTCCCTTACCCCCCAACCAACAGCGCGTGGCAACCCATCCAACTCCTGACCACGCCCAATGTTGCTTAACTTCTGAGATCTCACGGGATCCGGTGTTTCAACACGGCTACGGCCGTTGGCAAACCAAGGGAAGATCTAGTTAAAACGTAGTACGACTTGTGGAGACTGAAGTGGCAGTGGAGCACAGAACTCCCAGCAGCAGCCATGGATGGTCATCACTAGACCTTGGATTTTAGACAAGAACCTATTTTGTTCCCGAATAAATAACCAAAAATAAAGTTGTATTTACACGTTTCATGCATTTTTAACCCTTTAATTCCCACATTATGAATTCAGCTGTGATAAAATTTTAATTCAGTATTTTCTGTATTAACATACTAAACACAAAAATTTGTTGTTTAATATTTTTTCAAATAATTAATTTTTTACATCATGTTGTTCAGGAACAACAATGGGACTCGACGGTCAAATGATATGAGAAACATAACACTAACACAACAGATGGAAAATATTAAAAATCTTAAATAAGTAAACACATTATTTGGTGAAATTTTCACACTTAATCATACTAAGTACAAAAATGAAACGAATAATGAAAAATAAAAATACAAACATCATGAAAC
Organism: Anabrus simplex; assembly: GCF_040414725.1. Taxonomy (NCBI): domain Eukaryota; kingdom Metazoa; phylum Arthropoda; class Insecta; order Orthoptera; family Tettigoniidae; genus Anabrus; species Anabrus simplex. The sequence continues at coordinate 828,815,619 of NC_090265.1, forward strand.
AATTACAAGCGAAATAAGGAGACCAACATTTTTTTCAGTATGCAATGAATACTTCTTGTGATAGTCACTGAAGCAATCCTTTTTTGCTGTCAAGCACAAATGAACACCGCATTTTCTGCAGATAATATGTGCAAAGCCTTTTGGTCGAAGTTTGCACCGGCCTTGCTTCACATGATATTCTGGCCAATGGCCAATATTGTCATATCTGACATCAATTGGATGTCTTGATACTTGCACCTTCCTCTTCTTTGGATTCTTCTCACTACTGATGGGTCTCCCTTTCCTTTTCACGTCGACTTTCCCACTCGTTGTCAGGCCTTTCGATACATCAGCCTGAAATTGCATCAGTGAGTACTCACATTTTTTCCTAGTTGCTCTTGATGTCGACTGTACAACAGCCAGCTGTTTACGACTGCTACCCCCAGACACCAGAAAACCAGTCACACATACCACTTCTTAGATCGTATGTCAGTTCTATACAGCTCCATAAGAACGTTAACTTTATCGACCCCTCCCATGAACGTGTTGTACTCTTTTACAACAAATGGTCGATTCACCTCTACAGTCTTCTTTTCTGTAGCACACCATCTCTTGCATTTCAATGCAGGTCCTTGATGATAATGATGATTGTCGTTTAAACGGGCCTAACATCTAGGTCATCGGCCCCTGGTTCAGGCTCTATGGCAGCATATTATGATATGAAATTGATGGCTTTCCGGTCGAACCACCGGATCAGGGAAAGGTTATACTTGGTTTCAACTCTCCAGTCTTTATTACCATGCCCCATTTTCTTCAGATCTTGCTCATTTGCCAAAGGACATTTTCCCCATTCCATCCTGTCTGCCAACGCAGAGTAGGCCCCATACCCCTAGCTTTTAGTGCTATTGACAGTTGCAGGGGTGAGAACCAGTTATCAAAGAAAGCCTTTAAATTTGGTCCTTCGGCTAAATCTTGACAAAGTGCCATTACGATGTCCCCAGAAAAATCAAGTCCGAAATCACCACAGATACCTTTGCCCACATAAGGACGAAAAAAATCATACGTAATTGCAGATGCACCTGAGGAGAGGTTTTGCAGGGGTTCACCCGCCACTGCCACCGCGGGCCCTCAGGAGAGGTCCCACCGCATTGACTATGCTAACTAACTTAACATCACAGACGCCATCTTCGAGGGGCTTAACTTTACTTTTTACGCGCAAGAGAGCAAGCCTAACTTCAGAACCACCATATTGGAGGGCCTTGTCTCACTTTTACGGCGAGATGCCCTTCCCGACGCCGTCTTGCCAGATGCCCTTTCTGACGCAGATTTTGCGTAAGAGAGCATGCCTAACCTCACAGTCGCCATCTTGGATGGGGCCTAACCTCACTTTTGATAGCTGGGCTGCAGGTCTAACATTACGCTGACCACGCGTTAACCTCTCAAGACTTGGAGATGAACTTAGAACAAGATGGCGTCTATACATAGGCTTTTATGGAGAAAGCTAGCCCAGAGGCTACTGCGCAAGATGGTGGCTATACACAGGCTCTTATGGAGAAAGCTAGCCCAGAGGCTACTGCGCAAGATGGCGGCTATACACAGGCTCTTATGGAGAAAGCTAGTCCAGAGGCTACTGCGCAAGATGGCGGCTATATATAGGCTCTTATGCAGAAAGCTGGCTAAGGCGAGACATACGATCAAAGGAGGCAGCCTAGGGGCGATAGCGCAAGATGGCGGCTATACACGGGCTCTTATGGAGAAAGTTGGTCCAGAAGCTACTGCACAAGATGGCGGCTATACATAGGCTCTTATGGAGAAAGCTGTTCTGGGGGAGACATAGGACTTGAGACGGCCTAAGGGCGATTGCGCAAGATGGCAGCTATACACGGGCTCTTATGGAGAAATCTGGTCCAGACGCTACTGCGCAAGATAGCAGCTATACATAGGCTCTTATGGAGAAAGCTGGTCTAGGGGAGACATAGGATTTAAGGAGACGGCCTAAGGGCGATTGCGCAAGATGACGACTATACCCGGGATCTTATGGAGAAATCTGGTCCAGACGCTACTACGCAATATAGCAACTATACATAGGCTCTTATGGAGAAAGATGGTCTAGGGAAGACATAGAATTTAAGGAGACGGCCTAGGGGCGATTGCGCCAAGATAGCGAATGTTTGCAATTTCCTAGTGCTAGTTTCTATCCATTGCTTATATGAGACTAACTTTAAGGAGATGGACCAGGAGCTAATGGCGATACATTGTTGTTATACGCCTAACTAAACAGAGTTGCCTCAGAGATTCACAATTCGTAACTTATGACCTATTAGGATCTGAGCGGAGTGACGTTATCATAGTAGCGAGAGCTGTAGTAACGTCACTGCTAACACGCTTTGACCTGTAGACCCAGAGTTCTCTCAAGTCAGGTGTCTTGCATCATAACACATTATCGGCTTTCCTTTACTACATCAGATCGGAAAATACAGCTTAGCTCACGAAGTCATTCTTTTTCTGCTGATATGTACATGTCTCCAAATTTACTGTAGTCAGTACAACTTCATCGTACACACATTTCAATCAGGGTGAGGATATTTGAATTACACTTAAACTCTTTAGTTTTGAGCTTATGTCAGCTCCACGTTCGAATCCTTGGGAGTGGCATTTACTCTGCTCAACAACACCTCGGGCGGAAATGCCTCTAGTGAGAGTTGGCCAAGGAGGTTAGATAGACGACAGGTTAGAACACATCATGCCTAGACTCAGCTAAAAAAAAAACGAGTTCTTTAACCTTTGCTCTCACAAGTCAGGTGTCCATTTTAGTTGCCTCTTTCGACAGTATTCCATAAGATGACGACATACTATTGTCTCAAGGTACTAGAGGTCATAGCGCGCAGCCCTGTAGTTCATAAGTTACAAGTTGTGAGCCCCTGAGGGAGCTCTGTAGTTAAGTCGAAACGAATAGAGTATACCAGCCATCTCGCATAGCATGCCTTGCCTCAGTTCTCGAAAGTTAGGCTGGTAAAACTAAAAAGTCATAAGTTACAAGTTATGAGTCCCTGAGGTAGCTCTATGGTTAAGTCTAAACTTATAGAGTATAGCAGCCCTTGCCTCAGTTCTCGAAAGTTAGGCTGGTAAAACTAAAAAGTCATAAGTTACAAGTTATGAGTCCCTGAGGTAGCTCTATAGTTAAGTCTAAACTTATAGAGTATAGCAGCCCTTGCCTCAGTTCTCGAAAGTTAGGCTGGTAAAACTAAAAAGTCATAAGCTACAAGTTATGAGTCCCTGAGGTAGCTCTGTAGTTAAGTCGAAACGAATAGAGTATACCAGCCATCTCGCATAGCATGCCTTGCCTCAGTTCTCGAAAGTTAGGCTGGTAAAACTAAAAAGTCATAAGCTACAAGTTATGAGTCCCTGAGGCAGTCCTGTAGTTAGGTCTATACGAATAGAGTATAGCAGCTATGTGGTATAGCAGCCCTTGTCTCAGTTCTCGAATGTCGTGCTGATAAAACTAATAGGTCATAAGTTACAAGTTGTGAGCCCCTGAGGCAGTCCTGTAGTTAGGTCTATACGAATAGAGTATAGCAGCTATGTGGTATAGCAGCCCTTGTCTCAGTTCTCGAATGTCGTGCTGATAAAACTAATAGGTCATAAGTTACAAGTTGTGAGCCCCTGAGGCAGTCCTGTAGTTAGGTCTATACGAATAGAGTATAGCAGCTATGTGGTATAGCAGCCCTTGTCTCAGTTCTCGAATGTCGTGCTGATAAAACTAATAGGTCATAAGTTACAAGTTGTGAGCTCCTGAGGGAGCCCTCTATTTAAGTCTAAACGAATAGAGTATAGCAGTCATCTTTCATGGTAGCCCTTGCATCAGTTCCCGAAAGTTAGGCTGGTAAAAACTAATAGGTCATAAGTACGAGTTGTGAGCCTCTGTGGCAGCTCTGTACGGTTAGGCCTATAAGAGCAATGTATCGCCGAAAGCTCACGGTCCATCTCCTTCAAGTTAGTCTCATATAACCAATGTATAGCAACCATCTTGCCTTGGGAGCCTTATCGCTAGGAAGTTGCACACGGCCGCCATCTTGCGCAATCGCCCCTAGGCCGTCTCCTTAAGTCCTATGTCTCCCCTGCGCCTGCTTTCTCCATAAGAGCCCATGTATAGCCGCCAACTTGCCCACATGCCCTTGGTCCACCTCCCGGGAGTTAGTCACATAAGAGCCCATGTCAGTGGCGTATGCTGGGATCAAGATCTGGGCTACCACTAGACTAAGTTACTCCCTTTCGTTGGTTGGTTTAGTGAACGTGAAGCCTTAAGCGTTTTCAGCTGCAGCCAATAGGCAGCTGTGTCGTCAAGGCTGCTTCACAAGCTACTGCCCTGGCCTCTGCTACTGTCAATACTCAACACCTGATCAGTGGAGATGGTAGCCTAAGGTTTAGCAAATTAAAGTCCGGCTTTGTTGCTAAATGGATAGAATGCTTGCCTTTGGTTCGATGGCCCCGGTTCAATTTTCAAAATCAATCCCCTTATACTGTTAATTCCCCTGGCTTGGGGACTGGGTTTTTATGACGTCTTCGCCCATTCATTTTATCATTAGGTCACTACCAAGCCTGTACAGATGCCATGCAGCATTGTTATTATTATTAATATTATTATTATTATTATTATTATTATTATTATTATTATTATTATTATTATTATTAAATAGAGACTCTGTGGCTCAGGCGACAGCGCGCTGGCCTCTCACCGCTGGATACCGTGGTTCAAATTCTGGTCACTCCATATGAGATTTGTGCTGGACAAAGTGGAGGCAGGACAGGTTTTCCTCCGGGTACTCCGGTTTTCCCTGTTATCTTTCATTCCAGCAACATTCTCCACATCATTTTGTTTCATCTGTAGCACCGATCTCTATACATGGATGGCTGGTAGCTTGAGTAGCAGTAAGCCGAATAGAAGATGACTGGCGTAGTAAGATGGCAGCGAGCGCATGGTGCAGTAGACCACGAGGAGCGCGCTTGCTTTGTTTATGCTTAGTTCAGGGACGCCAGGCCTCTTGATTGTAGTTCCACGGGTGTTTTGTGCTGTGTTATTGCAAAGGAAATAGTAGTGTACTTGACGAATTTAGGTTCGTTGCCTTGTAGTATGCCTGTAAATTACAAGATGCCGCAGTATTCAGTTTATGGATGTACAAACAGAACCGATCAGCAGAAAGAGAAATCATTTTATCGGTGCGTTTTATCTTCTTCTTCTTTATCTGTTTACCCTCCAGGGTCGGTTTTTTCCTCGGACTCAGCGAGGGACCCCACCTCTACCGCCTCCAGGGCAGTGTCCTGGAGCTTCAGACTCTGGGTGGGGGATACAACAGGGGAGGATGACCAGTATCTCGGCCAGGCGGACTCACCTGCTATGTTGAACAGGGGCCCTGTGGGGAGATGGGAACATTGGAAGGGATAAACAAGGAAGAGGGAAGGAAGCGGCCGTGGCCTTAAGTTAGGTACCATCCCGGTATTTGCCTGGAGGAGAAGAGGAAAAACACGTAAAACCACACTTCCAGGATGGCTGAGGTGGGAATCGAACCCACCTCTACTCAGTTGACCTCCCGCGGCTGAGTGAACCCCGTTCGAGCCCTCGTACCACTTTTCAAATTTCGTGACAGAGCCGGGAATTGAACCCGGTCCTCCGGGGGTGGCAGCTTATCACACTAACCACTACACCACGGAAGCGAACGGTGACTTTTATACTGTACATAATAATCTTCCTAGAGTAGTGTTTTGAGTTTTAGGTTTATTGTATCTCATTTCGCATATTCTGGGAGCAAAATGGCAATTAATTTTTGTAGGCTTCCTTTCTCGAGACCCGAACTTCTAAGATCATGGATTAGGAGTATTAGGCGGGAGAATTGGGATCACTCTGAGGAAGACTGTTTTTGATAGAACTGGAGAAACTGTACGCCTTAGAAGTGATGCACAGCCAACTGTTTTCAATTTTCCTGAACATTTACTGCAAGTAAGGATTTGCTTATATTTTTATTTATTTGTCATCATTAATCTGACGGTTTTGATGAAATAATTGACGCGATCTTATAACAAGCTTAGAAAATGAAGTCTGGAGGAGTTCTAGACCTTATTTACATCAGTAATAATTATGGGTTTCAGACACTGTAGTGGTGGGAGAAGGGAAAGTGTGGTGGGTGTTTTAGGCTATCCCATTATAATGTTTGTGGTATTTGGGGCTCTTTTAAGGGGTGTTACATATTTATGATTATGACCATCGATATTGGTTTGCTAGCTGAATTTAATTAAAGAGGTCTATAATAGTTATTTAGGGTAACAGTTTATGAGCTGGAACAAAGACATAAAACCATAACCTTAATTTACTCTATTCACTGCCATAGGCTTGCAAGTGGCGAGGGTGTTTTGATCATATTTCCCCACCCTTTCATTGTTACACCCCCAGTTTCACGTCATTTTCAGGCAGTGGTAATTTTTTTCGGCCGTTATTATACACTCATTTTTATTTCTATTCCGGAGATTTACTGACCTCGAAATGACATGTCAGTGATCCCAATGTCCTTATGCTTTGAGTGAACATATCTCTATATTTTTAATTATTCCAATGCGCCATTAATTGCGATTTAAAATTGACTATATTATCATTGCTTCCCCATAAGTAGAGCTCTAGGGTGGGTACGCCACCATGGCGGACCGCGCGCTCAACTTGGCGTACTTTCTCCTGCAGCGGAGAGCTGCCATCAGCAATCCGAGTAATAGAGATCAGTGATCTGTAGTCATTAATCATTGCCCCAGAGGAGTGCGACAGGCCTCGGCCCGGCACAATTACTTCGCCGCGAGTTGGAGGCTTCATTCATCCCACCCCTGCCTCGGTCATTGACTGAAAAACAGGTTGTAGGTTTTCATCATTATTAAATAAAAATGTTGAATTTTACAGCGGTCGTACCCATCGTTCACTGGTTAATTCGCTTCCTCGGGAGATTAGTGGCGGTGTCCGACCCATGATCACGGGTTATATTCCAACCAACAGAAGAGAACACTAAACCTGAAAGATCGCATTTCATTTTAGCAGATCCACCTATAAAACGAAAACTATATTGCTCCTATAACAGCAGCCCTGCAGTGTGTTCCTACAAGGATGTACAAGTAAACGGGAGTTAAATACCAGCACTCTGTTATCTACAGTGTCCGAGAATTCCCCGTACCCCTAGTTTCATACGTTTCATATTATAGTGGAGTACTTACATATAAAAACTATGAATCCAGGGAATCTGTATGTGCACCATCATGCCTTACACAGAGTTCTATCCGTCTCCATGTCCTCATTGACATCTTGCGGAGCATCTCAGGAGTTATGGAACGAAAGGCGCAATTCTTCATTAGTCGTGTACCGACGTTGAGCCACATGGGACTTGATTATTCCCCATAATGAGTTGTCTGGCTTGGTAAGGTCCGGGCTTCGTGGTGGCCATTTCAACGGGGCTGGAGATGTTGGTGGGCCACGGCCTATCCAGCGGCCTTGAAATTGTTCACCAAGGAACTCGCGCACCTGAATAGCAAAATGTGCTGGAGCCCCATCCTGCTCTAACCACACATGACCCATGATTCCCTTGTCTTGAAGCTGAAGTATTAACCAAGATTGTAACATATGCAAATAAGATTTTCCATTCACATACCCATCAAAAAAATACGATCCGCACAAGTGACGTGATGATATCCCGGCCCATACCATAACATTAGGGGGGGTTCCTGTCCAACTCTTGCAGATATTGAGGATTTTCCTTAGACCAGGAAACCACATTCCTCCTATGTGAACTGTGATATATCGCACATTCATCAGAAAATAACACTCTTGAGCGAGACACGGTAGTTGGGGGTGCCAACAAAGCACGGCAGGCTGCAACTTGTTGCTCCATGCCATTGTCAGATAATTCATTCACATGCATCGGTCTAAATCCTTTCATTTTCAAATCTCTTTTAATGTGGTCATGCATTGTTGACCACGGTACTTGAAGTTCAGCTGCTCTTTTGTGAATGGATTTCAATGGAAACAGCTCAATTGATTGAGCGACGGCGGCACACGTTTCTTCCCGCGTCTTCTTACGTCCACTACGCGGGCTGTCTTTGACACTGCCTGAAGCAAACGCACGTTTCTCCCAATCAAACAGAGTAGCTTTACGAGGTGGGGGTTTGCCAAAGCGATCTCTAAATGCACTCATTATCACTGTCATTGTTTTCCCCGTATGTGCACGTTCGTCCACCCACACGCACGCTACTAATCGCTCCTCAACAATGTAGCTGCGTCCGCTCACGTCCGCCATGACATAACAACTGAAATGAGACTGACAACAACGCTAGCAGCAGGGATAGCAAAACCAATAAAACAACTACTGAATTCCCCAATTATACAAACTCAATTGTCCATGCCATAATATAACAAAATAATAATATGAAACTAGGGGACTTCTCGGACATCCTGTATATAATTAAGTCAGAAGTATGAGGTGAGGAAGTATATACGATGAGTAACGCATGGTTAATAGCAGTAGCGATCTGACAGACCGAAGCCTAGCACCCGCTGCTGCGCTAGGTGAGTAGAGGGGAGAGGGACGAGAGTCTGGGCTGCAATATCAGTCTCCCATGCCTTGCTCTCAGAAATTCGTGCGACTTTTTTCTTGGTAGCCCTCAGTATACACCACTAGCCCATGTACAGCCATCTTGCCCACTTGCCCACCGGGCTACTGCGCAAGATGGCGGCTATATATAGGCTCTTATGGAGAAAGCTGGCTCAGGCGAGACATAGGATTTAATGAGACGGCCTAGGGGCGATTGCGCCAGATGGCGGCTATACACTGGCTCTTATGGAGAAAGCTGGTCCAGAGGCTACTGCGCAAGATGGCAGCTCTACATAGGCTCTTAAGGAGAAATCTGGTCTAGGGGAGACATAGAACTTAAGGAGACGGCTTAAGGGCGATTGCGCAAGATGGCAGCTATACACGGGCTCTTATGGAGAAAGCTGGTCCAGAGACTTTTTTTTTGCTAGGGGCTTTACGTCGCACCGACACAGATAGGTCTTATGGCGACGATGGGATAGGAAAGGCCTAGGAGTTGGAAGGAAGCGGCCGTGGCCTTAATTAAGGTACAGCCCCAGCATTTGCCTGGTGTGAAAATGGGAAACCACGGAAAACCATCTTCAGGGCTGCCGATAGTGGGATTCGAACCTGCTATCTCCCGGATGCAAGCTCACAGCCGCGCGCCTCTACGCGCACGGCCAACTCGCCCGGTGGTCCAGAGACTACTGCGCAAGATAGCATCTACGCATAGGCTCTTATGGAGAAAGCTGGTCTAGGGGAGACATAGGATTTAAGGAGACGGCCTAGGGGCGATTGCGCAAGATGGCGGCTATACACAGGCTCTTATGGAGAAAGCTAGCCCAGAGGCTATTGCGCAAGATGGCAGCTACACATAGGCTCTTATGGAGAAAGCTTCACATTTAGTTTTCTTCCGACTCTGAAATACCACTCTTATCATAGTCGGTACGATAAAATTGAATAAAACATAAATGGTGGGAAATTGTATTCTCTACAACTTTCGTTATGCAGTACTTTTCGATAGGACCAATAACATAGGTACTTAAACATTACATTTTAGGCGCCTTCCCCTAAACTACAATTTCATACAGGGTGCATAAAATTGTTTATAGTTTAGACCGTAGTTTCTTATTCCCCGACTATACATACCGACTTTAATTAAATTCTGTTAACCCATTTTCTCGTGGCTTGGCGTTGATATGGACTTAGCAACAAAAATACAAATTCATGAATTTCGTGTTATCAGAGCCGGTGCGGTAACAATGTATGACATAAATGATCGAAAATTTAATTCTATATAACTTTAGTTATGTAGTATTTATCGATAGGACCACTAATAATGTAAATATTTGAGAATTCAATTTTAGGCCTTCCCCTAAACTACCATTTCACTCAGCGCGAGTAAAATGATTTATAGCCTAGATTGTAGTGGCTCATCCCCCGACTTCGCATACCGATTTTCATTAAATTTTCTTCAGCCGTTTTCTCTTGATGCGTGTACATACATACATACATACATACATACATACAGACAGACAGACAGACAGAAATTACGGAAAAGTAAAAATCGCATTTCCTTGTTACTATGGACATGACCGATACAGAAATACCATTCTTTTCAAATTCTGAGCAATGTACAGACAAAACTCTTATTTTATATATAGAGATTAGCAGCGAAGATGGGGTTTCTGCTCTGGCTTGGAGGAAAAATTTGCCTCCAAGTCATATAGATTTTTCCGCCGCCAGTGTAGTGAATTGAGATTGTCCAACTCATCGGGTACTCCTAGGAAACAGATTAGTAAAAGGGCGTAGTTTTTGCCCTGGGACTCTCCATTATTAGACGCCCCCTCCCCCCAGCGAAAAAGAGAAGACGAGGGGTGTTCACGGATCACAGCTATCTGCAGCTTGGTTATTCCAACTCTGGAACTTTGGGCTGTTAGATCGGCAGCGTAGTACTTTTCGTTGAAAGTGAGAAAATGTGTGATTTTTCATTTGGTCGAGTATTTCATGAAAGCATTGCTTTTAATCGCACCATTCCTACTGACGTCATTATAATGACCTATGTTCATTTGAGTTGAGAAAATTACTAAGACAAAGGATGTAAAAAGGCAGGTGGAGAGTGAGTGTCTGCCATTATAATGAAAACTCCTTAACCTATGAATGATGGTAGGCAAACGAGCTTACCATTACAATGAAAATTCCCTAACCCAGTCTTCATACGAGAAAAGACGTTTGGTGATTTCCCCGTCGCGTTTCTAGGGTAACGTTAAGAGCTATGCAATTTTTATACAATCTTGCTCACAACGTGTACACTACCTAACCTAGGATTATGTATACAATGTAGAATTCCGTAGTGAAGCACGGGTACAACAGCTAGATTTATATATAGAGATATTTATCAAGGGTCACCAAATTTTACTCTTCTACTTAAGAGACAAGTAAGTATGTAATTCCACTGATATTCTTGACCTACCTAACCATCATTTTGCAATACATCAAGTAGTGTAGATGAAATGTAAGAATAATACCGCATTCGAAAGGGAAAAAATCTGCTCGTAACAAAATCAATGTATCCCACACAGGAAACTAAAAAAGAATATCTCCTTACATCAACACTACAGGAATAAACCTCTGCACGCTCAGTTTAAAAATCAGTTTAGTTTCCTCATGAAATGTCCAGCTCCAAGTTTATCAATTGCAGATGGTTTGCGTTAGCAGAGGCATATACAGCTCCCCTTAGAAATCGTATCATTTAAGAGTAACGAGAATATCATTACCTCGCAATTTTAACAAAATATATTACTCGATATAAGTCTTATCAAAACACATGCGTATTTCATTTAATATATAGGGTTACTTTTAAAAAATGTATGGGAAGAATATATTGTATCCATTCCCAAACCTTAAATTAAAACTTGATACTGTATTATATGCTAGTCCTGTGATTCACTAAACATGAGATATTTAAAAAAATGTCAATCAGTTTTATTTACAATAGCTTCTATTCCTTCAAACTGCTGAAATATTGCAAAAGCAAACAGGTTTAGGAACGCCAAAATGTAGGATTCTGCTGAAGTCGTCTCTGAAAATTAGTATACCAATTTCGGACACTAGAAAGAGGAATGTATGTTTCAACAGCATTGGGAGTCATTTTGTCTTGCGTCACAGCATAACTTGATATGAAGTTCACAAAGCTTTCTAACATTTTATGCCCAAACACATTAACTGATTCGACGGACTCACTGACCACTAGAGCTGACTGTTGTTGAACATTTATAATTGGTTCTATAGAAATTCCGATCTGGGCAACATTGGGAATCTGTTGCTGCCCAAACATGAACTCATCTGTCTTCGATTCTGGCTTCTTAAAATTGGAAACCTTAAACACTGCAGATTGTTTTTCATTGGAAAGGTGTCCCAAGAGCATGACGTTTCCGTCAGGAAAGCAGAAATAAACCAAGCCGGCTGTTCCATCTGGGAAAGGTTCTACTCCTGTTAGGAAAACCACGATGTGGTTGATTGAATCAGCATCAGTTACTGTCTTCACAAACTGCATGGGTCTTGTTAGTACGAAGTCTGTTTGTGCAGGTCTTCCGGAAATAATGATACCAAACATCCCTGGTATAGTTTTGTACAACTGCAGCAGCTCAAAACTAGATGAATCTCACTAGTACTACACTGAACAAGAAGGAAATAACTGCAGCGAAATACGTTCACGTAATATTATAATGAGACGATTATCTCCGTTAAGAATAGGATTTACAGTTCTACACATCTAATAGAAACTTAAGCTAGGCTAATACCAAAGAGAATGAGTGCTACATACAATTACGTTACCAACAATACGCCATTGAAACAACAATCTGTATCGTTGAGCTTTAACGTTCTCCACCAAGTCTTTTGAAGTCAGAAATAGTCGTACAGTAAGATCTCTCTACTAGGGAGGCCTATGCTATTTCTTATTGATATCACATTATTCCAAATAATAATGAATATAACACGGTCAACCGCTTCGACATGCTTTATTCGAAAGTTCACACTATGGCCGCTTGATTGCACCGCTCTCGTCAAGTACAGTATAACCAAGATCAACTACAATTACATCAGACCCTAATGCAGAAAAAACATGGCGGACATCGGCGTGCGATATGAGAGGTTGAGGGAAAGGTTATGCATGTTTATTCTGAGTCACCTAAAGAAAATATCACAAATCGAACCTCATGAAATGCAACTCACTAACTCAAAATATGAATAATTAAACGCCATAAGTAGCGTTATCGCGTATTGTAAGTCTAAATGAAATTTCAGAGGGGAAAAACGAAGGGAGAATTATTGTATCAACGTCAGGTTGAAACACAGAGTATAAAAATATTTCACATATGAATCTCCGGTCAGCAAATACGATATATAGATGTCAACAATAGTACATTATTAACCTTACATGAAATACTATGTAACACCACCATTAACCACAGACCATTATGTAAAACACGCAAACAAATTACCCCAACAAAATTTCAACCCTCCAAAATCCACCTGTATTGTTGAGTAGGTACAAGCGATATTTGTATGATAAACTTGACCGTCCAAAGCACTCGTCACCTTAAAACTCATCAGAATTGATGGCATAATTGTATTTTATATAAAAAATAACAATCCTCACGTTAACTCACGGGAAATGGGGTTAGGTTTAGTTTACGTATGTTCACTGTAAAACGTTGAAAATTGATTAAGTAACATCATTCTTGCACCACCGTTTAAGATTAATTTAGTCTCTAAATCATAAATCTTGGTCATGATTTTCCGGATCTTTCTGGGACTGATTTCATTTTCTTTGTAGTAAGGTACGTTGGCTGATAGGGTAAATGCTAGGATAGGCATCATTAGTTTCTTCGGAAGTTTGCGCGGCACTGGAATTAGATCACCACCTTCTATAGGTATATGTCTTCCCTCAGAATACATTTGATTTCAAAAATGATAAAATCATTAATGCACACAACATTATTAGTCCTATGATTCGTTTCGAAGTTTTCCTTACGAATGCTCTTAACCCAATTTTGCCTTAATACCAGCTCTATTGGAAACGGGAACACTGAGCTCTTACTTACATCCAGGCACACAGCACATTGAACTATAAACATATTGCATAGGTAACTAAAAATAAAGAAAGTACTTTCGGAGAAGAACACGAGAATCAAAATTAACCTAATCACCACCGACATTGTTGGAATAAATAAGCTCTTTGAGAACAAACAGCTTCTTAAGGCACTGAAAGAGGATCTATAATCTTCTTAAGACCATAAACAAATATCATGTACGATTAATAATGTTCAAATTTCCATAAATATTTGGTAACAACACGGCTTACACAAATCAAAACAAACGCATGCTAGCACTCCAGCTGCCGCCATTATGGACAGTTTCGATAGATCGGTTAAGGTCTGCGATATTGTAGTTGGTCTTGGTATAACGTAGGCAACGAGTGAGGCTGGGGCGCATGATTTTCGAAACCTTGGACTTCAAAATGATGGAAATACTATGGGCATCCCTTACATTCTAAATCAAAGCAAGAATCTAACTCAACTGGTGAACAAATTATTTACTAATGAACAGAAAGTCTGGAATGTACATTTTTTTTAAGTTCGATACTTTAGTACGAAATTACGGGTCTGTATTCTGCATTTTTTTTTTTTTTTTTTGAGAAAATATGTCTTTATGCAGAAGACTGTCTGAGATTTACGTACAAAATGGCCTCATATTAATTCCCACGGCCAATTCAACACGGCCCGATAGCAGGTAACTGTGAACTAATAAGAGCTGTATGAAAAGTCTCCGTGTATCGGTGTTTCGGATCTTTACAAGGACTACGACTAGGAGGTAAAGCCTCGGTAAGAAAACTTGAGAAACAAGCTGAAAGTCTCTGTGATAAATTAAAATAGTCTATTTTAGCCAGGAAATGGCGGTAGAAATACCGAACAAGTGGGAATAAAATGGCGATTTAATAATAATAATAATAATAATAATAATAATAATAATAATAATAATAATAACGGTTACAATGAAAAATGGAGATGTTTTACGGACGCTTAGTAAGAATGAATGACAATAGACTAACCAAGAGACTATTCAGTCACTTCAACAACAACAACAACAACAACAACAACAACAGCAGCAGCAACAACCCAAAGACAAAATGCACCTGGATACGAGCGATACGTAAAAATATAAAAGAAACCAACATTACAGAGGCAGACATACAGAGCAGAACAGACTAAGATTCAGATCAGTGTCTTAGATCACTGCCTGTTCGATTTGCATCCGATGGCTGCTTATACTGCCCGCCCATTACAAAATTTTAACATGGCACTAAATGAAACACTCCGTTTACAAATACCCACGGTAGATGTCAGCACCAACTGGCCCCAGACCGGTCGGAATGAAATAGCGGGAAATAGGTACATTAGTACCGTACTGTACTTGTTTTCAGTGAAAATGGTGTACTGCTGCGTGCCTTTCTGTAAATCAAAGAAAGGGAAACCAGAATGCCGTGGTATTATACCTTCAAGTACAGAATTGCGTCGAAAGTGGTTAAGTTCTATATCCAGGGAAGAAAACAACAAGGGAAGTAAATGGATTCCTTCTGACTACTCCGTGGTTTGCAGTCTACATTTCGTAAATGACGATTTCAAAGTGACCAGTAAAGCGCGAAAATTAAAAACAGGATCTGTACCAACACCTCCTAGATATAAGGCCTCACAACCGTTCTGCGAATATACTGTGACGTCAGCATGGGCAGGCAAGCATGAACCTTTTCAGTAATAACACAGCAATGAGTTTGGCCATGCAACGCTGAAATTAGAAGAGTTTTAATTCGTTTAATGGTGCCCATTGCTAATACCGTTGTCCACAATGGTACTGATGTGTTGGGTGCTCAACTGTAAGGAGACATGCGACAGTGATAACGAAGTGCATGCATTAAGTTTACGAAAGACGAGGTTATGCGTCAGATATGTTTACGTGCAATTCCAAGACAAGATTTACTAATAACTCAATGATGAGTAACTATTATTATTACATTCTCACACAATCATAATGAGCATAGGCCTATGACGTATTTAACTACACGCAACAGCTGGTGATATGTAGGCATATTTACTCTTCAATGATATAAGGTTATGTTAGCTCACAATCATGGAATACATTATTTCAACGGTTTTATTATACGCATTAAAACATACCACCTACAAGAGCTGCTGGTGTAGGCCGATTCACTCCGTAAATGCATGAATTTCGCTCACGGTGATACATTATTTTACAGGTATGCCACAGACATTTCAAAGTGGGTGATATTTTATGGAAAATAACTGGTACTGATCGTCAGGAAAAACTTTTAACTACTCTTCCAAGACCATGACTGCCCATCATATTTATCGTCACATTCTGGCAGTTGAAGAGAAGAACCAGGCAAAAAAGTAGAATAGAAAGGGAAGCAATAAACAGACCCGTTGAAGATAGTACATATCCCATACCGTACACAGAATTTCAATCACAATCTTGCACACCTGAAAAGTACAACAAACATGTTGTTACCTGATGGTTGTTGTACTGTGATGAAGGGAACGTAAGTAATTTCTCTGTACGTCAATACATCACGGCAACCATACTGCATAGCTTATGTAATCATCTTATAGGACATGGCCTTTATACTAAACGGGTTTTATTAATGTATAAAATATTTCTAATGTATATGTGGACAAAATTACTAATACAAATGCGGTATATTCTTAAGTTACAAAACATCACAGCTGCATTACAAGAAGTCCTAGTTGGTGAATTGAACACCGAGGATGATGTCCCCACAGTTAATTTAATAGTCATAGTTAGTTCATAAAGGAGTATGTGTATGATTTTCTTGTTATTTGTTCAACCTTCTGCCTGATATCTCCTCATGTTTACATATTTATGGCTGACCCCGTGGTGAAGGGATATAATGACTGCCTCTTACCCGGAGGCTCGGGTTCGATTCCCGGCCAAGTCACGGATATTTACCTAGATCTGAGGGCTGGTTCGAGGTCCACTCAGCCTACGTGATTACATTTGCGAGCTGTCGTACGGTGAGATAGGGGCCCTGGTCTAGAAAGCCAAGAGTAACGGCTGAGAGGATTCGTCGTGTCGAACACAAGACACCTCGTAATCTGCAGGCCTTCGGGCTGAGGAGGGCCAAGGCCAAGCCCTTCAGGGCTGTTGCGCTGTGCGATTTTTACAAATTTGTGAGACATAGTAGCAATATGATGTTGCCACATGTCAATACTTTTTAAAGAGTGGCCTCCAGTCTGAATGGTAGTCCAATATTAACCTCTTCAGTCCCGAACCTGTTAATGCATTCCATGTGTTACATTTTGCTTAAATAATTTTTAAAAATTCACCATAGAAAATTAGTGTGTTTCACTAAGTTGTTTTATGCGTGTAGCATATATGCTACATCAGGACTCAGAGATGACTTTCCTGCCATTATTACTTTTTCCTTAAATTATTTTGTATTATTGTATGTAGACAGAACCACATGTAGAGCATATGCTACATATGGACTGAGGAGGTTAAGACAGAAACTTACATACTTTCTGGAATACATAAAACATAAAATTTAGGTTTCGAACAGAATGACAAATTTAGAACATCGATGGTAGGTGAAATTCTCATTAAACCATACACGAACCTCAAGGGAGGAAATACTGCAGATACTGCCAGTGATCCTACATCAGCTTAAATGTTAGGCCTATGCTAATATTATGCATGCTAGTTTTCTTTCAATATCATTTAATGCCTATTTAAATTGAAATATGTTTGTAACATCCTGTTGTGCTGATAGCAATTCCGCCCAAGTAGGTTAAGATTGCAAGATGCTGTCGTGTTTTACTGTTTATCTTTAATGGCAGTCACTAAAATACGGTAATAACGACAGTATAATTCAGTATACTTTAAAATGTAAACGCTATTTGTTAGTAAATAAATTATTCCATTGGCAAAAAATATTAAAATCATGTCTGTGTTTAACCATGTTCCGCGTTTCTCTGCATTGCCATCGCCTCCGTAGCGTGACGTCACCACGCTGTTGTTAGGCCTTATTATCTAGGAGGTGTTGTCTGTACCCAGCTAAGTTCGGCGAAGAGGAACAGAAGAGATTAAAGCACAGAGACGTCTATAGTTCAGTTTTTATGAGTTTCGACTTGACGTTTGAGCGCTGCCTTTTGGCGGAGGGTAAGTGAATTAATCAACAGCCAATCATAGGCAGCCGATCGCTCCGATAGAGCGCGTTAGACTCCAGTTTCGGTTAGCGGTGTTGTCGATGCTGTCATAGATTCCATCTCGAGTCGTTTGTTAGTAGAGTATAAATTCGTGTCAATATACTATTATTATTATTATTATTATTATTATTATTATTATTATTATTATTATTATTATTATTATTATTAATGACGCAAGTAGGGCCTATTTAGTTGTTTCGGTTTTACAGTTATGGCTAAACTGATGTCAGGTTCTCTTTCCGATCGACTCTCCGTTTACGGATACAGAGGTAGGCCTAATTATTAGTAACAATGAACCGTGTGACGTTGGTTGTCAAGTTGATATGTTGGATGACAGCAGCATGGAAAATCTAAAGAGAACAAATAAAAGGCTTCGAGTTGCGCTATTCAGAATGAAGAAGAAAATAGTAGATCTGGAAGAAATATTACACCGATCAAGTAAACAGCTTGAAGATTGTAATACGTAAGTATTTAGTATTAGTATTTATTAATGAACAAAACAGGCGTTCAGCCCCGAATACACGTTCACAATAATAATAAATAAATAAATAAATAAATAAATAATAATAAACGCAGTCCAACCCAAGCCACCACCCTCCACCACATACAAAATAAAATGAAATGAACACCTCATCAGCCTGTTCTATGTTTACAATCTGCTGCTGGTGTTGCAACTTGCTGCTTGTTATCACTGTAATACGTAAGTGAAACCACTGAACATTATAAAGAAAGCTGCAGGTGAGGGTGTTGAAGTGGTCATTTATCTTCAAGATCAAGTGAATAACTTACAGAAACTGCGCCCAGTATGGTCTGAAGAAACTATACGGCATTGTATTTGTTGGCGGATTGTTTCCCCGAAAGGTTACGAGTATGGGCGGAGATCAAAATTAATACTGTCAACTTCACGAAGTACATTAGACAAGTATCTAGGGATGGTGAAGTGTGGAGTTGGAATTTCGTCACTAATAAAGGAAAGACTGCAAGCAGAAGCAACTAATTTGAACGATCTGGAGAAAGTTTGCTCCCTTATTTGCGTCGAAATGGCAATAAAGAGCGGCTGGTATATAATAAAGAAGAGGACAAATTATATGGACTGGTCGAAGCAGAAGGAGTCTATACGCATGCTTCTCAGCGTGAGCTCTTAGTGTCACGAACCTCCGCTAGGGGCGCGAGCTAACGCACCCAACTTATCTCCGTACCCACGTTATGGTGTTCCAGTGCGTTTGCATCGAGCATTTATATGTGTGTCTCTGGTTGTAAAAGGATTAATTGTTGTGTTCCCCCCTGTATATCAAAGCAGGAAATCCACATTCTTCAGGTGTGAGGATTCCTGCTATCCCCCCAAGTAAAGAATTTTGGGAAAATTGGCTTAACGCTATATCAAGGCAAGGATCAACCAAGGCTAATCAATGGATTCCATCCGATTATTCTCGTGTTTGTAGCCTGAATTTTAGAGAAGTAGATAAAAGATAAAATAAAAATATATTGAAGCCAGAGAGCGTGCCTAGTCGGTCTTCGAATTAAC
This sequence comes from Anabrus simplex, assembly GCF_040414725.1. Lineage (NCBI taxonomy): Eukaryota > Metazoa > Arthropoda > Insecta > Orthoptera > Tettigoniidae > Anabrus > Anabrus simplex. The sequence continues at coordinate 828,835,019 of NC_090265.1, forward strand.
CCCATTACCTTCAAACCAGAAAAATAGCTCCACGAAAAACCAGACAGCGACAAGATATTTCTTCGGAAGAAATATTGATGAAACAAGCTCTTCAACCACAGGAAATATATTGGATGACGAGTACGAAATTCATTTGAACAACGATGTATCAATCCAAGTCAGTATTCCAACGAGTAAGAATGACAGCAGCGATCAAAAAATCAGACATTAGAGGCTCCGATCAAGAATCTGAGACTGCGATGACATGTGATGACTAAACATAATGACGTTAAAAGACTACAGAGACAATTCGAAGACAACCCAGAAATTGATCGTCTGAATAAAGTAAAGGAAGCAGCCAAATATAAAGGAAAAACGACAGTCTTTTAAAATCAAATCCATAATTTTCGCAAGACAAAATCCGGGCAGTCAGAACAAATCACGCGGTACTATGTGGCGTGGGGAATATTATCCCAAACGGTTACGTATATGGCAGGACTCCTGGTCTAGTGTCAGCTCCGTCACAACGTACTCTGGACAGGTAGCCTAAATGGAAAATGTTCTGTCGGAATTTCTCAATTAGTGAAGGGAAGACTTAGAGCTGAATGTAAAACTCACAGACCAACAGAGATGAGTGTAACAGTGATCGCCGATTAAATGGCTAATTAAGTACGGCTCCTCTACGACCGAACCAGTGACAAGTTCGTTTGCGTGTTCAATGTTGAAGGTGTATGCGGTACAGATAGTGTAAAATTTCCTGCTCTCGCAAATAAACTGTTGTGTTTTCTTGTAATCCGACTTTGAAAGAAGTTCTCTACTCCTGCTGCCTACTTCCTCGTTAAAGGCTTAGGAGTCTCCGATCTATCTCTTTTAGTTCATAAATTATTACTGTAATGCCTTTCGGCAAAACAATCCAGATTGTGCGTATTTCTATTCACCAGCTGATAAAATACTTACAATGGTTGAATGATGGTTTCATCGATTACGTTAAAATAATTCGGTTGGAATCAAAACGTGAAACACTGAAGTGTCTGACTAATGAGACGGCAGATGCTGTCTCGCTAACTGTGAAATCTACAGTGGAATGTGTGTCCTATCTGTTACAAGATCGGTTATTTTATGTTCTCACTAGATGATTTTCTGGAGACGCAATAGAAGCTCTATTTAGTTCAGTGAGATTGGGTGGTGGATTTAATGACATGACGAACGCACGCACTGCATTATGTGCTATAAAACTTATCCTGAAATCTGGTCATGAACAAAAGGTCAGCGAAATAGTGATAGGAATTTTTTTTTTTTTTTTTTTTTTTTTTTTTTTTTTTTTTTTTTTTTTTTTTTTTTGCGTCCACTGCTGGTAAATAACAGTAAATGAAGGACTGAAAAGGTGCTCCGTTACTCGTGTGAAGAACATTCTGAAATTTGTATGTACCATGCAGCAGTGGGATGATCCTAATATATCTACTATAACTGGTAAGATTTTATATATTTTACGTTTCTATATCTTAAGCCAAGCTCAAATGTGAAATGTTAGTTTCTGTATGTAGATTATCTTCTCAATTAGTGACATGTTAAGGATTATTTTTCATTTTACATTGGTGTTACGGACCAACTCTCATTTAACCAACATGTGCTCTGGGTGCGGTAAGTGCTGCCATCTGCAATGTCGCTGTAAACGCAATTCTCGCGGCACAGAGAAGGCAGTATATAGAGATTGAGACGGCGGTGGTCTATAACGAAGAGATTGGAACAAACCCTCAACTCGCCAACAAATTGTTGTGCTTTGTGATTCAAGGGTTGACGAAGAAATTTAAAATTCCGGCTGCCTACTTCATGGTGAAGGCATTACAAGGACATGAGCTTTTTCTCCTGGTTCAGCAGTTTTTGAAAGCTGTCGAAGAATATGGTTTCTATGTTATTCGTCTTGTGACGGACAATCATAGAACAAATACTTGAATTTTTAAGAAATTTGGTGATGGAGAATTAAAGTCGTGTGTAGTCAACGAGCTAGATAACATAGAGAGGCGGAAGCGCTGCCTGGGTGAACTTAATAGAACGAACGACCGCCATGTTTCCTGTTGTCACACAATGACGAATGACAATGACAATGATAATGACGAAAAGTGTAGAAAATGCGCATTTTCGAATCGCTGGGGGAGAATTAAAGTCCGTTGCCGAAAGCTTGAAGCATGAAAGCGAATACTGCCACTTCATCATATTGCGGCACGAGGCCAACATCACGATCAGTTGATTGTAGGGTAGTTCGAAATCATCGCACAGTGACATACGAATAGGCCTCGAAATCGGAACAAGAGCGTTACCCTGCTTGGCTGTTGTGGTTAAGCGTAAATTAGAATAAAAACGATGGACATAAATATTTATGACTGGAAACCTTAAAATCATAGGGACCTATAATAGATTACAACCTCATTCTGTTAATATTTTTAAAATTATTGCATCCTCATGAGCACTGTGTTCCTTTCTCAATCTGTTTACCCTCCCTGGTTGGTTTTTCCCACGGACTCAGCGACGGATCCCACCTCTACCACCTCAAGGACAGTGTTCCGGAGCGTGAGACATTTGGTCGGGGGATACAACTGTGAGGGAGGGCTGCACTTGCTATGCTGAACAGGGGCCTTCTGGGGGGAGAAGAAGCGGCCGTGGCCTTAAGTTAGGTACCATCCCGGCATTTGCCTGGAGGAGAAGTGGGAAACCACGGAAAATCACTTCGAGGATGGCTGAGGTGGGAGTCGAACCCACTTCTACTCAGTTGACCTCCCCAGGCTGATAGAATCCCGTTACAGCCCTCGTGCCCCTTTTCAAATTTCGTGGCGGAGCTGGGAATCGAACCCGGGCTTCCAGGGGTGGCAGCTGCTCACGCTAACCAGTGCACCACAGAGGCGGCCCATGAATACTTTACTACAATAATCGTTTAGTGTAATTATTTATTATAATATAGGGGGGATATCATGTTTCTCCCATTACCATATCATACTGGGATTACTAGCTTGAAAGTTGTCCATTATGAAGTGTGGCGTAGTTTTAAAAACCAAGGCAACAGACATCTACAATAAAGGCTGTAAACATTTCAAAAATAGCAGTAAAATGCTGTATTTATCATACTTGGTGTACGTTTCAACGAAATAAGTTATTTTTGTGGTTACGTTTTCTTGGTGGTGGGCGTTCCATTTCCTTTATTTGTAAATGTGAATGAAAATTAAATAGGGCTGGAAATGTACAGAGCATTAGCAACTGAATTGAGTGGGATACCATTTATCTCTTTCCGCCCTCACAACGCATTGTTCAGTTAATTCCTTGTTCTTTAAACGAAATCTGAAACAAAATTCGACAAATAATTACCGTGGCTATCCGTACTTTCGCTAAGTAAACAATAAAATGGATTTAATTACAAACAGAAATTATAAAAAGGATTCTCGGCTATAATTCAGTAATACTTACTTAAAGTACGATATATCCTTGGTTTTATTACTCCGATTAGTACAACCATACGCTGAGCTTACGGCTGGCATTCTTGAAAGCGAGAATCTATCTTTTCACTTCTTAAAACTTAGGGAATTAAATTGGCATGCACGATCTCCCTGTCACCTCAATATATGCTCTCGCGCCAATTCGCTTTGTTTTGACAACCGTTAACATGGCTGCCCCTTATCTACTTGCTTCAAGCAGGGAGCGCTGATGTCAGGTATACAGCCCCTCTATGTTATTCTAGCTCGTTGTGTGTAGTTCATCCATGCAACGCCATGCGACAACTATATTTGTCTTTCCATTGTTGTCTACTATTAAAAAACATCAGATCTCAGTTTCTTGAGCATGATATGGCAGTTAAAGATGGCATAATCACTTAATCTTTCTTAAAGGAGCTGTATCGTCTTCAAAAGAATCTCGTAGTGAAACCGGTCCGGAATTTAACGAGGAAGCACGTTGAACCAAGTTCGTTTGAAAAGATGAATGTACTCTATGCTGTGCAAGTGTTCTCACCGCCAGTCACAGCAAACTCATTGCGTCTGACGGCAAGAGTAGATTACCGTACGATTTATGAAATCTGTGTATAAATTCTTCAGTGTCCATGACACCAGTGATAAAACACAGTACTTGAGGCAAAATAATCCGGACAAAATTATGTTTTCTCCAGCAGACGAGCGTCTCCGGTGGTTGAAAGACGATTTCTGTCAGTATCTTGAAGAGATACAAGAAGTGTCCAAAGCTCTCAACAAAAAGGGACTTACCAGAAACACACCAAGCTATTATTTTTACTGCTTTATCTGCTTCTTCGTGCGTTGTTCATCTTCTACGGAATTGATTTTTTAATGTGCTGACACGGGCCTTTTCAGGAGATCCAGTTGAAGCCATGTTAAGTGCTATAAGAATGGGAGGAGGGTGCAATGACATGACTGACTCCCGAGCTGCTCAGATAAAGAGAATTCTGAAATCCGGTGTTTTAATGTCCACCGATGATGCTAACGTTATCCACAAGCAAAATTCAAAATTTTCTGCCTCAGTATTGTACCAGTAAAAGAGCCCGACTTAATGATTTAACTTTAAAGTTAGCATGAAGTAGTCCTCAAGGCAATACTGGGTGGTTACTAGCTAGGGCTTGGTACAGGAGGCAGGGTCCTATCTACAAGAAAAATTTTAATTAGATTGAATAATAGTTTTTTATTCAGGAAACGCATTTCAAAGTGCACATCACCTTACTGTTGATAGTCGCTGTCTTCAACATCGCCTTTTAATGATCCGTGCTCCCAGTTCACCAGGCTGAACGGGGCTGGAACACGTTCTGGAAGTTGCCAATACTTCGTTGAGATAAGGCCGGAACACCCAAGTCGGTTTGATATGGGTTGGGGTCTCGAACTTTCGACGTTCTGGACGATCTCCGACGTTCTACGACGTTCTCCGACGATCTCCGACGATGTTGCGGGGTAATCACTCGTCACATAACTTATACGAGTGTCCAGAATTACACAGTCCCCCGACACTTTGGTTTAACAGCACTGTTTCATTTAATATGGTTGGGATATGCCGTCGAATTCACTCTTAATCTTGTAGATAGAATTTAAAAGTTCACTGAAGATGTAGATGCAATTAGCATCGAAATTGGAAGAAAATAAAGCACAGTTCATGAATAGAAATAATGAAACTGAAAATTGTTCACGCACTTGGCACAGTTCGTGGTGATTTTCCACTAAATAAATTAACACTTGACATTGAAAGAAATGTATGACTGCTCTAGAGTTTATCAAAGACACTGCTGTCAGTCGTGCAATAATACTAAACACTTTGACGAAGAAATAAGGTTGAAATGAAAAGCACAGTTCGTTGTCAGGCGCACTTGACATTGAATAAAATAGGTGACTCTTTGAGAGTTTATCAAAGATACTGCTTTCAGTCATACACAAATAATTTACACACTGTTCAGAAGAATAATACACAGTTCTATTTGAATTGGATAAAAAAACACAGTTTGAATTCACAGTGGAACACTTGTGTCGCAGCACACGATTATACTTTTATAATGGTAATCATTTGCAGTAACATTCATGGGAAAGTTCGAACACTTTCATAAATACTCGTGTCTATTAAGGAAATTATGCTGACTGAGATGTAAAGAAAAAATGCCACAGTTAATAGTATAACGTAATAGTGTCAGACTGAAATTAATGATGTGTTCAGAGATTAAGCTCTGCTGACTGAGATTTAAAGAGAAATATCACAGTTCCTAGAATATTGCAGTAGTGTCACATTTAAATTAATATTGGTTCGGAGATTAAGTTTCACACAGGCAACGTGGTAATAAACTCAGTTCTACAAGAACGAAAGTAAGTTATATAGAGAAGTTTCTACAAGCGCACAGAACATAAGTTCAACTGAACTGTTGTCACTTAAGTCCAATACATGACTTGTCATAATCAGAGTTCCCACACACACAAAATGTATAAGTTCAAATAAAGACTTTGAATAATTTGTTCTTCATCACTCGCAAAAATTACAAGTTCAACTTGACTGATAGACTCAATGTCCATTATAAAGACTTTGTTATACATTAGAGTTCACACGCGCACAATTGATAAGTTCAACACGACTGTCAGAGTTTAAGTCCCACATGAAGACTTTAAATATTCGAAGATAGTCTCTGAGCACTGCAGCGTGGAGAGTCAGGCTGAACACTCAGCTATGACTGTCTGATCTGGGTAAAGTGAGCTCTCCTTATATTCGGTTTGGGGCTCCTACGTCATCATATAACGTAACCTCTTGAGGCTGATTATCTCGCGAATCCCTCGACGGATTTACTTGAGATTCACAATTTGAGACGTTTATGTTATCCTCTTCAAAATGACGTAACGCTCAAGTGGCTGCGATTACTATTAGAGAAGTTTTGAATTTTTTCAATCGAATGTTCGCGAAGGTGTGAAGTTCATATCCAGAACATACCAGGTCAGGCAGGCTACACGTGGCGCGTCAGGCGGGTAGCCTATCTTGCCCCTGCAGCTACGTCACACACACAGCTGTCCCCGGCTCGCCTGCTCGTTCCTCCGAACGTAAACAAACCAAGTTCGTTCTGAATATCTTGCGTGATGATTGAATACAATTAATTATCAAAAAATACGGCATGTGCAGGTCGTAACCGGTACAGTATCCTCTCCCGGACTTGAAACAGAACCATCGGCAGATTGTTACTGGAAGATGTTCGTGAGCCCCCTGAGTCAGTATATGTCACTTTGGAAACTGCTTCCCAGGCATTAGTGTGTGGTTATTTAGTGTGTGTAATCGAAGAAAAACAGAATGCAACACGCGCTTGAATAACGTTTCCACCTCAGTTAATATATCCCCATTGATGAACTTAATTAGACAGTCGGATAGAGGAGGTCTGCGCTATTTCCAGTCACAATTTATTGGCCTAATTATGGGGCTACAGAAATTTGTTGAGGCGGCTCTACCGTACTTCAAGAAATCTGCAAGTCTGCTCCAGACAATACAAAACTATGTTCTACCTTTTTTGTGCCAGCGTAACATTTTAAAGTGTTTTAGTAACAATAAAAACCCGGAACTTGTGTCAGAAACTGTGGTGGCCAAATTCGTGAAACCTCTACTTAGTAATGTAGGGAAGTACCATACAGACAAAGTTTCCAGGTTTTCTTATTCGTCGAAACCTCTTTCTCGAAAAGTCCTGAAGCTATAACTCTCTAGAGCGCCACTTTATACGTAAGATTCTTTAATTTTTCTGTTACTTTCAGATTTTAAATTTTGCTTTCATTCTTATCTAGCTGTATTCACGCGATAATTGGGGCCGGCTGGTGCTGCCATCTAATGGCAGATTGTTTGTAAGTCGTGTTACACGTTTGAATATAAATGAGCAGGCAGTATAAGCAGCCATCGGATGCAGATCGAGCAGGCAGTGCTTAGATTTACTAACAGTTCTTAACTGGGGCTAAACCCTTAACACACGTATGTGACGTGTTTTGCCGTAATGGAATATATATACGATTTTATAATTTTTCGCGATTTTACGCTAAGCTTTTAACATTCAAAGACTGATCATTACTGCCTACTGCCTACAAGGCATAAGTATACTTGCACGACCCTAGGTCGGTAATGTCTCTGAGGTTGAGCCAGAGGTAGGCCCTACTCCTGAAGCCTGTGGTAATATGATGGGAAGGGCCCACGGAAAATTAACGGTGGTTGGTTCGCGTGGATGTTGACGGGGTGTAAAGAGTATCTTTCGTTGTAGGGATGTTTTGTCATCGGTTACGTAAAAAATAAAAATGGAAAACCAAGGCATCTGTACAGATTCTGTGAAGTGTTTATTCCATGTTTGTTCGCCCTCTCTTTCACGAAGCGGTGTGGCCAGGACGGCTGCCGTGGCCGCGACATCTGCAATTTGTCTTCAGCTGTGTAATGGCGGTAAGGGGCGCGACTTTGAACAGCTGTTTTCTGCTTTCTTGTTGTTTTAAGGGGCCTAACATCGAAGGTCATCGGCCCCAGCTGTTTTCTAGCCTTGTACTTAGAAAAAAAACTCGCCGTGATAAAGACGTGTAATCGCGTATTTCCTTACTTTATACAACAAAATTGGTCTAAATTATGTACGGAAATCAAATTTCATAAAAATCTTGTTCGGAACACTTGATTGTGCAAAGTATATTGTTTATACGGTACCGGTATCTTCCTTTTAATTAATCCACGTATTTTGTGTGAGGGGAGGAGATTAGGATAAATGGGAAACAACGAACGTTACTTTCTTTGTACCAACAGAGTATTTAGAAATATTCACTGAAATCGACATACTGTACAGAAAAACGTCAATGTAAGCTATATGTACAATATTTAATAACATTCATTAAAATAAGAACACTGTATAGAAACGCGTACATGTAAGATAGATGTAGGCCTACAGTGTTTAATAATACCACTGATTGACAAAAATAAATAAATAAAGAAAGAAGGAAAGAAATAACTGGCGTGCGGTATCCGGAGAGGCCTGATGCAGATCTTTCGATTTGACTTCTGATAGGCGACCTGCGAATTTGTGATAGTGGAGCCCTACCTATCATGAATTCTAATGTTCAAGACGGCACGTACACAGCCAGACCCCGAACCATCGGAATTAACCAATGAAGGTTAAAATCCCCAACCCGGCCGGGAATCGAACCCGGGACCACTTCGACCAAAGGCCAGCACGCTTGTGATAGATTACATTGACAATTTCCTGCACAGTGTGGTGATTTCAATTAATGTGTTGATTTCAATGAGTGTTACTAAATACTGTAGCCTACATATAATCTACATTGACATTTTTCAGTACAGGTCGTGGTGGTGGTGGTGGTGGTGATTATTGTTTTAAGAGGAAGTACAACAATAATCAATAGCACAATAAAAACAATGATCAGAGAGAGAAAAAGTGGAAGTGATCCGACACTTCGAAAAATGAAGGTATCGGCCAAAGGAAAACAAGGGCCACAAAGGGAGTGCTGCCCTAGGCCTCGCAACATAATATGGTCGGGGTCGGAAAAGAATAAGAGTTGACGAAGGGAGGTCGGATAGGATAGGTGAAAGTGATGAGCCTGGCACAAGTAAGTGGAAGCAATGCCAGGACTCAGTTAAGGGCTCCGTAGTCGTCAACCCACGCCCTCAAGTTGAGAGCCCCTGAGGACCCTTTTAGTCTTCTCTTTCGACTGGCAAGGAGTGCTGTGTATGTTATTTTACCGCCCCCACCCAGAGAGGTTTTTCAGTACGATGTACTGATTTCAATTAATGTTATTCAATATAGTCCATCTCTGTGGTGTAGTGGTTAGTGTGATTAGTTGCCACCCACGGACGCCCGGGTTCGATTCCGTTGAGGTGGTTGAGGTAGGATCCCTCGCTGAGTCCGATGGAAAAACCAACCCTGGACGATAAACGGATTAAGAAAGAAAGAAAGAAAGAAAGAAAAAGTTATTCAATACTATACATACAGCCTACATTGGCATTTCTCTCTCTGCACAAGTGGTGGTTGTGATTATTGTTTTACGAGGAAGTACAACTGGGCAACTATCCTCTACTAGCACTAATCAGAGGGAAAAATGGAAGGTGACCGACACTTCGAAAAATGAAGGTATCGGCCAAAGACAGACAAGAGCCACCAAGGGCGTGAACATGAAAGACTGTCTAGGCTTCGGGAACATAATACAGTCCGGATTGGAAAAGAACAAGCGTTGACCAAGGGAGGTTAGATATGATAGGTGAAAGTGAGAAGCCTGGCACAAGTGGGTGGAGGCAACGCCAGGATTCAACTACTGTAAGGGGCTCGTAGTTGCAAACCCAGACTCCCAAGTTAAGAGCTACTGGCGCCTCTTCTAATGGCCTTTTACGATAGGCAGGAGATACCGTGGGTGTTATTCTACCACCCCCGCCCACAGGGGTTTTTTTTCAGCACAGTGTGATTATTTCAATAAATGTTGAAAAACCTACAACCAGTTTCCAGTCATTGACCGAGCCAGGGATGGAATGAATGAAGCCCCCAATCTTGCGGCAGGGATAGGAATTATGCCGGTTGCTGAAGCCTGTCGCACTCCTCTGGGGCAATGATTGAAGACTGACAGATGAAATGAAATGATATTGGAGTGTGTTGCTGCAATGAAAGATGCCAGGGAAAACCGGAGTACCCGGAGAAAAACCTGTCCCACCTCCTCTTTGTTCAGCACAAATCTCACATGGAGTGACCGGGATTTGAACCACGGAACCCAGCGGTGAGAGGCCGATGTGCTGCCGCCTGAGCCACGGAGGCTACTCGTCAATGAATGTTATTAATGTTATTGAACACTGTACATCTAGCGTAAATTGACGGGATTCTCTGCAGTGCGCTGAGTTCAATGACTGTGTGGCTCCATGGTTAAATGGTTAGCGTGCTGGCCTTTGATCCAAAGGGTCCCGAGTTCGATTGCTTAGCACGATACTCCCAAACTCTCAAACAAACAAACAAACAAACAAACAAACTTGAACAACCCAACTCTCAACAACCCGACACTCAGCGATCCGAATGTCAATCTCAACAATCCACTTATTCAAACATGTTGTCAAGTTCAAGTAACATAAATCCCAACCAATCAATGGAAAACAATGTTTCTACCTACTTTTCAAATTTCTCGGAGTAGCAGGACATATTCATGTGTTCAACATATTCTACGATTATTTACTTTATATTGTATTACATTTATTAAATTTAGTTATAGTTTGTATTGTATATGCTTTAAAAGTAAAGTAAATTTAAAAACTCTTAATTAACATACCTGTATGAATTCTTTTAATATTTTATAGATAATGTCACAGGTTTCCAGGATTAATTTGCAGAGAGCTGGTTTAGAAATGGTAGTTGAAAATTCCATGTCCTTAAAGCTTCTTCCGGTGGCAAGGAATTGTAAGGTACTGTAGCTAAGTCTTTCATGAGGAGATACCGCGATGATGACCTGACCTTATTAAGCCTTACAATGAGGGTTCACTTAATAACGAGAGAAAAATATGCAACTATCACATATCCAGGGCACGGAATTCTAACATCGTGATTTCGTATTTTTAACACTGCAATTAATTTAAATGTTGAAACCATTGAATCAGTAGTTCATGTATGTTGTGCTTTACACATTTTCATGCCCCCCCCCCCCCAAAAGTTAACTACACCCCTCTTGAATGTTTTGATAGCAAAAATATTAACGATGGTACTATTCACCTTGGTGGGCAGGTTCGAGCCTGGCTCAGTCCGGTGATACTTGAAGGTCTCAAGTATGTCAGCCTCTTGTAGATAGATTTACCGGCACATGAACGAACTTCCGTGGGAAGAAAATTCCGACACCTCAGTGTCTCCGAAAACCGTGCAAGTACGTAGTGGGACGTATGGCCATTATTATTATTATTATTATTATTATTATTAAGAGGGTCCCGGGTTCGATTCCCGGCCGGGTCGGGGACTTTAACCTTAATTGGTTAATTCCAATGGCACGGGGGCTGGGTGTATGTGTTGTCTTCATCATCATTTCATCCTCATCACGACGCAGGTCGCCTAAGGGAGTCAAATAGAAAGACCTGCACCTGGCGAGCCGAACCCTTCCTGGGATATCCCGGCACTAAAAGCCATACGCCATTTCATTTTCATTATTATTTTTATTGTGGATGTTTTCTAAACGTGATTACAAGAGGAAATATGACACTCGGTCGTGGTTTCAGCCTAATATGGACTTTTTATTTAGCTTTTCCTGAAATGTATGATTTGCTTTAAGATTGTAAATTTTAAAATGATTTGTGTTAATGGAAAGGGAGAGTGGTAAATTATGATTGAAGAGAAATGAAAAAATACAACATTTTTTACAATTTGCTTTACATCGCACTGACACAGTTAGGCCTTATGGCGATGATGGGATAGGAAAGGACTAGGAGTGGGAAAGAAGCAACCGTGGGCTTAATTAAGGTACAGCCCCAGCATTTGCCTGCTGTGAAAATAGGAAACCATGGAAAACCATCTTCGGGGCTGCCGACAGTGTGGTTTGAACCCACTATTTCCCGAAAGCAAGCTTATAGCTGCGTGGCCCTAACCGCACGAGCAACTCGCTCGGTCAATAATTTATTATGCTTGTATATAGTCCTACGTGACATTTAAAGGAATAATAATATTGACGAAAGTAAAGGACTCAGATGTTCACACGGTGTCTAAATTGTCTCTAAATTGTCAAATCTGGTAAGGTATGAATGCGGACTGCTACACTTATTATACGAAGGGAAAGCAACAAACTGTATATACCTATAGAAAATATATTCAATAGCTCTTAATACTATAAATACACCTAAAAAGTGAAAAACAGAGCATAATTCCAGGCTATCATGCACATCTTTTCTTACCGTATTTTATTTCTTGTACCAATTTGCTTTACGTCGCACCGACACAGATGGGTCTTACGGCGATGCTGACAGCTACGTGACCTGAAGCCTGCAGCCACTCGCTCGGTATCATGCACATGGCCATTCAGTGAAAGGAAAATTATCATCCCTTATATTTCCTAAAACATGAATTTCAGTCTTCAAGGTAAGATCAAAAGAATCTCATTCACGCCGACAGGGAAATCAGTTGCGAAGTCAGCCCAAGTAGGCCAATACACATGAAAATAAGTGTCACGCAAAGTATTATTTTATACGCACGGAAATTAATTTCAAGGAAAATACCTGTGAAATGATACGCCACTGCCCTTTATGAACCTATCTATGCAGCCAAAAGCTGCACAGGAGACTGGCATTTTCCTTCAGAGAAGTATATACTTCCGTTTATCTGGAAGCTCCAGTAGTGACAGTGCCAAACAATCCAGCTTTTGCCAAACAGCTCCCTCGTTCAACGCACGTGACTGCAGCGCCAATGCTACCTCTGGTGTATTATTTACTAACTCTGTGCATATTTCCAAGCCTGTAACGCCTTCAGTTGTTGAGATACAAATATCCTTATAAAAATAATTCAACTCCTCCACTTATTTTCTCGCTCATTAAGTGGCTTTTCCAAAAACAAAAAAATGCATGTTCCTTTATTTTTAAGGGAGGTGGCAAATACCAATTTTACGTCTATAACATCTCCAGTTTTTGAGATGTAAGTATCCTCATAAAAAATTCAACTCCTTCTTCACTTCTTTCCACGCCACCCTCCATCCCTTAAGTGAACTTTCCGAAAGCAAAAAGTACGGTACGCGTTTCTTAATTATTAAAGGAGAATCCATATACCAATTTTCACGTCTGTAATAGCTTAGATTTTTATATGTAAGTATCCTCATCAACAGAATTCAACTTCTCCTTCACTTATTTTCACTTCCCTCCATAAGTCGATTTTTCGAAGACAAAAAAATACGTGTTTCTTTATTTTTAAAGGAGATTCCAAGTACCAATGTTCACGTCGTAACATGTTAAGTTTATGAGATATACTGTAGATATCCTCATTTAAAAATTCACCCGCTTTTTCAAATCTTTTCACCACCTTAAGTGGATTTTCTGAAAACAAAAACACGTGTTTCCTTATTTTTAAAGGAGATTTCGAGTACCGTCTTTCACATCTATAACATCTTCAGTTTCTGAGATATACGTATCCTCATAAGAAGAATTCAACTCCTTCAATTCTTTTCACCGCCTTCCCCCAGGAAATGGACTTTCAGAAAACAAAAATACGTGTTTATTTTTAAAGGAGATTCCAGATACCAATTTTCACGCTGTAAAATCTTCAGTTTGTTTGTATATGAGTATCTTCATAAACAGAATTCAACTCCTCCTTCACTTATTTTCACTCGCAACTTACGTCGATTTTTAGAAAAAAAAGTACGTGTTTCTTTTTTAAAGGAGATTCCAAGTACCAATTTTCACGTCCGTAACACGTTCAGTTTATGAGATGTACTGTAGATATACTCATTTTAAAAATTCACACTCTTTTTCAATTCTTATCACCCCTTTAAGTGGATTTTCCGAAAACAAAAATACGTGTTTCTTCATTTTTAAAGGGGATTACCAGTTTTCACGTCTGTAACAACTTCAGTTTCTGAGATATTTGTATCCTCATAAAATGAATTCAACTACTTCACTTCTTTTCACCCCCTTCTCCCATTCAGTGGACTTTCCGAAAACAGCAACATGTGTTTATATTTAAAGGAGAATCCAAATACCAATCTTTATGTCTGTAACATGTTAAGTTTATGAGACATATTCATTTTTTTAATTCATCCTATTTTTCAATTCTTTCCATCCCCCGTAAGTGGATTTTCCGAAAACAAAAAAATACGTGTTCCTTTATTTTTAAAGGAGATTCCATGTACAATTTTACGTCTGTTACATCTCATAAAAAATTATTCAACTCAGCTCTTTTTTCACTTCTTTTCACCCCTGTTAAATGCTTTTAGCGAACACAAAAAATACGGTATATATGTTCCTATACCGAGCTCGATAGCTGCAGTCGCTTAAGTGCGGCCAGTATCCAGTATTCGGGAGATAGTAGGTTCGAACCCCACTGTCGGCAGCCCTGAAAATGGTTTTCCGTGGTTTCCCATTTTCACACCAGGCAAATGCTGGGTCCATAAAACTGGGCTCTGTGTAGTTAGGCCCCTCCAAGATGACGTCGGAAGGGCATCTGGCCATAAAACTAGGTTAGGCCATACGTGCCCCCTCTGGTGGGACGATCAAAATGGCGAGGGAAAGTCATCTGACCGTAAAACTGTGCCCCGTGTAGTTAGACCCCTCCAAAATTGCTTCGCGAAGGGCATCTAACCGTAAAACTAGTTCCTGTGTAGTTAGGCCCCTCCATGAGGTTATTTTTCAAGTTGATTTACGTCGCACCGACACAGATAGGTCTGACGGCGACGATGGGACAGGTAAGGGCTAGGAGTGGGAAGGAAGTGGCCGTGGCGTTAAGTAAGGTACAGCCCCAGCATTTGCCTGGTGTGGAAATGGGAAACCACAGAAAACCACTGTCTCCCGAATACTGGATACTGGCCACACTTAAGTGACTGCAGCTATCTAGCTGGATTCCATGAGGTTAGGTGTGCTCCCTTATGCGAATCCCATTGCCCTACTACTCAAGATGGCGTCGCGAGAATCCCCATTTCCCTACTACACAAGATGGCGTGCGGAAGGGCATCTAGCTGTAAAAGTGAAGTTAGGCCCCATCCATGTGGTTAGGCATGCTCTCTTATGTGAATCTCCCATCGCCCTACTACTCAAGATGGCGTCGCGGGAATCCCCATTGTCCTACTACACAAGATGGCGTCGTGAAGGGCATCTAGCCCTAAAAGTGAGGTTAGGCACCTCCATGAGCCTAGGCTAGTTCTCTTACACGAATCCACATTGCCCTACTACTCAAGATGGCGTCGCGAGAAGCCACATTGCCCTACTACTCAAGATGGCGTTGGGAAGGGCATCTAGCCTATAAAGTGAGGTTAGGCCCCTCCAAGATGGTGACTGTAAGGTTAGGCTTGCTCTCTTATGCAAAATCCGCGTCGGGAAAGGAATCTGGGCGTAAAAGTGGGGTTACACCCCTCCAAGATGGCGAGTGTGAGGTTAGGTTTGCTCTCTTATGTAATATCCATATCGGGAAGGGCAACTGGCCGTAAAAGTGAGGTTAGGCCCCTCCAAGACGGATGTCTGTGAAGTTAGGATCGCTCTCTTACGCAAAATTCGCGAATTGGCATTGCACTAACTAACGTACCACTTATACTTCTATTATTAGCGTCTACATTTTTTTTATTTACACTTTTTGGCATTTGGTCCGTAAGACCATGTTGCCAGTTCTGTACAATTAGAAAACAGGAAGGTCGAAGAGCAACATCTTTAAAACTTGGGACCTTTCATGGCTTTGTGACTAATTGGTGAAAGAAAGCCACGGGACAAAACTTGGGTTGGATGAGGACATTTTAAATACAAACTATAGAACAGACGTATCACAATGTTAAATTGGCTTCACTAAAAAATTTGGCTATTGCTTGATATATACGGATGTCATAGCTGCTGAACAACGACGAAACAGAAGTGGGAAGTGGAACTTTCAGTTGTATAAGCGTTTGATATACATTGATTACTTGTGGTTTGTATCTAGTGCATCCTAGAATTGTATGGTTGAGGTCTGCTTCTTGATTGGGGTCAGAGGGACAATTTGGGGAGTCTACAATTTTGAGTCCAACAGATGACTGGGGTAAGATGCATGTCCAAGTCTCATTCTGATAATTGACGTGATATGGCGGCGAGTAAGAGATAGTAGACTGAACCATGGTTTCTGTGGGATGTGTCTCTGGATAGCGGCGTAATGCTTGCCTTTGATGAGTTGAGTTGTTGCCCAGTGGTTTGACCATTCTTTGTAAGCCTGTTCCTTGATGTGGCGTTGGAAGTCCGTGTAAGGTAGGGGGTAGTGCTTGGAACTGGCCTTCTGTAATGCTCTGCTTTGCCAGTTGGTCTATGGTCTCATTGTGTATAACTCCAGTATGGCCTTTGATCCATATAAGATGAACTTCTTTTCCGTTTTCTTTAGCTTGGTATATGCTACTTAGGATGTCCATGATGTATTTATTCGAACGAGTGTTTCTGCATGGTTGTTGAAGTGCACTCTTGGAGTCCGTGAGAATTAATATTCTGCTGAAGTGCTGGACGCCGTGCGTGATGGCTGATTTAATGGCAAGTATTTCAGCTGTGAATATTGAAGCTTCGTGGGGAAGGGAGAACATTTTGCAAGTGTTGAGTGCAGGGCAGTAGTACGCATAACCGACTCTTTCATTGGTCTTACAAGGGAACATCCACAATGGTGAAGTCGCCGATCGCGATGAAACTTAGCAAACACGTTGAGGTACATGTAAAAACAATGCCAGCATCAATTTTAGGCGCCAACATTCATTAGCGCGTTAACTAAGGGGCCTAAAAGTTGCGACATGTCAAATTCCGCGCGATCAGCGATGAATACCTGCTGGCCAATGCTAAGCCGGCACACACACGTCCCGTCTGGAGACACACCCTCTGCACCGCCTTTTACCCTCCAAGTGGTTCTCCCCGGCACGTTCCCCTGCCTTCTCCTCGCGCTTTCCGGCTGCTTGGCTGTGGAACGAGACCGGCGCTATATTTTGCTTCTTTCATCATCATCATCATCATCATCTGTTTACCCTCCAGGGTCGGCTTTTTCCCTCGGACACAGCGAGGGATCCCACCTCTACCGCCTCAAGGGCAGTGTCCCGGAGCTTCAGACTCTTGGTCGGGGATACAATTGGGGAGAATGACCAGTACCTCGCCCAGGCGGCCTCACCTGCTATGCTGAACAGGGGCCTTGTGGAGGGATGGGAAGATTGGAAGGGATAGGCAAGGAAGAGGGAAGGAAGCGGCCGTGGCCTTATGTTAGGTACCATCCCGGCATTCACCTGGAGAAGTGGGAAACCACGGAAAACCACTTCCAGGATGGCTGAGGTGGGAATCGAACCCACCTCTACTCAGTTGACCTCCCGAGGCTGAGTGGACCCCGTTCGAGCCCTCATACCACTTTTCAAATTTCGTGGCAGAGCCGGGAATCGAACCCGGGCCTCCGGGGGTGGCAGCTAATCACGCTAACCACTACACCACAGAGGCGGACTTTTGCTTCTTTACGTACTATAATTATTGAAATCCTTTAAATCACGTTCCGTTTCACACATAATGATAATAAATAACCTAAACGTATTTACTCATATTTTATGCAAATGTTATATTTTCATTCCTGCTAATTCCGATGGGTTGTCAATTCGTGGGTACAACCCCAAGTTAAGCACCATCGGGCGTGGACAAACGTGGTATAAGGTACCGCGTCCGACCTAGACTTAAATTATTTTTTACGTCTGAAACACCTTGAAACTCTCAGTAGTGTCATTTAGAGTGGACATACATATGAAATTTATTAAAATAAATCACCCACCTTGAAACAACGTTAAATATCCTTTTATTTAAAGAAATTACGTGCCCGGGTAGAGGATCTCAATGAATGTAATGAGATGTTGTACCTCGGGATATCAAAATATGGTTACAGGTCCAGACCTTCTTTTCATGTCCACTCCCCTACCCCCATTTTGTGTACGCTATCAGTTGTGTCATAACGAAACGAAATCGCGAACAACAGCAATTATAAACGCCGAGTTAGAAACTGCTGGTATTTCCCGTATTACGTACTCTGGTATAAGGAATCTAGATAGAATGTTTTTATTTGTGCTTGTATTGAACGATGTATTTATGTTTTGCAGTGAAAGGCACAACACAGCGCGGGGAGAGGGAAACGAGTGGAGCTGAACCAGGAGGGGCGGAGGGGAGGAGGAGCAGAGGTGTGGCACAAAGCAGTGTTCCGGCGAAGCATTGGTCAGGAGGAATTCATCGCTGTTCGCGCGGAACTTGAAAAGTCGCAAATTTTAGGCCCCTTAGTTAACGCGCTAATGAATATTGGCGCCTAAAATTGATGCTGGCATTGTTTTTACATGTACCTCAATGTGTTTGCTAAGTTTCATCGCGATCGGCGACTTCACCATTGTGGATGTTCCCTTGTTAGACCCATCTGTGTATATTTGAGTATAACTGCCCCAATATGCATCGATGAAATTTGTTACTTTTTCGTTGATATTGGTATTGCAGATTATAAAATCTGGAAGATGGAATGTGGATGGTTGACATACTGAAAGTTCATACCTCTGTCGAAATACTGGAAGCGATGAATCTTGAAGAGTAAGGGGTATAATGTGTTGCAATTTCTTGATGCTTTTGACCAATAGAGGTGTCCGTAGTCTTCTATGTGTTCCTCTGTCACACAGTGGAAGGAGGTGGTGCAGTTTAGATGTGAGAGGGTGGCTAGTTATGGACGAGCGTTGCAGAAGAAAGTTGTTGGCAAGCAGATCTCGCCTTATCTGAAGGGGCATTTCTTTAGCCTCTACCGTTAGTGCGTTAGCAGGACTTGAATTCATGGCTCCGAGACATATTCTGAGTGCGCGGAACTGTAGGACATCTAGTTTTCGAAGAACATATTGCAGTGCGTTGCCGAAAAAGATGGAACCATAATCTAGTACAGATCGTATTAACGATCGATATAATAGTAGTAGAACGGATGGGTCAGCTCCCCACCAGACTCGACATAATGCTCTGATGATGTTTAACGTTCGGCCAGTTTAGTTGCCAGGTACTCGACGTGGGTTCTCCATGTAAGTTTACTATCGAGGTATACGCCTAGTAGCTTGGCTGAAGTCCTTAAGGGGAAGGAATATGGCCCAAGATGTACAGATGGTGATGTTGAGTGGAGTTTCTTTCAAGTGTAGACAATAACAGAGAATTTTGTTGGGGATAAATTAAGACCTGTTTGAAAGGTCCAGGTGTGGAGTTTCCTTGCAGCGTCATCTAGCTATAAACATGTTAACCAAAGTGACTGAGATGATGCGTAGATACATACGTCATCTGCATACTGTAGAACTTTGACTGTTTGTCTAAACATGTGATCGAGATCTGCAGTGTAGATGGCATACAGTAAAGGACTCAGTATAGCACCCTCAGGGAGTCCTTTTGTTAATAGTCTGGGCCCATAAAAGGTGTTATCTTGGGTTCGAATATAGATTGTCCTCCGGAAAAATAAATTATATACACCTCGCACGTATATTTCGGGAAGACCTATGTCTTGTAGCTTTTCGGAAAGTACTTGTGTAATAACGCTGTCGTATGCCCCAGATATATCGAGGAACATGGCGGTAAGGTAACCATGGTTTAGAAATGTACGTTCGATGTCCGTAGTCAGAATGCTGCGATGGTTGTAAGTAGATCGACTTTTCCGGAACCCATATTGAGAGTGAGGCAATAAATTGTGAAACTCTAACCACCACTCCAGTCTAAGTTTCAACAGCCGTTCAAAAGTTTTAGCGATGCATGAAGATAGAGCAATGGGTCTGTAAGAAGAAGCTTCGTTCGGATCTTTACCTTGTTTTAAAATTGGGATAATAATCTGCGTCGTCCAGTCGTCGGGAAAATTGTTTTCATTCCAAATATATGTGAAAAGTAATAGTAATATTTCCTTGGCGTTGCGAGATAAGTTAGCATGCAGTAATGTATATGGTCATATCCAGGCGCAGAGTTAGCAGTATTTTTTAAAACTTGTTCTAATTCATGTAACGTGAAAAGTGATGTAAGAATATCCTGCGTAGGACGGGAAAGTTCCAACTGTTCACGCTGTTTTGGGAGAAGCAAGGTCGTAGGTGGAGCAATAAGATCTGAAAACTCTTCTGTCCAACACTGAAGTGCTTTAGGGGCTGGCGGTTTTTTCTTCATTTTGTTAACCATTGACCATACTTGCGATAGGGGTGTATCCTTGGTCAGTTTTTCACAATATCTCCAGCTATTCTTCTTTACCCTTTTCACAAAGCGTTTGACTGCCGCATCTATATTCTTGTAATTGAGGAAATTTTCCATTGTAGTTGCTCGTTTTAACTTGCTGAGGGCCTGATTTCTCTTCGCTGTCTGTCGACTGCATTCGGAATTCCTCCATGGAGTAGGGAATCTTTTTGATATTGGTTTGTTTTCGTTCAGGAATGGATATGGCGCCAGCTAAATTAATGGTGTGTACGAAGGCGTTGTATTTATCAAGCGTGGTTTTTTGATGTAACACAGAGTGTATATTTGCGTCTATCACCCTTCTGTATTTGACCCAGTCAGCGTTTTGAACGTTCCATTTAAAAGTGGGTTTGACCGGTGAAGGACGAAATGGTAAAACAGGCGAAATGATGATAGCATAATGATTAGAACCCATTGGATACGGCAAGATTTTCCAATGAAAATCAGATGAGATATTAGAAGAACAAATAGTTAGGTCGACTGCGGGGGGACGTTGTCCCGGTACTGGTAACAGGGTAGCCGATCCATCGTTTAACACAAATAAATTGAACTCATCTACTATTTGTAAGACAGCCTCGCCATATGTATTATTTATCTCGCAACCCCATGCTGTGCTATGTGCGTTATAATCATCACAAAAGAGGAAAGGTGGCTCTATCTGCTGAAAGCCGATACCATTCTTGAAGTTGAATTTTTGTTCGTGGTGGGCTATATAATGAGACCAATGTAATATCTTGGTTGTTAATGCGAATTCTTGCGGTAACGGCCTGAAAACTTGCAATCTGCGAGTGATCAATAATTGCTTCTATGTATGGAATTGTATTCTTTATTAATATAGCTACACTTCCATAACCGTCTTCTCGGTCCTGTCGGATGACGTTATAGCCAGAAATGGTTAGATTAGAATCGCTCTTAAGCCAAGTTAAACTCAAGGTTGCTAAATCAATACCTTCAGTGTATAAAACTCTCCGTAAGACCTCTTTATTCGCAAGTACGGATCGTGCGTTCCATTGTATTATTTTATTCATTATCTGAAGTAAATATACTTGCGATCATGTTATGTATTATGGCGGGGTTAAAGGCCTCAGGCGTTGTAGATTGAGCTTGAGTAATGAGGAGCATGATAAGGTTAAACATCTTTCCGATCAGATGTTCATAATTTTGGGAGGAGATAGTCATGATGTTATGTGGTTGGGGGGGATAGGGATTGTGGGATATTGGTGTTGCAGGCAAATGTGGTGGAATATACTGTCGTTGTTGAATAGATGCATAATTTGATTTCGGTGTAGATGGGGAAAGAGGTCTCTGGGGCCGATGCAATTGCTGTGGTGTGCGAGGATGCACTCTCTTCGGCGTTTGTTATCTTTGAGGAGGCATTATTTGTTGTTGATGGTACTGTGAGATTAACGGCGAGTTAGTCAGGTTGTTTACTTGCTGAGAAACATCTTCTGGATGCCGAGGCTGCATGTTAGCCGGCGGGATATCCGTGCGTGGTACATGTGGCTGAAAGTCAGCTTGAGACGGGACCGCTGATTGTGAGAGAGGAGGGAATTCTTCCCTGCTTTTCCAATTGAAAGACGGGGCCATCACAGCGGTAGAATAATTCCTGTTATGGTACATATGGATTGCTACTTCTTGAGATACATTATTCTGAGCCATAAGGTATTTGATTTCGGACCATTTCTTGTACTCGGGACACTCCCTATCCGTGGCTAAGTGTAGACCGTGGCAATACATGCATGTTGGTGGTGCAGTGTCAGTACAAGTTCTTAAGCCGTGGGGTCCCGCACACCTACTACAGCGTTGTTGTCGTCTGCATTGCGATACTGAATGGTTATATCTTAAACAACGGTGACACTGCATCACTGGAAAGATGTAACGTTGAACTTCGCATCGTGTTCCTAGGATATAAATATGTTGAGGTAGGTGTTGGGCACGAAATGTTATGAGGCAGACTGGAATTGGTCGCGTGTTTCCATTGGGGAGCTTCTTTGTAAATCGTTTCACTTGGGAAACGGGAACAGCATTCTGAATTTCCTTTAGAATTTCATTTTCACAAAATGTCGTGTCGACATTTCTGATAATCCCTAGCCTGTGCACAACACGACTTGGGATGTAGACATCAAGGTGTTTTTCCTTCAAAAAGTTTGAATCAACTAGCTTGTTTGCTGCCATTCCGGATAAAGTCTCGATACGAAGTCTATTCTTACCAGAAGGTTTAATGTCCACAACTTGTTGACGGGGAATTTTCTCTAAAGATCAGTCGTCCTATTGACATCGGATGTAAGTTATCCTTAGTCCCTTCAACAACAACAAGGAACGGCCCATTATCAGTATTATTGTACCTATTATTTTGACTGAGACGGGATCACGGCGATGTACTCTCGGTAGAAGTTGCTGGGGCAGCTAATGGGGTTTTAACAGAAAGTTGATTTGATGCATTTGTGTCATTGGTTGTCTCGGAAGAGTTATTTTCGTTCTCAGTATCCATATCTATTGAATGTCGCATATGTAAATTAGGATCGGCACGAAAACGCTTAGTTTTAGGGTCTAAATTATACTTCATATTAGAACTATTATGACTATGTGTACCTGTACTTGATTCTCGTTCTGTTGATAAGTTGTCGGTGCTGACGTTGCTCTCTTCATGACGTATAATACGTAAAGGGTGATGTGGCTCCACTGGGAGGGCTGGTTGCTGATCTTGAATATCTGATTGAAAATTAAGAGGATTTATTCGTAAAGGTGTTGTAGCTGGATCTGCCTAACAAGTCTGCAGTGCAGAACACTATGTTATTGATGGAACATTAGGTTATGAATGAGTCACACGTAGCGATCAAGAAAATGACTGCACTCCACGAAACTAGCCGTTAGATATTGTATTTTAGTGTAAATGTCTGTGTGAATACAGAATTCACAATATATTCGCACGAATTTTTGTTTATTGCATTCTTCTCTCCGACAGCGAGAGCTTACTGCATATCCGCTGCCGCCATTTTTCAACGCTGCGAGCGTCTAAATTCAAACTTTCAATGTTGGAGAAGTCCTCCTTGTGAACAGTCAAGATTTTCTTCTGAAGACGCGGAGCAAAGTTCTATGTGGAACGTAAAGAATTTCACCTTATTTTCTTGACACGGCCCAAGCCCAAAAAGCCTATATAATTTCTTAAATATTACGGGCCGTGAAAGCATCAATGGTAACAAAAAATATTCAGTTCTGAAATATCGTTAAACATCAAATATCGTGTTCTTTACTAATTTTACAATTTCTTAGGTCACATTGCTGGACTGTAGGGGCTTTGATAATGAGTCACAATTGCGTTAGAACTCTTCTGAGTGAAAGCAAATCAAATAAAAAGTTGCAGTCCCCTCAATACCTTTTTAACATAGCATTGGCTTTTCTAGCGCTGGCAGTCAGACTGTAATTTTTTTGTACAGTCGACAAGAAGTTATCAAATCTGAAAAATATTTCTGTATGAAGATAAAGTTATAAAAGGTTGTAATAAATATTAATTCAAAATTGGCACATATTAAAACTAAAATTTTATATACAGTAGAAGGATTGCTTTCCATTTAGCAAGTAAAAATATTGAAGAATGCACCAAAACAGAGCAGCCATTAAACATAACTATAAGAGATGCCCGAAACAAACACTACCCTATAACTTGTGTAACATAACCAAACAGTGTTTTCACCGCTCGACGAAAACGCGTAGGGTAGGTAATCTGGACATCTGATCACTGAGACAGTCATATAGAGTCACAGCCCCCAGTCCCTGGCGTTCGGCGCAGACCCGTCACATTTTTTTCGGAACGTATTAGCGACATTTAATTAGAATTGAGTGGAGAAGGTAAAACTGAAGAATTAAAAAAACAAAAAGCGTATTTGTAAAATATGTATTTCTATGTCTGTAATATTACGATAAATTGGTTTCCTTCATAATATTGGGGAAAGGGGGGGGACTACCACCCCTTGACACCAATGAACTAACGCCTATGGCTACCTTAGCAGTGTAGTAACAACGGATAGCCGATTATCTTCAGAAATCGCTGGTATAGTACAGAATAATCTTGCGAGAACAACACCTTAGTGAAATCTGTGTCGAAGCCAGGCTAAATTGGTTTGTTCATCTCAAAAGAATAGACCCACAAAGAATAAAAGTCCAAAGGCAAATCGAAGGCAAAAGATCAAGAGGTCTGTAGATGGGCGATGTCTGGATTTGCAGCAGCTTATGGAGGAAGACAAACATGGACAGACATAAGTCGAGAGCACTAATTCACCGCACCCTTGAAACTGGAGCTTGTTCAAAACGATGATGATGACTATCTTAATATATACACTTCTGGTACTACACCATACTAATAATCCGTTAAAGAGTGCGAATTTCTCCAGTATATTCTTATTATGTTGAAAGAATATTTCTTTATCGTCTATACACAATGCAAATATTATCATGTGTGAAAAACACCTCCCTACGATCGCG
Source organism: Anabrus simplex (assembly GCF_040414725.1). Classification (NCBI taxonomy): domain Eukaryota; kingdom Metazoa; phylum Arthropoda; class Insecta; order Orthoptera; family Tettigoniidae; genus Anabrus; species Anabrus simplex. Next base: position 828,859,838 of record NC_090265.1, read on the forward strand.
CCATTTTCCTTCCAGTCCATATCAGCATTAAGGTCTGTCGGTCTTGCCTCAGCCTCCAAAATGTTCAGTTGGCAACGTTGACTGGCCCTGTTTTTGGGGTTCACTCATAGCCGACTACAGTCGGTTTTCTGTATTGCTTCTTCCCCAGCCAACTAGATTTACGCTGGGACGCGTTGCGCTAGCTAGAGCGACGCATCAAGTTGGCCGTGCTTCTTCACATGGACTCCATTTTGTTGTCATGTGATTCAACTTTTCAAATACTGGTTGTGGGAATCATATTCCGAATTACGTATCTCCGAAGAAACCGTAATTTTCTGTTACTACCGGGAGTGAATTGCAAGCAAGATTTACGTTCCATTTTGTGTTTTATTTTCTTGTTACTGGCCAAACTTTCGTAGTACGTGCAGAGAGAAGTAAACAAAAAACACGCGAACGGTCATTGTTGGCGTCAAGATGAAATCTCGCGTAAGTGCCCGGTAAACACAATGATTCTTTAGGTTTCTTCATAGACCAGCGAGTCCATTTGCTACCACCCAGCTATGTCGCGCCCGGAAGTTGTAGAAACTATTGTAGTACCAGCAAATTCAACAAGAAATGAAATCCGATTTGTTCAGTATGGGGAAGCGTGCAGGGATGATGCTTCTGCCTCTACTCCGGACAATTCCGAAGGCGACGAAGAGGGCCGGCCTGGAGGTGGCGAATGGGATGAAAGACTGGTGAGTACGATTTTAGGTCAAGGCAGCTACAATGTACAGAGTGCTCAAATGGATAGGCAAGGTTAAGTGATGTTTCCCTATGCCTTTGTGTGTTTAATACCATTTATTTCAAGGAATTTTTCAGTTATTCATATGAATCCACTTTCCCAGCGTTCGCCTTTGGCAAGCTTATTTCTCTTCCCTTGTTCTTGCTTACAATCAAGTAAGATGGGATTATACAGAGGGCACCCAAACTTTGTCTTGAGTCATATTTTATTTCAGTCCTAATTTACGTCTTTTACAATTCATTTTGCATGTTCTTTGTACTGAGGGAGTGTGTCCACAATCTGCCTAGCATTTCAAATAACGATCGACAATAAGAGTGGAAGCTGCAGTGTTCAAAATTCGCAGTTCATAGTCCCTTCTGTTCTATAAGTAGCAAATATGTACTTCACAACTGCGTATGATTGGACCTATGAATTGACAGTCGAACTTTTATCCTAAATATAGTAGATTAGCGACATCTGATAATTTGTTAAGATATATAAATATTATTCTAGGCCTACAGTGGAGAATAGTGTGGTTAGATTTAATTTCATATATTATTGTTGAATATTCATCTAGGCCTACAGTGGAGAATAGTGTGGTTAGATTTAATTTCATATATTATTGTTGGCTGAATATTATTGCATGTACTCTCATTGTTCGGAATAATGTGTGTTCGAAATGAATACCATCGAGATACTACAGATGTATTTTGTATCGTATTTACATTCACAGTATAAATGAGGGAGTATGTTCATAGCTACAATGATCGAAATTTTGTTTATTATCTCCAGGAAAATGGATGAGTAGTTGTGGGCCACCTTTCCCAACATTGGATCCAAAATACCGGTAGTAACATAACCTACACACAATGCTCAGTAACACATTATTACGATTAGTAGTTTACACTCGAAGGAAATTTCAAGCGCCGCAACTGAAGGAAACTGACTCATTTTTAAGGAGGAATAGCTATGCTTGTTGGTGTTGAGATTCATTTTGGGGCATCCTTGAAGATGCTGATTTGTGAAGATAATTATGTGTAATTATTGCCATGTGTGCGCGTTAATTGTTCATACTGGATCTCATCCATTATTATAAACGGACAGTTTATTCAGCATGGCAGGTGAGGCCGCCTGGGCGAGGTACTGGTCCTCCTTCCCAGTTTTATCCCCCGACCCAAAGTCTCACGCTTCAGGACACTGCCCTTGAGGTGGTAGAGGTGGGATCCCTCGCGGAGTCCGAGGGAAAAACCAACCCTGGAGGGTAAACGGATTAAGAAAGAAATAATGTTTTTCTTGTAGGAATGTGGTCAAGTTATAAAGAATTGCTAGTGAACATACCTTTGCCTGGAACTAAACCATTCGTAGCCGTGCTACGTAACACGATTTACTGTGTTCAGCAAGAACGTGTAGTTTAGTATGTTAACAGAATGTAGGCTATGATATGTAATTTTTCCAGCCTTCTTGCTACTGATGTTCTTAGTATTTTTATTGTGGACGCTCAGATCGGGTTCATTTGATTTTCTTGCACTGAAGTGGATTGAGACATAGCAATGGAACTGCCTGATAAAACTCCATTCATATTGTAAGAAATAATGCTTAAGCAAATGAAACAAGGATTTTTAAGAATGTTTATGCTTACCTGACAACCCCCACTGTCGGCAGCCCTGAGGATGGTTTTCCGTGGTTTCCCATTTTCACACCAGGCAAATGCCGGGGCTGTACCTTAATTAAGGCCACGGCCGCTTCCTTCCACTTCCTAGACCTTTCCTATCCCATCGTCGCCATAAGACATATCTGTGTCGGTGCGACGTAAAGCAAATAGCAACCCTAACGATTTAGCCTATCCGGAAACATTCCGTTTTTTTAAAATAGTCTTCCGATTTTCCGATGTATTTTTACTTCTTCCTATTATTGGCCAATATAACCTCCAGTACGGTCAACACTCTTCCCCTGGGATAAAGGATAAATCCGTATGTGCATGTGGAATTAACGCAACCTTTTTTTCAAGCGTATTTATTTGATGCTTTATTTCGTGAGTGTATCGTGTTTCCCGCTCACCACTAAAGATGGCCGGTAAATCACAGCCTGTTACTTTGACTCCGATATTTTTGTGTCACCGATATATCAGATACGCTGTCACGGAAGTGTCTGTGACAAAATATCGTTTAAGCTGTGTACTTGGATCACGCTCAGAGGGCTATGTTATCCGCTGTACCTCAAGGTCTATATCAGTTCTTCATTTACGTTACCTACGGCAAAATTAAAGGTGTATATCATACATTTTATCATAGTGTATTTATGAGCACAGTAGAAAGAATACCTGCCTAGCAACTCTATATGTCAATAGCTAGCTCATGTTTCATACGTACCGGGCGAGTTGGCCGTGCGGTTAGGGGCGCGTGGCTGTGAGCTTGCATCCGGGAGATAGTGGGTTCGAACTTTCTTCCAACTCCTAGGCCTTTCCTATACCATCGTCGCCATAAGACCTATCTGTGTCGGTGCGACGTAAAGCCAATAGCAAATATATATATAAGGCTACGTGAAATATTAACGTCATGACGAAGTACTACTTTAAGTCCGATTATTAGCCCTTTGGTACCATAACTGAAAGTGAAACAAAATGTCAACATTTTTTAGAGCGTTCACGAGTTATTTGAGGTGGACAACTTTGCTGAATAGTCCTGTATATGGGAGGAATCTTTGTATGAAGTTCATAAATGTATTATTTTTAGTCATTTTATTTTTAAACCTACATTAAGTACTGTAATTAATTGGTATCTCGGAGACACGACACGGGTAATCTTATTCCGCTTGTTGATTTATTGCGCACCATGTTAACATCCGTTTCCTTATGCATTACTAAAACTTCAAATTTCGTCGCCGTAAGACCTATCTGTGTCGGTGCGACGTAAAACAACTAGCAAGGAGAAGAAAACTTCGAATTATAAACGTAAATATTATTTTTCCCACTTCTAATGTCCGGAATGCTTAGTTTCGTTGAAGCTGTAGGCCACGTGTTTTTTTCTTGCGGTTCTGTTCTTTTCCCCCAGTCGAAGTCGTATGTTAATAATGTACGAGATATATTGTGGTAGTTTTACGTATTTTAGCGCATTTGTATTCATTCTTACTTCATAATTTCAATGAGTTGAATGTATTTCAGGGAGTTGTGTCGGAGGCAGTTTCTGGTATTTTCTCTTCACGTTACACTATGGCCACAAACCATAACAAACGTTATCTCCAAGTATTCAGAGATACCTATAAAATTTAAAATTTAATTTCCGTTCATTTTACAGTGTGATAAAGAAAATTATAATGCATTTTGTTCCGTGTGTCGGTGTGATATAAATATTTCCGGTATTCATAAATATGTGTCATAAATGAGAATGATTAAGTACAGTTTCTTGTAACCATATTTATATTTCTTAGTTTAAAATTTCAAGTTTAATGGTCAGCTCGCTCTGCAACTGTAGATCTGTGTACCTTTAATCTTGTCCCTTTTTCACCCAGACCGTGGCGCAATATTCATGACGAAATCCGAGAATTTTAAAATCTTCCTATTTTTGGTTTCTGAAAGTTGGCAGGAATGTTTATGGTTCAGTCGAAGACACATTAAATGGAAAAGGACGGATGTGCCAAAAATATTCATTATTGGCACAATATTTATTATTGAGAACCGGCTACTATCTTCAACAGCCGATGACGTTTCCCCACTAGGCCACTTCATGAGCACGCCCTTCGTGGCCCTTGTCTTTCTTTTGCCGACATGTTCATTTTTTCGAAGTGTCGGACCTCCTTCATTTTCCCTCCGGTTAGTGTTAACAGAGGCCCCCAGGGGCTCTGAACTTGGGAGCGTGCGTTGCCGATCACGGGGCCCATAGCTGAGTTCTGGCATTGCTTACACTTACTTGCGCCAGGCTCCTCACTTTCATCTATTCTATCCGACCTTTATTAGACAAATCTTGTTCTTTTCCTACCCCAACGGTATTAGAGCACTCGACGGGTAGGGAGTCTTTCATTTTCACGCCCTTCGTGGCCCTTGTCTTCTTTGGCCGATACCTTCATTTTTCTAAATGTTGGACCCTTCCATATTTTCTCTCTGATTAGTGTTATATAGAGAATGGTTGCCAAGTTGCACTTACTCTTAAAAAAATACTCACCTCCACGACTCACCTGGAGCCGTATCCACGTATCCCCTGCCTGTCGTAACAAGTGAAAAATGTCCCAGGTGCTCTCAGGGCCCTCAGCTGAGTCCTGGCATTGCTTCCATTTACTTGTGGCAGGCTCCTCACCTCCATCTATCCTATCCGACCTCCTTTGGTCAACACTTGTTCTTTTCCGACCCCAACGGTATTACGTATGGAGGCCTAGGGAGTCTTTAATTTTCATGCCCTTCGTGGCCCTTGTCTTCCTTTGGCCGATACCTTCATTTTTCGAAGTGTCAGACCCCTTCCATCTTTTCTCTCTGATTAGTGTTATATAGACGATGGTTGCCTAGTTGTACTTCCTCTTAAAACAGGAATCACCACCACCACCAGGTGCTCTCAACTTGGGAGCGTGACTGGTCGCCACGGGGCCCCAGGTGAGCCTGGCATTGTTTGCTCTTACTTGTGCCATTCTCTTACATTACTCTTTCCTGTCTGACTTTCTTTGTCCCCCCGTGGGTGGGGGTGGCAGAATTAACGCCCACGATAGCCCCTGCATGTCACAAGAGGCGATTAAAAGGGGCCCCAGGGGCTCTAAACTTGGGAACGTTGGTTCGCGAACATGGGGCCCTTAGCTGAGTTCCGGCTTTGCTTCCACTTACTTGTGCCAAGTTCCTCACTTTCAACTAGACTATCCTATCCGACCTCCCTTGGTCAACTTTTTCTCGGTGGTGGTGGTGGTGGTGGTGGTGGTGGTGGTGGTGGTGGTGGTGATTACTGTCTTAAGATGAAGTACTACTGGCCAACCATCCTCTATAACACTAATTAGAAAGAAAAAATAGGGACCCGACACTTCGAAACATGAAGGTATCGGTCAAAGGAAGACCAGGGCCACGAAGGGCGTCAAAATGAAAGACACCCTAGGCCTCGCAACCTAATACCACCGGGTTCGTAAATGAACAAGAGTTTACCAAGAGATGTCGGATAGGATAGAAGAAAGCGAGGGGCCTGACACAAGTAGTGGAAGCAATGTAAGGACTCATCTAAAGGCCCCTGGTCGCCAACCCACGCTCCCAAGTTTATAGTCCCTGGTGTCCCTTTTAGTCGCCTCTTACGACAGGCAGGGGATACCATGGATGTTATTCTACCACCCCCACCCACAGCGGGATCAACACTTCTTCTTTTCCGACCCTGTAGCTATTAGGTTCGGAGGGCTAGTGAAACTTTAATTTTCACGCCCTTAGTGGCCCTTGTCTATACCGATACCCTCATTTTTCGAAGTGTCGAATGCCTTCCATTTTTTTCTGTCTGATTAATGTTATCTAAAGGATGATTGCCTAGTTGTACTTCCTCTTAAAACAATAATTACCACCACCCGACCTCCTTGGTCAATTCTTGTTCTTTTCTACCCCCGACGTTATCGGGTTTGCGGGGCATGGAGAGTCTTTCATTTTCACGCCCTTCGAGGTCCTTCCCTTTCTTTTGCCGACAGCTTCATTTTTTCTCTCTGATTAGTGTTAACAGGGCATGGTTGCCCAGCTGTACTTCCTCTTAAAACAATAACCACCACAACCACAATACAATCGATGCAAATAATTGGCACCGAGCTCGATAGCTGCAGTCGCTTAGGTGCGGCCAGTATCCAGTAATCGGGAGATAGTGGGTTCGAGTCCCACTGTCGGCAGCCCTGAAGATGGTTTTCCGTGGTTTCCCATTTTCACACCAGGCAAATGCCAGGGCTGTACCTTAATTAAGGCCACGGCCGCTTCCTTCCAATTCATAGGCCTTTCCTATCCCATCGTCGCCATAAGAACTATCTGTGTCGGTGCAACGTAAAGCAAATAGAAAAAAAAAGTTGGCACGTTCGCGCCGTAGTTTATAATACACTGACTGAGCAAACGTCATGGGATAGAGGAGCACTGATGCGCAGGTGTGTTGTCTGCGCACCACACGCCTACTGTGCCAGCGGCAGTTGTATAGGAGACCTTGTGAGCAGTGGCTTTGCATGCGACAGGTGTAAAATGGAACGTCGTCGTGAGCTGACACCGTTCGAACGGGGCATGGTGGTCGGTGCCCGACGGATGGGAAGTGCGATTTCGGAAGTGGTGCGGGAATTCGTGTTTACACGATCAACCGTGTCCAGGGTGTATCGTGAATGGTTGAATGCGGGTGTCACCGTCCACAACAGACGAACGACCGGCCGTCCAGCCACCCTCGATGACCGTGACCGGCGACATCTGAGGCGGATTGTTAATAGTGACAAACGAGCAACCGTGCAACAAATCACGGCCCAATTCAACACAGGCCGTGCTAGACACGTCTCCCAGTGGACAATCCGTAGGAACATGGTTTCTATGGGTTATGGGAGCCGGCGCCGCACACGGGTGCCATTGTTAACCCAACGTCATCGGGCACAACGACGCGCATTTGTCGCCAGTCACCAGGGATGGACACTGGAACAACGGCGTAACGTGATATGATCGGACGAATCACGATTTCAACTGCACCATGCCGATAGGAGGCACCGTGTATGGCGCAGACCACATGAAGCGATGGATCCCGCCTGCCTCGAAGGTGTGGTCCAGGGCGCTGGTGTCTCTGTTATGGTCTGGGGTGCATTTTCCTGGTATGGAATGGGCCCCCTAGTTGTTCTAGAAGAGACTTTGAATGGTACGCGTATGTTGAGCTGCTCGGAGACCATCTCCACTCATTTTTGGCCTTCCAGCGCCCAGACGGTTCTGCGGTGTTTCAAAATGATAACGCGCCGCCACATCGCTCCCAGGTCGCCCGGGAATGGTTCCAGGAACATGCAGCGGAGGTCCAACGACTGCCATGGCCACCCAGGAGCCCCGATATGAACCCTATCGAGCATATCTGGAATGTCCTGGAACGCAGGCTCCGTACCATGGGTCCTGCACCCACGAACAGACCAGCATTGGCGGCCGCTCTGCAAACGATTTTTGTCAGCTGCGTCCAGAGCAGTGTTGCCAACTTAGCGGATTTTCCGCTAAATTTGGCGGAATTAGAAGACTGTCGACGGAGAAATATAGACTACCATTTAGCGGACAGCGGATTTTTTGGCGGAATTCTAGATTTATTATAGCGGAATTTAGTGTTTTATCTATTTTACGCTTTTTTAAATTTGTACTCCAGTCTGTCTCTGAGCTATTCGGTATTTCTTGCCAGGAGCTTGCAGTCACACGAGGAAAACATGTTATTTGATTTGATGTTTATCATAAATTTGTAATGCGTGGGGAAAGGGTACTTATCTCTTAGTTGACGAATGACGACAGATAATGAAACTGTGAGAGAGTAGCATTTATATTTATGCTATGAAGGAAGACCGTTTAATGAACTGGCCTGTTCTGTGTGTGGCCCGTGAAGTAGGGGATTCACCTAGTTTGTACCCGGCACTAACACGCCTACAAGTTTTAGCTCGCCGACTCGCAGGTGGGGGGTCAATCCCAGTGAAACTCACAGATCAGGTGTGTGCAGATATTTACTTTTATTATTATTATTATTATTATTATTATTATTATTATTATTATTATATCGATTTTGGCCAGCTTTGGATCACGTAAATAATTCCTCTTGATTTAAATTTTCTTTGGCGCCAGTACTCCTTCATCCTCCTGCTTCCTGCTTCTTTCCTTTCAGCCGTCCATTGTTGTTTCTTCTTGGTCGCTGTTTCTGGCTCTAGGAAACCCTTAAATGTGTGTAACTTTTTTCTGAAGGTGGTTCTATTGTGGATGTCTTGATGTTTGATGTTCACTTCTTGCAAATCTTTCTTCGTGTTAATAAAAAAATTTCATAAGAGTTGCCTCTTCCTATTGGGCTTATTGAAGTGGTTAAAGATTTTCTTAGCAAGTCTGTCATCAGGCATTCTTGAAATATGTCCAAAAAATTTAACTCTTCGCTTTCGAATGACATCTGAAATTATTATTATTATTATTATTATTATTATTATTATTATTGTTGTTGTTGTTGTTGTTGTTGTTCATTATTTGAGATCGGATTTCTTGGCGGAAATTTAGTAGTATTTAGCGGATCTTGAAAATATAAGTTGGCAACACTGGTCCAGAGGACTACCAGGGACTTGTCGACTCACTTCCACGGCGTCGCACTGCAGTTCGCAGGGCCAGAGGAGGCCCCACGCGCTATTAGGTGACTATCCCATGACATTTGCTAAGTCAGCGTATTATTCCCCCCACCCGCCACCCTCCCTGCCGTAAATGGAATGATTCCGTCTCGTCCTTTTAATAGGGTTGACAGTGTATTTCCGGTTGCTTATTATCCTATATATATTTGTGTTCCACAACTTACTGCTTTCGCCCCTAAGGGCGCAGGGCATATCCTGTCCAGTCCTGATGGAAGAACAAAACTGGCCATCACACAACAGAACATCAACGTCTGGAAAGAAGATATCGTCGGAAATAGCTTCAAAGCCCAAAATGAGGCTGATGAGCTAAAAGCTCACGGTACCGGCCCCGTTGGTACCAACGAGAGGGTCCTGCTGCTGCTGCTGCTGCTGCTGCTGCTGAGCTGGGTTCACACGGTGCGAGTGGACTAGCATGATGCGTGCGCATCTTCTGGCCAGCTACTCGCATGTAATGGGTATTCACACGACGTTGTACTCACGTCTGAATTAAGATGGCGGACCTCGTAAGGGAAAGGATATCAGCTGTTGCTGATATGTGAATTGCCGAGTTAGTAAATAGTGTTGGAAAAATAAATATAAAGGAAAATGTAATGTAAGCTCGAGAGTGGATTGCATGACGTATTGCATTCGGTGCGTCGACACATTTTTTACGTGAATTTCTTTTTTTCGCTAGTTGTTTTACGTCGCACCGACACAGATAGGTCTTATGGCGACGATGGGATAGGGAAGGGCTAGGAGTGGGAAGGAAGCGGCCGTGGCCTTAATTGGGGTACAGCCCCAGCATTTGCCTCGTGTGAAAATGGGAAACCACGGAAAACCATTTTCAGGGCTGCCGACAGTGGGGTTCGAACCTACTATCTCGCGAATACTGGATACTGGCCGCACTTAAGCGACTGCAGCTATCGAGCTCAGTACGTGAAGTTCTAGAGGGGGATGAAAACACATTGAAAAATCACACTACGACTCACAGCTATCCAGTTTGATCAGCTTCTACGGATGATTAAAGTACAAATACAGAAACGCAACACAAATATGAGAGCGGCTTCAACTGTCCGTCTGAAACTCCAGGTTACCCTACGGTACTTGGCGACTTATGACTGTCTCAGATCTTTGGAAACTTTATATCGAGACTACAATATCCACGTTTGTGTCGGCTGTGTTGGATGCGATCTATGATGCACTGAAAGAATGCATCATAGTGCGTTCGCATGTATCAATTATTAAGTGTCGAAGAATATAATACATTGTTAAACATTCACTCAGCCCGGTAATATTGAATGGTTTACAGTGTAGGTATTATATTCTTTGACCCTTTAATAAATGATAGACGACAATGGAGTAATAAATAAATACCGGCAAATAAATAAATAAATAAATAAATATCACACTCTTACCAAGTTGGTGAAATTGTTTCTCGTATTCATTACTCCATTCAGTAATCTATCAGCGATGTTAAACCATTACATTGTCGGTGAATAAATTTCTTCGGGTGATGTGCCTGACTTGTTGGATTTCTTAATTTTTAATAGTAGTTCTCTGTACGTGCTACGAATGTTTTTAGTTTTTGTTGATTCTTCGACGCCTACCCCAGGAATATTCATTTTTTCAGCAATCCGTAGCAACGCTGAATCCCTGGCATCTTTTATTTTATAACTGGGAAACCTAGCATTCCACAACACTTCTTCAGATTCGTATAATTGTACTACTATTAAAAACTAGCAAATGTACCCGTGCTTCGCTACGGCGTTCAACATTGTATTCGAATATCGAAGTAAACAGTGTACATGCAGTAAATAAGATTGTTTTAAAATTGCATCTCTCTTAGCGTTATGCGAGAAAGAGCATGGGGATGTCCCCATACGTTGTTTCCAATGTAAAGTGTTTGTTACGGATTTGTGATATAACGGCAGGCTCACTTGCCTACTGCCATTCACAATCGAGTTGGGAAGTTTACATTATAATTGGAGGCATTGCCTACTGCGCGGTCACAATCAAGTTGGGAGTGTTCGTTACAATGGCAGGCCCCATTTCCTACTCCCAAACAGACTACAGTCGAGGAGATTTTATTATAATGGCAGGCAAATTCCCTACCACCATTCAAAATTGAGTTGTGCCGTTATTATTATAATGTCAGGCCGATTTTCCTACTGAAAGCCAGCTTACTGCCAGTCACACCAAGTTGGTGAGTTTCCATCAAAATAGCAGGCCACTATGCCTAATGCTAGTCACATTTTAGATGAGGACATTTGTTTATAATGGCGGGCAACCTTGCCTTCTGCCAAACACAATCGGGTAGGGAAGTTTTACACAAAACTGCATGCTCACTTGCCTTCTGCAAGTCAAATCGAGAAGCGAACTATTCATTACAATTGTAGACCTTCCTTACTAATGACAGTTACACAGGAATTGGAGAAGGGCCCTTTTATACAGCCAGTCAAAGTCGGTGTGGGAGGTACTGATTACATTAGCAGACCCACCCTTTCTCGATCGCTACAAATCGACATCAGTGAATATATATAGATCGACATACGAAAGTATATGCGTGGTTACAATATTGAAGACCTTGATTTACAGATTAAGTGCTACTAAACGTACGTCATATCGACAAAGAATTATACTATAAGACACGCCGGATTTAGTGCCCTAAATGGCTGGTCCTATGATATGTCATCTATTCTAGGGTCAGACTGAGTTAGAAACGTGGAACAGGGTAACGTTTTTGTAAGATTATCTCACATTACATTACTTTTCGGATAATTATGTGACAGCTACATACATAGCATTTGGCTCACATATGGCTACTGGGTGGGCCAATTTTCGTGAAGAGTTTGAAGATTCTGTATTTCATGTAAGTAATCGAAAGTATGAATATATTATGCTTGTGAAAATTCCAAACTGACTTAACATCGATTAATAGAGAAAAATCAAGCGTAAAAGGGATACAGATATGGCAAAAAGTCATAAGACCAAGGTTGTAGATCATTCCAAATTGAACGGAGATTGTGCAATCTGTTATGTGATAGGAATTTCCGAAGGTCTGCACCATCATTAAAATTGCCTGCATATTTTGATATTCTTCGGGGATAAAAAGTGAAAAATGTAATAATCTAGGATGTTTTCCGTTCGTTACAGGCTAAAACGTATAATTTTGTCAAATTTCAATTATCTTCTTTTTTTCTTCTGGCAGATTATGCCGCAATCTGGATTTTGGGCAAGGCGGTTAAAAATTAGGACTTTCAGGAAACTAAACAAAAAATTGTGCAGATGGTCATTATTACCCCTTTAATGGAAAGCTGTACGAAAATTTCGCCAAAATAGTCAGTGTAGTGGCACACAGTCGTTACGATTTGATTTATATAAATAAGGAATCTGCTCCATGTAAAACACCTTTGTGGCTATGTCCGCTGGACTTAACCTGCAAAACTGACCATTCATGGTATCTCCCTTATTAATCCTCCTGACGAAAAAATGCACATGAAAAAAAGGTTTAGAGGTGGAATTCCATCACGTTTGGTCGATTTCCAGTCAGGTTGGTCTTGTTCTGTATATATTGTGGAAGAGTAAAATCACCATTTCGGTTCCCTATAAACCGCCAGTCCATTCCGGAACATGAAATGTTATTTACGTTTAATACCTACCTTTGGACAGGTGGATGCTAAATATAAATTTTGGTTCGAATGTCTTCCAGTAGTTTTCCAGTTGTAAGGAATACGCTTTACACGCACCCGGTCGTGAGTTAAGTCCGATGGGACTTGTACAGAAAAACGGTCCGTTAATGATATCTCCCTTATTAATCCTCGTATCGAAATGATGCACATGAGAAAAAAGGTTTAGAAATTAATTTCTACCAAGGCAGGTAGATTTAAATTAACGTTGGTTGTGTATATTTTGTGGAAGTGAAAAATCCAGTTTCTGTTTCGTATAAACCCCCAGTCAGTTCAGGGATTTAGAAACAATATTTGCCCTAAAACCTGTCAAGGACAGGCGTATTCTAAATATGAGTCTTGGTGGAAATACATCCAGTAGTTTGTAGCACTCGCGTACATACGGCGTAATTAAGGAAGAAAATAATACAGTTAAGAAAGTTGAAACTAATAGAAAATGTATTATAACTGAGGACAGCCGGATAACAACAAATATGTAAATGCCAAGTGAATGTATTGGAAAATCAAATGCCCCTCAATAAATTATGCTAGTGTGAGTTATGGATATAATAAAGCAGTGACAGAGGAGAAATTTAGGTCCAGTGATTCCTATGTAAACAAATAATAATAAGATGACTAATGGTGTTATTACTTAATCTATTCGAGGGCGGTTATAACAACCAACGATATTCCGCCAATATCCCGCAGGTAGGCCGATTGACGCCTATCTTGTCTTCTACCCAAGGAACAACCACGAATTTAAAAGCATGATGAGAAAAATGGCAATACGTTACTTCCCTGCTGGCATGCAGTCAGAAACTTTGCCATGGCAACCTGTAGGTTCGTTGTCGGTCTGTCTGTCACTCAATGCAGAGCATGATACCAGCGGACAATTGTAAATTTCTCCGTCATGTGAAGAGTAAGGTAAATTATGAACATAACGAAAGTTGTTTATAATGACGAGACGTTTCCCGTACGGTGAACGAAGTTTACAGAAAATCAATAGTATAAGAGACAATGGAGGAAAACCATTCTGGTTTTCCTATAAACCCCCCGTCTTTTCAAAGATTTTAAAATGATATGCATATCGAAACCTTCCCCGGGATGAGTATACTCTAAATATGAAGTTTGGTTGAGATCTATCTAGCCGTTTCGACGTGATGGTGGAAAAACCATTCTGATTTTCCTATAAACCCCCCGTATATTCAAAGATTTTAAAATGATATACATATCGAAACCTTCCCCGGGATGAGTATACTCTAAATATGCAGTTTGGTTGAGATCTATCCAGCCGTTTCGACGTGATGGTGGAAAAACCATTCTGATTTTCCTATAAACCCCCCGTCTATTCAAATATTTTAAAATGATATGCATGTCGAACCTTCCCCGGGATGAGTATACTCTAAATATGAAGTTTGGTTGAGATCTATCTAGCCGTTTCGACGTGATGGTGGAAAAACCACTCTGGTTTTCCTATAAACCCCCCGTATATTCAAAGATTTTAAAATGGTATGCATATCAAAACCTTCCCTGGGATGAGTATACTCTAAATATTAAGTTTGGTCGAGATCTATCCAGCCGTTTCGACGTGATGGTGGAAAAACCATTCTGGTTTTCCTATAAACCCCCCGTCTATTCAAAGATTTTAAAATGATATGCATATCGAAACCTTCCCCGGGATGGGTATGCTCTAAATATGAAGTTTGGTTGAAATCTACCCAGCCGTTTCGACGTGATGTTGGAACAGACAAACAAACAGACAGACAAACAAACAAACAGACAAACAAACAGACACGAAACGTAAAAACCACCGATTCGGTCTTGAGTTGACCTAAAACGGATAAATATCTGAAAAATTGGCAAAACAAAAGAAATTACAGACAGCGGACCCCCTACAATTTTATTTATATAGATGAAGAAATCCAACAAGTCAGGCACATCACCCGAAGACATTTATTCACCGACAATGTAATGGTTTAACATCGCTGATAGATTCCTGAATGGAGTAATGAATACGAGAAACAAGTTCACCAACTTGGTAAGAGTGTGATATTTATTTATTTATTTATTTATTTATTTATTTATTTGCCGGTATTTATTTATTACTCCATTGTCGTCTATCATTTATTAAAGGGTCAAAGAATATAATACCTACACTGTAAACCATTCAAATATTACCGGGCTGAGTGAATGTTTAACAATGTATTATATTCTTCGACACTTAATAATTGATACATGCGAACGCACTATGATGCATTCTTTCAGTGCATCATAGATCGCATCCAACACAGCCGACACAAACGTGGATATTGTAGTCTCGATATAAAGTTTCCAAAGATCTGAGACAGTCATAAGTCGCCAAGTACCGTAGGGTAACCTGGAGTTTCAGACGGGCAGTTGAAGCCGCTCTCATATTTGTGTTGCGTTTCTGTATTTGTACTTTAATCATCCGTAGAAGCTGATCAAACTGGATAGCTGTGAGTCGTAGTGTGATTTTTCAATGTGTTTTCATCCCCCTCTAGAACTTCACGTACCGAGCTCGATAGCTGCAGTCGCTTAAGTGCGGCCAGTATCCAGTATTCGCGAGATAGTAGGTTCGAACCCCACTGTCGGCAGCCCTGAAAATGGTTTTCCGTGGTTTCCCATTTTCACACCAGGCAAATGCTGGGGCTGTACCTTAATTAAGGCCACGGCCGCTTCCTTCCCACTCCTAGCCCTTCCCTATCCCATCGTCGCCATAAGACCTATCTGTGTCGGTGTGACGTAAAACAACTAGCAAAGAAAAAACTTCACGTAAAAAATGTGTCGACGCACCGAATGCAATACGTCATGCAATCCACTCTCGCGCTCACATTACATTTTCCTTTATATTTATTTTTCCAACACTATTTACTAACTCGGCAATTAATATATCAGCAACAGCTGATATCCTTTCCCTTACGAGGTCCGCCATCTTAATTCAGACGCGAGTACAACGTCGTGTGAATACCCATTACATGCGAGTAGCTGGCCAGAAGATGCGCACGCATCATGCTAGTCCACTCGCACCGTGCGAAAGGAATACTACCGGCGGTAAATGCGCGATCTGCCTCGTTTTCTGAGCCCAACTTGTCAGGTTCCATACTGCCTCAGTCCGCTAGTATTTGAAGGTACTCATATACGTCAGCCTCGTGTCGGTAGATTTACT
The DNA here is from genome assembly GCF_040414725.1 of Anabrus simplex. Lineage (NCBI taxonomy): Eukaryota > Metazoa > Arthropoda > Insecta > Orthoptera > Tettigoniidae > Anabrus > Anabrus simplex. Next base: position 828,875,712 of record NC_090265.1, read on the forward strand.
GGCACGTTAAAAACACCTGCGGGACAAAATTCCGGCACCTTGGCGTCTCTGTAAAAGTAGTTAGTAACTCACTTTCCTCATCTTGTCCCAGCTATTTCTAGGGCCACTGGAGCCGCCCAGGCTCATTTTGGTTCTGGCCGGGGGTTTAAGACCAGATGCCCTTTCCGACGCCACGTGATTCTTGAGATTAAAATCTCAACCCAGGATTGACCGGGATTCGAGCCTCAGCCTTCCACGTGGGAAATCAGCACCTAAGCCACTAAGCTAATCACGCCCCCTGTAAAAGTAGTTAGTGGGACGTAAAATTATTATTAGTATTATTATTATTTATCGAAATTTATTTTATTAACGTTTCAATATACAGTACTAAACTGCTGACCATTAAAAGCGACGCACTTGAATGTTTTTTTTGTTTTTTTTGTTTTTTTGCTATTTTGTTTAACGTCGCACCGACACAGATATGTCTTATGATGACGATGGGATAGGAAAGGTCTAGGAAGTGGAAGGAAGCGGCCGTGGCCTTAATTAAGGTACAGCCCCGGCATTTGCCTGGTGTGAAAATGGGAAACCACGGAAAACCATCTTCAGGGCTGTTGACAGTGGGGCTCGAACCCACTATCTCCCGATTACTGGATACTGGCCGCACTTAAGCGACTGCAGCTATCGAGCTCGGTGACTTGAATGTTTTCGAAGAATATCTATTTAATGAACCCGCGTAGTTGTGAGCTTGCATGCGGGAGATGGTGAGTTCGAATCCTACTGTCGGCAGCCATGAAGACGGTTTTCTATGGTTTCCCATTTTCACACGAGGTAAATGCTGAAACCCTTAATTAAGGCCACGAACGCTTCCTTCCCTATCTGATCCCTTTCCCATCCTTCCATCGCCGAAAAACATCGATGTGTTAATGCGACGTTAAACCATTAATAAAAAATAAAATAATGAGCACAAAATTGTTATAAATTCTTCTTCTTCTTATTCCTTCACTGGGTTTTTCACAACATGGTAGGATCGCTGGTGCGAACTATGTCGTACACGTGTATATCGCCTTGTTTTACGACCGGATAATCCCTCCGAGGGTGAGGGCGGTAGAATAACACCATGGTATCCCCTGCCACAGAGGCGGACGCCAAGCCTAAACTGCCGGATATAAAGAAATGAAATTTTGGGGATACATTTATATTACAGTGTAGTTGTTCACTCAGGAAGGATTTTTGGATATTCCCCGACTTTGCATACCGATTTTCATTATGATAGGACCACTAATAACATAAATATTTGAGAATTACATTTTAGGCCTTTCCCTAAACTACCATTTATCTCAGCATGAATAAAATTGTCCGCCTCTGTGGTGTAGTGATTAGTGTGATTAGCTGCCACCCCCGGAGGCCCGAGTTCGATTTCCGGCTTTGCCACGCGATTTGAAAAGTGGTACGAGGGCTGGAACTGGGTCCATTCAGCCTCGGGAGGTCAACTGAGTAGAAGGGGGTTCGATTTCCTCCTCAGCCATCCTGGGAGTGTTTTTCTGTGGTTTCCCACTCCTCCATGAAAATGCCGGGATGGTACCTAACTTAAGGCCACGGCCGCTTCCTTCCCTCTTCCTTGTCTATCCCTTCCAAACTTCCCATCCCCCCACAAGGCCCCTGTTCAGCATAGCAGGTGAGGCCGCCTGGGCGAGGTACTGGTCATCCTCCCCAGTTGTATCCCCCGACCCAGAGTCTGAAGCTCCAGGACACTGCCCTTGAGGCGGTAGAGGTGGGATCCCTCGCTGAGTCCGACGGAAAAGCCAACCCTGGTCCCTGACATTGCATACCGATTTTCATTAAATTCTCTTCAGCCGTTTTCTCGTGATGCTTGTACATACAGACAGACAGACATTACGGAAAATTAAAAAGTGCATTTCCTAGTTGCTGTGGACACGACCTATACAGAAATACCATCCTTCTTAAATTCTGTGCACTGTAGAGACGAAACTCTTTATTTTATATACCGTATATACTAACCATGAGCCTCTAATGGCTGAACATTAACCTTACATGAATGGAATCATTTTAAAATTAATATATGTACTATTATTTGGTCCTAGTAAAATATATTGGCTTTTCATTTAGTTTAGTTTGCTGTATTCGCATTACTTTAATATGTGGTGTCATTACAATAAGGTGTAAACCTAACCTTCGTCTGAAATTACCTAACATTTGTTATGAACAGACGGTCTTACATTCATTAACTTGTGGTTAGGGACTCAAAAATGCATTTTATTTCAAATGACTACAATTACTTTAATCGGGACATTTTATCTTATTTTATAGACCAACGCATTCCAGTTTCCAATGACTTTCTCGAACATTGTGTAACGTTTGTTACTAGTCTCAATATTTCCGCTTATACCACTGCCAACGCTATAAAAATCGGTAGTATAATACTACAATCCACATTTCGGTAGTTACTAGCAAGTGACTTATTACTAGTACTTCCGCAGTACAAAACGTATATTACTACTTTATAACCAATTTCAAACCGAAGATTCGATAGTCACGCTTCACGATCGGTAGTCTACCGATAGTTTAAAACATTTCATATTCCCATCACTACTACAAGTTAAGAACCTACAGCAACAATGGCAGGCTGCCGTTCTCTTATTGCACTCGTCACTTTGTTCACAAAAAATTAGCCACCGTATTATAGCCCGTCTTAAAAAACAATATTATGCATTCCGCAGCACGAACAAAGATCACGGTAAGATGAAACGGCGTAAAATTAGGTCAGAGCACAATAAATAATTCGCTTTGAAAGCACGACCTTACGGGATTAAGGTCTTACCAGGCAGCAAACACGACCTTGGTTTAGGGGTTCAGCTTCGCTAGAGGTGTGGTAATGTCAAAAAATATCGCCAGAACATGCTTTCCCTTATGGTCACTGCCGAGGGCAAATTCCTAAGATACCGTACGAGGGGTGGTAAACGTAGGTAGTCACCACTCATGATGATGATGATGATTCGTGTAATGGAAACCTGCCTAAAACTAGGGTAGGCTTAACCATATTGGAAACTGAATCAGTGTTTCCATTAGTGGCCTAATGTATGACATTAGAATATTTTTCTTGAATATAAAAACCAATATAACGTAAGCAACATAAAATTGTTTACAGAATATTCCAATTATAACAAGTGTTTGATGACTGTCAGTAACTTCAATTTATGAAATAATCTGGTATGATATTAAACAAGTGAACATAAACCTTTTCAGAATTCCATGTGACCCCCCCTCCCTTTTTGCGGGCGCCCATATCTGTAAAACCATCTATCACCTTCTCCAGTTTTAACGCCTTAGCAGCGTCCGAAAATTACCTAACTCCACGTTTTAAGGGGACTTAACATCTAGGAGGAGAACTTTGCCACCTCCCCCCCCCCCCCCTCCAAAGTCGGCGCCGCTGGTTTACATCGTTGAAAAAGTAAATCGGTGGAGACACTGCCGTTAACTTGAAAGGCGTGAAAACGTCTGATTTGGTGATGCTGGTGTTAATACTGTAGGCACAGCAGATGCCTCCCCGACCGACCGAACAGTAGTACCGATGCTATCGTCCTACAGACGTGCCAACTCCCCGATTTAAGCGGGAGACTCCCTATTTTTTGGCCCTTCCTCCCTCCCTCCTGATCGCAGAGACTTATATCCCGATTTTGAGAAGTAGCTGGAGAGAATTGATGTTCAATGGGCACTGGCAAGACATATGCAATCAGCTGGTGGTGTTCTTAAATATGACAGAATCTCTTCTTTTTCTTCGCTATTTGCTTTACGTCGCACCGGCACAGGTAGGTCTTATGGCGACGATGGGATAGGAAAGGCCTAGGAATGGGAAGGAAGCGGCCGTGGCCTTAAGCCTGGTGTAAAAATGGGAAACCACGGAAAACCATCTTCAGGGCTGCCGACAGTGGGGTTCGAACCCATTATCTCCCGGATGCAAGCTCACAGCTGCGCGACCCTAACTGCACGGCCAACTCCCCCGGTGATAGAATCTCTAACGTAATGATTTTTATTTTATCACTAGCAAGATACCCGTGCTTCGCTACGGTATTATACTGAAATTTATAATTGAATGCTTAACATTTTATATATAATCCGCCAAAATTCGCAATCTGACGGCAAAGTTCCTCCCATTCTTCAATCTTTCTTTCCAGCAATCGATTTCGCACTTCCCGGACTAGCTCCAGGTATTCCGCCCGGTCAGTTGGGTAACTAAATCTTTGCCACCTTTTCCTGTAAGCATTTTTAATATGGACAAATCCGTGAGGAGATCCGGCGTGGTGTCGTCTTGGGTGTCATGGCGGTACTGAAGCCGCGGCCGGACTGTGTCCGTAGTCATTACCCGGTCAGGACCCGTTTCCAGCGCGGTCCGCACATTTTAACGACGGTCCAGAAAATTATTATTGTTATTATTAGGGTGGGTGATATTAGTTGAATTTAGGTTGTTATTATTATTATTATCATCATTATTATTGATGTTCTGGACGCCGCAGCAAGATGGAAGACCGCTACTGGCGGTAAATTACAACTGCTGCCATTGGCATTGCTGACAATGTGACCAGCGTCATTGCTGACAATGTGACCAGCATCATTGTCGCTCGTTGGCAAGTGCACGGGATTTCTGGCGATACGAACGATATACTTCCGTGCATTATTGGCCTTATTATACAGGTGAACAATTGCACGGTCAATATCATTCTTATCGTTTATTTCAAATGTTTTTAAACTTTTATTTATGTGCCAGGATAATCTACTGTAATCTAACTTTAAGTTCTCCAAAGGAAAAAATGGCTCTTGAAAACGAACCCAGGAAAGATTAAAAATTATCGGTTTATGATCAGAATCAAATACATTGTGAACAGTAAAATCAATTGGTCTCAACTCCTTTTCCACCCCACCGCCGTTAAGTTGATTCCCCCCTCCAAGAAAGTATGCGTGTTTCTGTATGCTTAAAGGAGATTCCAAATACCAATGTTCACGTCTGTTAGCTTCAGTTTTGAGATATAAGTTACCCCACCAAAAGAATTCATTTTTTCAATTCCTTTCACCCCCCCCCCCCCAATTAAGTGAATTTTCAGGGAAAAATAATCGTTTCTTTATTACTAAAGGGTCTTCTAAATACCATTTATCACGACTGTAACATCTTCAGTTCTTGAGATATGTGTCCTCAAACTCCTTTTCACCCCCACCCACCAAGATGACTTTCCCCCAAAAGTGCGTTTTTCTTTGTTTTTAATGGAGATCCAAATACCAACTTTCACGTCTGTAACACTTAAGTTTTTATTAGATGTAAGCATCGGCATACCATTAATGAAATTATTTTTTCAAATCCTTCACGCCAGCCCCCACCTTCATTGGATTTTCCGAAATCAAAGGAATACCTGTTTCTTTATTTTTAAAGCAGATTCCACATACCAATTTTCACGTCTGCAACATCTTTCGTTTTTGAGATAATAGTATCTTCATACAAATAATTTAAATAATTTTCAATTCTACCCCCACACCCCCTTTAAGTGGATTTTTCGAAAACAAAAAATACGTATTTCTGTATTTTTAAAGGAGATTCTAAATACCAAATTTCACGTCTGTAACATCTTCAGTTATTGAGATATCGGTATCCTAATAAAAATAATTCAACCCCATTTTCAGTCATTTTACCCCCACCCAAGTGTTTTTTCCGAAAACAAAAAAATACATGTTTCTTTATTTTAACAGAGATAAAAAATACCATTGTTCACTTCTGCAACATGTTAAATTTTGAGATATACTGTAGACACTCTTATTTTAAAATGTCACCCCCTTTTTAGTTCCCTTTAAGTGGAGTTTCCGAAAACAAATCACCTATGTTTCTTTACTTTTACAGGAGATTCTAAATACCAATTTTTACATCTGTAAACTTTTAAAGTTTTGAGATATAGATACATTCATTTTAAAAATTCGCCCCCCCCCCCTTTTCACCCCCTTAGCGACGGAATATCCAAAAACCCTCCCTTAGCGAGCACCTACATTGTAATATAAATGTGTCCTCAAAGTTTCATTTCGTTACGTCGAGTAGTTTTGGCTTGGCGATGATGAATCAGTCAGTCAGTCAGTCAGGACATGTTATTTTATATACATAGGGTGTATAGATTTTCATGTAGCAATGCCGCTGTGAGAGTATTTTTAGTGTATTTACAAGGGCAAATCTCAATTCAGATAAAGCTTCCGGAAAAAGATTTCTGAAAAAAAAAAGTTCAACAAGGCCAGTGCTTTGAGCATAAATCTGGTTCAGGAAGGTATGAAGAGGCAGAGAAAGATATGAAGGCAGTTACAATGAAGAGTCATGTATTCAAAGCCCAGATACATGGCAGTATTTCAGTAAACTATTTATAAAATGCATGCAGTGTTTCAGTCTTCTTCTTTTCCCACACCTGTGGGGTCGCAGGTGCGAACTGCGTCGCGCATGTGGTTTTGGCCCTGTTTTAGCCGGATACCCTTCCTGACGCCAACCCTATATGCGTCTTTCTGTGGTGGTTGGTAGTACATTGTGTTGTGTGAATATGAAGAGGAGAGTGTTGGGATGGACACCAAACCCCCAGTCCCCGAGCCAGAAGAATTAATCAGAAGCGAGTAAAATCCCCCACCCGGCCGGGAATCGAACCCGGGACCCTCTAAATCGAAGGCCAGTACGCTGACCATTCAGCCAAGGAGTCGGACACATGCAGTATTTCAGTATTTATAAACTAATTAATTAATTAATTAATAAGTGAGTAGTCCCATTTCTCTTCGGGGTCGGATATGAGTTGAATCTGTCGTGGTAGGTTTTTATGACCGGATGCCCCCTGTAGGTGGGGGTGGTAGAATAACACCCACGGTATCCCCTGTCTGCCGTAAGAGGCGACTAAAGGAGGATCCAGGGGCTCTCAACGTGGAAGCGGTGGTGAACACGAGGCCCTTAGCTGAGTCCTGGCATTGCTTCCGCTTATTTGCGGCAGGTTCCTCACTTTCACCTATCCTATCCGAGCTTCCTTGGTCAACTCTTGTTCTTTTCCGATCCCGACGGTATTACATCACTCGAGGCCTAGAGAGTCTTTCATTTTCACGCCCTTTGTGATCCTTATCTTCCTTTGGCCGACCCTTCCATTTTTCTCTCTGATTATTAATAGTGTTATATAGAGGATGGTTGCCTAGTTATTCTTACAATAAAACAATAATCACCACCACCACCACAATGACAGGATGCCTTCCCTGTGAGAAGGTTCCTGACTCGCTTACTTACTTTTAGAAATTTATATAAATCTGCATTTAAATGAAAAATATGAAAATTACTATTCGTTAAATAAAATACTCAATCGTTGGACCTTGTACTCACACTTTGGTTCTTACCTGATTGCTTACACATACGTTATTTGAAGGGCGCCAGCTACACCTCAGTGCAGCAATAAGAGAATGAGATTCTTGAATACCTCCAGGGTGTGGGGTAATAAGCTTACTTTTGACAACATACCATATAAGTTCTGGGAAAAGGAGATTGGCGTTCGGTTTCCCCATTTAATTTGAGGTTATATGATTCTACTCTTAAAATGAAACAATAAATTAATTTGATAGAACAAAATATATTCTTGAAATAATTTAAATACAATAGTAAAAACACTGTTAAGATAAGACAGACGAGAATATAAAATTATGGCATTGCAAGTGAATGAAACTCGGCATTAAATTTGAATTCCAATTATACACGAAATTTATCCCTCACTGGTTCACTTGACTGTACCTTCAACACTTTGAGTGTAATTACGACGTATTCCTTTGATCTGGTGTTCACTGTAGATGTATCAAGCCTAATTTGGTGATGTATCCTTTTCGTTTCACTGACGACTAAGTATCCACGTGACTGCTTCTTCTCCATCCAGATGACTTCTTGGTAAGTCTGTACTGTATGACTTCATGGCAAGCATATCCTCCCAGTTGACTCCCTCACTGTTCACCTTCCGTTTAACTAATGACTAATGACCGACTGAGGCCTCCCCTTCCCGTAGACTGAAGCTATAAGACGTTGGTCCTAGTATTTATAACCATTGGTTGACACACCTACGCTATCTTCAGAAATACCTATGATCTACTCCCACCCTGCTCAAACTGTTTAACACTATGGCGAAATCGCCTGCGGCACCCTGGGTTACTCAAACAAAGTGAGCTCACCGCTAAATACGCACGATGACAGAGCGATGACTCGGCAGTTACTCCAGCAGTATTTCGCAATGTTACAAGTTATTGCACACACTACATCCACAACTGATATACATGTACATGATATATATTGTACATGTTTTTAGTGTTAATCTACACACACGTATATATACATACATTTAACTACAATCACGCAAGCGACAAGCATTGCAGAATTGAACTGAATAATAATAATAATAATAATAATAATAATAATAATAATAATAATAATAATAATAATAATAATAATAATAATAATATCATCACAGATGAAACAATACTAATAATAAAAATACAGATATCACCCTGTAACGGGATTTGAACCGTTACACCTAACGTCAACCTCATCAGAGGAGTTCATGAGATGAAATGAATGACGTGATATATTATGATAGGAAGGGGGAGGGTGAGTAGTAAGTTATAATGTGTTCAATATTCTTCAAAGTTACGTCGTCAGTGATGTCGGGATATGCCGCAAGAAACATCTACTGATTTTTTATTTTTGAAAGTTGGCACGTCTGCGGTCCACTTCAACGGGCGCACTCGACGTGCTCACGCTGGAAGCCGCCCGTTGGATCTTGGCACCACAGGCATATCTGTGCTTCGGTTTCATTTTGTAAGAAATTCGGTCGTTTATCATTGGTGGAGTAATCGGACGTTTTCGCTTTCTTTTTTTTTCCTTTCAAAAAGCGGAACAATATGAAAATGAATCGAAAATTTCACAAAACATATTTTCAAGGGGACGTCCGTCGGTAACGGCGTCACCAACTGAAATTATTTAAGCCGTTTTTGTAGGATATTATATAGGCTTCCAAACGACACTTTATTTTCCGAAGATTTTTTTAATGCTCTCTGAGCGAATTTCAATAGATATAAAGGTTGAGTCTAACCAGCTTTCGTGCCGTAATATAATAAAACTTTCATCAAAGGAAGAATAATTACACACGTATTACAATGAAACAGAAGATTAGTGTGATTTTACAATTAAAATGTCATTTAGTATTTGACTAAACACTAACAAAGTAAACGACAGTATAGATAGAATTACACAAACACATTTACTGAGTGAGAGTGCCAGACTGACGAATGCATAGAGAAGGCGGGTGAATCATCTCTCAGTGTCTATGACCTTGGCAAAAATACGCGGTGCCCCTGCTATGTGTGCTACCTTTCAACACAGCACATGCTACACGTTGCTCCGCGAGTCTCCACTACTTGCTGTGACGCTGTACGAATCGGTTAGCCGCAACGAACGACATTTTGTGCTTATTTTTCTGAATAATTAAAATAAAGGAAGGAACTAAATAAAGAAACAATAGATATTGTACAAATTGCGTTTTTTATAAATTCCTAGTTTCAGGCGAGTTTTTAAATAACTTAGCTTCTTCAGTATGCCGAAAATGGAATATCTTTTCTCCATAAAGTGGGGGGCAACTGCCCCCCCCTCGCCCCACTTAATCGCCGCTACTGAGGGCGTTTCCTGGATGGGAGGTGCGGACCCCTCTCACCAAATAAAAATGAACTTGGCAAATTCAAACAGCACATACTGGTTCTAAATAGGACTACAATACATTAGAAATATTATGAAAACAAGTATTTTCAAATAATTGAATTTAACCTATAAATTCTGTGCCATCTTTGAATGTTTCTCCATGAATATATTTAACTAATTAACTGAAAACATAAATGGAAATTGTAATTTTGGTGGGATATCAAGGGCAGTGCATGGTATTGTTGCAGTGTTGCACAACTCCTAATAATTTTACACTTCATTTATCATCTTTTCTTCTGTTTTAGTTTAATAAACTTAACATATATTAAAAAGCATGTTAAAATCAACCATCTTTGTTTGTTCGCTGTACTAATGCTTCAGAACTGACCAATAAATGCCGCTGGCTTTGAATCAAACTCAGGGGATGTGCTTTCCTACAGCAACTCCCTAGCGGACAGCGCGGCGCAATGTACCTCAGCAGGGACGAGCTTAAGCCTGTATAGCATCAGGTAGCATGCTCGCCAGTGTCGGCCTCAGGGAGTTGCACGAGAATAGCAAGTCCCCTATTGAGAAACAGTTCCAAATGTCCCTGTTAGATAGTGCCACTCTGCGGAGATTACTTGATTCCTTTTTTCTCTCCTCTCGCAAAGGTAATTTCGTTTCCATTTCTTTTTTAATTTACAATTTTTGTTTTACGTTGCACCGATGCAGATAGGTCTTACAGCAACGATGGGATAGAAAAGTAAGTACAGTAAGTAGACTTTTGTCTTCTAGGAAAATGTCTTCTTCTCTTGTTAATTCAAAATTTAGTGCTTGATAATAATGTTTTTAATGTACCATTTGCCACCGAGGTAGACACCTAATTTGCAAATAAAGTGATTTTGATTTGATTTGAAAAGGTCTGGGAATTGGAAGGAAGCAACCATGGCTTTAATTAAGACACAGCCTTAATTTGCCTGGTGTGAAAATGGGAAACTGTGGAAAACCATCTTTAGGGCTTCCAAGAGTGGTGTTCGAACCCACTATCCCCCGAATGCAAGCTCATAGCTACGCGACGCTAACCGAGCGACCGACTTGTTGGGTAATTTCTTTTCCACGCCATACCAGACCACCCACAAAATGACCAACATCTTGCTTCAAGGAAAAATATGAGGGCAAATTTTCAATTCAAGTTAGGCAAAAGTAACTGTGCCTGGCTAAGTGGCTCAGACGGTTGAGGCGCTGGCCTTCTGACCCCAATGTGGCAGGTTCGATCCTGGCTCAGTCCGGTGCTATTTGAAGGTGGTACATCAGCCTCATATCAGTAGATTTACTGGCATGTAAGAGAACTCCTGTGTGACTAAATTCCAGCACCTCAGCGCCTCCGAAAACTGTAAAAAAGTCGTTAGTGGACGTAGAGCCAAAAATATTATTATTGAGAGTAACTGTAGTTATAGTGTATAATTAGCCTCTTATTTCATGGGTTGAAATTGCCAGTGATATTTCAGTTTCACTAGGAATGTAGTTCATTACTTAACAATAATAGAGTCTCTTGTTATTTCTGTAAGCTATAAAAATGTGACACTGAAAATTTTGGTGCAATACCCAGCTTCAGATACCACCAGCTGCCACTGGATACGGATTGTTTGATTTTAATTTCCTTAAACTTTGCTTTTTCACATCATTCAATTACTTTTACTCCAGACCAAGTTATTCATTCTAAGATATTTTGCTTGTGAATTTTCTTAGCAGTGTACAAATACAGAAAATGGAAAACAGAGTCTATTGTCTTAATTTTATAAGTATAGGATATAAACAAACAAGTGTCAAATCAAGTAATGTACAGAGAGCATAGGAACAAGAAGGAACACACAATTGGACAAATATGGCAGGTCAGTATGGGAAGAGGGAGCAACAGAAAGAGGACACAAGGATAAAAGTAAAAACATGTCCCTGTCTTTCTAAACATGACTTGTTTTATTATTGTAAATGTTGAAATAGCCTACTTATAGATTTGAGTGGTTACAAGCCTAAAATTTATGATAATTTTTGCCTTCAGATTTTGACATACCAGTACCATATTGTTACCAGTTCTTATGGATCATGTTTCAGGTAATCCTAAGAGATACTTCTATTTTTCTTTTTTCCCCCAGTTATTTCTGGTAGGCACTGATCTGGATTAAGCCTTGTTTTACTGTAGAGTATTCTTCGTCATACCAACTCTATATGAAGAGATGTAAACACTATTGCATGTTTATGTGGTTGTTAGTAGTATGAAACGATACCACATATCCAAGGAACACAACTTACAACAGCAGAAACTTTCAAATACCTTAGGTCAAACAATCATGCAATAGCAACAATGAAGAAAACAATCACATAACAGGATGGACAAAATGGAGACAAATGATAGGTGTGTTGTGTGACTGACACTTGCATGTCTGGAACGAAGATAAAATTTATAAACAATTTACATGAATGCTGGCCTCTGAGAAAACATCAGGAAAACAAATTAAATCCCATGAGAATAAAAATAAAAAAGCCAAGGTGAAGTAGTGAATAAACCACACAGACAAAATAAAGAAACGTGTATCAGGTGGACCTTCGAAGTCGGACCCCTACTAGACAAGCCAGCGAAGAACCAGCTGTGCTGGTATGGACGTGTCATCCTCCTGTTGTTATTTCTTGATGGATGTAATATTTTTACATATCTCTCTCTTGGCAGAAGCCAGAGCAAAATGTAACTTCTACTAAAGTCTCAGTTTCATTTATGACAGTAGGGAAGCTGGTGAAGTATGGGTGGTACTGAATAAAGTTAGTATTCAGACCCTCACTAGCGCATCTGAGTGTTATGAAAGGTGCTACTCCTATGGCCTGCTATGCTGCTGTGTACAATAAGTGACTTAAATTAAGGCGATCACAAATACCCAGTCCCCGAGTTGGAGGAATTAACCAAACATGATTAAAATCCCTGGCCTGGCCGAAACATAGGAATTGAATCCTGGCTGAGAAGTGATATAGATGGGAAAATTTTCTCACAGAACTGGAGTGTTTATCATAGAGACAGGTTTGGACCGAAAGGAGTGGGAGTATTCATTCTGGTGAAAGAAGAATTTGTTAGCTACGAAAAAATTGAGTATGAGGAACGCGAAATTCTAGGTGTAAGACTTACCGGTATTTGTAAAGATAATAGGCAACTTGATGTTGTTGGGGTGTACGACCTGGCAAGGCCGGTGTTGACACTGAATTACGGAACTATGTGGGGAACGACACAGTAAGGCACGTTACTGTAGCAGGCAATCTGAACTTACCAAATGTAAACTGGGAAGGGAATGCAAACAACAGAAAGCATGACCAACAAAGGGTAAATAATTTAATATGGGAAGGGCAGCTGAATCAGAAAGCAATGGAACCAACTAGAGGGAAAAATATTCTAGACATGGTGGTGATAAAACCAGATGAGCTCTATAGAGAAATTGAAGTGACAGATGATATAAGTGATCATAGATGTTTTTGTCATAGTTAAAAATAAACGTGATAGAAAGGAATGTCATAAAAGTACGAACGACTATTAGACCATACCATATGGTTGTTAAGGGAGACATGGGGGAAAAAAAAAAAAAAAGATCAATGGAAAATATTAAATAAAAATGTCGGCAACCTATGGAATAGGATTAAAGCATGTTGAGGATTTTGAAAACAATTACCTTTAAAAGTGTTAAGGAATGGTAAGGACCTGTTATATTATTAGATTAGGAAGGAGGTGCAGATTAGAAAGAAAGAGTTTGGACTGGTTGTGGGAGTAAGGAGATATTGGAGGACCTTACTGGGAAATTTAATTTAGCAAAATAGAAAAATCGGCTCAGGATAACATGATGGTAAACGTAATTGGCAGACAAATGAATTTCAGGGAGCAGTGGAAGGATATGTACACATACTTTATAAGAAAGAAACAGGTTCTAGGAAGGATATTCCACAGATCATTAATGAACAAGGGGAGTGTATATGTGAGGATTTACAGAAGGCAGAAGTATTCAGTCAGCAGTATGTAAAGGTAATTGGATATAAATATGATGTCCAGATAAAGGGGGCGACTAATATCGACAAAGTATTGACATTTACACATGATAATAAAAACATTTACAAAAGGATAAAAAATTTCAAAGCTAGAAAAGCAGCAGGGTTTGATAATATTTTTGGGGGTATGTTAAAGGCTATAAGTTTGGATATAGTGCCATATCTGAAATATTTGATTACTATTTGCATGAAGGAATGATACTAAATGAAGGGAGAGATACAATAGTTAGCCCCACTGTAGAAGAGAAAGAGTGACAAACATAAAGCAGACAATTTTTTTGTTATTGACCTATCAAAAGCTTTTGATCATTGGAGATTACTGGTGAAAATGAGGGCTACTGAGCTAGACAAAAGAGTGGTTTGAATGGGTGGCTAAATTTCTAGAAAATAGAACTCTGAAATTTAGAGTAGGTGAAGTGTTATTTTGGACCTTTATGTTTTCTTATATACAACCTGTGACAATAAAGTTCAGTGAATGAAGTCAGAAAGGTCGATCCGGCAACACTCGCAACACACAGCGCTGCACCTGCGTAGCAGCAGGTTTTTACCACCTGCTCCCAACGTTGTTCAATTGAGCATCGTGTGTGTGCCCTGTAAGACCTGTTCGACACAGTGCATGTTTAGTGCGTTGGTTCTGAACTGTGAACAGGAACATGAACAACCGAAAGATCAATGTACAGTTTTGTTTTAAACTTAGCAAGACACTGAAAGAAACGCATGCGATGCTGGTACGTGTTTATGAAGCTCAAGCACTGTCCTTGAAGTGTGTGTACGAGTGGTTCACCTGTTTTCAAGGAGGCCGGGAAAGTGTTTGTGACAACCCCCGTAGCGGAAGACCGGCGACCGCCGTCAGTGATGAAAACATTGAGAAGGTGAGGACATTAATCACGAACGATCGGCGATTAACTGTGCGCATGATAGTGGATGAACTGCAGATTAACCATGAATCCATGCGACAAATCGTTACCCAGAAGTTAGGGAAGAGGAAAACGTGTTCTCGTCTTGTGCCACATTCTTGACTGATGATCAGAAGCAGGCACGTTTAGAGGCTTCACAGGATTTTGTCGAAACGGCAGATGCGACACTAAATTTCTTGAACTGTATTGTCACTGAGGATGAAACCTGGTGTCTCAGGTACGACCCGGAAATGAAATGGCAAAGCATGGAATGGCATTCTCCGGGATTCCCTCGTCGGAAAAAGGTCAGAGCCGAAAAGTCACGCATCAAAACGATGCTCATTGCCTTTTTCGATAGTCAAGCATTATCCACAAGGAATTTCTACCTGAGGCAACGATGTTGAATGCTGCATGGTACATTGAAATTTTGACCCGTTTCATGAAACATCTTCGCAGGGACCCCAGTACGCACCACAAGGTGCATGGTTTTTTTGTGCATGACAACGCTCACCCACACACAGCCAATATCGTCAAACAGTTCATGGCAAAAAAGGGGGTGGTGCAACTTGAACATCCCCTATACTCGCCAGATCTCAATCCTCCAGATTTCTTCCTATTCCCACGACTCAAACTCGCTTTGAAAGGAAAGAGATTTGACGATATTGCTGACATCCAAGAAACATGATGAGGCTTTTGAACACCATCCCAAAGGAAGCCTTCTTGCAAAGTTCCAGGACACGTATCACCGATCTCAGCAGTGCATAGTTATGGGAGGGGACTATTTCGAAGGACAGTAAGGTCACTGTTGTGCATTGTTCATCTATGTTGATAGTACAGGACTATTCACCGAACTTTATTGTCACAGGTTGTATAAATGATATGAGTAAAGAACTGGAATCACAGGCAAGACTATTTGTGGATGATGTAATACTGTGTAGAGTAGCAAACGACTTGTAGTATTGTGAGCGACTGCAGGGGGACCTAGTCAATATTGTGAGATAGGCAGTGGCAAATGGGACGAAAAGTCAAGTTGTAAGTCTCACAAAGAGGAAAAGTCCTCTCAGGTTTAGTTACTATGTTGATGGCATGATAGCACCGCATGGGGAACAATGTAAGTAGGCCTACCTATGAGTTAATATTAACAATAATCTTCACTGGGGGTAAACATACTAACAATGTTGTTAAGAAAGGTTACAGATCTCTTTACATGGTTATGAGAGTATTTAGGGGTTGTAGTAAAGATGTGAAGGAGTGGGCATATAAGTCACTGGTAAGACCCCAATTACAGTATGGTTCCAGTGTATGGGACCCACACCAGGACTACTTGATACGAGAACTGGAAGAGATCGAAAGGAAAGCTCCACGATTTGTTCAAGGTGATTTCCGATAAAGGAGTAGTGTTATGCAAAGGTTGCGAACTTGGGGCTGGGAAGACTTGGTAGTAAGGAGAAGAGATGCTCGAATGTCCAATAACGGACTAACTATACTGTGTAGTATGTTTCGAGCTGTCAGTGGAGAGATGGCAGGAATGATGTTAGTAGACGAATAAGCTTGTGCAAAGTTTTTTAAAAGTAGGAAAACCAGGCGAGTTGGCTGTGCGGTTAGGAGCGCGTAGCTGTGAGCTTGCATCCGGGAGATAGTGGGTTCGAATCCCACTCTCGGCAGCCCTGAAGACAGTTATCCGTGGTTTCCCATTTTCACACCAGGCAAATGCTGGGGCTGTACCTTAATTAAGGCCATGGCTGCTTCCTTCCCATTCCTAGGCCTAGGCCTTTCCTGTCCCATCGTCCCGTAAGACCTATTTGTGTCGGTGCGACGTAAAGCAAATAGAAAAAAAAAAGTAGGAAAGATTATAATATAAAGTTGGATTTCTAGAGGACAAATTGGAGCAAATATTCATTTATAGGACAAGGAGTAACAGAATGGAATACATTTGATAAATTTATAAGTTCTTTGAAAGCATTTAAGAAAGAGCTAGGAAAACAGTTGAGAGGGAATCTGCCACCTGGACAATAGCCCTAAATGCAGATATTGATGACTGATTGATTGATTATTGATTGACTGATTGGAAATCAAACTCTGGGCCCTGTGAAACTAAGTCCACTATGCTGACAATTCAGCAAAGGAGGTGGGCTTAAAACATTTTCCATAGTCGATAGTAAAGAATTCAAATAACTGATTAGTTTTTGCAAACAAAATATTCTGTCTTTAGTGTAACATTTAACAAAGTCCTGTACTTCAGGGGCTGTCTGGCCAAGGCGGTGAAGGTGGGCTTGGTTCACCCAGAAGGATGTGGGTTAGATTCCCCGTAATGAATACTGAAAATATAAGAAAATTTTTGAATGTTCCTGTTACGGGGATACTGTGGTGGACAGAGGCGAAAGAAGGTGCGGGCATGAATGGGTCGATGTACAGTAATAAGAAGATTGATTTAAAACTTTAAAATTATAGCTATATTTCTTTCTCAGCTATATTTTGGTTTCTTTCCAAAGTTATACTTTACAATTTCAGGTAACCAAAATTTTGCTTACAAGTTAGGTGACAACGTTCAGAAAATCAGAACAATTAAAAAATGACAAATTAGCAAACTACAGCTTGCAGCTCCCTAATTACATGAGCATAACTGCTCCCGTTAACAAACAGTGAAGGAGACAGGTCTCCCAAGTTCTTTTACATCAACATGAAGAGCGTTATTGCTCTATCAATTTACACTTAGAAATCTATTTCCAAAATTTCACACTTTTCAGGCCTATCAAAGGCACAACCTACATGTTACAAACTCACACAGTATTCACTGACTTCTTTGTTCAACAATCTACATCTTTACATGAAAGGTTTTCTTTTTTTTGCTAGGGGCTTTACGTCGCACCGACACAGATAGGTCTTATGGCGACGATGGGATAGGAAAGGCCTAGGAGTTGGAAGGAAGCGGCCGTGGCCTTAATTAAGGTACAGCCCCAGCATTTGCCTGGTGTGAAAATGGGAAACCACGGAAAACCATTTTCAGGGCTGCCGATAGTGGGATTCGAACCTACTATCTCCCGGATGCAAGCTCACAGCCGCGCGCCTCTACACGCACGGCCAACTCGCCCGGTTTACATGAAAGGAATAACATAGAATTTCACAGGGGTACTGAATACCCATTCTACCAGGCCTTTGTGAAAAATGACAGGTTCAGTTACTGGCCCAAAAATCAAAATGGTGAGGAGGCAGACACTTGTGCTCCTTGAATATTGAAATGAAGTTTAAAACCCTACTTGGGCTTATGGCCCGAAGTTACAGAGGCCAAGCCTATTCTACTGAGGTTACTAGATGGAGAGAATATTTAAATTACAAGGAAAACTGAAAAAGGTTACAAAATCATAGTCACCTCTCTATTCCCTGAATTCGGCTAAGTTCTTTTGACTTGTTTGAAATTTACATTTGAACTTGGAAGTTACATTTCAGAAAATTAAAGTTACATAAGTTTAGTTGAAGATCGGAAACCTTCCCCCTGAGCTAGCTTTCAAAGATTATCACTTAGTTAAACCAGGACTGCCATTACCTTGAGCTGATGGACTATTCAATGATGGGCGAGGCACCTCCGCCTCCTTTGTCAACACACTCTTTGTCGACTGGAACAATCAATAAGACCACCTGGCTCGAAAAATGGGCCAGCTTACCCGAGAGAAAGGTTCCAGGAAACGCTGGGCTAAGGCCCGACACACCCCCAATTTTCATTGGGTAATTTAAATAGATACAAGCCAGAGCTTATTGGCTGAAAAATAAATATTTAGAATTTTCTATTGGTCAACATTTGAAGTTGGCAGGCAGAGATATAAGTGTTGTAAACTTTAACACACCAAAAACAAAGAATAATCAATTCAGTTTAGGAAACCTTAAAATGAAAAAAATACTTTAGAATTTTAATAGTTCCTCTTCACACCAGAGGACATAACATGAGTTTTTAGTAGTGACATCTGTAGAGAAAAGTCCAAGCTTCTTGTATTAGTTGTTGCGCATTTTTAGTTGTAGATGGCATTCTTCAAGGCGCTTCATTTGAATGAACGGGGCTGGTGTACCTCCCGGTACCGTTCCTTAGAGTACCTGCAATTGTAAAAATAACCCTTATCTAAGTCAGCCTGTTAACATAAATCCATTCCATGACTCAGAAGCATTAAAATAAAGGCAAAGTCAACCCCTACCCAGAGGAAAACCTGACAGATGTAATACAGATTCAGAACCACAGACATTTCTGCAAAATTCCAACAGATGTTGGAATTTTTCCTGGTATACTTATTTTAGTTCTTTTTGTTTTCCATGCCTAAATGGTCATCTCTGCAGTAAACAAAATGGATAAATGTAGCAACGTTATTCAGTACAAAGTCATATTTGGGCAACCCAAGTCTCACTAATATTGCATGGTTGTGCGACTTCTGGTGAACTTGTTAATTGTGAATAGTGATAGTTTGATCGTGATGTATTTCTACCCATTAGTCCAGTTTCTTGATACAGGGTCGGGGATGAAGTGAGGTGATATTATAATTATAGCATGACTTTACGGCCTGATGCCCTTCCTGACTGCAACTTCAATTTAGGATCTAATGAAGATAAAATGAATGATGGTGAATGAAATTGGGTGAGGAAGTGGAAAGAATCAGGTGTGGCCTATGAATAGGAACTATATTGGCATTTGCCTCGAAGTGAAGATGGGAAACCACAGAAAACCATTCTCAGGACAGCCGGTGGGGTTCAGACCCTCTCGTATTCTGCATGCAGAGCTCTACTTACTGATAGATAGGCTCTCTGACTATATCAGAGTAGTTTTCTACGATCATGTTGGCAAGATCTTCTCCCAACAGACTACTCACATGGCAATACAAAAAACTCCATAACACATGGCTAAGAGAGACTGATAAGGACATAAAAGAACTGGGGCTAACAGACTTACAAAACAGTCAGGCTGGGAGACAGATCCTAACAAAAGTCCATGGTTTTCAGGAAAAACCTATGGTGAATAAGGCTACCCCCCATATCAGAGGAAAGTAAGTGTTTCTATCAGAAGAAGATGCAACAATAATGTGCAAAGATCAAAGCCCAATGCTTGAACAAGTGTGGTCTCAAATAAGGTCTATTTGAAAGAAGAAGAATCTAAGGAGCTTTTATGCAGTGTTTAAAAAATTGAATTACTCTAATAGTTGTAAATTAATGAAATTCATGTATAATATATACACAAGAACAAACTATTAAATATGACACTTAGATGGCATATTTTTAAAAATGTAAATCATCAATTGCAATAAACATGTAGAAATATCTTCATGTTACAAAGTAGCTAGAAGATCAAAGAAAAAATAATCACACCTCCAAACATTTTAATACTTACAATGAAACATATTGTTACCTCCATTTTTAAACAAGTGACAAATCTCAGTTTCGCACTGCACACATGTGTTAAGGCGTGCGCTGCCCACCAGACCGCTATGAATTTACCTTTCCACATAACCCGTTGAATTGTAAAAGGTACTTCTCTAAAACTATTTCAAACTTTTCTATAACATCTATTCGACAATAAAAATATTTGTTTAGTTTTTGTTTTAGGAAGCCCTAACTGCCCTCCGAAAAAATCCTGGGTAGGCCTAGTCTACAGCACAACGACTTGTGGATAGCGACAGTATTTTGTGGTTTAACGTCGTACTAGCACCTCGAAGGTTTTCGGCTACAGTAAATTACTTTTATTTACTCCTGAACTTAGCTACGTGGAGCTCGTACGCGAACGAAACAAAATTTAATTTAGTTTGACTTTACGTCCCACTAACTGCTTTTACAGTTTTCGGGGACGCCGAAGTGCCGGAATTTAGTCCCGCAGTTCTTTTACGTGCCAGCAAATCTACGGACACGAGGCTGACGCATTTCAGTACATTCAAATACCACAGGACTGGGCCAGGATCGAACCTGCCAAGTTGGGGTCAGAGGGCCAGCGCCGCTCAGCCCGGCTTAGTTTATGCCAGACAATATTTTCTTGAAACTTCTTGAGTAAAACGCAATTTATGATAGCAAGCATCGCAAAATATTTCAGGAGCAAAAGTACATTTTCTTAAATTGAAATAGAAGCAAACGCAGTATTTGTTGGTAGAACAGGTGCTTTCACAAGATCATATCGTCCGCCAGTTGCAACCTACAAGAATCTTAGTGGCCATGACTTTCTCCTACGCCTGTCGACGTCAACCTCTGAAATAGTTTTGGGTTTGAGATTTACTTTTAATTCGTAAAACCATTGAATGTCTAATTCTATTTTTGGCCTTGTAATAACTATTTATTTTCTTA
This sequence comes from Anabrus simplex, assembly GCF_040414725.1. Lineage (NCBI taxonomy): Eukaryota > Metazoa > Arthropoda > Insecta > Orthoptera > Tettigoniidae > Anabrus > Anabrus simplex. Next base: position 828,896,691 of record NC_090265.1, read on the forward strand.
AAATCTTCTGCATCAATAATATACAATTCATATTTAATATTCGTTTTGTTCAATAGTCTCGTCATCATCGACCTCTTTCCGATCTCCTGCGCAGGGGTAGTTCTCTTCTTGCATCTCCGTTGTGGTGTTGGGTTATAGAATTTTATCTTTCTTCGTGTGCACTAGGAATTTTAAGAACTAGAAGTAAGTATAACTTGATAAGTGATTTGTTTCTTCGTCTTTATTGTTTATTTATATGGGAAGTTGAACGAATGTTTGTATCAGCTGCTGGAAGTATAGCCTCATGTCGTATGTTCAGTTAGGGCAAGTAGTACGACGTACGCCTTGTGCCGGTATTTCCTTTCCTGTGTATACGATGCACCTTTTTCCATCAGTGTTCTCGTAAGAGTACTGTGAACAAACTTTGTTAGTGCAATTGAATATTGGTATTGCGTGATAATATTCTTCGCCTCCGATGTTAGACGCTGGAAATAAGTAATTTGAGGAGAAAATCAATGGACCTTAAAACGTGCATTGGTGTGATAGTTTCGTAGGTGTCGTTCTTTCCCCATGATCTCTTTTTTAGATAATCAGCTGAGAGTAAATCATCCAGAAAAACTAGATTATATTCAATACTTTATTGCCCTCAAATTATTTTAAGGGATTGAAAGCATCCTCGGGTTACGGTGGCTCAGTGCAAATGCCATTCTGGACACTCCTTTTCTTTCCCTGTAATAAGCTTCTTTGATTTGCGAAGAGTTTTTGTTTCGTTGTGTATTTAGACTTTTGTTATCCATACATACCCTTGCGTGGTCACCATTGAAAGTTTGTAATTCAAGTTAATTCTCTGATATTCAAGCCCAATGGGCTATTGTAGAATGTTTTGATTTTATGGTCTTCCCATAAAAATTGCATGCCATATGTTTGTCACAGTGATTTCCTTTCCTGTAGAAGTGTGGTCTTACACACTGTTTTGTTGTAGATCATGGCCCCACCACCTTATCCTGACTTGGGAAAGGATGCCCGAGGTATCTTTAGCAAAGGTTATCACTTTGGGTTAATCAAATTGGACTGCAAGACTAAGACATCTTCAGGGGTTGAATTTTCAACTGGTGGAGTTTCTAACCAGGAGACAGGAAAAGTTTTTGGATCGTTGGAGACCAAGTATGGAGTGAAAGAATATGGTAAGTGGACTTATTATTATGATGTAAAGTTTCGAATTTTAATTCTAACTCTATCCTCGCACACATTGGGTATGGTACTTTGTTTTAGCCCATGATTCAATTTTTGTTCATTTCAGGATTAACTTTCTCGGAGAAGTGGAATACCGACAATACTCTAGGCACGGAAATATCCCTTCAAGACAGTATTGCTAAGGGACTGAAAGTATCATTTGATGCTACATTCGCTCCTCAGACTGGGTGAGTCTACCTGGTATGTTGCATGAAATAGTGCTTTTTACAGTGAAGGTAATCTGAGCTTTAAATCAGTTACCTTAGGTCTACCTATGGAAATCTTTGTTGGATCAGCAAGATCCAGTATGTAAATCTTCTGGGTGTGGTATTAAAATCTTCGTTCAAACACAAGTAAACATATTTTCTACACTGAGGAAGAGTTTTGCTTTTACGGCATAGCCCTAGTGTAGGTACTCCACTCACCGCTTGCTGTACATGGAAACTCGGCGGCCGGTGATGCTCTTTTATTTTTAGTTCACGGGATTGTCGATAGGAGCGTCCTTTATGATCTGCGCACTGTTGCCAACTGTTTAGGAAATGTCCAATGGACTTTTGTTGCGAAATTTATTACGTTATAACCACTAAATTACTTTTTCTTGCCGTGCGGGCAGTATGCGCCGCGGCGATAGTGAAGAGCCTCTCAAAGGTAGTGTGGTGTTCTCATGACAGAGCTTGGCCTGGATTTGGAAAGATAGGTTACAGCTACTAAATTACATATTTTTTCTTGGCATGTTTCTTGCTGCGTTTTTATTCTGCGCTGGTTGGTAACGGAACTAGCGAGTTACGAATTATGGGAATGAAGTAATGTCCACCAATAGCCGTGCTCGTAGCTGGCTGGCTAATGGTCGATGGCGCGTGAAAACTTTTTTTGGGTTGGTGGGTCCCTGGCATTGGTAATGAATAAATCTCTTTTCTAAAAGGATTTTAAGGTACAATTCATGCCAATATGTGCCAAGTGCTAAGACTCTCTTGCCAGGGTAGCCATGTTGATGACGTCACAGTTCATCCAATCAACCTCTGGAACGTCAGCCATGATGAAACTGTGAAGTCACGAGGCAACATCTGTACATACAAACACAAAACTATGCATCCCATGGGTTACAGCAGAAAATGAGCACAGCAAATCACAGAATGCATACCTATGATATAAATGTACTGGTTACAACTGTACATTCTGCATCCGAACGTTTATAACAGTATAAGGGAGGGTAAGGAAGGGAACACAATGCAAATAGCCTGCATAAACACAATGCGAACATCCGGCGTACCTAGGATATACATTTCTAGTAAAACTTTACCTTCCGCAGCCCAACGGGTATAACATTCAACGGACGTGAAACTAATGTACATTGTACGTGAATTCCTTTTAGAGGAGGAATGTAGGCCTAGGGCCGCCCCGCTGCTTCGACCCCACTACAGTACATGGCACATGCACACAGAACCAAGAATAGGAGGTAGTCTGTTCTAACGGTACTCAACGATTAATACAGACAGTCCTTTTGGTATCCATTGCACGTACGGCCGGCCATCGTCTAAGAAGTCAGCTAGCACACTTTAATATAACAGCACTCACAAGGTTTGTTCCATCGCATGCTGATACGCAATATAACACCTACAACAACGCACATAAACCCACATGGAATGTACGCATCATTCGTTACGGAGTCACGTACACGATACCGCACTATGGTTATATACGAGCCATTACGGAAATAAATATCTGAAACGTGACTTGACAGTAATGGCACAAGTTTCACGACCACGTGGTAATTGCGACTGGTGCTCCAGCTAATCACTGCCCCTCCACCTTCGATCGAGGCGTACCAGTTGGCGATAGAGGACATGACGGCATGTATTATGGAACGGTGGCCTGTTTCAATAGCAAGGAAGCAGAATGAAATACATTCACACAATGTAATAAGCAACTTACTCGCCTTATTGAGGGTACCGCTTTGCGATGTGGCGCAAAATTGTAGGAAAGGCTGTTGATGGGTGTCTACAATACGTTTCGTGCCGCATGAATTCATCAAAATGCTGGGGAAGGAGAGGACTTCTCATGACCTAAAAAAACGCACGATATCAGTCACACACTACAAATCGCCAATGGAAAGGATCCGCGTATTATGGTGCAATACCGGTACTTACACCTCGTCGCTGGCAGAACCGCTTAAAACGGCTCCAGTATCCTTCAGCCGTATTGGTGCAGGTCCCATCCTTGGGATTACGGTACCCATCCGTATGACAAACGGTCCTGTGGTCGTATCCCAGAGAACCCAGAACATGATAAGCTGGCCATTCATCGGTATAAATTGTTAAGCCGGGAAGTACGAACTGGCGTATTATCGGAATCGGGATAAGTCGGTTCCTAGTGACAACTTGCCGAATAATGCCTCGCTTCAGCACGGTGTCATAGATTTAGAGTACCCATTTTGCCGGTACAATATGAACTCGTCCATATTTCCTGCGTGTAACCACCCACTCATCAACCTGCATGATGATATTGGGCCTACCAAAACAGTACCCATCGACGTTCTGGATTATCTTCCGAGGCAATATCGCGGAAGGTGAAATACTGAACCACAGTACCCTTTCTAATCCCGGATTGCACCGTAGCCACGCAGACAGTAGAGCCAGTAGCCCAAAGGTACATTAATTGCAGAATATTCTGCACTGAAAGGTGCGTTTTCACAAAGAATGTGCCTTCACCTAAAGACTTCGTCTTCATACACTTCCTGCAGCGAAGGATATGGCAGAGATGGGCCGTTAATTCACTGTTCTTCCCCAACACGCGGCACACTACAGCGAGGACATTTCCCGGCCTTCTTCAAGAGGCCTCGCCTCTGGAGGTCTAAAACGATGTCTTCGCTTTGCTGCTCAAGAAAATTAATATTGTGCAAATTATCGTGTCCACAAACCTCCAACCTAGGTGTCTAATCACAGCCTGTAACTTACTGCAAGGTATGTGAAAAGCTGGGATAATGTCCTGCACTCTTGGATTTCCATTTTGGAACTGTCATAATTCGGGCACATTTGACGGACAGAAAGTGCCTGAACCTCCCTCCACCCCCTCCCTTCAACTCCTAATAGCTCTACTTACCTGTTGATTGGCGAAGAACATACATCATATGATTGTTTCCAGAGTAGTTTTACCGGTTACGTGAATGATGTTGATCCACAAAATATCACTGTAATATTTGTCACAAATGGAAGATAGTAATTGCTTTTACTGAAATAAAGTCTCAAATCCCATGTTGATTAAGAAATAATACGAAATATTTTATTTTAGAGAATACATGCTTTACTGCCTTACAACAACTATTTCTGCTACGTCGCAGTGCTTCCGTAAGTGTTTTGTTTGTCCAACACTGTCATCTGTGATGTCTGCTCACTGAAGCTCTTTGGTGTCGTTTTATTGATTTGTCTCATTCGATGTAATTTGATGGGTTGTCGCTTCATGTGCATTAACTGATTTATTAAACGATTTATTGGTCCAGAGATCATGCTATTTTTCAACAAAATACCCGCACTCCCATTCGCTAGAAAGAGAGCTCGTTGGTGCCAGCCCTGGACCTCAAGAAAGAAAGAAAGAAAGAAAGAAAGAAAGAAAAAAAGACGGCGCGAGCAGCGGAATTCAGGACATATGGCCAAAGATAACAAAAGTCACAGACATAGCACACTCATTCATCAGTGCCAGCCCTGGACCTCAAGAAAGAAACAAAAGACGGCGCAAGCAGCGGAATGCAACACCATGGACTCCTATTTACAGCCAGTAAATACGTATACATATTTCCTGCTAGTAACGACAGTATATCTTAATCAACCTGGGATTTGAGACTTTATTTGAGTAAATCAATGATTACTTTTCGTTTGTGACAAATATTACAGCGATATTTTGTGGATCAACATCGTTCACGTAACCGTTTTACCTAAACTATTCACAGGTTTTATTCGCCTTGATTATGCATGTGGTTCAGTATTCCATTATGTGCCATGGATATGTACATATTTCGATGAACTAACGTACAGCGGGACCGCACGTGTTACCCCCCCCCCCCTTGTTCCGTGCGGAAGGGTTGGAGGCCCTGTCTTATATCACATCCTTACAGGTGTCCTACATGAGTTGTCTATAGCAGAACTAGGGGTGTTGTGACGTCATACTCATCACGATTATTTTTGATGTCCATGGTGGAATGTTAACACGCGAGAGGTCGCACCCGTTTTAGAACGCGAGAGGTTGCGCAAAGGCAAATTGCCCACGCTTCATATTTTAATGAGCTGCTATTTTCATTTGGCAGTGAATGCTCTGATAAAAATATAAATATGTGCCCTGTGTAACTGCCTTTCGACTAGTACTAATGTAATAATCCATTAACAATATCTTCTCAAGGGAAAAAATATTAATGAATTTTGTCGCAAAATCTGGTAAGGTTACGAGAGCTTTTAAAGAGCGCGAGAGGTTGTGCGTGAGCAAATTGCCGCAACGTTTCCATTTGTACATTTCAATGAATGATTTGGTCACAATTCAAGATAAAACTACAGCACCACACTTCACTGAAAGGCACCGTAAACCTCATGAACTTTACTTAAGAAACTTTCTTGGAAATGCAGTCGTGTAAGAATACACTACGCGAGGGGTCGCATGAAGGCAATATGCTGCGGCAGATGCGAGAGTGAAAGAAAACTTAACCCTTTCCCGCCCGCATTTTCACTCCGCTTATCCCCAGGTTTCAACCTATTATTTAGCAAAATCTGAAACAGACCGTATTGTTTCAGAAAAAGTTAAATACAGTAAAAACTATTGATCACAATGAATTCAAATTTTCAATAACATTAGAATATAACATCACATCCATTTCTCTGTTTATTGAGACATAATGTATTTTTCACCCCCCCACCTCCTCGTGATACTCGACACAGAGACAGTCTGCATTTGTCACATTCCCATGTTGTCTGAATCCCTCAAAACCAATAGTCATGTGATTTTGTAAGTGAAATGATGCCCATGTATATAAGATTTTATTTGTTCTGGGCAAGTGTCTTCCCATTCTGTTTTTATCTTACCGGAATGCGACTGAAGGCTGCATTGTTATATGCGCAATAGGCTATGTCACTGAATAACTTTTCTCCTCCTAACATAAGTAAAAAACAATCTCTTTCCCCTAATACTCTTTCCGAATTATGCGCAGGTTCAACTCCATCCATTTAATCCTTCGGAGTAACGAAACGTAATATTTGTGTTACCTGAATTGCCGTGGCATCGCCATCAGGTCCGATTTATCGATATTCGTTTTCATTCATATCACTGTTATCACTAAAATTATCTTCGTTGATATATTATTCACTCATTAAAAATTCACCTGCACCCCTACTCAAGGATTCTGTGTCACTTTTTTCGCCCATAATCAACTCAGTTTCAATATACGCGATATTCAATCCCGCCATGTTTACGAACGAAACAGCTGACCCGCGCTCGCGGAAGTTCAAGTCCGTTGCTTAGGCAACATCAAGACAGATTATTTCTCTTCCTTTATTTCCTAAGACTTGTAGATTGCACTGTGTGTTCATAAACGCCTTATAAACACTTCACTGATGAGAAAAATAAAAAACTATCGCACAGATCGCAAACGAATGCAGATAATGCAGCCGGGCGCTAAGGGCCGGAAAGGGTTAAACTACTCCGGAATGCAGCAGGCAATACACTGACGATAATAGTCGGGCGAGAGGGAGGGGAGGGATGAAACGAGAGCTCTTAAGTCCTTCAGCGGCTAGCAACAAAATTAAGAAATATTTAAAAGTGCGGCAAATTGCCGCGGGTGTGACCTCGCGTGTTAAATAATTAAATTGGTCGCGCATGCACAGTAGCAAAAATTTCAGATATTAATTCCCTGTCTCTCTCTTTCACCCCGTGACGTCAGGTATGATGTCACCCCTCTGTCACCAAATAAACATGGTCGCCATGTGCTCCACCAGTCCTGTATAGTGTCCTATTTGTGTTCTATATGTCAGTTAATAGTACAATAATAGTATTTTTGCACCTCTACTCCTTCCTTGTTCCCTAATGAACGTAATAGCATATGACGGCGCCTACAAAAACATTATCAAAATAATACTATCATAACTAGGTTGGTTAAATGATTTTCTTTAGTTCGTACCTTTACCAATTCCTTGATATTGTTGTATAAAGCTTCAAACACCTCAGGCATGTTACGGCCTCTCTACTACATCAATACCTTTTCTTCTTACTGTCTGCCATCCGTCGCATTCTACCGCTGCCATTTTCTCTCGATCTGCTTGCTCACCCAGCTGTTCACAAACTGGCCTGTTCCACTCGACTAATGCTGCTGCTCTGCTGTGACGTCGCGCTACGTATTTTTCTTTGAGTAATTTCTGGACACTTCACCTACATAAGCGTGCTATTACCTTGTTTCTCCGGTCAGACATCGAGTGAAAACATCCAAGTGGAGAGAGCGGAATATTTCGCACGCGGCTGGCCCGTTGCGATGTTTTACATTTTTATTCTGTGAAAAGCTGCATTGGAAATCTTCAGACTGGGTGAGCAAGTGTTATAACTTTTTCGTCTTTCGTGTTTTCCATCAAGACTTGAACACTGAATGATTGATTATTCTGTGCCTTTCTGGCTTTTATTTTAACAGTCCTTCAGACTGATATCTTAATCTTTACATGATTAACTGCATCTGGACAAATGTTAGAAGTTTTGCCACTTCCTGAACTTTTCTTGAGGCCGGAATGGTCGCTCACACTGCCAACTTATAGGGTTTAAGCAGCCTGGAAAAATCCCCCTCCCTTTCCTTCCCTTCTCAGTCTCTCCCTTTTTCCTTTTTTTTCATGGTATTAAGTCGTATATTTCTGTCTTGTAACGTGTTCTCTCTTACCCCCTTTTGGGTTTGATATTTGATTATAAGTGTGGCCTTTAATCACTGTTGTCAAATTGTATTAATACCTCCCCCTTCTTTCTTAATCAGTGCCATTTAAAAAAATATTTAAAAATATATATACTAATTGTGGTTTTCTGCCGATTACGGGTCTTCGGTTTTTGCAGAAACTTATTGCTGTTATTTGCAATAATTTTTTAATCAAGATCTGTCTCGATTGCATTTTAATATTAAAAGGGCCGAGCCCTTACAAAAACTTTGCGATTCTTCTTCTTGGATTGTTGCACTTTGCCTGTTCTAGTCATTTTAGTTGAAATATAACTTGTTTAAATTGATTCCCTTTTCTTTAATTTTGTTTGTTGTGTGCTCCCTCCCCTCTGTTCTTTTGACTCTGCACTTACCACGGATGGCCCTCTCGGTTGGCCCGCCGAAGTTCCACTGACTCTGCTGATTGATAAATGTCATGTTTAACACATCAGTTTTTGTGTTGCCGTAACCTAACGAGATTTATGGTTTTGGGTATCTAACATATGCCCTTCCGTGGTCTGACAAGTTCCCACCTGTGAAATGATACCTGCCTGCCTTAGGTGCTGAGCAGCTCAAGGTGTCGTGGGTCGATCATTTTTCTTTACTTGTGCTGTGATTTACATCGTTTCCGTCATTCCTATGAATATGTCGTTTATGGATACCACATACTATTTTTCTACGTCACTAATAACTGAAATTGGTTGTTTTGATACTCGATACAAATTGGTGCCAGTATATAAGTGATATATCACCAGTAGCTAGGAATCTTTAAAGTTATAGCCTATCTATAGAAAAAATTGCCTGTTATTTGTGGAGCCGGCTTTCCAATAATCTGTATCATTACTTGCAATTTCAGACCCAGTTAGTGTCAACAAGAACTGAAAGTCATGTGGGGGCATTCTCAGGAGAATTTTGAAAGTCTGCTGCATCATGAATTAAATGTTCTGACATAAGTGTTCTTTCCTAACTTAATTTTACTTGCCTTTCCAGTATTTTTCTTTGCCACATTTCCCGTCTGCGTTTTTCTCTAATTGTATTGACTAAAATAATGAGAGCTGCAGCTGTAAGTCTTCTGCTTCCTGACCCTATCAATTGTAACCTCACAAACAGCTATTTTGGTTTGGACACATTGTTGAAGTTTGTTTACAAAAGTTTATTAACATGTGGAGAACTGTTTTCATTAACATTGTTTATTAACTTTGTTTCGTTAACATTGTTTATCAACTTTGATGTGCACTAACCTTTATGGCGATGAAGCAGTAGGAAAGGGAAGGAAGAGACTGTGTCCTTAATGAAAGTATAGTCCCAGCATTTGCTTGGTGTGATAATGGGAAACCACGGAAAACCATATTCAGGGCTGCCGACACTGAGTTCAAACTTGCTGTCTCCCGAATGCAAGATGATGGTTACGTTGCCCAAACTGCGCGGCCATTTGCTCGGTCGTATGGTTAATGCCACTGCTTCGGGGACTGGGTGTTTTAGTTAAGTCTATACACACAACACACCACACTACCAACCATAACATGCACACACAATAGTGAATACATCACTCCGTAACATTGGGTGAGATCAACATAAGGTGCTAATCTCAATTGATTGGAAAAATGGCAGGCAGAATAATATGATCATGGAGGTGTTGCCAATACAAAGGCAGGCAGGTAATTAAATAAAACAAACATTAATTTAGTTGTGGAGAGAACAATATTTAAGGCACCTTGTTGCAAGGGTTCTTACTTTGAAAATGAGGGTTGAAGGGAATCGACCACTAGGCGAGTTGGCCGTGCTTTAGGGGCGCCCAGCAGTGAGCTTGCATCCGGAAGGTAGTGGGTTCAAAACCTTTTGTCGACATCCCTGAAGAGTTTTCTGTGGTCTCCAATTTTCACACCAGTCAAATGCTGGGGCTGTACCTTAAGGCTACGGCAGTTTTCTTCCCATTCCTAGGCCTATCCCATTGCGCCGTAAGACCTATCTGTGTTGGTGCGATGTAAAACAGATTGTGGGAGGGGGGGAAGAAAGAAAGGGGTATCGACCAATAGTTTCAAAATGTGGCTGTGTATGAACAACTCGACAGTACAGTCTTCTCAGTAGTCTACAGGGAAAAACTTGGTACCATCTTCACATAAATCATTGGATAGTTTATAGAAAGGTCCTTTTTCCAAACTGTCTTTCGACGTAGGATGTGAATGAAACCTACGAAGCTTTCCTTCTTTCTTTTCGACAATAATAAGAGCATGAAAACCGACTCTAGGCTGGGGAAGGCAGCTAAATAGCGTAGGCGGCTACCGCACTGCGACACAGAATTCACCTGAGCTACCCTATAGCAGATTCTGATCGCCAGTTCCTTTTGCCTATGAAGACTATATTGTGGTACCTGTAGTTTTAAAATTTTGATAATAGGAAAGGGGGATAATTACAAGAAGCTGACTGTGCTAGAAGTTGTCAAGGAGAAACGGGACATCCTTTTTAGCAACTTCAAATATAATATTGATAGAATGATACCCATGTCGGTATAACTTTACATCCCACAGCCCAACGTTTATAACATAAGGAAGTGAAAATTATGCAAGTCTTACTTGGAATTCCTTTTACAGGAGAGATGTGTTCATTGCGATGTCTAGGAAACCACGATCCCGCCCCCACAAGTACATTCAGTTTTATAACCTAATAAAGAGCAGCAGTCGCCATCGTCCATGGCTAAAGTAGCTTCTTGCATTCTCATTGGTCAACGTGATCAGAATGTGAAGTCATTGCCATCAATGCTGATAAATACGTTGCGATACCAACCCCGGCTGAATAAAAGCACAAACAAAAAACTCATGTAAAATAACAATGCAGGTTGTAACCGTCCAGAACAATGGTCTTGTCCAGATCCTATCCTAATCGTCTGCACGGCAAGAACCAGTCCAGACCAATCATGTTTGCATACAAAACTAGGGGCCTAGGGCCTCTTCGTGGCTTCTAACCGTCCAGACAAATGGTCTTGTTCTACACCGTGCTGCTGGGCACCATTTCCTCACCATTGTAAGCATATTTGTTTTTTTCCGAAAGGGATTGACTTTCTTTGCTGCAGGTTTCAATAAAAGACCAATCATTTAAAGAATATAATCAGCTTGTCTTGGGGTAACATGAAAACACTCGCGAAATTCCTTCGAAGTGAGGTTATGGAAATCCTGTCTTCGTACATTCCCTTGTTGGATTCTTCATCGCTATCCTCACTCGATGATAAAAGCTTTTGTTGTAATATGTTCATATAACTAAATCAAATTCTGTGCCAATAAACTAGTGTAGATACTTGTAAATTAAAAGCTGAAAAGGAAAGATTTCTAAACTTTTCACTTCATTTCTGTACGATGGAGGAACGTAACAGGCTTGAAAAGTGAAAATATTCCTAGCTTTTCACTTTGCAAGCAAGACAAATCTGAAAAGTGATAGTGGAACAAACTATGAACTGAAAATTTGCAAAATTCATTTGTGGAACAGGCCCCAGCTCTCTTGGTAATCCCAGTCTGTGCCGTCTCTTTCATTTTGAATTCCATGTAAACCTGTACATCACCACTATTATTGGAGAATTACATTGTCTGCGTTTGGTCAGATGGAAAATGTGAAGAAAATGTGTTTTAAAGAATTGGAATTGGTAGGACATTCCAATTTTATTTAATCAAATTCAAATATAGTAGAGATTTGTGCCCATTTTCATCTTTCATTGTGGTCTGGAACTTCTGGCTATGGATTTTAATGAGTAGAACTGTCTTACTGCTCTTATGCGCACGTCATAGCCTAGAATAACTACATTATCATAGTACCAGGAGTGAGATTGTCATCTTCTGGGTCTCCCGATAATGCTACAGTAAAATTTTCCATATTAATGTGGTGAATGATGGAACACTTCGTTGAACGCCATGTGTATGTTTATCCATCAGAGGTCAGCACTAAATCAGACTGCTACTTCTCCGGTAAAAAGGGAGACGGAGTGACACACCTCACCGGCGTCAGTGAGTATCAAGACTAGGACTACCGTAGGTAGATGTGTTGAGTTTGGTGCGCTACATCATGGACCACTGCGTCTTAATGTATATTTTGTACAGTGTAATTAGTTTAGTGAATAAATTATGTAATGTACATATATTGGACTTCCCTTTGCACTTATTGATAATGAAGTACATTTTGTGAACTGCGGGAAGAGCTAGGCCTCGTTCAACATGAGTAAACGACTCAAACACGAGACCGAACACACTGGACATTTAAGAATGCATAAGAAAATGAAGAAATTGTTTAAATATTCTCAAGTAAGACATTTAGCTGAAACCAATTTATACATACCTGCCAACTTTCCTGATTTAGGCGGGAGACTCCCTATTTTCGACAGTTTTCCCGCCTCCCGATTATTCTATTATTTCTCCTGATTTTAGCTTATTTTTTTTTGTGAACTTAAAACATTTGTTTTCAAATCCCACCATTTCACCTTGTTTACACGAGTGGCCGGAAGTTCTTCGCTCATTGGGTGCTTTCAAACGAAATATCTCACGGTTCTTATTGCGAGAAATGTGCGTGAATGTGCGATGTTTATTGAAACCTGTATATTGCGACACATATCGATCGTCAATCTCTCGTTCTCGCGTGCTATGTTCGTGTTCGTTCACATCAGTCTACATAAAATCAGCTTCATGGTCCGTATCGCACTTCAATAGATTCACAATTAAGTATTTATTTATTTTCCACCTAGTCGATACAATGGTTGCTTAAGGCAATTTTTAATGGTCAAAAGTGGTACATGTTTCGTATATTATCAACATCTTCATCTAAACAGTGTTATGTGCCTGAAAATGTTGATAATACACGAAACATGTACCACTTTTGACCATTAAAAATTGCCTTCAGCAATTATTGTATCGACTAGGTGGAAAATAAATAAATACGTATTTGTGAATCACATCAGTCTAGTTGATTCTAGAGGCTAGTCGCTAGATATTGAGTCTTTTATAGTAATTTAGTGATAGAATTTCAATGATAACGACTAGTGACTTTTCTAGAGATTTTAGGAGCCATTTGGAGACAATTCTGACCAATTTTAATATATCCCAATATAAATAAAATAAAAAAATGTCTGTATATTGCTCAGAATTTATAAAGAATTATATTTCTGTACCGGTCGTGACCGCAGTAACATGGAAAAAAGGACGTTTTAATTTTCCATAATGTCTGTATATATGTACGTGCATCACGAGAAAACGGCTGAAGAAAATTTAACAAATCGCTACAATCTAGGCCATAAATAATTGTTTATGCTGAGTGAAATGGTAGTTCAGGGCAAGGCCTAAAATGTAATTCTCACATATTTATTATTGGCCCTATCGATAAATAATACATAATTAAAGTTATATATTAAATTTCCTAACATTTGTCTTATACATTTCTACCATACCGGCTATGATAAGAGATATTCATGAGGTACGAGAATGGGTGAACAGAATTTAATGAAAATCTATATATAAAGTCAGGGAATAAGGAACTACAGTCTACGTTATAAATAATTTTATTCGCCCTGTTCAAAATGGTAGTTTAGGGGAAGGTGCCAAAATTTTATTTTTAATGACCTATCTAATTGGTCATAACAAAAGTACTACATAACAAAAGTTAAGAGAGAGTATAATTTCTGATTATTTACGTCTTATTCAGTTTTACCGTACCGACTATACTAATATTGTGAAGATGATTATAAGAATGAGAAAAAAGTTGTGAAGGAACAATCGCTTGAATAATAACACAAGAGGGAGTCATAAAAGAAAGGACGACTCACTTTACATTAGATGCTCTAATATCACAGAGTTGGAAGAAAACTAAATGTGAAGGGCTGCAATATACACAGCTCATAAAATTTATCAACAATAACATTACAATGACCATTGTTTGTTGTGATATGCTTTGTGTATTCTTCTGCCATTTATCTCTGATAGATGGGTTTACTGCTGCGTACCTAGTATAACAGCCTTCCTGAATATTGGCGAGAAGTAGCTGGGGAGTTAGATCTCTCTTCTTTAGCATGCCATTCCTCTGGTTCATAAATTTTCTGATGCTACTGGTACATAACACACTGCATCATCATAGTATTCCAGCTGTACGATCCCTGCTCTGAGGCAGTGATTGGAATGAGCAGTGTGCACACTTAAATGGAATAACCACGAACCTACTACCCTGACATAGCAGTGGGAGAGGCGATACTTCCACGTGGCGCGTTCCAGGTGGCGTATAGGGGTTCCTAACCGGCTTGCCGGCGGACTTAAGCGAAATGTAATAGCTCTCGCGGACCAAACCCACACCCCCTGTGGGTGGGAGATGCAGGCAAAGAATACACTCACGGTATCCCCTGTCTGTCATAAGAGGCTACTAATAGGGGCAACCTAGGGATGTTTGAATCAGAACCATGAGACTACTTATAATTAGTACCACCACGCTGGGTTGCTTTTACTTGCGCGTAGTACCACTATGTTATGTACACAATAGCTTTGTGATTAGTAGCGACAGTGTGTGAATCAGGGTGAGTTTTACAGTACCTGTGATTAGTACCGCTCTTATGAGACACCATGGGTCTGCCTTGTCTATGATTAGTAGCCGCTATGTGAGGAACACAAGTTTTGAATTCTGGTCAGTGGATGATTTTGAACTTTTAAATTGTCATTACATTTCATCTTGTTTTGTACCATTACGGCCCAATGATAAGTCCCGTTAAACAAGCATCATCTTAAATGGAATAATGACAGAACAGTGTTCGCGGCTGTCTGCGGCCTGGTCATTCTAGCTTTGGAACTTTGAACTGTTAGATCGACACTGTGGTACTTTCTTTAAAAGTGAGAAAATGTGCTGTTTTTCATTTTAGCGAATATTTCATATGACGGCATTACTTTTAATCGTGACGTTCGTGCTGATGTCATTGTAATGACCTATGTTGACTTCAGTTGGGAAAACTGTAAGGACAGTCTTTCTGAGAATTGCGTAGCAAAGCACGGGAACATCAGCTAGTTATTTGATACAAATAGCATTGCGCTTCGCATAATCGCGTGGGCGCTTGATGCAATATATTAATCTATGCATTTGCTAAGTAATGGCATGTAAGTGCATGACTGATTCACACATGTGGAGCATGAGTTCATACTATTTTCGGTAGGCTTATCAGAGACCGATCATCTCACATACTTCCTGAGAGGGAATGGAGATGTGTAACTTTTAGCCATGTAGCCTCGTATAGAAACAGTCAGGCTTTGAGACAATAAGTGTTATAAATATACATATACCATAGTACTGTATTGCGCAAGACATGTAGAATAAGCAGTATTGACCAATTGTATCTCCTGATTTTCATATCAAAATCTCCTGATTTTTTGTTTTGTGAAGTTGGCTGCTATGTTTATACATTTTGGTCCCTGCTACATTAGCATTGTTGTAGTTGGGTTGGGCGATCTTCAAATGGTCTTTGAAGGCAGTGCATCTTCCTCTACCAGACTCTCTTCCTTCCCCTTTTCCTCTAACCTCACCACGATAGTTATGTCGTGCCACTATTTTAATTCCCGACATTAAATTTTTTCATTTTTGAAGGAGTAATTGTATTTGACGTCACATTCTTGGACATTGGCCTGACACTGTACCACCATGTCACAAATGACTTAAGTTTGAAAAGACTAGACAAAGCTGTCCATTCAGGTACTGGCATATACTTGGAACAGAAGCAGTAAAAGTGGCAAAAGCTAGTTTTATGCTGCAAGTAGATGGAAAATGACTGGTAAAACAACCGAGACAGTGTTTGCTTGACACCCTGCACGAAAATGTCAAGCTTACAGGCCTGCACATTATCGTGTAAAGTGGCATCAGCCAAAACAGTGGACCCTGCCAGCATTTGGGACAAATGCTAAGGAGAAAGAAGACAGCATAACCCATGCCTTTAATGAGACATTTAATTCTTTAACATACTTCAGTTTTGATTAAGAATAACTTTTAGTAAGTGTACAGCATAAATTACATTAATTTTCCCCAACACAATTTGATTTCACAAGTGCGTCAGTCTTTTATAGTTACGAAAGGTATGACTGTAATCTTTAATTGCTTGCAACAAAATTGTTTTGGCATTCCTTCTTAATACATTGTGCTTAACCAGCTGTTATTTTTTATCAATGGGTGGTTATACACCTTT
The DNA here is from genome assembly GCF_040414725.1 of Anabrus simplex. Classification (NCBI taxonomy): domain Eukaryota; kingdom Metazoa; phylum Arthropoda; class Insecta; order Orthoptera; family Tettigoniidae; genus Anabrus; species Anabrus simplex. The sequence continues at coordinate 828,913,007 of NC_090265.1, forward strand.
GAGAAGATTCAACATTCGGGAACGTAGTAGATATATCTATTTTGAAGGAACTTAACCCCTTGACGCCGACCTCCATAGGTTTTTAGATACTACTCCTCCCCCCACATGCTGCCGACATCCATGCGGGGTATAGACCCCTGTAGGCCTAAGTTCTTTCTGTTATAGGTTGTAAAGTTTTAAAGCTGTTGAGATGGAAATGATATATCCTTTAAGGTGAAGATCTCTGCCTTCCTTGTATTTTTGAATCGGCCCAGATCAGTGTCGTCATTATTTCCTAAAGTGTTAGTAATAGTCTAACCTCTTTTCTGCTTGAGAGCATGTGGGTTTACATTTCTGCTGCATTCTAGGGGACATGAGTTTCACTACAGAATTGGAATGTACCCACATGTAGATTGATAGTATAAATTGCCATCTCTCTGCTGATGAATGTTGAAATCATCTGGTGAGAATTCTTTCAATGCCTTGCAACTTCTTAACTCACATTTACGTAATTCGCTGTCACTTTGAAATACAATATTGTTTGGTGTGTCGGCAGCCCTGAGGATGGTTTTCCGTGGTTTCCCATTTTAACACCAGGCAAATGCTGGGGATGTACCTTAATCAAGGCCACGGCCACTTCCTACTCCTAGGCCCTTCCTGTCCCATTGTCGTCATAAGACCTATCTGTGTCGAAGCGACATAAAGCAAAATAGAAAAAAAAAGGATGGCACGGTGCAGTTTGAATGTCAACATACGAGTGGGGCAGAAGCAAGGAACGGTGACATTTATCTAATCTATAATGTTGTGAGTGAAACGAAACTGATGTGCTACCCTCTAAAGGCAGTTCTCAAGGTGACAGAGATCTCTGCTGAAGTAACATTGAAGTCCTGTGTAGACCGCACACTTCGACTTGTATGTGTGCAAGCTGATGTTATAAAATAATGTATTAAAGACAATGATATAGTAAAAGCAGTGTTCAAGTGGGGCTGTGACAGTAGTTGTAATCTTAAGTGTTTTCAAAGAAAAATTCCAGTCGGAAAATAGAGTTAAGGGACTCATACCTTTGTTATTTCTTTGGTGCCTTTGCAGTTACATTCCATTTCAAATGGCAACAAAAGTAATATGGTTCTATGGCAATATTCTCATCCTTCCTCTCCAAGATTTTGTTGTCCGTTCAAGATCCTGTTTGATAAGGAAATGTCAAACGTATTAGGGAGAAGTTTGTTGTATTGAGAAACAAATACAATCTTTGGTTTCCACTGAAGTTGTTGCTGAAGGCATGAATTTTAATGTAATTACTGCCTTTGCTCTGACTATGGCTGATGGTAAAGTCTGCAATTCTTTGAGTGAAATGCCAACACAAAAATGTTATGTATGTGGTGCTACACCTAAAACCATGAACGATATTTAGTCAAGATCAAAAGGAGATGTCAAACATTTTGCATTTGTTCTTTCACCCCTACATGCATACATTAGATTTTTTGAATGTCTTCTGCTTATTGCCTACTGACTTGATGTAAAAGCATGGCAGATTAGAAAACCCGAAGACAAGGAATCAGCAGATAGTAGCTAGCATGATTTCACTCTGAAATGGGTCTATGCGTTGATCAGCCTAGATGTGGAGGAGTACGAAATATGAATGACAGGAATACTGCTCGAAGATTCTTTTGTGACTCGGTCAAATCAGCTAGAATTATTGGAATCGGTGAAGATATAATTAAGAAACTTGTTGTGGTTCTGCATGCCATATTAACTGGACTTCCTGTTTATATTGATAAATTTGATAACTTTACTGCAGACACGCCTGTCTGTATCTTGAGTTATATCTGTGGTATTTCCTTCATGCTACCGTGCACAAGATCCTTATACATGGAAGAAGTACGTGAAGAAGCGCAGGAGGCAAAACATAAGCACATTATTCGATACAGGGAGAGTCATGCAAGAAAATGGTCTCTCGAATGTAACATTCAAGATGTGTTTAACAGGCTTTTGTTAAGTTCTGACCTGGTGATAAGAAGTGTTTCTCCTTTCTTGCATAAGAAGACCGAGCCTTGCCATTTGAACTGCGGCACTTAATACGGGAACCGACTATTTTCGGTGGAACTCAAACCTTGCATGTTGCGGACGAAGAGGATGAGGATTACTACAATGAGAGTGCCCGATGACTAGGATGATTTCTAGGAGCAGTGAGTAAAGATAGACATAGTGTGTTACAATAAAACAGACCCTTTTTTAATCAAATGAGTATAATATACACTGACTTAAGCAAATGTCATGGGATAGTCACCTAATAGCATGTGGGTGGCCCTGCGAACTGCAGTCAGACGCCGTGGAAGTGAGTCAAGTCCCTGGTAGTCCTCTGGACGCAGCTGATACCAAATCGTTCGCAGAGCGGCCGCCAATGCTGGTCTGTTTGTGGGTGCAGGGTCCATGGCACGGAGCCTGCATTCCAGGACATCCCAGATATGCTCGATAGGGTTCATATCGGGGCTCTTGGTGGCCATGGCAGTCGTTGGACCTCCGCTGCATGTTCCTGGAACCATTCCCGGGCGATGTGGGAGCGATGTGGCAGTGCGTTATCTTGAAACGCCGCAGAACCGCCTGGGCCCTGGAAGGCCAAAAATGGGTGGAGATGGTCTCCGAGCAGCTCAACATACTGCGCACCATTCAAAGACTCTTCAAGAACAACTAGGGGGCCCATTCCATACCTGGAAAATGCACCCCAGACCATAACAGACACTAGCGCCCTGGTCCACACCTTCGAGAGAGGCGGGATCCATCACTTCATGTGGTCTGCGCCATACACGGTGTCTCCCATCGGCATGGTGCAGTTGAAATCATGATTCGTCTGACCGTATCACATTACTCTATTGTTCCAGTATCCATCCCTGGTGACTGGCGACGAATGCGCGTCGTCGTGCCCGATGACATTGCGCCAACCGTGGCACCTGTGTGCGGCGCCGGCTCCCATACCCCATAGAACCCATGTTCCTACGGATTGTCCACTGGGAGACGTGTCTAGCATGGCCTTTGTTGATTTGTTGCACGGTTGCCCGTCTGTCACTATTGACAATCAGTCTCAGATGTCACGGTTATCGAGGGTGGCTGGACGGAATGAGTTTATCATGGTATAATTGTAACAGAGCAAAAACTGTTTTATTTGTTTATCGAAATTCTTGAATTTCATTTGACATTTTTATAGATACTGTATATCAGTATTTTGATCCAGCAAGCAAATCTGTACATCTAAAAAATAAACTATATTTTAACTTTTAATTGGTGACATGAGGTCGAACAGATTCCCAAGAAAAATAAATCATCTGGGATCTTTTAATTAAATCGTGCAGGAAACTGTTGTTTATGTTACCTTCTTATCTGGGTCAACATATGGTACTAAACACCCCAGTCGGGAATGTTCAGTGGCCTTTGTTAACTCGCTTCGTTCGGTTGAATTTCTTAAGTGGACTGCCAGACCTCACGTCTCCAGTAGTGTTGGCTACTGAATGCATTATTTGAACCAGTGTATCGATTCATTCAAGTGTTCGAGTAAATCGATTCACAGGAACGGCGAGCTCACTGCACACGATTCAGCTTACTCCCAGCGGACAGTGCTGAGTGGCGCACTCACTGGACGTTGACGGGGAGCCGAGCTTCCGCTGCAGCGAGACATACAGTGAGCCATGGCACATCGAAAGAATCGTGAATGAGCACGGCTCAGTGAGACACAAGATACACATGGCTCCTTATCGACACACTGGACAGTGGACACTGGCGGAGAGCCGGGCTTCCTCTGAAGCATTACTTAAAGCGGCATGGTGCACTGAAAGAATCGTATGCTAAATGGACTCCCGAGCTCAGCTCATTTGAAAATAATAAAAATAATACCCACTTGCATTCACTGTCCTCTTCTTACAGGGAGGTTTAAATAATAGATGGATTTACTTTCAGTGTTAAAAAGGTAGTCAAAACATAATTCTAAAGTAACTGGTAAGTAGGTAGGCTATTAGGTTATACTATTTATTAGTTTTATGAATCTTAGTATTATAAATTAGTTGCCATTTGACAATTTAACTCGACTCTAGCCTGCCCTATGACTATGAGTCATTCTCATGATCACTCAAAAGTACTTGTTTTATATTGGAAAGAACGGCTCAGTATTGCCTCAGTTCGTATGTCACATCGTTGCACAAGACTTCAATAATATGTGGACAGCAAGTGAGCTGACTGACGCAATAACTTAACCAACTGTATGTTGAATCAGAAAACCAGTGGGCTACTGTACATCTCAGGTAGCCTATACAAAATATGACGATTAAAAATATCCTCTCCTGATAGAAAAATACAGTACATATTTTCAAAAATGACAGCGTGTGGACGTGCGGTTAGTATCGCTTAGCTATGCGCTTGCATTCGGAAGAAGGGGGGTTCAAATCCCACCGTCGGCAGCCGTTAAGATGGTTTTCCGTAGTTTCCCCATTTTTACACCAGTAAATCCTGGGGATGTACCTTAATTAAGGCCATGGCTGCTACCTTCCTAATCCAGGACCTTTCCCATCCTGCGTCGCCGGAAACCTTCGATGTATTAGACTGACTAGCATTTTTTTCTAAGAAAGGAGTTCATAGTATGAAGACCAGATGGCAGCAGCGAACAATGAATGCTGTTGCTGATGATAAATAATTGAAAGTGAACACAATAGTGATACACACGAAGTAAAGGTGAATTGTCAGCTACTAATGAAGGTGGGGAAGACGACGTAGGAACTCGGAGATACTTTTATTGGAAAAAAAATCGGTTCAAATGAGCGTTAGATGAACCCACAAGAAACGTCCGAACACCAAGTTACAATATTGTGCGCTTATGTCTTGCAGCACTCGGTCCCCTTGCAAGAGTCGGTGAAAGTGTACAACCACGCCCTCTGTGGGTTTTAATATTTAACGAAGCCCGGAAACCAAAATGTTGGAATTCCGTACATCACCTGTTCAAGGTTAATATTTTTGCTTTACACAATACCACCAGACAAGTTTTACGGCGACAGTGGGATACGAAAGGGCTAAGAGTAGGGAAGGAATCGACCATGGCTTTATCAAGGTGCAGTCCCAGTATTTGCCTGGTGTGAAAATGGGAAAACCACAGAACACCATTTTCAGAGCAACCTACAGCGGAGTTCGAAACCCCTTTGTCCCGAATGAAAGCTGACAGCGCTATGTGACCCAAACCTCGGCGCCACTCACTCGGTTTTAAGGTTAATACTAATTATATGATAATAGATCAAATAGTATTTACCTTCATTGCCGGATGTAGGTGCTTTGATTGACAGAAAAGAACATAAACACTGATTTGAACTCATAACAGAATTTGTGTGAAGTATGAAAATTTATTATGTTTATGAGGTAGAGTGAGTATATAATGCTAGCATGCAAAGTCCCTTTATAGTTGAATTTCAGTTATTAAAAATAAAACAAATGTTTCAGAAATATAAAGTTAGGCCTACATTTTGTTCAGAGAATTTGGTAGCCCTGCCCCACCCCCTTGGACCTATCTGTGGCAAAAGAATCTTGGACTTGGGTTAAATTCTTAACGTGGAGTAAAGCCTCTGAGCAACGTGTAGTGGAGTGAATATTTTATTCAAACTTGTGACTGGTAGCAGTTTGTACTATTTCATTAAAATAATTATCAGTTAATGCATCACATTCTTACCTTCGGTACACTGTGGAGCGAGAACATTGTCTACTAGCACATATGCTCCAGATCGATTCTCGGCCAACATCAGCGTATCACTATCAATCACATCTTTCATTTCAATGTCAATATTGCAGCAAGAGTCCAGATCAGGATTATTTACTGCTGAAGTTTCTGGAGGTGGACATCCTCCTGTCTTCATGACAGCTCTTTTCTCCGCAGCCAGCTCAGCCTTTCTGCGAAATTTAATATTCTCCCACAGTTTTTTCAACTGTGCAACATCCTTCTGAAAAAAACAAAATTCAGTATCTATATAAAGAGTAAAAATACATCAAAGATCTATGCCGTGTGTAGTCTGCTCGCATCTAATGCTCGCTCCGACCGTAATAACCGTTCTTAACCTATATCAGTAAAATAATGCAATATTACCACGAATAGAAATATTTCATCAGTTACGCTGGTAAAAATGGCAAACGAAATTGTCGGGATGGCGTGTGCTTTGTGAAAATATGCTTTTTCCATTTTATTAGGGAAGTAAATAACTAAAACATAAGGACTGTGGATGTATTCGTCAAACCATCAGAAGTATTGTAAGGCATGATATTTTACATTTGTAAACAAATTAAGAAGAAAATTGGACTGTAATGTTTAGCTGGGCATTCTCGGAGTTGGCATTATATTCCACAAGAAGTTTCTCCCAAGCTATTTTTTTCTTCTGCAGAGAAACGGCGTCTTGTCTGCTTGTTTTCTATTATATTCATGTACCTCGACACAAGTTCTTGCAGGTTCCGTCTCTCCAGCTCGCTGTATTGTTTTCCTTTAGGCATTCTGATGACAAAATACACATACGCAAATACAAATGATCTTCTAACCTTAAAAATTACAGCAGATGATAAAAAAAACGCAATAGTTCATTCCACTGCTCAGTAGCCAGAACTACACGATCCAGGAAGCACGAGGAAAATATACAGCGTTGCCACATCTCCAGTGAACTTATTGGGTAAATGTTTGTACTCTTTAAGTGTTGTCTATGAAATGTAAACTGATATAAGTGAATACTTATTATAAGTGATCCCTTATTACTTAAGGGTTCCACTTATGTATAAGGGCTGACTATGAATTCGGCCCTGAGACACTTACTACGATTCTACGTCTGCACATCGGAGAAGATTTTAACTTAGTTCACTTTGCATCTGAGTAGTACCGTAGGATACTACTCAAAAGTTCCTCTCATTGGGACTTATCTCAATGACGAGAGGTATAGTCAACGGGAGACTGGTTTTGACTAGTACAGGGAAGGAGAGCTTTTATTATGAATTTAGCTACTCTACTGTTCCGTAATACGGAAGAATACAAGTCTTCGCGCAACAGTTCATTTTCTTAGAGTTAATCTCATTCAATTTTTCTTTTGTTTCCGTAAGTTCAGATTTCGTTAATACGCCGTTACGTCACGTTTTTCATCCTAATAAATAGCTGTTTTAATTTGTATTTTATGAAATGATTATTAATGATCCTTAAATTCCAAGTTAGTGTACTTAATGGTTAGTGTCCTGTCACCCTACCCCTGGGAGTTTTTTTTGAGTCTCATGACGTATTATTATTTATTATCAACTATCGTTTTCAAGCCATAAGCTTGAAGGCTGGCGCCCATGGGATATTGTTTATTGAGAAACAATGAAATATCATTGTTACAATACTGTCACACATCTGTGAGCTGAGTGGGTACGTCACAATGTGATCATGATTTCGGTTTATGTTATCACATTTGCTTTCAGGGATTTCGTTCTCAAGTATGCGAATAGAGTGCATACAAGACAGTTACCAGAAGGAGAGGAGAATGTTGAACTTTGTCCAACAGGCGTTACAGAAGATGAATTTCAGGAATGGATGAACATTGATGAGGGCATCATTACTGATGTGAAACAGACAGAAGACGACGTGAGGCAGTTACTTCCGCAGAATTAAATATGAGAGGTAAAGAGCATGGAGCAGAAGATAGTGATGCTGATGATGACGATGTTGCTGAACTTTCCCAACACCAACGAATGTTGAAATGCGACATTCGCTAGATATCTTGCGACGAGGTGTTCAGCGTAGGTCAGTGGACTTCCAAAAGCATTATGAATATGAAAGATTAATTAATGGACTTTGGGAGACAACCACAAGGAAACAACAGTTTGAGATTATTTTACATAGGTGAACACAGTTAACTGTATTGTAGTGCTGTGTACTGGCATCTGTTTCATTGCAGTGCATGTAGGTTATGAATAAATAGAGGAGGCTACCTATCAAATTTTTATTTTTCAGCTACTGTTATCAGCCGGTTAATGTTATCAAATCATCCCATAGTTGTTATAATTAGTGGCGTCCACTGTATTTGTTTTCAGATCTTAACCCCCATTTAACTCTCTGAGGGGTTAAATTTGTTTCAAACCTTCTGTCATTTAAAACCTAGGATGTCATTTTAAATTTTAACTTTGTAATTCAAACAGTTTCATATAAATGCATAGATTTGTTATTCTTCATCCCCCAGTCATAATCCCTTAAGGTGCGTTTTCCAAGGTGCCGCCAGAGCCGCAACGACTGGGGTCGCCATATATGTTGGCGACAGCAGCCGCAAGCGACGGGCACAGGGGGTGTTTTCTTAGACATGACTCCAGTCGCACAGTCCAGTCAGTCAGAAATGGACGAGAGCCCCGGGCGATTTCTTTAGTGGTAGGGCTACATTGACATTTTAATTGAAGAAGAAGAAGAAGAAATATTAATGTGGTATTTCGGCCCGAAAAGAAGGAAAGTCGACAATATATTTGCATCGTACTATGAAGGAGGATGCTATAACATTTTCATTAACAGGCATCTTTTAAGTGATCAAAGTTCAGAAAGTATTTCGGACTGAGTGTTAGTTTAGATATATTCTTGAACTTATAAAAAGTGAAATTTTGAAAACCCCATGCAATCGGTACAAGAAGCCCGTCAGCCCAGCTGAGAAACTTGTACTCACTCTTAGGTACGGACTTTTTAATCTTATTGTGGCTGTGGCCTCATTAAGGTACAGCCTCAGCATTTACCTGGTGTAAAAATGGAAAACAACACAAATCCATCTTCAGGACTGCGGACAGTGCGATTCGATCCCACTATCTCTCGGATGCAAGGTCACAGCTGCGCGCCCCTAACAGCACGGTCAACTAGCCCGGTAAGCTTCAAATTTAACAACCCGCAACTTAATTGAGTGACACGACATTAATTGCATCAATATGTTATTTACACAGTGGTGCCAACCTTTGAAGTGGGTTATCAGTAATACCATTTTCAAATCCCCCCCCCCCCCGACAAAACGTTTACCCTTTTCTACGACAATCTATTGTAAAGTATATCAATTACACAATAAAATTTGCTCATTACCTGTTAGTTCTGCGATAAAAAATTCTTTGTAGCTTGTTTCGCACCCAGAAGCTGCTTTTTGGTGTAGGTTTTCTTGAAACATACTTCCCCCTGAGATGACATTTTCGTCTTCAGAACCATAAGTGATTCCGGTGTAGATGTACTTAACGCAGGCCTGAATTGTCTGATTTTTCCTAACACTGAAAACTCTTACTGTGGGAGAGTTACAATGAGGTACACTTAGTACTGCAAATACAACATTACTTAAGGTTTTATACTTAATTTGTCCACTTTATTTTTAAGCTCTGCAATGTTGCCCCAATTTTCATCAATGTTAGGTCCATGTACAATGTATTCAGTGAAAGTATCACACTGGTAAACTGCAAATTCCTCTTCAAGTTTATGTTCTCTTTCCCTGACCAAAGTTGGGAATCTTCGAACAAAATATTCAAGAGATGAATAGGAAACCTTCATTCTGAGAGAGATGTCTACAACTTCGGCATGATGACGAAATTCGTCATCAAGGGGAAATTTCCTAGTAATGTAACTGCAAGCTGCCATATAAAACTCTGACAGAATTATAAAACATCTCTTCATCACAGTCATTATCTTGCAAGTATGCCCTAGCTTTTGCTCCAATTACCAAGTCCTCTTCGTCTTTCTGGTATTTCCTCCTCTTGAGTTCAACACTCAAAAGGGAGGTAGATTCTGACTAAAGAGAACATGGCTGAACAAATCTGACCAATAGGTCAGTTAAAAGACCAGTAAGTTTCCTCCTAAGATGTATGGCTGGAGCATCTTGTTGCAGAAATATATTCAGAGTTAAAAACAGGAAGTGAACTCGGAAGAAAATAGCAAAACAGTTTTGTGTGTGGGTCTTGTATGAAAGATTTCAAGTTTCAAACTGTTTGGTGGTCTCATTTTTATGATGGGTCTCACTACAAAACACGGGTGTCAAAGCTTCCCACTGCTCACGAACTGAATAGACTGAAGAAGCGAGAGCCAACAGGTACAAACATATTTCAAAATTTTGTGACTCTTTGTGCCACGAACAGCCTGATAAACTTTCAACATGTTTTGCCTTTTAGAACTCTTATCAAGATTGACTGGCAATTGGGCTGCTGCTTTTTGTACACAGATGTGTATGAGATGGCATGAACAACCCGGGACATAAACGGAAGAATGCCTGTCCTTCACAAATTTGGCAACACCTTTATTTGCCCCTATCATAGTGTATGCATTGTCAGATGAAAAAGAAATGCAGTTTTCCCATGGAATGGCTAAAGAAGACAATTGATTATTAATAACAGAGAAAATTCCCTCACCTGTATTGTCGGTACTCTAACAATGACAATAGAAGAGTTGATATTTGGCCTCTCTGAGCATTAAAGAAAGATACAACTATAGGATAAAGTTTAACTGCATTGGAATCCGTACTACCATCAGTAGCCAAAGAAAAAGGCATTATTTGCAAAAGTTCACTTATTTCCTTTTTTGCCTCAGATGCAGTGTATTGAACCAAAGCAGGGGTTTGTTCTTGCACAACCATATTTCTGAGATATCTTAGTCGGGGAACATTGATCTAAACAAATTTCCAGCATGGTCTGAAACTGATAATGGAATATTATGCTCCAAGAGAAAAAATGTGAACGATAATTCGGCATTTGTCACCGCAGTTTCATTACTTTTTACGAAGAACGATGGAACAGGCTGGTTTCGTAATTTTTATCACTGTATGTGTGATGTTTCTTGGATTCTATGTGTCTTCTGCAATCATCTCGTCCACCGTGAGCCACAGAGAAATCACACGAACATACACTGCAGAACACGTGGTTTTCACTAACACGTGAGGCAAGTAAGCACGGCCATTCATATTTCTGTAACACTGCTGTCTTCTTAGAAGAAGATGCAGTTTGACAATTGCTCCGCTTCATTTCACAAAACCTATCACTACTTTTCGAATCAACGTCTAGGATAATTACAATTGAAATACGCTAAATATACCACTCGTTCTATGCACACAACAAACCGCGCACTCGAGAACAGCCGAGCAAGGAGTAAAGCCTACCTCACAGCCGACTTGATACGTCATTCTAGCTAAGAGAGCAGCGTATGTCTATGTAGCTGGCTGTGATTTCACAACACTCGCAGGACACAAAACGAAGTGACGACCAAATAACTGCCAGATATGTTTAGTTGCCAAATGACAAACACTGAAACAAGGAGGGTTGACCAGTGATGCTCTAAGGGATTGAACATTTTTTTACTTCTTTCCTTTTTTTTCTCAAATTAATTTTTATCGTGAAGTTGCTTTTCCGTAATAATTTCCCTTTCGACCGTAATGCTGTAATCGCGAAGTGAAATCCGTAATAGTTGGCACCTCTGTTTACATATTTAGACATGCCATTCCATCCATGTAATTTCGTGGAAGCGGACATAATTTAATTTATGCAGTTGCAAAACTGTCTAGCATACTACTACTCAATCTAGGTAATGAAGGAATCGATAAAAACATATGAAAATAATAATGCAGAGTGGGATTTAAATTTTATTTAAAAGTACATATTACACTGTATATTCATTCTTATAAATTATGACCCAGTAATCTTGACAAGATATCATGACTTTACATCTGTGCACGGCTCGGCTTTTATCGGCCCTTGATTGACAGAGGAGAGTGCTTGCGGAGGAGATGTTGAGCAATAGTCACTTGCTTCTGTCGCAGCGTAGTGGCTGTCAGCACTGCTCACTGCACCAGTGTGGCGGCTCAAGCTGCAATTGCCGCGGGTCGCAGACCAAATTCAAACTGCACATGCGCGGAGATGGAGACTGCTGTCGCCGTGCGGCTACAATCGCACCATTAGGGATGCATTAAGACCACTTGTTATTTAAAATCTAACACAATTTTATTTTTGTAGAGGGCAGCACCGATATGATAAAAATAGAGGTGAAACCTCCATTATTATTTAGGACCTATTCAGCTTGTGGAATTTGAGTAGGAATTTGAAAACTTTAAATTAAAAAAAAATTAAGACATTCAACATGCGCAAGAATACGTAGGTACCATTAATGGTACACAGTCTCAAAAAATGTTCCTCCAGTCGTGTGCTAAGTTTTAAGATTATTTTAGTTTAACCCCTGAGTTTTACAGATACATCTTTTTGGCAATAAAGAAGAGAAATTGTAAATTCGGTCAAAGTACCTTGGCTGTTGTTAATACTTAGTTTTAGAACTAAAAAACAACTTCTACATGTAACCCCCTTCATCAGCTCCTCGTTGAGTGACATTTATGCGAATGCATATAGCATATAATAAGGAAAATAAGAACTGTGGCTCGCCCGCAATTGCCACAATATAGGAATCTTAATTACTACTCTACTATGGTTTCCCACTTCTCTCTGTAATAATTGGTCACCAGCTTTACAGTTTGAAAGGAACTGTAATGCGACATTTATTTTTAATAACATAGAGACTCAGATTAACCTTTTGATCAGTGAGTTTTTGGTGACGCTCACAAGCCAACAGGAGTGAGTTTTTCCTTGATAACTTAAAATTAAGAGTTTAAAATTATTTTAACTTTTATCTCTTAATAAATTTGCATAATTTACATGTACGGTACATAACTGATACCTTCAATTTAATCGAAGTCAGTGGCGTAGAAAATATTTTTCTCAAAATATTGAAAGGAATAGAAAAATTGACAAAATATAATTACTCTCTACATGTGATCAAGTTCGCACAATTTACAACACTGTGACTTGATTTTACAACAGTTTCACCCATCAAAATATCTTTAGGGCGTGGTACTGACTCAGACAGTAGAGTTTATCGTCGTCAACTTCCGTATCATTTCCCGTACAAACAATAAACAAAACAGTTGCCAGATAAACATAGTCTCTAGGTTATGCCTTGCCACTTATGTAACTTCGACTTTTCCTTCATGTCTGTTTTCCGTTACAAATAAGTAGTACTTGTTCATTTCTGACACTATGACAATCATAATATTACGAACAACTACTACTTTGAAAATTGACACTTCAAGTCTTGAATTATTGTCATTATCATTCAAAAGAGGATTATCACTAACCCCTGAATTTGGTGGATCAAAATGAGCAGAAGGCGTAGGAAGAAATCTGCCTGCAGAACACCACTTTCTTACTTCGGTTTGAACAGCTGACAGCGTAGCCTTCGTTGCGACAGCGGAGTGCTACACTTCGTCCTCAGTTTCCCTGTTTTCTTCCGAGGAATAATCAATTTCACTCTCATCGGACACAATGCAATCACTATCATAAATATCAATTTTATCGTTAGATCCCTCGTTAGTCAAAATATTACTTATATCCTGCGGAGCAAGCTCGCATCCTGGATTCGATTTCGCCATTACGATGTGTATTTGTTTACGATCACAGAGTGGTTGTTCCTTCGGAAACCAGAGGTGGGGGGAAAAGATGTGTATAGTCAAGGAATAGTCATGCATTGCACTCAACGGAAACAACTATAGAAAACAGTTCCCCGGTGTTGTCTTAATTTTTAGCACAATCGCGTGAGAATTTAGGTTACATATCTACGGATGCTTTGAGAGAATTTCATCACAGAACATATGAGATGTGATAAACTATGGAATAATGTTCACTGAACATGTCAAACATCCCCCAACTTTGTTCTAAAAACCTGCCAGTACGATGTCACAAAACAATTTCAAACATTCAACATGAAATGTGAATAGACGGCGGTACTGTTCAGGCGCAAACTTCGAGAACATAAATAGATGGCAGTACTGCTCATTGGGTTTAAAATCATAAGGGTGGGAGATGAAATATTAACCATTAAGTATTGCTACAAGAAAGGAGATTAATGCAATCTCAATTTCACCTGAATGTATTAAAACAAAAACAAAAAATTGAAAAAGCTCCTTTTCAGCCCGAAAAATTTAATTTGAAGTTTATGGAATTTAGCATCGCTTGCATTATCTAACATCGGCTCACCAATTTGCTTCAGATGATGTCCTCTAGTTTTTATGGTTACTCGTTCACCTTTTCGTCGTAGTAGATCTGCTCCATGGACATTCTTCCTTCGGGTAATCCATTTAGGTTTATTGTTCTAACACTCCCTATTTGCCTTGCCTGTAAGCTAGAGAACGGCCGTACTTCTATGAAATACGATCACAAATGATCTCGGTTGGAGAAAATCCAACATGAATTTTTCCATCTTAATTTGAATATCCACACCAACTAAACTGTTTCGCGTAAGAATACAAAGTAGACTTGAACTAAACAAAGTTCTTTGTCCACACAATCGTAGAACATATAACGAACCGTGTATAATATAGTATGACTTTATTTCAGCAGTATCACAGTATCGCTGTACTGTGTTCCACTATGGACATTGAAGTTCTGAGAAATACTGCCGATACATAGTGAAATAGAGAGTTCCACAATGATAAGTTCCGTTCCGACAACATAATAACTCAGTTTGAGTTCTAGTTCTCCTTGTTCTTCGATGATAGCTGCGTCCGATATTTTATAGGCTCATTCCACTTCTGCCGATTCCCTGCTTCCTATCCGACCTCCTTTCTTCGCTGCTTCTGAGCCAATCTCTTTTTTTCCCATCCTTTCTCTTCATCAGTGTGGTAGGCGTGCCCACAAGCTGTACATCTCCACGTCACAAGCCTCGCGCAGGGTATCAGTCTAATTCAAACAAGCTCGCGGTAAACCCACCGACTCATACTAATTTCCCAGGCTTCCAAGTATAACACTTCCTTATACAAAGTATGGGGTAAAATGACACAATTGTAGGTTTCTATTATAGACCAAAATACAGAACATAATGAAAACTTCTTCCAACATTATATAAATAATAAAATATGTTATAACATAAATAATAAATTATTTGAATATTATAGATTTACAGTCGCCTGTGATAAAATTTACAGATGTCAAATATTCCCGATGACAGATCTTTTTATATCGTATGATATCAAGTAATTTGGGCTATAAAAATAATTTATACATGGGTATCAAAACCTGGAAGGTTACAACATGGATCCAATCCTTACATACGTGAAATATTTTGGATTATATCAAATTTGACACCTATGACATCCAAAGTTCTTGGGAAATTACGAATTCATACGTCAAACTATTTGGAGGGATGAGTAAGTCTTCACCCCCACCCCTCAGCCAAAATCCCTTAGGGTTGTATTGTTTTAAGACCTTTTATGTAAAATCTAAAATGTATAGGAGCAACCATCATGCAAAATTTTAACCTCTTATATCAAACGGTTTCAGAGAAATGAACATTTTTGTTTTCGGACATTACCCCCACTGAATTTTGTTCTAAATTTGCTATTTTGTTTTACGTCGCATCGACACAGATAGGTCTTATGGCGACGATGGGATAGGGAAGGCCTAGGAATGGGACGGAAGCGGCCGTGGCCTTAATTAAGGTACAGCCCCAGCATTTGCCTGGTGTGAAAATGGAAAATCATCTTCAGGGCTGCCAACCGTGGGATTCGAACCCACTATCTCCCGGGTTCAAGCTCACAGCTGCACGCTCCTAACCGCACGGCCAACTCGCCCGCTGTTGCTGAACTTGTTATTTAACATCTAGTTCCTGAAGGATTAATCGTTGAGTGATACTTCAATTTTGTTTGGATAAAGTTTTCAGAGTAACAAATATTTTGGTTTTCAGGGTTTTACCACCGTTTCATATCCTTAGAGATGAAATTTTTTGAAACTCTTCCTTAGTAGGTGCCTATGTTGTAAGCAACACATCTCCAAAATTCATTTGTTTATGAATAGTAGTTGCCTCTTGTGTTGATATACAGTCAGTCAGGACATTACCTTTTATATACATAGATAAGTATCATAATACTTCAACCCATATTTCACTTCTTCCCTCGCCCAGCCCCCAATTGGTTTCTCCAGAAACAAAAAAATGTTTATTTTTAAAGGAGTTTCCAAAGTAAGTATCCTCATATTAGTTAAACTCCTTTTTCACTTTTCACCACCACCCCCTCACTCAAGTGGATCTTCCGAAAGCAAAAGGGTAAGAGTTCCTTTATTTTAATGGGATATTTTAATACCAATTTTCAAGTCTGTATTGTCTTCATTTTTGAGATATATGTATCCTCGTAAAAAGAATTCAATCCATTTTTCAGTCCATTCCACCCCAACCCCATTTTGTGGATTTATCAAAAACAAAAGAATACTTCTTTATTTTTAAAGGGGATTTAAAATACCAATTTTCATGTCTGTAATGTCCTCAGTTTTGAGGTATAAGTATGCTCTTAATTCCTTTCTCACCCCCCCCCCCCCAGTTGATTTTCCCTGCCAAAATTGTATCAAGTTTTTGTGATATACTGTAGATATGCTCATCTTAAAAATTTCCCCCTTGGTGGTGGAAATCCACTTACACTGTAATTAATGTATCCGAGATTTCATCTCTTTATGTCCAGCAGTTTTGGTTCTGCAGTGATGAATCAGTCAGGACATATCTTATATATATAATAGGCTTGCTTCATGTTGTTTAGCATGATGAATACATTAAAAGTAAACAATTTTTTCCCCCGGTGGAATTTCATAATCTAAACTATTCACAGGCACTCTATCAAAATACATTTTAGTGTGCTATCTTTAATTTTAACTTCTTAGCCTCACCTATTTTGGAGTGCCTGTATGGCAGCTTGCTCCACAGATTATTATTTTTCCTTGGCCAGATCCATAAATTCCCACTAGGGTTTTGTAATTATACTTCAACAAAACAATGATTTTCTCCATATAAGTCAAGAACTTCTGCATAGTTCTTTTCCTTGTTCAGTTTTCCACTCATAAAAGTTTCACCAACACAAAATTCCCCAATATCAGTACTTTTGCCTTTGAGCTGAACTTGATGTGGAGGTTCCAGCAGTATGCTGATGTTCAGTCTCTTCCAAGGGATCTGTAGTATCTCTGCACAGCATGTTAAAATTGCTACAGTAATACCCTGCTCCACGGAGTGAAAACTAAAATCCATAGCCTCTTTCCAGTCATTCGACCAGGTCAGGAATGGAATGAAGCCCCTAGTGGCGAGGATAGGAAACGTGCCGGCTGCCGAAGCCTGTTGCACTCCCGTGGGACAGTGATAAATGACTGACAGATGAAATGTTAAGGGAGAGTGTTGCTGGAATTAAAGATGACAGGAAAAACTAGTTTCCTGCAGAAAGCAAATCAAATTAAGAAGGTAGTGGTTCTTAAATTGCTCAGCACAGTCATCAGAAAAGACATGGATATATTTAAGGTTAGAAAACTCTGCTTGAAGGCTGTTAATATTTTTCATAAATCCCAGCCTCTGTGGTGACGATTCAGGTAATCACAAATGTTTTCAAAACTTAGGTTAGCACTATTTTCACCATCCTAAGCAATAGCTTTGAAGATTATCTGGTGCAGGTGTAGACACAGTACAGTTGAATCTTCATATCTCGAATCACTTCGGGAGCTAAATATTATTTTGAGTTAACAAAATTTCGAGATAGAGATTCTTGGTTTTGAGTATGTAGAACTGATCATATGTATCTTCAAGTTGATACAGTATTATTTAATCTTCTGTCGGTCGCAATATATAAAGTTTCAAGGCAGGTCGCAATGTTCCTGAGAGATCCCCCCACGTATAAGTTTCAGGAAGTTCAAGTGGGCAGCTATGAAGTACTCCTTACGCTATATAGGTGTGTTTGTGTCAGTTAAAAATAGTTTAGCAAAATTCTGATCCCAAAATAAGCCACATTTTATAACCAACTATTTTCTTCAAAATTTTAGGTATCTTTGCAGTATTTACAATTTTAATCACAAAGAAAATCTTATATTGGCGGAAACTATGTTCATACGTCTCAGCAATAACAACAAACATGGGAAATAACATAAACAGGGCTAAACAGGTCATATATTCTTCAGTAAGGATTTTACAAAAACACTCATATTTTGCAAAGGCACTAGCCAATCATGTTCCTTTCTTCATGGGTTTGGCGGTCGTCAAATCTTAAACAATGAATCAAGAGTTTAAATCTCCTAAGACTCATTACCAGTGCAAACTTTTCTACACCATCTCTATCAGTGCCCCAGAGATCTTCAAGGCTCTGTCTATTCCCTCTGTAAGATCCTGCTCAGTACAATAGGCCAAAGAATGCTTTATCTCTATCTGGTCTGTAAGCTCAGCATCCCTTCCACGAGTAAAATTTTGTTTTACGTATTCCACGTATTGATTTGTGTAAGTTACAATAGTGTCTATTATTTCCCCCGTAAATAAACACTGCCAGGAGTCAAGCGATGATTTAGCTTGCCTTGCTTGTCCTGTAAGTCCAGGTAAATGTCGCATGAGTGTGTGCTTCCTGGCGTTGACCTGTTGGGATTGTGGCACCATACACCAGTTTGTCTTGTCTTTCCCTTCATAATAATTAGCACTGGCCTCTAATGCTCCTTGTTCATCAGCATCACCGTTGCCATCTTATTGTTCTGTTTCTGAGTCACCATCTCTGGATTCCAGAAGATCGTCACAGTTTGTGTCACTTTCACATTCAAAATTCTCATGTGACACACCATCTTCATCCAGCAACAGTCGTTGGACATCCTCCACATCTGCTCTGTCCGAGTTAAAATATTCCTTCCTACTGGCCATAATGTATGGTAAATCTAAAATAAAGAGAAATTGGGACGTAAGTAGTCGCAATGTGCCTGTGAGGCACTGGGCTTATATTGCACTATCTATATGCTTACATGAGAAATTACACCAAATTTAGGGTAAACAAATAATTTAACTACTTACAGAACAGCAATTGTTTGCATCTCTTTGAAACACCAATCGCAATGGGAACAGTCGCAATGATCTACCAGATCAGATGGAACACTCCCGGCTTATGGAGCGAGCGAACAGAGCCTGCCTGTCACATAACTAACGAACGTGGCAAGGAGTGAGGCTATTCAGAGGATGAGAATTGTAGGTCGACGCATTGGAGCGGTAGCGACCAAAGACTACAGCCTGTGCCTGTCAGATCAGTTGCGACCGACGGAAGATTAACTGTTATAAAAAAGCCCTTGGAAGTATCTTAAGATTTTAATTACAAGCCTCATTACTGCAACTCGTTGAAGACTCATTACATGCCGTACAGTAGAGGAACGTGAACTATTCCTCTGTTAACACCTTGGGGAAAAATCCATTGATTTCATCAGTTTTTTTTACAACAGTTAACAGTTGTGAAATCACTTTAATTTACATTCGACTATGTAGAATTGAAGAATACCCACTGCTTACACAGCAGATGGCTCATGCAGCTTCACAACTACACAGTTCAAAAAAATTAGGGGAACATGTTTTTGAACGTATGCCATCCTCCACAAAACATTACCTCACACCCAGGTATATTACCATCTAAACCTTTATTCTTTACCGTTGAAGTATACAAAAGAACATCGATGGATTCACGTTCATTTTCAGAACACAAACGGGAATGTTAAATTGGGGCAAACACAAAGTGATAACAGTCCTCCAGGGTAGATTTTTATCACAGTTCGAGAGCTTCAGTATTGTGTATGCCCTCCACGAGCATTTATCACAGCTTGGCACCTACATGGCATGCTCCGTATAAGTCGACGGAGGTCACGTTGCGGTATCAGGTCCCATTCTTCAATGAGAGCCTGTTCGAAGTCTTGAGAGACTGTGGTGGAACAGGACCTTCACGAATACTTCTGTCGAGCCTATCCCACACATGCTCGATGGGATTAAGGTTGGTACTCACTGCTGGCAATTCCATCTCTTGAATGTTCAGTTCTTGCAAGACAGCTCTGGTGATGAGCACTACATGAGGCCTGGCATTGTCATGCACAAGTATGAATTCAGGGCCAACACTGTATGCAGCAACCAATCTACTCGATGTACCCCGCAGCGGTAAGATTACCACGGGCAACGGCAAGATCCGTGCGGCCATCAGTACTGATGCCACCCCATATATCACAGAACCTTGTTCAAATCGGTCGCCTTCCTGGAAAACATTTGGCATGTACTGCTCACCACGGTGTCTCCATACATGATGTCCATCCCGCTGTGTTAGGGGAAATCTGGACTCGTCTGTGAACAACACAGGTCTCCATTGGCGAAGTTGCCTTTTGATGTGGGTGCAGGCAAACAGAAGGCAAGCTGCGCGATATTGTTGCTTTAAAAGGGGCACTCGCACCGGATGTTTGGGTTGTAAGGAAACTTCACTTAACCTGTTCCTTACTGTCGGGTCAGACACCATGACTCCAGTGACCCTCCTGAAGTCTTGTTGCAGTTCCTTGGCAGTTGCTGAACGACGCCGCAACTCACACATGGTCAGATATCGGTCATCCTGTGGGGTTGTCATGCGTCCACGACCTTGTCCAACACTCCTTGTGAACTGGCCTGTCTCATTGTAGCAATTCCACAGCCGTTGAATAACTGATGGAGAGACATTGAGATCCACAGCAAGATGACGAAGTCTTTCCTTCCTGGATCAAAGTGACTGCCCTTGCTACTTAAACCGCGTTAAGATGTCTCCTGGGATGTGCTGGTTTACGTACGTGCTCAAATGTCCGCAGTAGTCTGTGTACCTCATGATGACACATGGATGCATATTCACTTTGTGTTGAGAGGTCACCTGGCAGTTAAATGCATGGCTATGCCTACAGATAGAGTATTAACTTCGATTTGACACCCTGAGTAGCTAAGGTCTTAAGGTATGCTGTACGACCATTCGAACCCCATCTACCAAATTAACGTTCACATACCAGATGTTGCAAAACGTACCCCTAATTTTTTTGAACTGTTTACCTGCGGTCAACCCACCAGGGGTGGACAGATGTAAATATACCACGGTTGACCAGGAAGATGTAATGTAGCCTGTAGTACGTTAATAACCCACAAACATTAGATGTTGTATTGCACTGTTATTGTTGTAAAACATTCAAGCTTCATAATATTTTCAGCTTCTGGGGAGGAAACTTTAGCTTCAAGAAATTGAGAACTTCGTATAGTAGAAATTTGGGTAATAGAGAAATAAATATACGGGAAGAGTAGTACACGTGGTCAGTTCGAGATACAGTGAATTCGAGTGATGGAGGTTCGAGGTTAGACTGTACTTCATCTTTTTATACAGTCCTAAAATTCTTTGTGAAAACGGCTTTGAGAACTGTTTTATTCTTATGTGTCTTACTGCATTCTTTTGACATACTAGTGCATTTTGAAATTATGAATCTTGGGGGCTGTTCCATGAATTAACTTTGCAACTTTTCACTTTGCAGTTTTCAGTTCAGACTATACTTGCTAAGTGAAAAGTTTGGTATCTTTTCACTTTTCAAGCCTATTATGTTTCATCATTGGTACAGAAGTTCAAAGAAATGAAGTGAAAATTTTTCAGAAGTCTTGCAAAGAGACCATTCCCTTTTCAGGTGTTAATTAAATGTGTGTAATCTAAGTTTCTCTGTGTAGGGTTTGGTTTTAACATGTTATGATGAGAGTTTGTGCTATCAAGTGAATGGAGAATCTATGAAGAGGGCATACAAAGGCATGATTCATTTTCATGACCTCACTTTGACTGAATTTTGTGAATGTTTTCTTGTTACTCCAATACAAGCTAACATTATTCTTAAAATGATTGGTCATTTAGTGAAATCTGCAACAAAGTCGATCCCTTTGTGGGGAGCTGTTTTTGTATACTTACTGTATATTGGTTAGAAAATGATCAGCTGTACATTGTAAGAGCAATGCATGGAACATAAAAATTAACTTTGCAGAACTGTTACTAAAGTTATGGATGCTATAGTAAATGTAGTATTTTGTAACATTGTATGTTGGCCTAATAATCCACATAATATAGTGATGGAATTTCTAATGAAGGGTGACTTTCCTTGTGTGTATGAATGTGTTGACTGTACTCTTGTTAATATAGATGCTCGTACTGAGCCTGAAGAGGTTCGTGTTCATGGACATAGTCATCATTCTCTCAGTATTTGGTGATTAGTTGTGGAGACTTTACCTTCTACAGTGCTAATGCTAGCTGGCCGGGTAGTGTGCGTGATTCCAGGGTCCTAAGAAACTGCTGTGTAGACGTTTTGGCTCAGGTTGTAGACCATTTCCAGTTATGTTGGGTGACAGTGCCTATTGACTACAGTAAGAGTGGCTAGTACCTCTCAATAGAAATCTTGACGATGCTGCCCCCTAGGGTTGGGGGCGGTAGAATACATCCACTGTATCTCCTGCGTGTCATAAGAGGCGACTGAAAGGGAGGCATGGGTTTGCGACCACAGGTCCCTTAGTGGAATTCTGGCATTGCTTATCTATCCTATCCGACCGACCTTGGTGAACTCTTGTTCTTTTCCAATGCCAAAGGTATTATTGAATTTTAAGCTTGAGAAGTTTTTCATTTTCATGCCCTCCATGGCCTTTTTCTTTGGCTTATACCTTCCATTCTTCTCTTTTTTCTCGGATTAGTTTTACTAGAGGTTGGTTGCTCACTTGTACTTGGTTTTAAAACAATAACCACCACCACTCCTGACAATGCTATTGAAGAATGATTTGAGGAGCACAAATAGAACAATATCGTAATTTCGAACAGATCTTTCCCGCTTTATCCATTTAAGATTACATCCATGAAAAGCAGGGAAGGTGGTCTTAGCGTGTACTGCATGACACAATATTGCACATAAGGTTGGACGAAAAAATTAAGGTAACTTGCATACCTTGCATTCAAATTTCTGAGTTTAAAAGTGGGTCCGTTTAACATGTTCGCGGCCGCTTGGATATCGGCAACCATTATCGTGGTACCCTAATATTTTTTGGTATAAAAGAGATCATTTGTGTCCTTATACATTTTAGATTGTTATTTTCATTATTTCAATATTATTTGTGCATACGAGCCATGACACGCGTCAGCGGCACTACCGATGAGCTTTTCGCCTTCAGTGCTGTTTGACGCATGTGCATCATGACTCTTAATGAAGTGGAATGAGGAAAATGTTTCGTTCGATTGTAGACTTCTTTACAACAGAAAAATAAGTTTTTTAACATTTCACAAAAAACTACTACGCAGTGGAATCTTATTATTGCTGTGTGAACAGTTTATACCTATACATTACTCCATAAGCTGTACAATGTAACTAGTCAATGCAGTGTGCTACTTTTCAATGACATTTCCTCACAAAAATAACTCTTCCGCAAATGCGTTACATTCAGTGACAATTTTATTCAGCAAGTTGTCATCTTCAAGCAAGCGAAAATAATCAAGAGGTTTCGCGTTACTTAGCAGTGGAACCTTCATTCCCGGCCGACCAATAGTTTGTTTCATTGAGGACAAATCTGAACTCCGAGAAATGACCCCTGAAATATTCCCAGTGTTATTTGGCAGGATATTACTTAAGTCTTCCTCAACTTCTGTAATGTGAGAATTGGGAGTAGACGTTCGACACACACATTCGTGATTAAAATTCTCACTCAGGTGTCTACAGTCGCTTTTCACACTGTCATCACTATCAATGCTGTCACTGTCACTAAGTGTTCAGGAGAGCTTCCAGACTATCATCATTAACTGCAAATTGCCTGTTTATCCCGCTAAGACGGGGGTTTCTTCCGGTGCGGTGAGAAGGTTCTGAAACTTCACTGTTCTCTCTTGACATCGCAGAAATGTATGTCGACTTGCAATGGCTACAGAGATTCTAACAATTGATCTGATGCCCGGGTGGCGCATATGTTTAATAATACCTTAACAATGCACAGATAAGAGGTCTGTTTGTTTACATACATATTCGCGGAAATACAAGCTTTAATATTTGGCGCGGAATGTGACGCACATGTGCTGTCATCGGCACTGAGTGAAAGTGAAGTCATGACGCATACGTGTCGTCATCGGCTGCATTAATATAAGCACATGGAGGAATTTACAAATTTAGTTGTCGTATTTTTAAGATACAATTATACCGCTTTGCTCAGCTGCTGCACCCCATCAAGGTCACGGAACGACTGAATGTTGCTGCTTATGAAACCGGAAGATGGAGCCCCAGGCACAATCCTGCACTTGCAGAATACTTGTATATCTCAGCTCATTCACAACTAATCGAGTGTTAACTCTGTTCTTGATCCTCAAACCAGTCTTCAGTTTAAAATGGTGTGTTTGGAGTTAACACTTGCAGCTTCTTGTGTAGTACTATTTTTTATAAGAGAATGATACTATGTTACAAAATAATGGTAATTGTTTTTGTGAAATTGACCATATTTATTAAATGCACGGTGACCATTGCTTGTAAATGATTACAGGCCAAAGTATCTTTTTAACCATGTCCCGTGAAGAGTACTTAATTGGATGTTTTAGAATAAAATTTTGGTTTATTTATTTATTTATTTAATGTGAAAGTAATCATCATGTAACCCTTCCAGTGTGCTCAAACATTTTCTAGTCCTCTCCCCTCCTCTACTCTCTTACGTCTTATCTACGGTTGGTTCAGCCATAGTTTCCTTGGTCGCCCAATAGGTCTCCTTCCGTTTACTTTCTGTTCCATGTAAGCCTGTGGTGTTGGTGTCTGGCATTCTCTTTACATGCCCGAACCATTTAAGTCTTGCAGACTTCCAAGAAGATGCTTCACTCCCAAAGATGATCTGACATCCTCATTTTTCACATGATAGTGCTGTTTTTTCTGCATGGCATTACTAAAAAATTTAATTTCCCATGCCTGCAGATTACTAAGGTCTCTAGTTCGCAACTTGGTTTCTAGGCTGTATGTGAGTATGGGAATAAGACAGTGGTGCTAAAAGTTTGGGATACAGTAAGAATCCCACCAAACTGATACCTATAAATAATTGAGTTGCTTTACTTAGCATTGACCTCGGTATTACTTTTTCTAATCTTTAACATTAAACCGTCCATAAATATTAAATTACAGAGTTATAGTAGGACTATTCAGTGTAAATGCTAGTATCAGCTTTGTTGTATAAAATTCAAGAGATACTCAATATAGACTTACAATTTACAGAAAAATCACCTAATTCTTGCATGGTCGTTTGAGACTTGCTGAAAGCCTGAACTCCTGTGCTGATTATTGAAGAACCATTCATATTTTCTGTGCCTTTTTCTTCCAATACCTGTTTAAAATTTACAGCTGTTGTGAAGATTGTGTCAAATTAGCCTAGTTTGATTGGCCATCACACTCATGTTTCTTACTGCATCCCATGTTCAGAGGCCAGCACAATACTAATGCCCGCACAAACACAAGATGTATGATTTACAGGCCTAAGCCATGCATTTATTAAAACTTGTATAATAACACGGAACATGCGTAGAACCACTAAAATGTAAGCGCTATCCACATTAAATGTGACTATGAAATAAGTAGTTCTCACTTCTTCCACCAAAGGCTCTGCTGCTGTAACAGATAACAGCCAACTGTTTATTGCGCTTCGACTATCCAGTATCGTTTGTGCAAAATCTCTCATTCGTGGACATACATCAATGGTCATGTGCAGAGAAAAATGCATATTGTTCTTTGTCTTGCAGTTATTTATTTTTGAGAAGAGGGTGGCATGGATCTAATCTTGTTCAGTGAC
The DNA here is from genome assembly GCF_040414725.1 of Anabrus simplex. Classification (NCBI taxonomy): domain Eukaryota; kingdom Metazoa; phylum Arthropoda; class Insecta; order Orthoptera; family Tettigoniidae; genus Anabrus; species Anabrus simplex. Next base: position 828,938,622 of record NC_090265.1, read on the forward strand.
GTCACGTCATGGGGCTTTAATTACAAACTGATGGCTAGGATATGAAATAGTGTGAAAAACCAAAAGACAGATTTTCTTTGGGGGGCCAAAACTTTGTACGCTGGTAGCAAAAAAGTTACACAGCGACTTGGTGCCCAGGATTTCTGCACTGCTGGAATAAGGCAAGATTTATACAAGGACATCTTGGTTTGTAGTGGCACCTTCTTTTCCCTGGTTATGAGGTTCTAGAATTTAGACCCATTGGCCACTCGCTAAGGACTTCTTGTACTGTTGTAATGTATTATCCGTCAACTTGTATTTGACAACCAATATTTTCTCTACTCATTTTCATGTCACCAGTTTGTTTTGCTCCCTTTAATCTTAAAATCATTGAACTTGGCTACCCATTTGTTAAGTAGTCAGTCTTGTACCTCCTCTACCCCTATCAGCAGTAACAGCAGGAAGCACAAAGGCATTTAACTCTCCATTTACAATAGTTATTTCAAGTCCTTCATTATGAAAGTGTGTAGGCATAAATGCCCATTAAAGCATCCTTTTGACACAAAATACACCTCGTGGAGAAACAGGTCAAGGGTTGGACTTCTGTGGGGTGTACAATATATAATGCAATACATTCTATTTCTCGGCCGATTTTGGTTTTATAAAAATGAACACTTGTTTGGGACATTTTTTTAATATTCCCGCTTTGTTTTGCAGTGTTTCTTTCATTTTCAATGGGTGGCAATGCTGTAATTAACTAGCCTTCAAAATGTCATCTGTAACGGAGGAGCATACCAGCGAGCATTTATTAAGTTTCTCTTGGCGGAAAACCAGGGCATCACGGATATTCATAGGTGCTTACAGAATGTCTATGGAGACCTGGCAGTGGACAAAAGCATGGTGAGTTGTCGGGTGAGGCGTGTTTCATCGTCACAACAAGGTCGAGCAAACCTGTCTGATCTCCCACGTGTCGGCCGGCTGCACACAGCAGTGACGCCTACAAAGTTGGTACATGCGGACACCCTTATTCAATGTCATCAACAGATCACAGTCGAACACCTTGCTGCTGAGCACGGCGTCTCTGTTGGTAGTGCTGACACACTTATCCACCAATTGGAGTATTCAAAGCTTTGTTCCCGCTGGGTTCCTCAACACCTAACTGAAAACCATAAAGAGCAAAGAAGAAACATACGTGCAGAATTGCTTGCTCATTGTGAGGCTGAAGGTGGCAATTTCTTGTCAAACATTGTCACAGGCGATGAACCCTGGATTTATCCCTTCGAACCGGAAACAAAACGACAATCCATTGAGTGGTACCACACAAACTCTCACGAAGAAAATTCAGCTGGTAATGTTATGGCTTGCGGTCTTCTGGGTCTCTGAAGGGGTCATTCTGTTCGATGTCCTCCCTCATGGTGAAACGATCAAGTGTATTGTGCTACTCTGAGGAAATTGGAGAAAAGACTTTAACATGTTTGTAGCCACAAAAATGCAAACTAACTTCTCCGCGACAATGTAAAACCTCGCACAAGTCTGCGCACCCAACAGGGGTTTGCAAAACTCAGTGGACTGTTCTTGCTTATCCACCCTACAGCCTAGATCTCGCGCCTTCTGGCTTCCATCTCTTTGTGCCAATGAAGGATGCACTGCGTGGATGATGGGAATTTATCAATACAATAAAATGGTGTATTTTAATCCTCAATAAAACCAACCTCCTTTTGGTAGAAAAAATTCATTGCATTATATATTGAACTCCCTTCGTATATTAAAAAATAATATAAAACGACATACAATTTTTACATACTACAACTGACTTCAGTAAATTAGATAAAACAAACGTTAAAGAGAGAGAAAAAAATAAGCAAACATAGCTTACAAATATCTAGCAAAGTGGAATCTTTATCTTATAGTTTACTAACATACATCTTGTTGAATGTGTCTAGTACAGAGAATAAATTTGACGGCACTGATTGAATTGTAAAATGAACAAATTTTTTTCACGTGATGTGCATTTCTAGAATAAGGGCATGTAATAAGTTTTGCTGGGTTGAGCCTACACGTGAAACATGAGAATACATTAGACTGGGCTATTCTGCTACTTATGATTTTTCTTAAGGCTTGCATTATTACGTTTATTACTGGTATTGTTTTTTTTAAATAATGGAATATAGTTTAAAATATTCTGTGACAATTGAGTTGAAGCCTCATGTAGGCAGAATGTATTAAATGTCTTATAGACCTTAAAAACCTATTTTGTACAATTTCCATTGAATTTGATTTTTATTAAGTGGGTCCCAAATTATTCCTGAATATTCTAATCTACTTCTTACTAAACTATTACATCGGGTCAAATAAATAACTTAGAATTTATTACAAAACCAAGCATCTGGTTTGCTTCATTAGTTATTTTTTTAATGTGGTCATGAAATATTGCTTTACTATCAAACACAACTCCTAAACCTTCAGTTGTCAAGATTTCTTTCACCTAACAAAATTTTTGATTTGTAGTTATTTTTCTTCCTAGTGATTACCAGAATTTTACATTTATTATCATTTAAAGATAAACAATTACTCTCACATGAGGACAATGAGTTGTGTCCTGTTCAAGTCGTCCTTATCATTTTTGCTATTTGTCTTATTAACTTTGCATTGTAAGCAAGAAGCAACTAGTGACAACAAATGTCTGGCAAATCGTTTATCAGGATTAGAAATTAGACCCTTGTGGGACACTGGATGAACTACAAACTTCTAGAAATTTCACTTCTGAAGCAAACATAGCTGCTTTTATATATATATATATATATATATATAAGAATATAATAAATTAAGTAGTGGTTTAGAAAATCCTATTTGTGGAAGACTTACTTTTATCATTGCAGTTTCTAATTAATTTGTTTTTTTCTTTTTTCAGAGAAAAGTCTGGTGTTGTTAAGTCTGAATTCAAGAATGATGTATGTGCATTAAACTGTGATGTAGACCTAGACTTCTGTGGACCTAGGATTTTAGCCTCTGCTGTACTTGGTTATAATGGTAAGTTTCCTAGTGATATTAGTATATTTAAGTATATTATGCATGTTCTCATTTTTGCGATATTCTGTGTCTTGTTCTGGCTTGTTAGCTAGTTTTTAAAATTCTTTTCTTTGCCTGCATATTTTCATGAATTGTATTCATCATAATCATAATTTGCCAGTGAGTATTAGGCCAGGTGGTCTGTTATGGTCTCTGTCCATCTTTTCGCTGGACGTCCTATAGACCATCTACTCTAGGTAGGTACGTACAGTTTGCTTTGGGACTCTTTCACAAAGCAATCTGTTGATGTGGTCTCTCCAGTTCTTCCTGTAGGTTCCTATGTAATTTAATACAGGCTGTGTCTTTTTCTTTCATCACATATTCATTCCTTTGGTAGTCCCAGTTGTGTTGTCTGGCTGTGACTCTCGTACCTTTCATCTTAGCAGCAGTGATCCTGGTTTTGTCTCTTCTCCCAATTGCCTGTGCTGCACTTCCATATGAGCTGCTGAAAGCCTAAGTGGTATAACTCATTTTGTCCCAATTCTGAGAATTGAAAGGTTTCGTGTTTTGTTAAATGTAAATTCTGTCTTTGCAATACCGTATTTCACTGCATAATTGTCACACTATTTATACCAAGATTTTCAATAAAATGGTAGGGTGCGACTGTTACAAGAAGAATTTTTAATACTAATGTTACTCAAGAAATAATGTATAACAAAATTGTATAAGGTGTAAGGTGCAGGTAATACTCATGTATACACATCAAAATAATTAAAATAGTCCAAATTAAACGTATACATAAATAATACCAGTATACATATGATGCATGACAGAGTATGGTTCCAATATATGGGACCCTCACCAGGATTATTTGACTCGAGAACTGTAAAAAAGACCAGAGAAAAGAAGCATGATAATGTAGTTCGACGTGGACATGAGACAATGTACAATTTATTCACCGTATCGCGTAATTTCCTGACATTCAAGTGATAGTTGTTATACGACCAAGAACAAACAAATTAGAAAATTAAAACCAAACTTACCTTCACAGTCCAAAGGTCGGGAAAACTTGTGAGCGTACTAGACCCAAGAGGTCAGATGAATCGCCCAAAATTCAAATATATTGACTTAAATAAGGACTCAGTATAAGAGGAAATTATAACTTTTATAAGATGAATTGAGTTACAGATCATTCACCAGATATCAAACGAGATTTGTATATTTTTTATTACAATTCTGTAAAACTTAGATCACCCTATTTTTCAAACTTCAGGAGCTGAAAACAGTCTCTTATGCCTATCTCCAGACCAATAAGGCCTTCCCAACCCAACGGTCAACAAGATTAAGTACGACGAGAACAAGTCTCAGGAAAATAAATCAGAAGGAAATTCAAACAATCTCCAAACGGGGAAACTCTCAGAAATAATAATGATTAAATATCAGTAAGGAGAGAACATCTCCACCCGACACATTTGGCATACACGGCCTACACAATAACCCACACGAAAATCTTTTTTCTTACAAGGGTCTCACTTCAAATGTTGACAGACAATAGATCGTACATCAAATGTCAAACTGAAAATGTACACGCCCGCAAATATGTTTACTAAGAGTGGCCATGGGAACACAACACGTGACACCCGAAAAACCAACATGGCTGCTTAAGGACTGAGGTAGTCAAACAACTTTACGGCTCATTAATTTACGCCCGAGCTCGGAGTTTGATAAATTAAAACATAATTTAGAAAATACTGGGTTAAAACCCTCGTCACTTAACAGAATAGATTTTCATGACATTACAGGTAAGGAGTTACACAACTTCTTACGCCCCAATACAATACGTAAATTTCAACCGACACATAATTTTACAATTTTAAAAATGTTTGTTCAACCAAACCTAATCTTCAAAATATTCATTATATCAACAAAACCCCAAAATGAACATAAGAGCAAATCCACTAGATAACGATGTCCAAACACAACATCGTAACTTTCCAAACATAATTTCATTTTCCGAAGTAATCCAACACAACAAACATAATTTAGTAGCCCGTATCGAGAAAAGATAGTCCACAGGTGGACTTCAGGTGGAATTGATCACTTCATTTCTCCTTGAGTTTAGGTAGAACTGGTAGAGTACTTACAATTTCTTTCAGGAAACCTTTAAAACCAGAAAAATGAAACTTATTATGAGATTAATTACATGTAACTTATTCATAGTTCGGCATAACGCAGAGCGGCGAATAGGTTCAACCGGGGTCGATCAGCAGCACCATTTCTTCTTCTTCAAACAAAATATATATTAGATTTCACCAGTACAGCAAGGGAGGACGCTTCCTTTCTAACTATCGACAACAACCGAAACAAATGCCACACTCTTCATTATAGCACGCCCATACGTTGACAAGCGACTGTCTCGCCAACTAGGTGGTCCCACTATACAGTCACACTCGGAGGAGATCGATAGTAGCGACGCGCAATAGAACAATTGCGAAAACACAGAGTAGCATTAATTACAACCCGGTGACATTTCAAGGAAACCGAAAGTTGCAGAATAATGTTCCTAGAGTCTTTTCAAGTATGTAGTGGCAAGACATCTCTTAATTTAATATAATCGCCATAACCAGTGATATTACGAATTCTCATTTGAAATACGTAAGGCTTCAAGTTTTGCTTGTCAGCAACGTCGCCAGGAAGTACTGGCACCGCACACGCTTGTCTACTAGTATGGCTTCCAAAGCCTTGCAACTAGCACATGCAGTTAAACAGCTACAAAAATGAGTCACTGAGAATGTAGTTAATATTTAATAGTTAATATTTATGTTTATGTTATTATGTAATATGTTAATATTTGTTCTTGTCACTGGTAAACATGAAAATGAATGCATCACTTTTTTTTTTCCTCCATTAACTCGGTGATGTAATCAGTTGCCACGGGCCACAATCTTGTGGTCTGCTAGAATGCATAATCGAACATTCCAGTATTGCAAAATTTGCGAGTAGGTACACCCCTGCTTGCAACTCTTGTAGTTCAGTAGTTCACGACAAGTGGGCCTCTCAATGTTCTGGGATTATGACATAGGTTTTTCCTGTTTCGTGTTTATTAGTTACTCTTGTGGAAGTATCAAACTCTTCTGGAATGTACAGGTGCCTGTCTTTGTGATATGATTATTGTACCTACTGTAAGGAGGGGCGTGTGTGTGTTTTTTTGTTTTATTTTTGGCATGTATGTAGAAATATATATTTTTAATACAATAATCCTGAACAGCTACTGGCAGTAATTTACATAGCAACACGTGAAGCATTTGTGATCACGGGTAATTACTTAAACTATTCTGCGGTATTCAAGCTAAACATAATTGTTTTCGCTAAACAGCACTGAAACAGAGCTGAGAAAAGAAAATTTTCCATGAGTGCAAAACTTGCGGAAATTAAGATTAGCTAAAAAACACTATTCCAGAGGCGCATTCTTCAGCTGGAACTGCAGCTAAATCTGACGTCATATGATCACAGCTGATCAACATGGTGGGATACCGGTCCTCTGAAGTAGTATCCGCATTGTCGATGCTCATGTAATTGGTGAAGGTTGTTCACAATGCGCTGCTAAAATTACCCATACGCCATACACGTATTTTAATTGCACTTTCATATACAATTTACATTGAAGTTCCGTTTACCTTTTAAGCAGCTTGAGGAACAAAATTTTGAACATGCGATGATTATGCCATGAAATTTTAAAATTTGATTTTCATATTGAAATTAAAGGGTACAACGATTGTGCGGTGAAATACGGTAACTCGTGATTCGTTGATGAAATCTACAGATGAAATATTAAAATTATATTTACTAAAGACATTTTAGTTCTTACCTTAAATTGCTTTTTATAGTCTCTCTAAAAGTTGAGTACCACTTTTACTCTCGACAGTGTATTTGTGACGAAAGGTAAAGTGTGAATATTTTGGTGAAATTGAATACGAAGGAAAGGTGTTGTCCCCCTGCCCAATTTATAAAACAATTCCTTACAAAACAAAACCTTATTTTCTTGACACGGCATAAGCCTAAAAGCCTATACAGTATCATGTCTTTAAGTACAGGCTGTGAAAGCATTAATGACAAAACAAAATATGTTAACAATAAATATGAAATTGCACTTATAGATCTTATTACTGTTCTCTCGCTAATTGTATTATAATTGCATATTTATTAAATGCTAGGATATTACCTACTTAGTCCGCTCTATTAGTTCACAATGTTTTTCTAAATGTCGAATTTTCTTCAAAACCAATCCTTGTCACATTGAAAGTTCTGTTGGTTTCGTGTGGAGTGTGTCAGTTTACTCAGCTGCACTGTCTAAATCATCTTCCTCTGCTAAAGGGTCGACAGGTCTAGGTCCAGATTCCACAGCAGAATTTGCAGTTGTCAGCTGTTTGAAGACACTGTGGTGGCCTGGAGGGATGTATGAGAGGAGGGTCATAATGTTTCTTTTTTTGCCTCTAACAGATCGCACAGCATATTGAGAGGGATTGGTTGAATATCACACAAGCAAGGACAGTCACAAGAAAACAGTGTGAAGTCGTAATATCTAATGTTTTGAAAGGGATTCCTTCATTAAAAGATAATTTGTATAAAACAAGATGTCAGTCTTTCTGGAAACAAAGCCATTGAACATGAAACAAATCACCTAACTAGGAAATCAAGAGGTGTCCATAACCACTCAAGTTATCACAAACATTATCACTGTCTTCTTTGTTCTCTTGATAACTACTTTCAGGCTGTGGATAATTATCCTCACTAACAGACTTACTTGACTTAATCTCGCACTTTATTTATTTAATTATTTATTCTTGATTGTCCACGAGAAAGGCTTCTTAAACAGTGACTCTTTTGAATTTGGAACGTTATAATAGAAGTAGAGGTCGCCAGATGTTTCATTCCAGGCTTATGTCTATGTCTTACACCCGTCATATGTTACGCAAACACGTTATGTGAGCTGCTTAGTCTGATTGTGATGGTTCGATCAGCTTCCGCTTCGAACGTTAGCATTGTGCCATGTCCTGGGGTCCATCTGGTGGTGAATGAACGTACCATTTCCACCTCTACTTGTATTATAATGTTCCAAATTCAAAGGTGTCGTTTAAGAAGCCTTTCTCGTGGACCTGAGGACGCAGAGCAGTTTTCTGCGGAACGTTAAGAATTTCACCTTATTTTCTTGACACGGCACAAGCCCTAAAGCCTATACAATATCATGACTATAAGTACGGGCCGTGAAAGCATTAATGGCAACACATTTGTTCACATTGTTAACCCAATCACATCATTTGACGACCCTAGCTCGTCATAGTTATTCGTGGCATATGAATCAAAAGACAAGCTCTGCTCGCGGTGATGCACAGCTGTACATCAATCCATGTAGTTCAGTCACTAACCCACAGATGCCACTTTTATGCATTCTGAGCTGAAGTTTACGCGTAGCTTCGGTTTTTTCCCTTTCACCAGGTTCTCACACACTGCCGGAACAAGAGATAAGAGAATCTTTTTTCATATTATTTCGCTCTTGTCAGTTGCCATCATGGCGTCGAGCAGATGTGCTGGTGTTGATGAAGAAGGAATACGGAAGCTAGTAGATAGTATTTTAGAGAGTGATATTGAAGGCAGTGATGTTTGCGACAACGAAATAGACCCTGTAGTCCTTAGTTCGAGTACTAGCGATGCATACAATAGTTCTCAGGACACGGAAAGTGATGCAAATAACGACGGTGTGCTATCTAGTAGCATTATTTGTTACTACAGAACAGTTCAGAAGATCAGAACAACATACAAAATCAACTAATAGTGTCAGGAATGAAAGTGTAAAGAATAGATTAAAATATTCTATGGGCGGAGCATCAGGTTGAGGTTGGCCTACGTGTTTAGGCCCTGGGATTTGATAAAAATGGTGGGGATGGACAATATTACTTTCAGGGAATATGCATTCAGTCCAAGAATCATCTAATTCACTGTCACTGTCATTTTCATTAACACTGTCACTATAACATTTTGACATTGCACGAAATGTTGTAAGCCCATTAGCCAATGGCACAGCTCCATCATTCTCTGGTGCGATATCTGAAGACCCCAAAAACATCATAATCATCACTTTCGATAAAATTAGAGTCGCTTACATCTTCAAAGCAACCCAAAAGTTCCTCAATTTCTTCTGCCGAATTAGGCCTAAGTGACGACATGCCTTGTGATAAATGTACTATTTACAACTTTAATACGACCTAAATAAATTCTTAGGTAATTATAACTGCAGTAGAAATAATAATAAACTTAATATATTACGATAAATAACTCAAATATGTCAATTAGAACAAAATTATTGGAAACAAGTCTCAACAAGCGGACATAAACAAACAAGGAGGGTGCCATATTGGATCATAGATGTCAAGCGCTCACAGATCATACACTCACAATCGACGAGTAAACTAGCAAAATGAAGCTGTCGGTGCCATCTAATGACATAAGAAGGAATTACAAACATTCTACCTTCTTTCTACTTGATTTGTGGCGCAATCTAGCGCCTTTCTACATAACTACACCACTTATAAGAGGGTGCCGATGGAATCAGCATCCTGGCATTTTTCATACAGAATGTAAGTGCCGATGCATCAGCATCTTGGCACTGTAAGAGGTAAATATGGCAATGAACAGTAAGCCTGAATTACGATGTGAGATGGTGTTTTTCTGCACTACTTGTAGAAAAAAGCCTGGATTACATCATGGCGAGTGCTTTGAGAAGTTCCACACAAAGCACAATAAAGATAAAAAGTGACACTGAGATAATTTTGGCTTAAAAATGCTGAACATTGCCCCTGAATATTGTACTTGTATTTATTTTTTGTTTGCTTTAGTTGATTTTTATAAATACGCTGTCCAAATGTGTGTGGTGTCTCTTATCCCTCTGCAACCAGATTCTTAAATGGAGCTGGGGAGGCAGGAGTGTTCAGAATAAAAAGGACTAAATAAAAACACCTCTCTTATCACGTCACAACTTTTCGCTATTACCACTTAGATCAGATCAAAAATTAATGGATGGCTTTTCCGGCGTTTGCTCTATTAACCAGCGTTTCGTCTTAGGTCTGACACTAGACTCTTCAGAGTGGGATGTGTCAGACCCTACCCACTGACGCTGGGGTGTATGCAGGTGAACTTATCAGAAGCTTATTTATGAAGCACAGTCTGATAACTGCATACGGGAGATAAAACTCCACAATGGAATTAATGCCTGCCTAGCAATTCCAAATGGAAATTCTAAATTCCCATGAAGGGAATTAGATTCTTTTCCACCAATAGAGCATATAAAAAATCAGATAAAATTTCCATTACCACTTAGTACGATCACATTTTTTTGTAGCCATGAAAATGGTTTGTTCATCCCTTGTGAAAGGAACATGATTTTCAACTTAGTTAGGAGCCCTAGCCACAGTTGCGTGATAACAGGAAAAGGTCTTGAATTCTTAGACTTCGCCAGATAAGTTACATCTTTCGGGAACAAGCTGTTAGCCTCGGGAATGTTCAGTTTTGCTTGCCAGTTATCAGTGAGATTGCTGAATAACACAGTGAGCCTGTTTGTGCTCTTATTTCACATTGCATTCAGAAGTTAGAAATTCATTTTGAGTTGAGCGGTACAGTGAATGGTAGCAAATATTTATTGCATGATGGTGTACATCTGGATTAGGAACCTAATAGTGTGAGGTCGACTAGCGTGGTGCATATTTGTCTTGAGATAGCCTAGTTATAGATATGGAAAAAGTTGTGAAAATCCTTACTAAAGAAGACGATTAAAATCTTCCAGAAAATTGACTATCATCAACCGCTTGGAAACTTGCAGAGGTGGCATGAATGCTGAAACTCGCACTTAAAAGTATAGACTCGGGTTCTCTATGGGAATCAACGTCTATATAATCAATCACTGTAGTTGTTCGAAGTTTCATCGGCCAAAGTCATTCTTTCTTAGTTGCGTATGTTTGTTGTGACCTGCAATTTATTAGCGGTCTTACTAATAAAAAGTCCTTATACAGTTGCTTAACACTTGTATAGTAATAGTGAATAAACTCTCTATAAGCGTTTTATATTTTTCTTACTAATAAACGTGGTATACGCATTGTATTACTATACAGCACATATACACTCGTTCCAAGGCGTAGGGATCTCTTCCTGGAGTTCACTGGAGTTTTTCGCATGTTCACTGCCTTTATGATCGCTTCTGCTGGTTATCTACATGCAAAACTTTCCGGAAAGTCGCGCAGTAGCACGGCATATCGAAAAGGCAGTGGCAACACAAAGTGAGTCAGCTGGAAATTGGCTTATACTGATATCAACATTTCTTCAGCTTGCTTGTGTAATGAACGCCAAAAAATAAATGGAAAAGCCCAAGAAAAGATCAATAGCTCCTAACTGGGATAGTACGGAAAACGTAAGCAATTGTAATTGAATCGGCGAGTTGAAAAATGTACACATTACAAACTCCTTACTTTTCAGGAGAAAGGAAAACCTGTTTTGCAGCTAAACGAAAGGTTTGATCAAAAAAGTTTCTATTAGGCATCATATTTCTGCGTATTCAACTACAAAGTATGGAAATCATATTACGTATGGTTTTCAAGTTATACCATTTTTTATGTCGAGGAATATGTCCCTTTTTAGGGTACTCAAATTTGATAAAGATCTTTGTAGAGGCAGATAATGTATAATAAATTCACAATTTCAAAAGTCTATTAAGCAGTAACACATTATTACCCAAAAATACGCCCAACCATCATTTCTTTTATAGTCATTCATTGTCATTCCCTCTCTTTAAAGTGTTTTACTTTACGAAGATGTCTAGCCTCCATAACCTCTGAATGGTGTATGTCTATTATGTTTAAAATACCGTGAAGATTATCAACGTTATCATCCATTCTTTCAATGTGAGTTCATGTTAAATGGATAAGTCGAATATTTCACCGTGATTATATTACTGAAGACAATAAATACCACGAAAATAAACTGCTCACTCGTTTCATTTTCCGCTACTCGCTGCTATACAGCGCTTGTACAAGGGTCCTGGTCTGTATAAGCAATTCAATGAATAACTATAACAGATGTATACACAGGAGGCTTATACGCGGTTTATTAGTAACGAATTTCACATAAACAGTGTATAAACCTTGTATGAAAGTTATACACCGTTTATCAGTAAGACGGTAAGAGTATGGCCAGAAAATAATGTTTAATAAACCACTGCTTGGAAATAGATGGCTTCTACTAAAATTTGTTTTAGAAAGAGTGTAATCTGCAGTAATGCGCTGATATTTTTGGCCCCTATGCAAAGGTTTTCATATTTGGTCTCTTGTGTTTTTCACACCTTTTAATATCTTATCTTTAGAAATGGTAGATATAGTTCTCACTGTACCAATACCCAATGCCCTCGTGCAGTTACTATTCGTGCATTCGGTAGTAAGTTTTCTCGCTCAACACGTTCTTTTTCCTTGTCCCCTGCAGAAATGTCTTAACAAGATTTTACTGTATAGTTCAGTCAAATACCTCTGTGTGTGTTTTTTAATCATTTTCATTCATGCAAATCTTTCCAGTCGTATTTGTTTCAAAGTCACTCCACGATAAGAGGTTTAAGAGCTTCACGTTTATAGTGGAAAACAGTTGTGCAACAAATTGTGGAATTTGAAAGACCTTTGAACCCTTGCCTTCTAATTGATAGCTTCTTATGTCCGATAATTCTACTCGTAATTAGACTCACAAGACAACTGCTAGATATCGTATAGATCGACCTTCACCAGCAGTTTACTGTAGCGAAGCATGGAAAGGCCAAACTACACAAAACTGCTATAGCAGTCCACCAGCTACCCTGTTCTCCCACCTGCTACAGCAGTCCAACAGAGTGAAAATTTTAAATAAAAGAAAAGGGAGGATTGATACTACAATATGTTACAAACGTTCTAGAACATGATTCCTCACTTGATACATTTAGTTTCTATCATTTTTTATGAGCAAACACAATTAAGATCACTATTCCGGGAGGTCTTGTAGCACGTTATAGACCTTTGATGTATAAGCTGCCAAACCCATGTGTACTGAAATCCTTCGAACAGTTGAACTGCAGCTAGGGAAATGAAAAGGAACTTCAATAGAATATAACTTCTGAGAGCTTGGAACTTCGCCAGAAATTATGCTCTGTTTGACATTGTTTGGATTGATAGTGACCTTGATTTACATTAGGAATGTGAGTCAGACAGCTCCAATGGTTACTTAGCAGTTTATGTTAAATTATTGACATTTTCACCTTTTTGGGCAAAAATGTTTTATTTCTTAATGTAGGTTTAATGCATTGCATTAAAAGATGGAGTAGTAGAGGGTAATAGCACATGATCATGCCAAGTGGCTTAACTAGTTAGTCTATTTTATGTAAAGAATTATACTGTACTTATACTGGTTATTTCATAAATGACTTGTTATTCCTGAGAAAAATTAGTATTAAGAAAGTGTTTATAAAAACACATTCAATGATATGTATCACACTAATATGACCATGAATTTCAAGGAGGAATATCATAATGTTTTAGAGCACATATAGTATTTGCTTTTAATTTTTTTTAAACTTTGTTCTGATTTCTTCAATCTTTTCCCACTTACATGTAATGGCTGTGGTTTTAAAAGTAGAATTGTCTGGTATAATGGCTATTCTGCCCAACCCACAGCCAAGATTATATGCATTATCATAGTACCAGAGGAGTTAATGTTCATGTAAACCTCTGGGTCTCCCAATAATGCAACAGAGCAAACTATTTGAAGTGTCATATTTCATATTCTAGCTGATATGGGGCCAAACCATTTTTGTATCAATGTGGAATACTTTGTATACAAGTTTTGTGGAAGCAGTTGTTTTGCTCAAGCCCATGGACTTTCAACTTGGGGAGTGTGGATTGTTGTCCCCTAGGTGGGTCTGGCATTGCTTCCACTTCATTGTGTCAGCTTCCTTGCCTTCATCTTTCCTATCTGGCTTCCTGTGGTCGACGTTTGTTCTTTCCCAACCCTGATGGTATTAGGTTTGCAAGGCCTAGGGCAGGGATGGCGAACCTTTTCCAACTAGCGTGTCATTTTAAGTCTGGTTTATTATTCTCAACTGTTGACCGTGCCACTTGTTATTTTGCTTTAAGGAAAATCTACATCCTACAACCCTCTCCCTCATATTGTCATAGTTCGTATGTACAATATAACTATTTATAATAGTTTATTTAAATCCGCCTTGATCAATACACTCATTAAATGAAAGAAACATTATTTATTAACCATACATGTTTCGGGAAATCTCAACCATTCCCTTCATCAGTGGTTAGATCAAAGAATAACATAATGACACAATCTTTTGTTTTACAATTTAAAGGAGTATTGTTTCCCAATACATCATGTCAAAGAGTAAAGAGAACTTAACGAAATATTATAAAAATGATCAATACATACAATTTTGGTTGAACTGAATGAGAAACACTATACAAATTTATGATCTTCAAGTTTTTCTTCTTTTCTTCTTCTTTTTGTTCCTTAAATGATTATATGCTAGCCTAAACAGTGGGTTATCTTCTGTACTTTTCTCATTTAAACTTGATTCAGAATTACATTTTTGTGTAAGGTAAATTTCTAAATTTTCCAAAACATTCATTAGTTTTCCCTTTCTGGTCGAATGTAATAATTTCATGTCATTGGAAATGTCTGTAAATTTATGATTCATTTCAACCATATGTTCTCCCATTGCCGAATATCTTTTATGTTTGACCGCATTAACGTGTTCTTTGTACCTTATAGCCAAACTTCTTCCGGACTGTCCTATGTATCGTTGTTTACATGTTTGGCATGTTAATTTGTAAATTCCTGATTTATTAAATATACATTTATTCTCTATTTTATCTGAATTGAAAATTATCTTATTAGTATTATTATCCGTTTTGTATGTGACATTGATGTTCTTTTTTCTGAAAATTTTAGCCAGTTGATAAGAGTGCTTATTTCGAAAAGTTAGAACTATGAATTTCTTTTTCTCTTTTCTCTCTTTAATTAAAGTTGTTTTAGGTTCATTTTTCACTTTATTTATCATTCTATTAATAAATCTGTTGGAATATCCGTTGCTACGAGCGATTTGATGGATTATATTTATCTCTCTATTATAATTCTTCTTAGACATAGGTATGTTCATAGCTCTATTAATTAAACTGTAAAATGTTGCCTTTTTATGTTGACCTGGATGATTGGAGTCATTTCTGATAATAGTATCTGTTTGAGTAGCTTTTCTGAAAATTTGGAAATCAAAATGACCAGAATTTCTAGTAACTGTCAAATCTAAAAAATTTAAAGTCCTATCATTTTCAGATTCCATCGTAAAATGCACTTGTCTATTCAAAGTATTTAAATACTGTAATATACCATCAGGTTTAACCTTTCGTTCATCGATAATAACAAATATATCATCGACGTATCTCAACCATGTAATCAATCCATCTATTTTATCCACTATTTTATTATATTCCATGTAATCCATGAATATGTTAGCTAAAATACCTGAAGCTGGCGAACCCATTGCTAGGCCTTTAGACTGTTTGTAAATTTTGTTGTCAAAAACAAAATAGTTATTTTCCAAAGTAAATTCTAGTAATGTTAAAAATTCTTCAATTTCCACCTTGCTTAATTTGCTGTGTTGCATTAAATTCTTTCTTACTATTTGTATAGTATCTACAATAGGAATGTTGGAGTACATATCTTTGATATCCAAACTATGTATCGTGTAGTAGTCTGTTAGCTCAATGTTTTTAATTCTGTTACAAAAGTCAATAGTATTAATTAGGTGTGTCTGGCTATAAAACTTATAGTGTTCTTTTAAAAATATTTGTATGAATTTGGCCGTCTTATATACTGGACTATTTCTGAAATTAACTATTGGTCTAATAGGAATTTCTTGTTTATGAATTTTCGGTAGTGCCTTTAAAGTAGGTATTTCTGGGTTCATGTTAATTAAACAGTTAGTATCTTTGGAGTCTAATAAAAAAGTTATGTTATTGAGAATTTGTTTAAGTTTTTTCTGCATAGAAGACGTGGGATCTTTTTTTATCAATTCAAAATTATTGCTAGTTAGAAAATTCTTAGACTTTTCAATATAATCCTGTCTTCCTATCAGTACAATGGTATTACCTTTATCAGCTTTTGTCACAACAATATTATTATTATCTATCTTATTCTTCAATAATTTGATATTCTTATTCAACTCCTCATGGTTCTCTACCGTATGTTCTATCATATTGGATAATGCTCTACTAACTTCGTATCTAAGAGGAATTTGTTCATCAACTGGTAGGTTAGCTATGGCCACTTCAGTTTCAGCTATTAATTTAACAAAATCTTTTCTATTACTATAATTCTCCTTTTCCCAATTGAATTTAGGCCCCTTACTTAAAATGTTAATTTCATTACTATCAAATTGAACTTGGGTTAGATTTCTAAGAGGTTCAAAAAACTTGTGTTCATTATCATTCAGAATATTTACTTTCTTATTACATTTAAAGTGGTTTACTTTATTATCAAGTAATGTTTGGAACTTCTTATCCAATATCACTTGCTTCTTGCTCAAAATATTATACATTGAATTTTCTATGTTCTTCTGTAACCAGTCCCATTCTATATTTGATGCTGTTTTGGTTATCCTTAGATGTAACTCATATAATTCATTATTAAGTCTGGATTTTTTAAGGAATAGAAACTTAATTTCATTCCTGAGCCATACTTGATTAACCTTATTCTGTGTTTTTCTCTCATTAGGATGTAACCTACCTCTTTTTTGCAAGGATATCAAATGTTTAGGCACCAGTTTATAAGATAAACATTTTTTAAGAAAAAGTATGTCTTTAGAGATTTTGGAAATTTTAATTTTTAAGTTCTTAAATCTGTTAAACAATTTCTTTGCCTGGCTGGCATACTCACTGTTAATAAACTTAACCATGATAGGTTAATATTGTGTTTGGTCCGTATTGACTGGTCTAAATGTACAATATAACTATTTATAATAGTTTATTTAAATCCGCCTTGATCAATACACTCATTAAATGAAAGAAACATTATTTATTAACCATACATGTTTCGGGAAATCTCAACCATTCCCTTCATCAGTGGTTAGATCAAAGAATAACATAATGACACAATCTTTTGTTTTACAATTTAAAGGAGTATTGTTTCCCAATACATCATGTCAAAGAGTAAAGAGAACTTAACGAAATATTATAAAAATGATCAACAATTTAACTAATTTCTACCTCATCACATTTCCGCAAGGAAACCAGAAGAAACAGCTATCCTTGGCTGTAAGATCACATTCATGCTTTCATCAAAACATGCTGCATACATGTGGGAGTTATCCAAGTTAGCTTTCAATTGCTCCGAAACTACTTCTCTCATTTTATTACGATATTCTTGACAGCAGTTCAGCTGGCTGGCATTCCTTTAATTCTGTTAAATATTAGCTGTTAGGGTAGTTTTCAAATAATGTGTCGGACGTCAATAAGGAAGTTTCTTTCAAGAGCTCACCATTAGAAATCAGTTTCCCATGTATGCTGTACTATGCAGTGAGACATATGGAAACAACTGCACTAATATTATTTCTTGGCCGGAAAGAAGATACAAAATAGTTTGTTATGTGTAATGTTCGATATTTTGTGAAACGAACTCTCTTCTTCATTCATTTGATATGGAAAAAACATTTGAATAATTAGTCTCCAAAACTGCGCATTACATTAAAAGTGGGGATACAATTGTTTTCGAACACAGGCAACACACTTTTCTGCCAGTCCGAATTCCCTTGTCCACAGTTCTTGAAATATATGGTCACCGCCTTTGTTAAGTTAATGTTCTTTTCGGCACCAAAAACATGTTTGCGATGTCCGTATACAAAACCACCAGAAAACGACGCTATTTCACTTGACTTTCGCACGTCCAAATGGAACTAGTATTTAGATTTTCAATATTTATTCCTTACACTTGAAACGCTATGAGATATGTATTGTCTGTACTACAAGACGTATATAAAAACATTATGTTCATGTGGCGTGCCACTGAAAACGTGTTCACGTGTCACCCAGTGACACGCGTGGCAAGGTTCGCCATCCCTGGCCTAGGGAGTCCCTCATTTTCATGCCCTTTCTGGTCCATGATCTTGCAGATACAATCATTTTTCGAAGTGTCGGGCCCCTTCCAATTTTCTGTTATTGTTAACATGTTTGCTCCCTTGGACGCCTTAAGGCATTTATGAGCAGCCTCTGGGCAGGACTGTATCAGTTAACACGTTTAAGGTCGCGCGATGTAAACCTTTTGAATTTAGCGCTAAATTCTTACAAATTTCTATAAAATAATTTTCCGCCTTGTCAATACTTTATACACTTTATTCTATTTAATTACCGTACATGTACATGTTTCGAGAGCCTCTGCTCTCTTCCTCAGCGGTGCCAAATACTAATTATCTTAGGACTATGGTTCATTGGTATCATATTTCAATTATATATTAAAATATATGAATTTTAAATTAGTTACAATATTACTCTTTAAGTTTTTAGTTTGCCCATTTACATTGTCATTTGTCACATATTTTACCAGAATTTTACCAATCGTAAATGATAAAATCTAATTAAATTAATCTCTCTATGTTAATTTATGTCCTTGTTAATATCTGAAAATAGTAACTCTTTCTTCATCTTCTATAAAATCTATAAAATTAGTCTCTATCCTGAATTACAAAATAACAAATAATAAATAGCCACTTTGTAAATTAAATTAATAAACTACATTTATGAAGTTAGTCATTTTTTAAAAATATTTCTTCTCTCTTCTTTCTTAACGTCTGCTCAAATTTTCTAGGCTTCTTATGAATCAGAATTTTCCCCTCTTACTCTCTTCCAATTCCTTAAATAAACAAAACCAAACAAACTAAAATTTAGCAACTTTTTACGAAAAAGAAAAAGACGGCTCAGATAATTGGAGAATTTTCATTTGGGTCTAAGTTACTTCATTCCTTTAATTTATCCGCAAATTGAAATGATGGGATGTTTGTCTGAACCCAAACAATATGTCCTCCTTCCCTCCTTGTTGCTACTTTGCTATTGGTTGCGCGATGATCTGCTCGTTGTTTCTAATGGTCAAATTCCTTAAATAAACAAACTGACAACCAACCTTTAGTGACGTGTTTTTTTTTTAAATAAAAAAGACGATATCTTAGATGTTCAGAGAATTGTATTTTACTTACTTCAGTTCGTCCTGTTGTCAAATTTTAACCTTGCTCTCAATATATACTTGTGCTAGTTTGAAAACAAACGTGTTCTACTCTCTGCTGTCAAGGACCTTGTTGTGCTCGCTGCTACTAGTCGCTGTGCTGCCGGTTACGTAATGTAAGGGGCGGAGGGGAAGCGTACTTGTGACTCGGAAATATTTCTTTCTCTCTTTCTTTCCTTCCTTATAAGATTGTATGCCCATTTGTACATCGCATTTTCTTCATTTAATGGTTCATTTAAGTTGTTTTCGCTATTGTTTTTCTGATCAATATATATATTTATCTTCTCCAGAACGTCCATTAGTTTTCCTTTTGTTGTCGTGTGCAGTATTTCCATATCTTTGTCTATTTCCGTAAAATTATGATTGTGTTCCTCCATGTGTTTGCCCATTGCTGAGAACCTCCTATGTCTTACCGCATTCACGTGCACACAGCAGAAGTGGAGTCGAAAATTGGTTGATTTTGAGTTTCACATCGAGACATAATTTATGCAGGTTTATTCTGAGGTATGTTATTTAAAATATTTTTTTCTTACAGGTTGGTTAGCAGGGTATCAAACTGGTTTTGATACACAAAAGTCAAAAATCACACAGAATAATTTGGCATTGGGCTATACAGCTGGTGACTTTATTCTACATACCAATGTGTAAGTATTACATTGCAGTACATAGGAGATTAAGTAATACTGTCTCATAGACTCGCATAATCCCTGGAGTTTTTAAGTTTAAAACTGTGTTTAACATTACGATTCACCAATTAGTGTGTGTTTTTTTTAATAGTTATTTGCCCAGTTTTAGATGATTCAATGAAACCTTATATACAATATACACTTTAAATAAACAGAACAACTTCCTAAAATAATTAGAGGTTAAACTAAATCTAGATATATTTATATACATACATTTACAACACCTTAAAAAATAAAAACGATCCTTTAAAATAATTGTCATGATTAAACTAAATATAGACATTTACATACACATTTATACAGTAGAACTCCTATTTAACACCTTAAGTGCCACATATGCAGTAAAAAAAAATTCCATCCAGGCCATTTTCTTTTTTTTTTTTTTTTTTTTACTATAGCATATAAAATAGTGCATCTTATTACAGAAATGTACCTTTTAGTCATCCTGGGCCAAAATTGTAGTCATAACATTGTGTTGAAATTGTGGTGACACATTGGTCTCACACGGCCACTGACACTACCTTCCAGCTGTATAGGCTGCGTGAGACCAATGTGTTACCACGTATCCTAGCACAATTCTCACCTTCCTGACACACTGGTATACGTCTGTCTCATCAGCTCATGAACTACTAAAGAATAAAACTATCTTTGGAACATTGAAATCTAATCGGAAGTATAATCCAACCGATGTTACTAAATGGAAGTTAGCAAGAGGAGAGACAAGAGCCCGTGAAAGTAACACTGGTGTGGTTGTTCAGAAATGGCATGATAAAAGAGACTAGTTAATTTTGACAACTAAACACACTGGTGAGATGGCCACTATTCAGAGGAGGGATGGTGAAGTGTAAAACCATGGAGTGTTATAGAGTATAACAAATACAAACCGTACATTGATTTATCAGATCATAAAAAGAGCTACTGTACTTCCCTGAGACACAGTAAAATGGTACAGAAAAATAGCTATAGAGATATTGATCGGCACAAGTATAGTAAATGCCATCTATATTTCCAATCAACTTGGGAATGAGAGTATATCTGTTACCCAGTTCAAAGAGGACATTGTTGAACAGTTAACACGTACTGGTATCAAAAATGTTCACATTCCCTCACAAGTATCAAAGAAACAGGTATTACCCCACCGGCTAGAGGATGTAGGCCAGCACGGAAGAGGGAGATGCAGTAATTGTTTTGAAGAGATGAATCAGGAAGGCAATATGCCATGTGGAAGACTAGTCGTAAGTTCAAATGACCAGCCTGTGAAAATTTCTTCTGTTTGGACTGTATCTTCAAAGTGCACAGATTTGTATTGTGATTGTGAAACACAGTTTGAATCATATTTCTTCAGAAAGTCTAATTTGTTATACTTCAAATTCATGTGCAAAAAGTGTACCAATTTGTGGTGTGATTGTGAATGAGGCAAAGTTACAAATATTTTTTCTAGAGAGTTCATGTAATTTTTTGTCCTGTTTTCAATTCGTTCATAGACCCTGAAATGAGACAATGAACAATGAGTACACTATACAGTACAATCTTTTGTTATTTGTACACAGGACATGATCAGAAAACAATAAATAATGTCATAATTCATTTATTGTGGTTGATATATTACAGTGACGTACAGGCTACGTGGTGCCACATCGGACTCGCAAAATGGACAGGTCAAGAATAGATTCATGACGTACTGGCCACCTACTTTAATTTAACACACGTTTACATGTCAAGTGTAATGAGAGTATGGCACCACGGGGCCTGAGACTTCGAGAGTGTGCAAGTCCACAGCGGACTCGCACGGCCCGAGTGGCATTAAGCTCTGCGAGTCAACGTTGGTCTCACGTGGCACTCAAGGTGTTAATGTTTCTACATGGACCTGATTTTTTAAACCTTGAATGGGGGTTTACATTAGATAGAGGTTTCAGTAGGAAGCACGCCGTTTCCAGAGATCTTTACCTGTATTAACCTAAATTGTACCATCATAATAACCCTTTCAGACCGAGTACGCACAATTGTGCGGGTTCGTATTTTGTTTATCCCTGGCCGTATTTGATGTTTTTTCGGCGCTAGACCGGACTGCAGTGATTGTGCGGGACACGTGGCATCTATTTCAATTGTTTTTAGTATGCGCTTGACCACCAGGGCGAAGGAAGAAGAGTTTAAAAAGCACAGTTGATTGGCGAGATGACGAGAAGCAGTAGTGCCAAAAGTAAGTATTTATTTATTGCGTTTATATTAATCTAGAAGCTTTACTGAATACCGGAATATATTCATTGGTTAGTGAACGTAAATTTTGAAGATACATCATCGTATGTGATACGAGGGTTTGAATTTTGATACGCACAATTGTGTGGGTCCTTTTTTTCGGATGTTCGTTTTTATTTTGTAAAATAAACTATCAATATGTGTATTGGGGAGCATTTTAGTCAGTTTTTGACATACAAACAAAAATTCACGCCTCCAGTTTTCTTTCAGGTCTGAAAGGGATAAATTATTTACACAGTGACTGCAATAATGCGAGGAGATATCTACACTACACACTGTACTGTAGTTACGGTTTGTGCTTCATTTCGACAGATCGATTTTCCATCAAAGATGGGAAAGCTACCAAACTCTCACAGAAATACATATTGGTACAAAACAGCAATCTGTTGAAACATTTTCGCTGAAGTTTCTCAAGCAGCGGCTTACTCATTAGCACGTATTTTTTAATTCCAATAATCTGAACACTTGTGTTCCGTTTCATTCTTAATAATTGTACTAGCATCAATCCAGAGGATTGTGGCAAACATTTCCATTTTCTTATTTCAAACAGCGTCACTTAACCTAGGTTTACCACGCATGCATTATGAAAACATACTTAAAGCTCCCTGTAGAATAATATTTTCACTATAAATTTACACGAGAACAGCCTTTCTGAAATTTAACAAGACCCACAAGTACATAAACTAACCTCTGAAATTAGTTATGTACACTGCTGTACCTTGAAAAGAAGTATCACAGTATTATTTTATTTCAGTACATAGTATTGAAATTAAGCAATCATTTGCTTGAGTTTTTAATTCTGAGGAATTAACAACTTACTGCACTTAATGCAAAAACATATTATCCCGATGGGGTTTTTTTTTTTAAGTAGCTTTACGTCGCACCGACACAGATAGGTTTTATGGCGATGATGTTATAGGAGAGGCCCAGGAGTTGGAAGAAAGCGGCCGTGGCCTTGATTAAGATACAGCCCCAGCATTAGCCTGGTGTGAAAATTGGAAACCACGGAAAGCCATCTTCAGGGCTGCCGACGGTGGGATTCGAACCCACTATATCCCGGATGCAAGCTCACAGCAACACGCTCCTAACCGTGCGGCCAACTTGCCCAGTATCCCAATGTTTGTTTACACGAGTCGGAGACTTGAAGTTGTGCGGAGACCTCAGGCTCGCCCAAGATAGACTCACTCTCACGTAGCGAGGAAGGAGTGCGGAAGGTGATCGATAGCATTCAATATAAACGCTGGAGTAGTCGTGTGTATTTGGTACAGTGTATAAATATTGACAACGGTTGCAAATTAACGCATCTGAATTCGCCCGTAATAATGGATGAATCAGTAAAAGGTTTCTCATTGTAACCGAAGGATATTGCACAGATTAATATGGGAATTTTTGAAGGTTATAATAACATTGTCGTTAAAACGGGGGTTCTCTTCTGCTACGGAGGCCGCGGTTGGATGTGCATCTGAGTCAGAAATCTCACTTTAGCCCTAAGTGCCCGAGCTCTAATTTCCTCTTCTGCCTTTAATCGTCCTTCACAAGCTTATGGCATCTTTTTCATTGGTTCTTAATGTCCCGTAACCAAAACGAGTGGAAGGAAATATTTGAGAATTTTAACATTTCCTTAACGCTAAATGCAGATTTTTGCCCTATATTTAATTGTTAAATCAAATATAAAATAGCATTGCTCTTGTGGAATAATTTTCAGGACTGGAAATTTCTTCTGTTAAATGCGGGTTTACGTTAAATCGAGGTCAAGCAAAATTGGGGTTATACTGTATATTTTGCAGAGAGGGCCTTACATTCTTGAGGTTGTTAAGGCAGTCTAATTTTAGATTGGGGTGAATGAAAATGGTCCACTGATTCACCCACCTCATTCAGTGATTGTAGTGCCTCTGCAGCCATGAGTTTGCTCGAGCCACAGTTCTCACATTAGGCAGATGGAAAATATACCTTTGTCTAGTATTGCAGCGAGGAGCATCTAATGGAATAAACTTAAACAGTGTTGAACAATCCACTCTATTCGTCAAGACACTTAAAAAGGAAGGAAGATAGAGGGCATTGGCACATTTGCAGCGCGAGTGCAAGGTCCTCATACTGATAGCCTATTGAAAAGACTCTTGACCCGTTAATTGGGGAGCGAGCTCTTCCTCGTAACCCCTACGGTGGGGAGGTGTTTTCATCATTTTTTAAAAAAATACTTGGATTTATGCAGACCGACATATCTGTCTGCTATTACTCGAGGAAAGGGTGAGGTGCTTGGTATGGTAAATCACTATGACGACTAACGTCACTGAATAATGGCAATATTACTGTGTAAATCTTTGTTCCTTTCCAAATGATCTCTAACCTCAGCAATTGTCTATGTTCCACTAACAAAATCATTTTCAGAATCCTCTCGCTGACTATAACCTCACTAGAAGTGTTTTCGACACTAATATGAAGTCCAGTTCACTTTCTGACTCAACATAATCGTCATTCCCTAAACTATGTACGTAATCAGACAGACCATCATTGTAAATAAATCGTCCAGTAAGTCTCCTATCACTGTTGACATGTGCACAAGATGTGCAGACACGGACTTATCATTTTTACATGTTCATCACACGAAAACAAAAAATTTTATGCAGCTCCTAGTGGTAAATTTAGAGACTACACACCTTCCTTAATAAGAATATACTGATATGTGCTGACGGAAAAGGAAAAAATGACGGTTTCTATACGAGTCTGCATCATTCCCGGCACTTTCGGCACTCGCTCCTTGCTGGTGAAGTACTGGAATCTTTGAGGTATGGCTAGAGAAGGAATAATCTTATTTTGCCTTTGAGAAGGTCTGCGGAGAAACCAAATGAAAACAATACAGGTAGAAGCCGGCCACATCGTTCGGTCGGCTGGGAGGTTTCCAGCCTGACTTACGCATTCCTAGAGATGAGAATTATAGGCACTATAAACAGTTACAATGGGCAGGCATATGGGCTCTTAAAATAGCCAAAATGGGCATGTAATTAGACAGTAACTTGTAAAATAGGCAACAAAGTAGGCATGAAAAAATTCCTTTTAATTTAATAACACTCGGTTATTATAAAAGGAATTTACAAGAAGCAACTTTTCAATTTTTCCCCGTAACAATCTTGTTCTCCTGTAATGCAGAATGTTTTTGTACTGAGAGAAAGATTTCTCATCACATGGAGTGATTGGACAAGACGTCAATGAAGCCACTTCGGCTGATTTTAGTTCCATTGTTTCATCTACCACACCTTGCAGGACCCTGGCTACTTTCACCATTGCTTTCCATCCTGGATTCTACTGCAGGACCCTATCGAACACTTTGTTGACAGCGGCTACTTTCCTGGAGGTTCGGTCAAAACTTCCCATGACTTCTTCCACAATCCTAAATGATTCCACCAGGGGCATGCCACTCTTCTCCAACTCAGTGATTGCTCCTGGCAGCTTGCCTTCAAGAATACCAAATTGAATGGAACTGATGGAGAGGACAAGGCTTTCTTAGCTTCTCTTATGCAGAGAGCATCCTCTTCATCCATGGCCTGAATGATCTCCAGGCACAGGGCAACTGTCAGGGTAGTGAAATAAAATCCTCAAAATTTGAATAGTAGTTTACCACTTCTCACTCGCAGAAAAGACTGAAACATAGGTTGAATCTAACTTGGTGTTTACTGCTGTAAAATGACTTTTAAAACTTAGTGATAAGTACGGTGACTGCAGGTAGTTCTTCCGTGGCATTGAGGTTCATGGTATTATACTTTGCTCGTGTATTTTCTAAAAAATTCTTTGAATGTTGGATTCTCCAGTTTATGCAGGAGGATATTAGCTCCCACCATTGCATAAGTCTGAACAAAAATTGTTGTTAATCACTGTTCACAGTGGACTGGTAGAAAGACTGCATTGATACGGCGTTCTGTACTTGTCAAATGCATCTCATTATTTCTATGTTGATCTAAATGGTATTTTTTCCACATTCGATCTGCAAAATAATATTGACGTAAATTACAATGTTCCTATATCTTAAATTTCTACAGTTCAGCTAATTGGCAGTAATGCTTAGTAAATATCATGAATTTGTTCCATAAAACAAGAAAGACTGTTAGAGATGATGTTTCCAGAAGTACAAAACTCAGTAGGAACAAGGGAATTCGTAATTTACATGGAAATATGTCCTCAAAGATTTTTCGGTTATAATTTGGCAGTATCATGTTGGGTTCACTGGGTGGGGGGGGGAAGACGTGAAACAATACGTTAGTAGGGTAGATGAGAGATCCTTCATTTATGCTTGCCAGCGACCCATCAAGTTGCCCCTACCAGTATTCTTACTTATATAGAATTAAAACACAGGCCAAAAAATCTCAGATTTGTGAACATTTTATTTGTTGCTACTTGCCGGCTTTAGTCAGCCAGGTCAGCTGTCATGAAGGCTATTTTCTGTTGCCTGCAGTAGATCCTGCATCATGTGTGCCGACAATGCTGCCACCCTCATTGAAAAAAAAAAAACTGCGTAATTTGAAATTGTCGTGGCATGCACCCATAAGCTTACTTTTTGTCACTTTAGCAAGACTAGGGCCTGGTGTATTCAACCTGAGTTAACATTTAACTGCCTGTTAACATAGTTTAACAGTGAACCTAACCAAATTAGCATTTAATCAACATTGGTTAAGACTAACAATCTGTTAAACTCTCAGTTAAATTATCTAACCCAGTTTCAAGCAGTTAAATTCTGTTAGCTCAAAATATGGCAGGTGCATTAGATGCAGAACTTCTGTATCTTGAGTATTTGGAACATGATAGGCCTTTTCCAGAGAGTTACAAACGGAAGAGATGATTTTCATACAGTTCTTTCAGTTGCTTGATCGTACTTTGACTAACTTCAGTATGAAGATTGAATCCACTACAAATTTTCTGCCAAGCGTCACTTTTAGCTTTGAGCACGGATCCATTAGTTTGCTTACTTTCTATAACAGGTAATTCAGTGTTTTCCTCAGAAATTTTTGCCAGCTGGGTGGCAGGAATGAGCAGCTGGGCGGGAAATACTGCATAAAAAATTGATATCAAATTTCAGTTCATTCCCCTCCTCAGAGTATTAACAATAATATCGGACAGGTGAACATTAACTGCAAAATTGAACTATTTTAGTGTTATCACGAACAAGACATACGAGTACCGTAATTTGAACTTCTCGTGTTCTACTGCTCGTTCATCATTATGTATTGCCTGGACTTACCGCAGGGATGTTGTAGAGTGCCATGCGGAATCTAGTGTGCATGCTAATCTGGGGACTGCTTGAACATGATACTACGTGGTAGTCAAACAGAACATTTGAACTCGGATGTAATTGATTCGGTTGTGCTGAAAATAATGAAGATTTATCATTTAAATAAACAGTTTTGCAGTATTTAAATTTTAATTTGACTTAAATATGTATTAATGTTACCAAACTTAACACACATCTAGGTTATGTTAGCCAGGCGGTCTGTAAAAACTGCCTATTAAAGAGGTCCAAAGGAGAACATTTGGAAATAATTTCCAAAAATAAGAGAAATTTGAACCATGCACTCTCTTCTCAGCTTTTCATATCTGTCTATAGAGAAACAGACAATTCACGGATGAATAAATGTTGACTTCACGCGCTTTGGTTTACAATTGTATTCAGACAAATGCACATCAAAGCGCGCTCACAAACTGTATGGTTCTGCCACTGCCTTCTAGATTCTCACTGATCGTGACTTGTGAGAGTTAACACCATGTTAGCTAACAATTCCCAGGATATGTTTGGATGAAAGCAAGAATCTTAACATGCTGCTAAATTTTTAACGCTATGTTAACAGTGTTGCTGGGCTGAGTGGCTCGGGCGGTTGAGGCTCTGGCCTTCTTACTCCAACATGGCAGGTTCGATCCTGGCTCAGTCCGATGGTATTTGAAGATGCTCAGATATGTCACCCTCATGTTGGTAGATTTACTGGCACATAAAAGAACTCCTGCCGGACTAAATTCCAGCATCTTAGTGTCTCCGAAAACTGTAAAAGTAGTTAGTGGGACGTAAAGCAAATAACATTAACAGTGTGTAAGTGTTCTTTTAACGGAGATTGAATAAACCGGGCCTGGGGGATGCTAGAGGCTTGTTGGCCGCTTCGTGGCCCTAACCTGGGAGCTTATGATCCCCAGACTCTCTTACTTACCCCAGAGTATAACGGTTACTAACCGGATCTCACCAATCCAGACCGGCGGTCTTTTCACTGCCCGTTCTTATAAAGATTGTCTTGGCAGCCTTGTAAAACACGCTGCAACATCGTCCAAGCCGTGCTATATTGTATTTCTAGCCTCTGTGACATGCATGCGCCACATTGAATCCGCAACCTGTGTTTTGTAAAGGCTTAGCGGAAGCGCAACGGAGTTCGCTAGATCCTACACGTAAGTCTGATGAAAGTTACTAACGATTTTAAGGGGGGGGGGGTAAAACTGCATTTCTGTCGTCAATCTCTATTTTCACAAAAAATGAATCACAGTTCAAAATACCTATTTTTAATTTTCATCCATTCTGTGACTAGACCACCGGCATTCTAATTCCTCGTCCAGTAATTAAATGATTAAAGATTTTAGTAATATAAATTGAAAGTTCACGACTAATACAGCATTGCAACAAAACAGCTTGCCACAATACATAAATTAAGTCCTATAAATGCTACAACGAAATGCGATCGTAATTCTCAATCACAAAAAAGATAAAAGAAACAAACTTGCCTCCTTACAGCAAGCTTGTCAGAAGACTACCCTTCCGTCCGTAGTGAAATTGGGATCCCCTGCGATTCACTGCTTTAGTCAGTAGGATTTCGACAATTTTTCTTTGGGTATTGCCATGGACACACTTCTTTGCAGTAAATCGTAACACTTATGAAGATGAAGCATACGCGAACAACAGTTCGCATTGAGAGGGAGGTAGGTTGTGCAACATAAGTTTGACCTTGACTGAATCTCCCATATGTCTTAGGAGTTTGGTGGGTTTAAAGGCTTCGAGGTCAGATTGTCCTGATGGAAATTTCCCAAGCACTATTTCTGGCACCTTCCCCGAGAATTCCCGTTTTTGTTTGTGGGGTAAATCGATATTGAGAATTGAGAAAATAATTGTCAAGCACACAAGCTACAATATAGTGCATTGGAAGAAAACCGGCTTCTTTAAAATGCAGTCAAAAGGCATCAAATAGGCACGAACCCCTGAAATACGCATTTATAGGCACAGTAAAACCAACAAAATCTAGCTGAGAGACCCTAAAACGGATTTATATCTCAAAAGTCTATGTTTCTGAACACAGGAATAAAATAAGCAAATTCCCATATCTACTCATTCCTTTCCAGGAAATGTCAGGGGGCTGTGACAGGGTTGGAACGTAACGAAATGATAAAAATTGAAATTATTGGACATTCTTTCTGGAGGCTTCATGGTTCATGGTAACACTACTAAAGTTTCATTTATTCCTGCAACCCTCTATGGTTCATTTGTTTTATAAATTGTGTTATTACAAAAAAGATAGTAAATAGTAAAAAAGTGATACACAATTCGGTGCTCTCTCTGTCTCTCTCTCTCTCTCTTTCTCTCTCTCACACACACCTGTGTGTATGTATATATATTGAAATTCTTGCAATTTAATCCTGAGAAGGAATAGAACTATATTACAGTATATATGGTATTTGTTTGCTTTTGATATTTACATGTTGTGACGGCTGTAGGTTTTAAAAGTAGAATTGCCTTATGTGATGGCTATTCTGCCCCACCTAGAGCCAAGATTATGTGCATTGTCATAGTACCAGAAGAGTTAATGTTGATGTAAACTTCTGGGTCTCCCAATAATGCAACAGGACCTGAAGTGTGAATTTCATATTGTAATGATTAGGACCAAAAACTTTGTTATCAACATACAGTAAAACCTTGTTAAGAAGTTTCTGCACAGGACAAGAAAGAGGAAACGTACTATTGAATGTACAAATAAAGAACTATCCAATGGATGTGGAGGTACTTCATTCTTAAGTGTTTGACTTGCATACATTTTATTACAAACTCTCCACTTCACGTCCATATCAATACGACAGTATTTAGCCAATATTTTTGCCAAAGGCAAATAAAAGTATCGATTAGGTGGCTAAATATTTCTTTGATTGTTAGATGCATACATTTTACGCCCGCTATATACGGGTATTGTGAAAGTTGTATCTCCAGTTTTTAAGATGAGAGGAGAGCATTAAAAGTTGTGAAAAATATGAAAGAACAAATGTGCAAAACTTTCCCAGTGGGACTTGCAAAATAATAGTAGTGTGTTGAAAGGCACGAAGAGGCAACAAATATGAAAACATTAACACTAGGGCATATAACAATATGGCAATCATATTGTAGTTCACTCTCTTTCTAAAACAAATGTAATGTTGAACTTTATATTTTGGACCAGTGGGTTATATTAAGCATTGTATTCTGGTTACACTCTTCAACCAACAATTATTTGGAATTCCTCATTTGCCCATGTGTGGCAAAGATTTTGATTGCCTTCTTGAACGCGACAACACTTTGACGATACCTGGCATTAGTTCAGACAGGCTTGAGTCAAAGGAGTGAAAGATATTTTACAAATGTTTTCATATCTATAACTAGGCTAGCCCTCCTCTGCGAACCATGTGACCTTGCCGCGGTGGGGAGGCTTGCGTGTCCCAATGATGCAGATAGCCGAGCCACAGATGCAACCATATCGGATGGGTATCTGTTGAGAGACCAGACTAACGAATGGTTCATCGAAAGGGGGGTAGCAGCCTTTCGATAGTTGCAAGGGCGGCAGTCTAGATGATTGACTGATACGGCCTTGTAATAATACTCAACATGGCTTAGCTGTGTTGATACTGCTTCACGGCTGAAAGCAACGGGAAACTACAGCCGTAACTAACTCCCGAGGACATGCAGCTCTCTCTGTATGAATGATGTACTGATGATGGCTTCCTCCCGGGTAAAATATTCCGGAGGTAAACTAGTCCCCCATTCGGATCTCCGGGTGGGGACTACATGAGAGGGGGCGATCATCAGGAAGATGGATACTGACATTCTGCGAGTCGGAGCGTGGAATGTTAGAAGTTTGAATCGTTGTGGTAGGTTAGAGAACCTGAAAAGGGAGATGGGTAGGCTAAAGTTAGATGTAGTTGGTATAAGTGAATTACGTTGGCAGAAAGAACAAGATTTTTGGTCAGGCGACTACCGAATTATCAACACAAAATCAAACAGGGGAAATGCAGGAGTTGGTTTAATAATGAATAAGAAAATAGGGCAGCGGGTAAGCTACTACGACCAGCATAGTGAAAGAATTATTGTCGTCAAGATAGACACCAAACCAATGCCCACCACAATAGTGCAGGTCTATATGCCTACTAGTTCAGCGGATGATGAAGGAATCGAAAGAATATATGAGGAGATAGAAGATTTAATACAATATGTAAAAGGTGACGAGAATCTAATTGTGATGGGAGACTGGAATGCAGTGGTAGGCCAAGGAAGAGAAGGTAATACAGTAGGAGAATTTGGATTGGGACAAAGGAACGAAAGAGGAAGTCGGCTAGTTGAATTCTGCACTGATCATAATTTAGTCCTTGCCAATACTTGGTTCAAACACCACAAACGACGGCTGTATACGTGGACAAGACCTGGAGACACCGGGAGGTATCAAATAGACTTCATTATGATAAGGCAGAGATTCAGAAACCAGGTGTTGGATTGCAAAACTTTCCCAGGAGCAGACGTGGACTCTGACCATAACTTGTTGGTCATGAAATGCCTCCTGAAGTTGAAGAAATTGAAGAAAGGAAAGAATGCAAAAAGATGGGATCTAGACAAGTTGAAAGAAAAGAGTCTGAGGGATTGTTTCAAGGAACATGTTGCACAAGGACTAAATGAAAAGGCTGAAGGAAACACTATAGAGGAAGAGTGGAGAGTCATGAAGAATGCAGTCAGTAGGGCTGCTGAAGAAATGTTAGGAAGGAAGAAAAGATCAACTAAGAATCAGTGGATAACTCAGGAGATACTAGACCTGATTGATGAACGACGAAAATACAAGAATGCTAGAAATGAAGAGGGCAGAAAAGAATACAGGCGATTAAAGAATCAAGTGGATAGAAAGTGCAAGGTAGCTAAGGAAGAATGGCTGAAGGAGAAGTGCAAAGATGTCGAAGGCTGTATGGCCTGGGTAAGGTAGATGCTGCATACAGGAAAATCAAGGAAACCTTTGGAGAAAGGAAATCTAGGTGTATGAATATTAAGAGCTCAGATGGAAAGCCACTTCTAGGGAAAGATGACAAAGCAGAAAGATGGCAGGAGCATATCCAACAGTTGTATCAAGGTAAAGATGTAAATAATTTGGTTCTGGAACATGAAGAGGCTGTTGATGCTGATGAAATGGGAGACCCAATTTTGAGGTCAGAGATTGACAGAGCTGTGAGTGACCTCAATAGGAACAAGGCACCTGGAATTGATGACATTCCCTCTGAATTACTGACTGCCTTAGGAGAAACCAGCATGGCAAGGTTATTTCATTTAGTGTGTAAGATGTATGAGACAGGAGAAGTCCCATCCGATTTTCGAAAGAATGTTGTTATACCTATTCCCAAGAAAGCTGGTGCTGACAGGTGTGAAAACTACCGCACCATTAGTTTAGTATCCCATGCCTGCAAAATTTTAACACGTATTATTTACAGAAGAATGGAAAAACAAGTAGAAGTTGAGTTGGGAGAAGATCAATTTGGCTTCAGAAGAAATGTAGGCACACGTGAAGCAATCCTGACTTTACGTCTGATCTTAGAGGATCGAATCAAGAAGGACAAGCCCACGTACATGGCATTCGTAGATCTAGAAAAGGCATTCGATAATGTTGATTGGCCCAAGCTATTTATGATTCTGAAGATGATAGGGATCAGATACCGAGAACGAAGAATTATCTACAATCTGTATAAAAATCAGTCTGCAGTGTTAAGAATCGAGAGCTTTGAAAAAGAAGCAGCAATCCAGAAGGGAGTGAGGCAAGGCTGCAGTTTGTCCCCTCTCCTTTTCAATGTTTACATAGAACAGGCAGTAAAGGAAATCAAAGAGAAATTTGGAAATGGAATCACAGTCCAAGGAGAGGAAATCAAAACCTTGAGATTTGCCGATGATATTGTTATTTTATCTGAGACTGCAGAAGATCTAGAGAAGTTGCTGAATGGTATGGATGAAGTCTTGGGTAAGGAGTACAAGATGAAAATAAATAAGTCCAAAACAAAAGTAATGGAGTGCAGTAGAACGAAGGCAGGTGATGTAGGAAATATTAGATTAGGAAATGAAGTCCTAAAGGAAGTAGATGAATATTGTTACTTGGGTAGTAAAATAACTAACGATGGCAGAAGTAAGGAGGACATAAAATGCAGACTAGCACAAGCAAGGAAGAGCTTTCTTAAGAAAAATTTGCTCACTTCAAACATTGATATCGGAATTAGAAAGATGTTTTTGAAGACTTTCGTGTGGAGCGTGGCATTGTATGGAAGTGAAACATGGACGATAACTAGCTCAGAAAGAAAGAGAATAGAAGCTTTTGAAATGTGGTGTTACAGAAGAATGCTGAAGGTGAGATGGATAGATCGAATCACGAATGAAGAGATACTGAATCGAATTGGTGAGAGGAGATCGATTTGGCTAAATTTGACGAAAAGAAGAGATAGAATGATAGGACACATCTTAAGACACCCAGGACTTGTTCAGTTGGTTTTTGAAGGAAGTGTAGGTGGTAAGAACGGTAGGGGCAGACCAAGGTATGAATATGACAAGCAGATTGGAGCAGATGTAGGATGCAATAGTTACGTAGAAATGAAAAGATTAGCGCAGGATAGAGTGGCATGGAGAGCTGCATCAAACCAGTCTATGGACTGATGACTCAAACAACAACAACTAGGCTAGCACAAGATATTTCTCAGTTCTCACAATTATGTTCGTAATCCGTACCTGGGCTATCCACATCGGATATTCACTACCCTTCACTCTGCAACTCAGCAGAGAATAAATTTCAGACTTTAAAGTGAAATACAAGCACAAATAGGTTCACTGGGTTATTCAGAAATATAACTATTAACCGGCAAACAAAAGTGAACTTCCTTGAGGCTAACTGCTTGCTCCCCACAGGTGTAATTTACACTATGAAGTTCAGGAATTCACTGCCTTTTCCTATTTTCAAACTCTCCCTGACATGCCCCTTGTAGTAAGGGTTCTTATCTGTGTTGAAATTCACATTAAATTCTCAAGGGTTCACTAACATTTTCAGTTCTGGGAAATAGCGAAAAATTGAGATGCGATAATAGAGGCATTTTGATAAAGATTTCATACATTGGGAATTGGGACTTTACAAACTGAGAAAACATCTTGATGAGGAACACACTAACAAGGTTTCACTCTAGTATCCTTTTTAGATAGCCACTTTTGTGGTGGAAGTAAAGTTCTTCTTTCTACAGTAAATTTATTGCTGTTAGTCTCCGCAGTGTGCTGAAGCTAACTTAAGTGTTAATAAACTTACAAACTACCTGAAAGAGAGAACGTGGTAACAGTATTACAATTGAAAAAGAAACCACATAATTAAAATAGAATGACATGTTTTGTTCTTGAAAGAACATCAGATTCTATCAAATCACACTTGAATATTTTGAAATAAATCATTAATATTTCTGTTTTAATACAGGGTCTTTTTTTTTAGCTTGCTCCGCAGCACCACTCTAGAGCACGGCTGGCGCAATGACAGTCCGTCGCTAGCCAGTATAATGCGCGCTTTTCCTCCCCAGTACATCGCGGCAATTCACACTTATAGAAAGCCCTTTCTAGTGAAACTAGAAGCCTAAAACCTACCTGGCATTACATTTGATGTTCAAAATGTTTTTCCTCAGCTCTCAAAACACGCCTGACACCTTGCCAGACACTTGGCGAGTCTCAGCCTGAGCTATGTTCGAAATAAATTGTGTAATGTTCTCTTGTAGCTGTCTTATGTGAGGGTTCACATCCACTTTTCCCTTCAGCATCCTCCACAGGAATAATCACAGGTATTTAAATCAGGAGATATAGGGAGATAATTAACCATGCGATTTTCAAAAACTTCCCATATTGCCACCATAGACCGATTAGCAGTGTGTGCCGTCGCATTATCTTGCAAGTAGTAACCCTTAATCTTTTCTTCTTCCATCAGCTCTCGAAAGAATAGTCTGATAATGAGGTCTATATATCGATCAGCATTTATTGTTTCACGGAAAAATATAGGTCCCATAATTCTGCGAGCGCACATTGCGCACCTAACTCCTATCTTTACATCGTGAAGTGGATGGATATTCAGCTGGTGGGGGATTTTCTGCACACCAGTAGTAATTTTTTTGACTATTTACATAGCCACTTAAATGTAGCCATGGCTCATCACTATAAAAGTTCTGGGTCAACACGTCCATCGTGAACTGACTGAAGCAACCAGTTACAATACTGAAACTGTCAGGTCCTCTTAAATGTTGGACAGGGGTGGGTTTGTACAGTTCGGCTTTTAACAGGTTTTTTTTGCTTTGTGAGCAGAAGATAATGTCACAGTAACTTGTACAACATGACGCGACAGGGAACTTGTTGGAGTTCTTTCCAAGAGAGCTCCTGTTTCGTAAAGATTTTCTTGTGTTAAAACGGTTCGTCTCCTGCGTGATTTCTTGTTAAGAATGGAGCCGGTGGTGCGGAACGTCTTCCCTAATTTACGTACCGTACTATGGGGAGGGAGAGTGCCAGGATATTTGCGCGTGGTTCGAAAGCGGCACACTGTATAAGAAGAATGCTTCGCATAGCACAACACAATTAACACACGCTGTTCTACTGTATACATCACTCGTTAAACACACGGTAATTTTTGTATTCCTACAGAAACTGCAATATTTTAAAGCCAACACGTTGAACACGCTACTAAAACCAGACACCACTAAACTATTGCTGTGAAGCAACGGTTATCGCTACCGTACTGCATTAGATAATCTTGGCCGGTCATGAAGCAATATATATCTCGGCAAATTTGTCACCCGGCCGTGCTATCACCTTTCGCGCATGTTCCCCTGACGCTCGCAGCGAGCTAAAAAAATACCCCGTACTTAGGAACTTGAAATCTGGAGCTTACCTTAATGATGTCTTCCTTTGTCCCTACTCCAGCATTTACTTTGAGGTTTTTGAAAAACAGTTGCTCTGTCATTGGCGTGGGTCCAAATGGCTTCAGTCCGTTGACCTACTTCTGCCACGTCACGCCTCTCTCCTTGGCTAGGTCAGCGACGCTGTGTCCTAAGTATTTAAACAGATTATTTCTAAATATTTTAATGTGACTTCATAGAATCTGATGGATGTCCTTTCAAGAATGAAAGATGTCGTTCTATTATAATTAAGTTGTTTCTTTTTCAGGTGTAATACTGTTACAATATGTTTTCTCTTTCAGGTAGTTAGTAAATGTATTTATTCAAAGTTAGTTTTGGCAGACTGAAGAGCCTAACAGTTATAAATTGAGTCAAAACTGAAGAGATGGCTTCAGATATTACAAACTTGCAGTAAATTTTTCAGGTGGTGTTTGTATTTGGGAGGAGGACCGGGGGGGGGGGGGGGGGGGCAGATGCCACAGATCACAAAGTATTATTATTACAAACCTGCCAACTTTTATGGTTTGACCATAAAATTTCAATAAAATACTTAATTTCAAGATATGCATAGTATTACGGATGAACTGTAATATTTTACAATTTTACGTACCAAGATCTTAAAATTTGCGCCAGAACAAGCTTCTGCACGCTGCTGATAGACGATGTGTGACCAGTGAATATTCTATACATCGCTCTTATTTATATTCATCCGATCGTTAGTCTTTGCCTGGGAATACGAGATGCGTCCTGTATCCCAGTCGTCGATATAGATTCGTTCATGTTGAAAGAGACTGACTCTTGTTATTTTCACTGATTCGTTCTTATCCTTTTTGGATAGTCACTTTTGTGGTGTAAGTAAAGGTTTTCTTTCTACAGTAAATTTATTACTGTTAGTCTCCGCAGTCTGCTGAAGCTACTTTAAGTGTAAATAAATTTACAAACTACCTGAAAGAGAAAACATGGTAACGTATTACACCTGAAAAAGAAACAACGTAATTAAAATAGAATGGCATGTTTTGTTCTTGAAAGAATGTCAGATTCTATCAAATCACACTCAAATATTTTGAAATACCGTAAACTGGGGTTACTTTGTGACAGTTTTGATGATTTCTTCAATATAATCTGAATAATATAATTATATTTTAAGGTTTTTCCTATATTATCTTATTCATCCGTCCTTTATTTATGTTTAGCAATAATATTTAAATCCATATTTGCCCTTAATCACTCAGTATTTCAAAAAGTGCCACAATGTTACCCGGTTAGGTGGGGTTCCTTTGTGACACAGTCTTCTTACCATTATACATCCATGTTTGGGTGCAGATGTCACAATGTTACCCCCATTATGTGGTTACTTAAGAATTGGACTAATTAAAAAATGGGGAATTTCATTCATAAACATGTTAATACATAAAATTTAAATTTATTATACCGTCAGATATTAACACGTGAAAAATTGGCATTGTTCAAAAGGGAATAGCGTACAAACATTTTACTCTCTGCTGAGATTTGTTTGTTCCGGAATGTCATAGATTTCACGTTTTCCCCTCTGTATGGGTGGGTTTATTTTACACCATATTTCATCCTTGATATCCGGCCATTTCCAGTGTTTCCCAGTGATTTCCATTGCACTCACAATTGCTCCTCGCTTGCATACTTTTGTCACAATTCCTGGATAGTACTTGCCTTCGAAAAGTACAATTACATGTGTTCCAACAGTCTTATCCTCGGCCTGGAAAGTACGATTCGCACAAATACGGAGTTCTTCAGAGTCAGAATTAGATTCTTCTTCATGCACTGAACTGTCTTTTGATTCATTGTGAATAGCATCGTCACTTCCACTTGAATCCTCCCTTCGGGTGTCTTTCCTGTTCTTTGACAGACAGTTCCCATTGGTGCTACTACAGCTAGGAATCTCATGTTCAGTGTCAAAATCGAAGTCTGAAGTTGTGATACCTCTTCCAGGTGGCAATGCGTCTTCTCTTCCTTCAGCCTTTAGTTGTTAGCTCAACCCTTTTGTGATTCAGGTGCTCAATGAAGCTGTTGCTTATAGCTTCTTTCACAGCGCGACCTTCGACATTTATTGCCTTATTATAGAGACGCTTAAGCACTTCTTCCCTGTTCAGAGGGCAAATACCACATTTTCTGAATCCAGAACGTAGATTATTTTGACCATTTTCATGCAGTTTCTCAATTAGTAACTTTCCGAGAGGTGGAAATTCTTGCTTTGGGATAGTGGAACATCGTATTCCGACCCCAGATTCTTTCCACTCTGCTAAAATGTTTCACCAGATTCTTATCATAGGTGTGAAGAACGCAACGTCCTGTGGCTGCAGCAAGTGGGTAGAATTTGGTGGTAATGCTATAAAGCGAAGTTGTCACCAATTAACACTTTTTGTCCTTCCTGACGGTTCAGTATGGGAAGCATGAGATTAAGGAAGCAGTCTTGAAGTACACTGTGATCGAACCATCCGGAGTTTGTGTAGTTGTACCTTGCACCTGTTGGACCACCTTCAGTCCAAGTACTCCACAAATTCTTTGATTTATAATTCACATAAACCGGAGCAAGTTCACCTTCTGCATTGCCACAGAACATTAAGGATGTGCATGCTTTTGTCAAATTGAGAATTTTCTCAGGGTACTTAGTTCCTCGTTTAGTGATAATTTTAAAAGAACCTGGGTCATCCACTAGGTTGGTTTCTTCATAGTTCCAAATGTTTTCACTGCGAATTCCCCTTAGTTCTCTTTCCAAATTGTCGAAGAATGAATTCACAACTACTTCATCTGTTGCATCACGTGCTGTTGAAATGTTTTGCGACATTCTTTGAGTCAGAACTTTATGACGAGCCAAGAACGATTGAAGCCAGTCCGTTCCTGGCAAATTGTTCTTAAAACAATTGAACTGTACGGCCTATACAGTCTAGATATGCTTTAACAATGCACCGCAAATCAAATGATGTTATTGGAAACCCATATCCAGACAAAGCTATGCCGTGAGCAACAAACAATTCCTCTTCTTCACTTGAGAAAACTATCGGATGACCAGGAATACCTTCATGTTTTCCTTTGTTTCAGCCACAGTGTGTTCCGGTGTATTTGGTACCTACACAAAGTTAAATTGTGAATTACATTCTAATTAAATATTAATTAAAATGTTATTTTGCAACATATTTCAAATTCAGATTTATATTGCACACCTTTCAGCAGCTTCGCGAATGGAAAATTTCTTGTTCCTGATATCCCGAAGAGCTGCAGCCAAGGTTTCGTCACTATAATTCCTGTACGGTCGAGACCCAATCTTTTTGTATATTCTAGGTATTTTGTATTTAATGTATCACCCTAACAAGAGGAAAAATTGACAATAGTATTAGGAAAGACAATTTCGGAACACTGGGGTTACTTTATGACAGAGACATTGCTGTCACAAAGTTACCCCTTAAACCTCTCGTTTTTATTTTTAACACAATTAACTGAAAAAAAGATCAAAGTGACGTGAGAATAGTGCATATTTATCAGGAAACATGAAATTACGAGTTCCACTAACCTTGATTTGTGTATCTTATTAACGTTTTCTGTCACAGGCAAAAGTTTCCTGCTATTCACGAAGTACACACTCAGTACAATACAATACCACGTAGCAAACGACTTCTCTGCCGCCAACAGTCCAACACTTAAGAACATGACATTGTACATATGGGTAGCAGCATTATTGAGGAGTGAAAACCTGTGCTGTTCATTGTCAGACCACCCATGGTTATCCCGCGAAATACAAAGTA
The DNA here is from genome assembly GCF_040414725.1 of Anabrus simplex. Classification (NCBI taxonomy): domain Eukaryota; kingdom Metazoa; phylum Arthropoda; class Insecta; order Orthoptera; family Tettigoniidae; genus Anabrus; species Anabrus simplex. The sequence continues at coordinate 828,978,847 of NC_090265.1, forward strand.
ATTAATTGGCGCGCGCCTGTCACAAAGTAACCCATGCAGTCACAAAGTAACCCCGGTTTACAGTAAATCATTAATATTTCTTTCTACAGTAAATTTATTAGTTAGTCTCTGCAATCTGTTAAAGCTAACTGTATAAAAAGTAGTTTTGTTCTTCACGAAATACAAAGCATAGGTCATGTTATAGTTACGAATAAAACGTGAATTGAGGACCGTTTTTTCAAAACTTGCTCCTTGCAAAATCATAATTTTTTCAGGAGAGACAAAAAACTGGTTAGACAATAGAGTAAAAAGGATAATCTGTCAAATTACATCTTAAACAGTTTATTATTTGTTAGTTACAATCTGATATAAGTATAGCCAAAAGCACAAATTTGAATAGTTTTTACAAAAAAGGTAGGGTGAAATGTTCGTTTTTTGTTTTTCAAAACTCGCTCATTGCATAATCCTATTGAGTAAAAATTTCCTCCACAGCACATATAAAACAAATTTAAAAAACATAAAATGTCAAAATTTACACACAGACATTATCACAATACTATAAATGAAGAATGGTAGTGGTAGTTGTATATACGATACCAGTGTTTCAAAATTTAACAGACATAAAATTAATGAATCTCTGTCTTTATTGACTAGACCTCTTTATTTCTCATTCAGTTTCCCCAACTTCTGTATCCTCCATCATATCACTTACATTCAGCTTGTTCTTGGATTGTTTTCCCTTAAGAACCGCTTCATAGAACTCCTTAGCTTCCCCAGGTATTTGTATGAATTTCATTAATTTTGCCCTATCTTGACTCTTTTCCTTACTAACGTGATTTACTATTTCCATTTTTGGAGCCAAGTCCATTTCTTTGAAGGAAATCTTTCCTTTGAGTATTTCTACAATGGTTGATTCACCACTGTATGTGTATCGAACAGTGACTTGTACCTTGAAGTTTTCGTGTTTCCTGTATTGAATGATGCAGGTTTTCGTGTTGAAAGGTAGTTTCCCTTTCAAAATCTTTCTTGATTTTGCCTTCATATCATAGATGTTCCAATCTTTTTGCAGTATTCTCACTTGGCCGTGATCACTGAGTAGGCTATGATACTCCATAGGCTATATAATCTCTTCTTTCTCTCTGTATTTTTTCTCTACGTTCCCGAACACTCGATCTGGTGGCGAAAAGCTATGACCTTGAATGGGAGAATAATGCTCAACTGATGTGAAAACTTCAGACTTCGAGGAAACGTGCCACAGCTGCTAATAAAATACTATTCTTATTTTGGGATACACACGAGTCTGAAAATAGCCTGAGTTTTTTATATCTAGCCCCTTCCTTGTGAAGATTATTTTCTAAATGCTCAAGATAGTCTTTTACACCCAAAGCTATTTCATTCGCTCCACGACTCCCTTCTGTCTCCAACCACGTATCAAAGAAAACTTTACTTTTGTCCAGTCGCTTTTCACTTGTCATGACACAAAGATTGTATAACCATGCTTGTATCAGGTAAAATGCTTCCCCTATAGATACTTTAGGAATGGGTTGATTTTGTTGCATGTCAAGTATAACATCAACATGACTATCATCCTTTTCTTTAAGTATGGCAAAAATTTTATTAGCTCGTACTTTGTGTAATTTATAATCAATACGAGCCTTGTTCCTTACGTCATTTTTTGTATCTTTAATTATCAATAAAAGTTCTTTACACGTCGAACATGTATGAAAGTGTGGATTCAAAACCTAAATTGAATTTCGTATAGAAAATTTGTTTGTACTTTGAGACTGAACATTTTGATTTCCCTCCTAAAGCTCTTTCTTCGCAGAACTGAATGTACATTTTATTGATATTAAGGTCCGGAGGCAAATACGCTCGTGTGCACTTATTGCAACTATAGTGGCTTTGCCTACACTTATATTTCAATATGTGATGAATAACTGCGTCCGTAGTTTCCTTGTCTTCTTCCGTAACACGAGAACCCCCAGGATTCTCTCCAGTTCTTAGAAAGAACCGCGTAATGCGTGCAAGTCTATCACGTGATGCCCCTGTGATGTTCTGAAATGAAGGCGCGCAAACTACCTGGCATCTGTCTTTCTAATTAAGTACTTAATGGTTACAGTGTTGAATCTACTGCCATTGTCAGAGTCCCTATTTCTTCTTGCAGGTTTTCTAACTTCCATGAATTTAAGAAGATGAGCATCTTGAACAGCTTTAGATTCATTCATATAAAGGGGTTTTTGGAAATCTGAAATGTGCAACGAATGGTGGAATTAATCACCGGTAGTAGTGTAATATGTCCATCTACAGTTAATTTTAATGCGATAATTTGACTGTGAAGGTAGTTGTACTTACCATCCAGTTCTTCGTAAGTTGGTCCTCCGATTGTGGTATAATCCCTTGATAAATGTGCACATGGGACATCCAGTGGCCCTGCACTCTCCTCGCGGTATCTCCTGGTTTTAACCTTAATGTTCTTTCTTCTGTTCTTCCTCCCTCTTTCAACAGTTTTTACTGACACTGAATATTCTTCACACATTATGTTATTCACAACCACTAGCTAGATATCACAACAGATACTTTGTTCTCCGTTCACAACCAAACACAATGGACAGAAAAGTGTAGAGGTATTAAAAACAAAACTTGGCTGCTAGGGATACCAACATTCATACATTAAAAAACAATGGAATCTTACATGTCAGCAAAATATCCAGCAGTCTAGCGGCGTTTGCTGTAATGAGCGAGTTTTGGGAAAACTACCCAGATTTAGCGGCTTGTTGTGATGACAAACAACTTTTGCTAAAACCAGTTTAAGGACATGAAAGCCAAGTGGCCTAACATTCACGTCCTGTATATAACTCAATCCACCCCGTTTTTGCAATGAGCGAGTTTTGTTGAAAAAAACTGTCCTTAATTATGTTTGTCGCTTAATTTGCTTCATATTTATTGCCACGTATTGCGAAGCTGAGGTTATGTAATTGTGGAGTAACGTGAATTGTGTTTGTTGCTTATTTTTCTTTTCCATGCATACTTTGAAATTTCTGAAGTAGTTCTTTTCTTTTGGCACACTTCTCAAAGTAATACAAAATATCAACAAGAATCTTCAACAACTGTAACATTACCTTTAAATATAAAATAACAATAGTAAAAATTTTGGGAGCAAGCTTTTAGAAAATTACAAATGAGAAACCCGTGTTCTTTCCTTTTCTTTTTTAAATGATTACATTAATTTCAAGCATCCGATGATTTCCAAAGCACCGCTTAAAGTTTGGAAAATTTACGAAGAGGAAGATTATTTGAAGTCGTAGGCCCATTGATGATGAAGATTTGATGCATGAAAATGTAACTTACAGTTCCAATGTAGCTTCCATGTTCTGGAGACGCGTTGTTTACATACTCACAAATTTATTCACCGTAGTCGTACTTAATCCACTAGTAGGAAGCCCAAACCAATTCTAAATATAAATAAAGTTCTTGAGGATGAATAACATCCTCGCACATGAACGGTTTTATCCGAAATCCATGGCTACACAGATTGCTAGCGTAGAGCCACAATGAAGTTGGCTTCTGATCGCCATGATAACTTCCAACAGACAACGGGCCGCTACCAGCCAGAGAGAGAAGTTCATTACGTAACAGTCCTCGCTAGCCCTGATTGGCCAGCGACATAGGCACGGCTAGAGCTGGGTTCGATTGCGCAGAAGGCAGACACTAGTTTACCACTGTTTGGCACAGAATACGCGAAACACAGACAGTTCTTGAAATTAAATGGAACAGAGAGTATTAGGCAAGTCAAAGTAATAAGTTAGGAGTATGTTTCCTGTAACTTAGAAGTAGTCGTAGAAAGAAAGTTTAAAAGATGAGCATAATGTGACAATTTCTACAGCGATAGCCACTCCAAAACATGAATGGAGAAGGCTAAAAACGTTACCTCGGTAACAAGAGGGAAACTTATTCTTTGAGTTTCCCATGTATACTGAAATCAAAGAAAGGTGACAAATTTGCCTTTTGTACAGTGTGCTCTTGTGATATTAACATAGCACATGGTGGCAAAAATGACTTGACTAATCATGTAAAGTGTGTTAAACATCTTGGTAATTTGAAATCTGAGGAAGAAAATCAGAAAATGAGGGTTTTTTTTTTTCAAAGCTGGTTATGTTTACGGTGTAACAAAGGCATAGTGTTTATAGTGTTTACTTGTTTTTTTAGTGGAACACAACATTCCATTGAGTGCAACTGACTCAGGAGCTTTGTTCAGACAGATGTTTCCTACATCAGAAATTGCAAAAAAAAAATTGTGGTTGCACAAAAACCTGTTTCCTAAACGAAATGGTGTGTATACTGCAACTCAGGATATTGTTACTTGTTAACAGTCTAGTGAGTTTTATTTGTCGACAGAAGGAAGCAATGATACAGGTTCGAAATTTTATCACGTTGTACTGATGTAGAAAGTATTATAAGTACTGTTTTATCGGTACCACCATTCGAAGGGGATTTGACAGGGCGTAACATAGGAAAGTTGTTATTGTTGCAGTTGGAATTAGTGTCAATCAAGAACTGTCTGGCATTCTGTTCTGACAATGCTCCTGTTATGATTGGACGGAAGTTGGAATTAGTGTCAATCAAGAACTGTCTAGCATTCTGTCCTGACAATGCTCCTGTTATGATTGGACAGAAATATGAAGTTCTAACCGTTTTGAAAGCAGCTCATCAAGATATTTTTGGTATTGGTTACAGCTGCTATCTAATTAGCTGCTGTAAAAGCTGCTGCAACTTTACCTGTTACAATTGTTGAGATTCTTGGTGATATTTTCTATTACTTTCAGAAGTGTGCCAAAAGAATAGAACATCTTCAGAAATTTCAAAGTTTGCATGGAAAAGAAAAAAAGAAGTTGTTGAATCATGTGTGCACAAGATGGTTATCCCTAGCCAGAGGTATAGACAGATCAGTGTGATCCACTTCTTTCATTTTTTTTTAAGGATGAGGTGGTAGTGTGTGCTCCAAATATTTCTGCCAGTTTATCATTTTGTAATATTCCCGAAGGGCGCAGTTGATCTGATGACAAAAAAATGAAGAGATTTTGTGATCCTCCTCCCTCATTTTCTGCCAAAAGAATGGCATCTTCTTCCAAATGTGAAACACCTGTTCTCAGAAACGTGAATCCCAGTGCATCTCGTGAAGAAAAGCTCTTTGTTTCTTTTCTCTGACCTAAACAAGGCATTTTGTACTTTTTATTTTTTACATGTGACTATCCCATCATTGCTTGATGTCCAGTATTACCCAATCCAGAATCAGAGGGATGATGATGAATTAATAATTGGCATTCAAACCTCAAACTTGGTTAAGGCGCTGCAAGGTGAAGATAAATTGCTGTTTTTCACGTCACTAACTATTTCTGTGGAGCCTGTGACTACATGATTAGCAAGTTCCCTTTTAAGAACGATGTGCTAAAACATGCTCAGGTTGCTAACTTGATGCCATTGAATGAGCACAGTTTTCTTCTGTTTATTTTTGGAGAAGTTTCCTGTTATTTTGTGTAAAAGAGGAAATGAAACGTGAGATGACACTGTGAATGAACTCCAAAGCCAGTTTGTGGCTCTTCAGATAGAGGACTTGCCTAGTGTGTAAGTAACCAAGCTACGAAGGATTCAAAATGTGCACAATTGTTATTCGCAGAGCTGATGGACATAGGATCTCTAGATTCGTGCTGTCTGTTCTTACCATATCACATAATAATGCAGGGTGTGAACAAATTTTTAATTGATTAAGAACAGAACACAGTTCAGGTCATCGATGTCCAATGGAACTCTGGCTGCCATTTCCATTTTGAAGACCATAAGTTCTGAAGCATGTTATGCACACACACATTCTATTTAGTTACAAAAGCAAAGCAAGCCACAACTTTAGCTGTTAAATCAGAATTAAGATGTGCATGTGATAGTGTATACACAAATTATATTGTGTGAGTAGATTTTATTGATGCATATTAAAGGTATTTGTGTTAGTTTTACTGATGTGAAATATTTTGTCGCTATGTCATTGTTGCATATAGTTCTATATTAATGCTGTTGAACTCATAATTATCTGAAATAAAGAAAATACATCAATTTTGTCATGTTTTACCACCTTTTGGTGCATTGGATTCCCATGTATTTTGGCGTGCGATGTTTTTACTGATAGGTCATTTGGAAAAGTTGGCAGGTGTGATATTAAAAAAGGGGAGAAACGCATGCCTGGACTGTCTGCTTTTACTTTGTGTACAATGTTTGGCAGCTATGTATCAAAAGGGTTACCTTTTGCCTTAGAATGTTGTAACTGTAAAGAGTTTAGCAGGAAAGGCAGTGTTTGTTTTACATAGATGCTGCAGCTTATTTGTTAAGACTGCTACAACCCCAAGTATTTTATGTTCATTTCGTTCACTTTATTTGCATATCCAGCATGTTGGAGAGGACATTTTTCAAAAGTCAGTCAGTTTGTACTTGGATATAGACAGTTTATTTCTTCATTGAGCATGTCTGAAGAAAGAGTCAATATTGAAAGTATTCAAACTCATCTGTCAAGTTGTTGATTTCAAAAATGTTGCCTCAATTTTCAGTGTTCCTTCTGCTTACTCAAAGGAGTAGTAATTTTTATTTTTGGGTTGCATTATTCTGGATTTGAGTGTGTTGCTGCACACCCTTTTGATAAAGTAAATTTATGTCCTCATCCTGAGGTTGTGCAGCTCTTTTCAGGCACACCCCCAATGGAGGTGAGCTGTATGTACCATTTCAACCACATACCAGCCCTCATGCCATTCTTAAATTTCATGCAGTACCGGGAATCGAACCTGGTCCACAGAGGACGGCATCTAATAGTGCTAACAGTTACGCTACGGAGGTAAACACCCTTTTGATGAAGCTGGAAAACAGAATTGAGCTTGTCAGGGGCCGAGAAGAAATGGACGTAGATCTGGCATTGAGGAGGAGAGAACTCGTTTGTTTGAAGACAAAAATATATGAGGATGCAGAAATTGTTCATGTGTTTTCAGGCTTACTCTTGCCCCGCTATTACTATTTCTCCCTCTTCACACTGGCCTGTCATTGCAGTTTATTTATCGCATGGCTCTTCGGCTCCATGGCCAAATGGTCAGCATGCTGGTCTTTGGTCACAGGAGTCCATTGTTCGACTCCCGGCAGGGTGGGGAATTTTAACAATCCTTGTTTAATTCCCCAGGCACGGGAGCTCGGTGTATTTGTAGTCTTCGTAGTCATTTTATCCACATCATGATGTGCATGTTACCTACGGGAGTCAAATCGAAAGACCTGCATAAGGCGAATCAAACATGTCCTCGGACACTCCCGGCACTGAAAGCCATACTCCATTTCAGTATCGCATGGCTTTTAGTGCCCGAGGTGTCTGAGGACATACTTCGCTTGCCTGATGCAGGTCTTTCTATTTGACGCTTATAGGCAATCTGCATGTCTAGGGAAAGCGTGAAACCTAGCATCTGGCATGTAGCCTGTTCCTGTCAAATAACACAAGTATCTGTTCAAAGCTTTACTTCTGTCAGACAAATCATAATCAACGTCGCCCACGTGCCAAGTCTCTCGATTTAAGCGGGAGACTCGTTTTTCATTGTTCTTCCCGATCTCTTGTTCGTCAGGACTGATCCCCTGATTTTCAATCATTTTTGTGTTATTTTAAACTCCTGCAAGTTTCCTTGTTCTATCTATATATGGCTTGAGTATGACTGGTTGATAGTAGTTCTAATAACGAAGTCGGATGGCAGTATGGGGCACGGTGGCCAGTCCTTTGCTGCTCTTTGGTTCATAATACGGTCAAATACTCATTCTCTTTGGTCAAATACTCAAATAGCTTTATAGGAAGTGAAAGTCTCGAGAGAGTGACCTAACCTCAGAAGTAGCACACCATAGACATCTGCCCAGGGAAGGACGTGCATAAGTGCTCCTGTTGTATGTCTTAATATTTGTGTTGGCCAAAATGTCAAATAAATATGATGCAGTGTTTAGAAGTGCTTATAGGGAAGGGTTTCAGCGAATCCAGGAAGGGACCAACGTTCACATTCTGTACTATATGTAGGTGTGATTTTTCAGTTGCGCATGGCAGGAAGCGCGATATACTCAAAAACATATGTTATGATTTTCATTTCAGTGTTGATGTATAACTTGGAACATCCCTCAGTTAATTCACATTATATACTCAAACATATGCAAATGAAAAAACATAGTGTGTCTAGTGTGTAGAAAGAAACCAGAAACATGAACTTTTCATGTAAAAACCAAGATGTAAATCCAATGACAAATGCCGAGGCATAATTTGTCATTTATTATGGAACATAACCTGCCTGTAAATTGTGCCAACCACGCGGGACCTTTGTTTCGCAAAATGTTTCCTGATTCGGAAATCTCTAAACGATATGGGTGTGCTAGAATGAAACTAGCGGATATCATCACAGAAATGTGCATGGAAGAAAGGGTGAAAATTGTATGACATTTGCAGGTGAATGCATTTTCTCCTTCTACTGATGACAGCGATAAGAGACTTGAAGATATATGGTTGTAAAATTTTTTAGGCCTGAACTCAATGAAATTCAGAGTTGTCTACTCCCTGTGCCTAATTTAGAAGGGAGCTAACATTGCCAATCTTTAGCTCTCAACTTTCCAGGCTGCTCTTGTCACCTAATTAATCTTGCTGCAGAGAAGAGTGTGGCATGCTTGCCCGTAAATGTAGATGAGTCTAATTGATATATTTCATTATCTGGAAAGGAGTGCAGAGAGGAAAGAAAAGTTCAGGGAATTTCAGACTTTACACAACTAGAGATCATGAAAATTCTGAAGCATGTGCCTACTCGATGGTTATCACTAAGAAGGTGTTTAGATAGGGTTTTGCTGCAGTGCCCCCTTTGGTTACTTTATTCAGGAGCAAAATTGTGAGTAAGGATTCTCAGATAGGAATTTTGAAGACATAGAAAATTCCTAAGCTCAGTCTTAAGGACAGACGTGTGTTGTTTGTCTGAAAAGGTGAAGCATTGTCATAACATTTCACCACACTCCTCAGTTAATAGGAAAACCCAGTCATCAGTTTCACTTAAAACAACAACAAATGAAACTACTGATGACACTAAGAGCCATGCTTTGTCATGTGAAGAACGACTGTTCATGTTCCTTTCATCAAATTTACATAAATCCTTTTGCCTTTTTAGCTCAAGTGTTATGGATATCTTTGAGAAGTGCTCAGTGGGATTTATGCTCTTCAACAAAGAACTGCGTTAATGGAGTTGTACATGTCTACTGGTTCATTTAAGAAAACTTAAAAGATATTTTTGCAAACAAGTTTCTTAGCATTTCTAAGGCAGTGCACAGTACTATAGAGGATACTACTGGGTCAGTTGCTGACGCAAAAGAGAACTGAGCTCTGTCTATTCATACACCTGCTGTTATCATGGATATTAAAGCACAAATGATCCAGAGTCCTAAGAAGTAGACACAGTAGTAGTAGTAGTATCAGGTGAACGTTTCGCATGATATTGTGTTAAGCCGTACAAAATGACATGTTCAAAAACTTGAAGACTAGGCTAAACATGTGAATTACTGCACATGGCTACTTCAGTTTTGAATGGATTTTTGGATCCACTGCTGAATTTCATGAGTGATGAAGCCTGGCTCCATCAAACAGTACGTGTCAACTTCTGGGACATCAGATAGTCATCAGCAAACATTTCCTATAAGATTCATGAAGAATCTCTTTACTAAAAAAAAAAAAAAAAAAAAAATTGGTGTTTGTTGATTTGAAAGTCAGATTGTGGGTCCCATATATTTAGAAAAAGCAGTAAACATCAATATTTGTATCCCTTTCAGACTGTGTATGCACAATTGTGCGGGTTCGTATTTTATTTATCTCTGAGCTTATTTGATGTTTTCTTGGCGTTAGACCGGACTGCACTGCTTGTGTGGGACACGTAGCATGTACTTCAATTGTTTTTATTTAGCGCTTGACCACCAGGGGGCAAGAAAAAGTTTTAAAATACAGTTCATCGGCAAGATGGCAGGAAGCAGTAATGCCTAAAATAAATATTTATTTATTGCATTCATATTTATCTAGAAGCTCTACTGAATATCAGAATATAATCAATGAAGTGTGTAAATTGTTTAGCGAACGTAAATTGTGAACTTGCAACATTGCATGTGATACCAATAGGTTTTGAATGTTGATACGTACAAGTGTGCGGGCTAGGTTTCCCTGCAGGCAATGCACGCAAGAGTGCTGGGTGCTGCCACCAAAAGACTGTGAAGGCAGAACTCTTAGGATGGCGTGCACCATCTTGGAGTAAATTACTACGGAAGTAGCGTTTACTAAAGAAGTCCATACTACAGTAGTAAATTACTATGGGAGTTATTTACTCCGGAAGTAACGTCGGACAGTTGAAGTACAATTTACTCTTTTAGTTACTACTACAGAAGTAGCGTTCGTTACTCGCGGAGTAGTGCTGTGTTCGTGTATCTTCTTTAAAGAAATCCAAATAGATAAGGTTATGTGCGTTAGGAAACGGGGGGAAAACGTAAGCGAAAAAGATAAATGCTTGTTAATAGAGATAATGACGATCTATGCAAAGGATATAAGGTGTAAGAAACACAACATAAAGATGCTGGATAAGAAAGGAAATTCATGGAAAGTCGTGACGAAAGAATTCAATGCTTCGAGTGACGGAAAACGCAGTGAAAAGCAAGTTAAGATTCTGTAGAAGGACTTAAAAGCAAAGCAGAAAGTCATGGACACGCGGAAAAATTAAAACTGATGGCGGTTTCTTCATACAGATGGCCTACATCCACAGCGAAATTTTCCCATTTTCACACCAGGCAAATGCTGGGTCTGTAGGCCCTACCTTAAGGCCACGGTCGCTTCCCAATCCCTAGGCCTTTCCTGCCCTATCGTTGCCATAAGACCTATCTGTGCCGGTGCGACATTAAGCAAATTTAAAAAAAAAACCTCTTCTGATTTCTGAAAAGTTCACCGTTGTCACCGAGAGGGCAATAAATGGGAATATGCGCGCAGTCACAGTCAATTGCACCCACGACGTGTGGAAACCTGCCAACGTGAACAATATCCTTTTATTTTCCGAACGATCATCATCATTTGCAGGCGTACCTCCCTCTTAGCCTCAACTACTGCTTTAACTACGCGATGAAAGATACGGCTAGCAGTTGTGCGGTAAACGTTAATTAGATCACCGGCAACTGTACCGTACTGAAATGTTCCGGTACGAAACACTCGTAGGGCACACAGCAACTGTAATTTTAGAGATACAACAAAATTAAGACAAGAATTCAGCTGTAAGTGATCTCCAAGTAGATTTAGAAGGAAAGTAAAGGATTCCTTGCTAAGACCAAAAACGTTCCTGAAACTCGCCGTGTTCACATTACACGGCTATCGCCTTTCACGCACTGTAGGCCTACGCACTATTACATTTCCCATCGTTTACTGCGTCGAGATCGTCAATATAATCTTAGTAATCCATAAACACGTTTGAAACGTCTTTCCTCCCATATACGGCACGATATTATCATTAGTCAACAAGTCTTAACTTAGCTTACTCCATGCATGACGTGAGAGTAAATTCTAACCTATATTCGTACGTTATTTACTTCTTTAGTAATATACTACAAGATGGTGCTCTCCAACATTTTACTCTTGTAGTAATTTAGTCCAGGAGTATCTGAGAGGACTAAAATACTTCGGAAGTAATTTACTCTCGTATGGAAGTCGCCGAATGCTGACTTCAAGAGTACTTTACTACGGAAGTAGAACTTACTCTTGGTTGGTGCACGCCACCCTTACTCTACGTGAGAAATGTAATGTATAAGATTTTAATTGTTAAAAAATTCATTGTACCACGCTGTAAAATAGAACATTTGATCATGTACATGTGTATATTCACATGTACTGGGCTGAAGTTTCTTATTTTTTATTTTTTTGTAAGTAGTGAATCAAGTCCTGACACGCACAATTGTGTGGGTTCTGTTTTTTAGCTGAAAGTTCTCATTTTGTAAAATAAATTGTTAAAACATGTGTTAGAGCATTTTAGTCAATTTTTGACGTACAAACAAAAATTCACACCGCCAGTTTTCTCTCCGGACTGAAAGGGATATGGGAATCTTTTAAGAATTTTATACACGGTGGGTGCCTCGTGAATGCTCGTATGTGTCTCAACAGGATGGGGCGACTTGTCGCATTCTCGAGTCAATCACGTTAATTCATAGAAGATTCGCAGAGAAAAGGACTGTCAGCAAGGGATTGTAGCTACTGTGATCGCCAGACCTTATGTACTTATGACTTATTTGTGGGGCATTCTGGAGGGAGAGTGCATGCAAATAATCTAGCGACATTAGAAGACCTGAAGGACAACATTCGTGATGAAATTTTTATAATTGCTTTTGCAGAGTTGCATAAAGTCTATGACAACGTGCCCAACAGTGCATTGAAGCAGAAAAATGTCATTTTCAGCACCTGCTGTAAAAGACTAGATCCGTTCATTGGTAAAAAGACCTTTGCATTAGCTTTTTTTTTTTCATGGTGGGTTGGTTTTTTTGTGTGTGTGCCACTCCATTGTATCTGTATGTTGTGAGTAGTAACGTTAGTTCCTTATCCTGTGAATTATTTTCCACTGTTAATAGTCTACTGTTTAATGTTTCATGTCTTTCAATGATGTTTTGTTTTTCTCAGGGATAACGGCCAGGAGTTCGGAGGTTCCATTTTCCACAAAGTAAGCTCGTGGCTTCAGACTGCCATTCAGATTGCATGGTCTTCAGACGGCAATGAAACTAGATTTGGTATTGGCTGCAAGTACGACATTGATCGGGATTCGGCCGTGAGGGCAAAGGTTAACAATGCCAGCCAAATTGGTATAGGTTATTCCCAGAAACTACGTGAAGGTAAGGATAATTTATTTAATAAGCTACTCCTTGTAAATGTTGGTTCATAGTAAATATATATGTTGCAAATCAAACATTTTTGAAAAAGTTAATTTGTTAGAAAATCTCAGGAAAATGATGTGAAAATTGACAGACCTACAAAATTGTAAGTTCTATGCTTGTTACTTTATTACATTTCAAACAGAACAGATATTTGCACACGTAGTTAGCAAAAATGCTTGCCTAGAATTTCTTTTCATTGAAAAATTCTCCCTTCACTGTTAACTTCTTTACTATTCTTGGCATTCTCTGCAGCAGTTTATTATAAACACTTGCTTCATTGTTGTCGAAGTACTGAGAAGGATATACCAACATCTATTCTCAGAAATGTGGTCAATCCTTCCGCACACTCTGATCTGGTTCTTTCCTTAAGATTTCAATGGGGTCAGGATCAGGTGATTCTGGTGACCATTCAGTTGCACACAGCTCTCTTTTTTATTGTTATGAACAGATAACCTCTTCGTCATTTGGATGTGTGCTTTGGGTCTTTCGCCTGTTGCAACATAAATTACACCCACCAATTTTTCCTTTTTCAAGAACGTGCCTGCTTAATACGGTTTGGTTGCTATTTTTATCATATTTTCTAGTGATTCTACAAACTTTTCAAATTCCATTGAATGAAAAACAACCCTACATCGTAACAGACCTTCCTGTGATTTACAGTGGGTGTGATACCCTCAGGAATCCTCTTATTTTCCACTGAACAGCTGATGAGGTTATTGCTGTCAGTTTTGCTCGGAGACCTATAAGGACAACTGGATGTATGGAGAATAGCAGCCAAGAAACCACTCCTTAGGCCAATTAATAAACGCAAGAGGCTGCAGTGGGCAAAGGTTCATAAAAACTGGGCTCCTGAAGACTGGAGGAAAGTGTTCTGAACAGGAGAGTCTGAAGTTTAAAATCCTTGGCCAAAGCCACAGTGGAGGTGGGAAATTTAATAGAATCATTAGATAGCTTGGTAAAAGTTGCTACCATAACTTAACACATTCACTCCCAGCTCTCTCCATGGGTATTTAATCATGCACCCAGGGATTTTGAAATGCCACCCTGACTGTCTAGGTAACATGCAACACACTGTTTTAATTTAGTAGCACTCCTATATCGTCATCAAAATCATATGCAATTTCCAGCTGTTTGCCAGGTCTGCTCGGAACATAAGCCTCTCCATCTCCTCGTCTTCCTTCCACCCACAGATTCGCCAGTCTGCCGTAAGAGGCGACTAACTGGGGAGCGTGGGTTGGCATCTACGGGGCACTCAGCTGAGCCCTGGCATTGTGTCCACTTGTGCCAGGCTCCTCACTTGCATTTATCCTATCCAACCTCTTTGGTAGACTCTTGTTCTTTTCCGACCCCGACAGTATTAGGTTCCTGAGGCCTAGCGAGTCTTTCATTTTCATGCCCTTCGTGGCCCTTGTCTTTCTTTCACCAATGTCTTCATATTTCGATGTGTCTGATCCCTTCTATTCTTTTCTCTCTGATTAGAGTTATATAGAGGATGGTTGCCTAGTTCTACTTCCTCTTAAAACAGTAATCAATCATCTTAAAACAATAATCACCACCACCTCCTCTTCACTTATGCCCTCGTCCTCTCTTCTCTGTACACACTTCCACTAGTTTTATTCACCTGTTTCTTGGTCTTTTCCTGCTATCTCCATTTCATACATCCTTCTGGGTATCCTTTCCTGTCATTCTCTTCATGTGTCTGTACCATCTAAATCTAGGTGCCTCTATCCTGTTCTGTACTGGCTCTTCTTTTATTATATCTCTAACCTTCCCATTTCTCATCGTGTCCATTCTTGTCACTCCTATTCTGCTTCTCAGAAATTTCATTTCACTTGCCTATACCCTAATAATAGCTCTCTGCCTCATTACCCAAGTTTCTGCTGCATATGTCAGAACAGGTACATAGTACATTCTGTATATCACTCGCTCTTTTGCTTCTCTGAGGGACGTCCTTGCTTTGACACTTTCCAGGAATGCTCCTGTTTGTCTTCCACGTTTATTTCCTTATTTTTTCCACTTTCTTCGGATACTTCCCAGGTACTTGAAACTTTCTACCCTCCTAAGCTACCGTATAATCCCGAATACCACTCTCACTTTTCCCCCAAAAATATTGGTTCTAAATCTTGGGTGCGGGTCGTATTCAAACCGTTCATTCTTGTAAATATTTACTATGTTTACATGGAGTATTGAAATAGATTTGAGTACGGTTACTGTACTCAATATACCACATGTAAATGGGCATTCAGGTCTTATGGTGTTTTAGTTGCATTCTAGAAAACAATATTGATTTTTTTCTCAGTGCGGTTACAGTGGCATGTAAGCGCGAAGTGTAAGGTAATGAAACACGGTAAATCAAAGAATATGGGTAAATACGCTGTAAATATGAAAGCCGCTGCTGCGGATGCTCGATCGTCATTCGTTTCACAAGTGTTGCTGGCATGCTGGGTGCGCAAATAGCTTATCTCGCAGGATATCTTTCTTTGCGAGAGTCGAGACTGTTGGTTACAGAAGTCCACCTCGCTCACATTCGCGTTCTGTATCTGTTTACATAAAATCAGCTTCATGGTCCGTATCGCACTTCAGAATCTTCCGTATCTGTCCCGTGAAAGTGCTGTCTCGATAGTAAGCGATAGATTCAAAATGGCGTCTGTGGTCGTTTACTGTGCGTGAGAAACTTAAAAGTTGTACGCGAAGCTGAAATATTCGGAAATCGTGCTGTTGGCAAAAAGAACTGTATTGATGAATCGTGTATTTGTTATTGGCGGAAGAAGGAAAAACTTCTAATAAGTAACGGTGATCGCAGAGCGTTCCGCGGGCGGGGTGCAGTGTTTCCGGAAATTGAAGAACGACTCCACGAATTTGTGATAGAAAAACGTGAGTTAGGATATGGTGTTTCTGGTGGAATGTGTCAATTGAAAGGACTGGAGATCTCAAAAGAACTCAAAACACAGGGTTTTCTGCAAGCCGCAGTTGGACCCGGAACTTTTATCGGAGAAAGCGATTGTGCAATCGGAGACGTAAGTCTTATTTCACTGTGTCCCTGGGGCATATGAAGAAAAATGTAACGGCCTTTCAGAGTCTCATTATTCATTTGAGGAAGCAAAATTCTTATTTGCTGTCGCAAATTGGGAATGCTGACCAGACACCTGTCTATTTTGAAATGCCGTTGGAAAATACAGTGGATATGAAGGGTTCTAAAAGTGTAATCACCAGAACAGGTGGTAACGAAAAGCAACGATGCACGGTAATGTTGTGCATTTTAGCGGATGGAACCAAACTCCTCCATATGTGGGTCTGAAGAGGAAGACACTTCCGAAAGGAAACTTGCCGTCCGGTGTTGTTAGAACACGAGTCCGGCTGGATGGTCAGTGCGTTAGTTGAGGAGTGGGTGATGTGCGTTCGGCAACGTCGCCCAGGAGCTTTGTTACAAAAACGAAACGTGCTTGTGTTGGACAGTTACAGAGGACATACAACTGACGCCATAAAAGGTAATGATGAGGAAAGGAAAAAAAACGATCTTCTGATAATTCCCGGAGGACTCTCTTCTATTCTACAGCCGTTGGATGTGTGCGTGAACTGGCCTTTCAAATCTGCAATGAAACAGTTGTACACTGAATGGATGTCTGATGGTGATCACGCGTTAACACCAACCGGATGAGTGAAGAGGCCTGAAGTGAGACTAATATGCAGCTGGATCAAGACTGCATGGGCGCGCATTTCCAATGTTCTAGTGTCCAAAATCTTTAAGAAATGTGGAATTTCAAATTCAGTGTGGACTATTTGTGGAAAGATGCCAGCGACGGAAGTTCCTATGGTGAAACTTCAGAGGACGGTGAATTGTGAACGATCTTAGTATTGGACTGATTTTATTTACGATTTTTGTGATGATTTTATTAATTGTAAGCTGTTTAATTTTCTTCAAATATACCATACATATAAATTCAAACGGGTATGTAAGCTACTTTATTTTTAATTTTTTTCTGTATTTTGCCTCTCAAATTTAGGGTGCAGGTCTTATTCGGTGGCGGGTGGTATTTGGGATTATACGGTATTCTCCTCCCAAGCATTATCGTTCTCATAGGTCTCTCCTTTTTTAAATTGTGATCACTAATTTGCTCTTTCTGGCATTAAATTTCATTCCATATATTTCAACCTCATCTTCCCATGCATCTCACTGTTCCTTGATATCCTCTTCCTTTTCTCCCCAGACTAACAGGCAACCTGCGAATATCCTCACTTTCATATTTTCTTCCCCAGTTTTCCTTGTCACTTTTGTCATCATCTTGTCCATTACTGCAATGAAGAACAAAGCTGACAAGCACTTCCTTGTCTTAATCCAATTTTTTGCTGAAACCAGTCTCTCTCTCTCCTACTTCCACACAATCAACACTCCCGGGGTACATCTCCCACTCTTTATTGTCTGCTTCTAAACGCCTAAAAATCTAAAAATTTGTTTATACAATCACAAGATGAGTAGATTTTTTTTAAATGTTATTTTACCTGCCATGGCTGTCGATTATATCACTCAGCTTGAATTCCAACCATGCACTTAAGACTTCGGGACTGGCACATGCTTATTTAGACACACATCCCACAGTGCGGTAAATTACCCCAAGTTGTAGTAAAATCTTCATCTGCCCGCTATCTCCCAGTAGACTGATATACTGTCATCTAATTTAAATTTTAGCGCAAAAATTTGGAACGAATTTAAATTAGGCTAAGGCCGGATGCGGTATTTTACACAAGAAAATGTTACAATTTGGCACTTAATTCAGTTTGGTTCTCAGCACGTCATATATATATATATATATATATATATATATATATATATATATATATATATATAAAATAGCTTGTCCTGACTGACTGACTGATTCATCATCGCCGAGCCAAAACTACTGGACATAATGAAATGAAATTTTGGGGATACATTCATATTAAGATGTAGGTGCTCGCTAAGAGAGGATTTTTGGATATTCCGTTGCTAAGGGGGTGAAAAGGGGGGGGTGAAGTTTTAAAATGAGTGCACCTATATCTCAAAACTTTAAAAGTTTACAAATGTAAAAATTGGTATTTAGAATCTTCTTTGAAAATAAGGAAACACGTATTTTTTTGTTTTCAGAAAATCCCAATAGGAGGGGTGAAAATGGGGGAAAATGTGTTCAATGCCTTTAATCAGGATACCGGTAGTTATATCTCAGAAACTGAAGATATTACAGACCTGAAAATTGGTACTTTTGATCTCTTTTAAAAATAAAGAAACACGTATTTTTTTGTTTTTGGAAAATCCAATTAATGGGAGGGTGAAAAGGGGGTGAATTTTTAAAATGAGTGAATCTATATCTCCAAACTTTTAAAGTTTGCAGATGTAAAAATTGGTATTTAGAATCTTCATTAAAAATAAAGAAACACGTATTTTTTTGTTTTCGGAAAATCGCAATAGGAGGTGTGAAAAGGGGTGAAAAAGGGGTTGAATGCCTTTAATGAAGCTACTTATATCTCAGCAACTGAAGATATTATAGACCTGAAAATTGGTGTTTGGGATCTCCTTTAAAAATAAAGAAACACGTATTTTTTTGTTTCTGCAAAACCAATTAAGGGGGGTAAAAAGGGGTAATATTTTAAAATGAGTGTATCTATATCTCAAAACTTTTAAAGGTTATAGGTGTAAAAAAGGTATTTAGAATCTCCATTAAAGATAAAGAAACACGTATATTTTGTTTTCGGAAAATTCTAATAGGAAGGGTGGAAAAGGTTGAAAAAGGGGTCGAATGCATTTCATGAGTCTACTTATATTTCAGAACCTGAAGATATTACAGACCTGAAAATTGGTGTTTGGGATCTCCTTTAAAAATAAGTAAACACGTATTTTTTGTTTGTGGAAAATACAATTAATGGGGGGGGGTGAAAAGGGGGTGATTTTTTAAAATGAGTGTATCTATATCTCAAAACTTTTTAAGTTTATAGATGTAAAAATTGGTATTTAGAATCTCCTTTAAAAATAAAGAAACACGTGTTCTTTTGTTTTCGGAAAATCCCAATAGGAAGGGTGTAAAAGGGTGAATAATGGGTTGAATGCCTTTCATGAGGATACTTATATTTCAGAACCTGAAGATATTACAGACCTGAAAATTGGTATTTTGGATCTACTTTAAAAGTAAAGAAACAGGTATTTTTTTCGTTTTTGGAAAATCCAAATATTGGGGGGTGAAAACGGGGGTGAATTTTTTAAAATGAGTGTGTCTACATCTTAAAACTTTAAAATTTACAGATGTAAAAATTGGTGGTTAGAATCTCCTCTAAAAATAAAGGAACACGTATTTTTTGTTTCCAGTAAGTCCTAATAGGAGGGGTGTAAAAGGGTGAAAAATGGGTTGAATGCCTTTAATGAGGATACACATATCTCAGAAACGAAAGATATTACAGAACTGATAATTCGCATATGCGATTTCCTTCAAAAATAAAGAAACACGTATTTTTTAGTTTTTGGAAAAGCCAATTAATGGCGGTTAAACAGGAGTGACAAATTGGGGTGAATTTTTTGAAAGACTATATCTACAGAATATCTTGGAATCGTAAAATGTTACAGACGTAAAAAGTGGGTGTAAATCTCCTGTAAATGTAAAGAAATATAGGTTATTTGTTTTTGGAAACTCTACTTAAGGGGAACCCAAAAGGGGTGAAAATTTAACATGAGAATTTTTACGGATATCTAAAAAACTTAACATGTTACAGAAGTGAAAAATGGTATTTTTTATCTCTATTAAACATAAAGAAAAGTGTATTTTTAGTTTTCGGAAATACCACTTGGGTGGAGGGCCCGGGGGGGGGGGTAAATGTGACTGAAAATGGTGATGAATTCTTTTAATTAGGCTACTGATATCTCAAAAATGGAGATGTTACAGACGTGAAATTTGATATTTGCAATCTGCTTTAAAAGTAAAGAAACACGTATTCTCGGAAAATCCAATGAAAGGGGGGGGGGGAAGAATTGAAACATTAGTTGACTTAATTGTATGAGAATACATACATCTAATACTAAAGTTGTTACAGACGTGAAAATTCGTATTTGGTTCTCCTTTAAAAACAAAGAAAAAGGCGTTTTGTTGGGGAAACCATCTTGGAGGGCGGGAGTGTAAAGGAGTTGAATTCCTTTCATGAGGACACATAAATCAAAAACCGAAGGAGTTAGAGTCGTGATAATTGGTATTTAGAAGATCTTTTACTATTAAAGAAACAAGTATTTTTTTTGCGGGAAAATTCATTTAGGGGGAGGAGAGATTATTGTGAAATGAGGTGAAAAAAAGTAAATTATTTTTATGTGGATACTTATATCTCAAAACTGAAGGTAATAGACGTGAACATTGGTGTTTGGATTCTCCCTTAAACATAAAGAAACAAGCATCCTTTTAATTCTTTTTCGGGGGGGGGGGGGGGGTGGCAGTAAATAAACTTAACGGCGGTGGGGTGTAGAAGGAGGTGAGACCAATTGATTTTACTGTTATTAATGTACTTATAAGGATCCTCCGTTGCTCAGGCGGCAGCGCGCCGGCCTCTCACAGCTGGGTTCCGTGGTTCAAATCCCGGTCACTCCATGTGGCATTCGTGCTGGACAAAACGGAGGCGGGACAGGTTTTTCTCCGGATACTCCGGTTTTCCCTGTCATCAGCCATTCCAGCAACACATAATAGTAATAATAATAATAATAATAATAATAATATTCCGGACCGTCATCAAATTGCGGACCGCGATGGAAACGGCTCCTGGACGGATAATGACTAAGAATGCAGTCCGGTCGCGGGTTCACTGCCGCCAAGGCACCCAGTATGACAGCACGCCGGATCTCCTGAAAGATTATATCCGTATTAAAAATATTATAGGAAAAGATGGCAAAGATTTACGGACCCAACTGACATGGAGGAATACCTGAGCCTAACCCGGGAAGTACGAAATCGATTGCTGGAAAGGAAGATTTAAAAATGGGAGGAAACGTGCCGTAAAATAATAGATCGGGAATTTTGGTGGATTCTCGCAGAGAACGAGTCAGATCGCGAATTTCGGCATAAGCATTCAATTATAAATTTCAGTATAATACCGTAGCGAAGCACGGGTATCTTGCTAGTATATATATATATATATATATATATATATATGCTCAAAGAGTAACTGCATGACTTTTCACAAACATACTACAAATGCTCAATGTGAAAACCTTTAATCACATCGAAGTCTAGCTCTTCCCACAGTCTGATCAGCATGTCTGGTGTAATGAACTCTGTTGCAGCAGTGACTTTAATCTCTCTTCATGTGGTGGCACATATAGATGATCCTTAACATTCCCCCCCTACCCACAAAAAGAAATCGCATGGTGAGACGCTGGGGCTCCTTACTTATACCATTAAGGAAACCTTCATTACCTTCCATTAACTATAGCATTTCTGTGTTGAACTAACTGCATGCCTTATGGTCTGCAGGTTTTAGGGCCTGTAATAGCTGAAGATTTTGTAAACTCTTTCCCGGAGATCATGACTAGCCTTGTTAAGATTGCACACAAAGGTCACCCAGACATGATCAATTGTGTTTTTGATCAACCCAGGTATCCTGTTCTTGGAACTATTTATACCAACACTGAAACTCATGTGACACTGTAACTACCAAATTACATTTTTCAAACTGCAGTACACAGATAACTTCTTGCTCCGGAGCGATAACTAGGCAACTCGGCGTATGGAGCAGTCAAGCAACGTGGTGAAAAAATAATTTGCTGCATGTGATACAGACTTCCAGAGTTTCTCTTACATCCAATCAAGAGAACAGGCAGCGAAAGTTGGTTACATAGCCATAATAACCACGAAACTTTGATATTCTTTTATGTATACCAGTTATTTAACCATATAAATGAGTATGCACAAAAACAGTGTTTAAATTTTCTAGATTACACCCTCAGATTACCCCAAGTTTTGCTTTCTGCAAGACATGGTTCGCACGAGGGTAATAGTATTATGGGTTACTTGTCAATGACGAGAGGTTGTCCTGTCTCTTGTGATATCGCAGTAATCCAATAAGTGTATTTCAATTTGTAGTATTTTCCATAGGTATCTTAAAATGACAAAGCCATATTTAAAACTGTGCTGATGAATCACAATACAATAGTATACAAATACAGTCTCTATCACACAGTTTATTATGACTGGTTTTCTGAAACTAAATTCCGTAATCAGTAAAATGCTTGATATTGACACTAAAAATTGCTAAAATATCCACATAAATGTGTGTAATATAACATTGCTGTCCAGTTTGGTTTAGTCTGGAAAGAACAAACAAATGAAAAAGAAAGAAAACATTCTTTTATTGTAATGCCCTTGTTTTAAATGAAGGTATTGTTATACAACATGACACTGAGCTGAACACTGTATTTGGTTCCAATGTAACGGTTGACTCTCGTGGACTAATGGCAGACTAATCTTACTATTGTCAGGTATGTTGCATCATAATACCTTAATTTAAAGGGAATGTGGAGAGGAACCAGATTTACCCCTACCCAGCTACAGCTGGATAATGGGAAATGGTGATGGATGATGAATGTTCATCCAGCATTATCGAGAAACAGAGAAAGTTTACTTACTTGCTTAACTGGTCACCAGTATTATTTTATTCAACACATTTTGTGTGGTTATTGTAGTGCGTGTAAATGACTGGTATTTTATTGATGATGGAATTTGTTCTGACAACTGGTTATAATCAAATTTTAATATTTGCTGATAGACTGTATTTGTTTACTATATTACTGATATTTTGAGGCATTATTAACCGTTAACGAATGGAATTACTTTTTGTTTGCATAAATTCAAATAGTAATAAAAAGTGTGTTGTATATTTTTGTATGTTATGAACCTCAACTGAATTAAAATTTCCATATTTAGCAGTAGAAACTCTCTTCTGTAAACAGGAATTGTGCACTTGAGTGATAAGGCACTTTCTTTCGGGTGTCGATTCACAATAAAAAAGAAATGTCTTTGTCTAACTTCTGGCTAGAAAGATGCTCAGAAAGAAAATAAAAGGAAAATAAGAATTCTGTTGAATCAAATGGCAGTTGCTGATGAATGAGATAAGCAAATACATTTTTGAATTCAGAAAATATTTATTCTGTCTAGTGTGCAGAGAAATGTAGTGTATTTGTGCGAATGTCCTTTATTAAAATATTTCAAAATTATTCAAAATTTTAAGAACATCTTATGTTTAGCAACCTTAAAATGATATAATGATCTTGCATATCTGTTGATTATCCTTCAGAATTACGTGGTGGTGAATATTGCATATTGCCAGCTTCAAAAAGTTATGGGGAAGGAGAAAGCAGTCTAGCTTATAGAATTGACATCTAAATTAAACAAGAACTGGCTCTTCTCCAGTTCACAAGAAAACAAATTCTTTTCACTTCCATTATTTATTATTTCCTGATATGTTTAAAGGAATGGGAGAGAGAAAAAATTTCAAGAACATTTCTGCATTGTTAAGCGACGAGTTGAGACAGCACTCCAAATAAGCAATGTGCTGCCTATATCATTTCCCATAGAATCTAATTTCAGGCATTCTGTCATACTGCCATCCATCCCCCATAAAACCGGCAAATATAATCTTTGAACAGTTTATTCACAGAGGTGTCTAACAGCTGTAAAATTGATGTTAGCCAGCCTGGTATTATGATTGGAATGGTGTTGAGACAGAAATCTCATTTTTAATGTATTCCATTAAACAGCCATGAAAACTGTCCAGAACAAGCCTGGATTTTTTTAATGAAGTAATGCTCCGGGGAGCGAGTCTCACACAACTTTAGGTCGGTCTTCCATTAAATCAGCAGACATCCATCCTTCTTCCTGCCAGCTGGAAGATTGCATTTCAACAGAGTTTTTCTTTTTTTAAATTACAAAGGGTGGTAGTTTTCTCCTGTAACTGCCAACATAGCGCTACACTTAATTTCTCTGTGCCTGTTTTAGTTAATATACTGGACATAACCTTCATAAGAACTGTCGTAATTGATTATTTTAACCATGGTGGTTCAGTTTTGTTTGATTTTGTTCAATTTATGAAAATGCATTTCCACCTTGTCAATACCTCACATTTTCTTATGTTTCAAGAGCTCAACTGTTCACTTCTTCAATGGTGCAAAACATCAAACAAAATCTTTGGACTCGACACCTTTCTACAATACACCCATCAATAAAACAAATTATACATAAAATCTTGACATTGTTAAACATCCCTTTGTGTCTGAAATGTTCATTTATCCTTACTAACTTAATGGTTTTATTCATTCCTTAGTTTTCATCTGCATCTTTTCATACGATACATTAGTGCAGCTCCATTACTTTGTCAAGCAGTTTTTTCTCGGCCTCAGGAAATTTTCCACACTTAGGGCCACGAAACAATAGACGCATGGAATTTAGCTTTCTTTAATTCTTCTTTCTGAGCCTGCAAATAGTAAATTTTTGTTCTACACCAAATTCTCTTCCCACGTACTTGATTCCACTAAATAAACCAAACCCCATGGCGTAACAGCCCCGAAGGGACGTGGCCAACTAAGCAACCGCTGCTCAGCCCTAAGGCCTGCAGATTATGAGGCGTCGTGTAGTCAGCAGTGAACCATGTGCTATATCGAGAAAAGCCTATAGCAGGCCCTTCATAGAATCAGCTGTCCATCAGCATAACTAGACGGCGGGGCTGAATGTGTCAATTACATATTGCATTTTTATTTATGTTTACAATACATCTGACGTTATGTGTGATAAAAGGCCATTTTAGTCTGAAATTTCTATGATCAGTTTCCTTTCACAAATGTTGGGGTTTGGATTAGTAAGGCTCCACTGTAATTAAATTCCTGAAAAATTTCCTTAATACACAGGTTTCTGTAGGAATGTTTTATAATTGTTTTGAAATGTCTTCTTATGCTTGTTTGCAATTTGCCTTACAGGTATCACAGTGAGTTTGTCTGCACTGATCGATGGGAAGAACTTCAACCAAGGCGGACACAAGATCGGTGTAGCTCTTGAACTAGAAGCTTAGTGTTTTCCTGGCGGTAGATTTCTTTTTGACACGAAGATACTGTGAAGCTTGAAGAAACTTATTTGCAATTAACAAACTTGGGTGATGAATACCAACTTTAGCAGTGATGTGCAATATATTGTGTGCACTCTTTATAGTTGAGTTTTCGTAATCAAAGCACCCTAATCACAGCCACTGTGATGCAGTAATGCATGCTCACAGTTACTATGAGT
Source organism: Anabrus simplex (assembly GCF_040414725.1). Classification (NCBI taxonomy): domain Eukaryota; kingdom Metazoa; phylum Arthropoda; class Insecta; order Orthoptera; family Tettigoniidae; genus Anabrus; species Anabrus simplex. The sequence continues at coordinate 829,004,067 of NC_090265.1, forward strand.
GTTATATTCCCAGTGAAAGTCCTGGTGTATCCATCTGTTACTATTTTGGAGAACCATGCTAAGCTTTACCTGGGAAGGAGTCCCTATACTAGGAAATGAGTTGAAGAGCTTAAGCTTGTAGTTACTGAGTAACACATTAGCACTTGGTTGTTTAAAAAATAAATGTTTTCTTCAAGCCTCACACTCTTTCCTACAAATGCAAACCATTTCCAAGAACATCCATGATGTGTAATAGAATGATCCTAGAACATCTGTTAAGCAGGATGGAGAGAATGAGGAAGAGCTCATTTGTTTTGTTAAGATTTGTTTTGTCAAGGCCAGCAGTCGGTGTTGCTTCACAATATTGCCCCAATTCCTAGACCCAGTTTTATTGAGTAGAAGAATCTTACGAGGAAAAGAGACTTTTAAATTCTTTCCTCAGTAAATAGTGTACATTAGTTTCTTTTAGGAACATTTATTTGTACAGAATGTTACGGTTTTTCCGTCAGATTTAACGTCATTGATGGTTCAAGTGATCATTAGTGTTGGTAATGATTGAACATCAAGGTGAAATGTATGGGAAAACTTATGAAATTATGCTGCAGCTTGATAAACTTCCTTTTTTTTTTTTTAAGTTTTGAATAACTGTTTACGATCCGATCCACATGTTTTAAGAGTGAGATCGTATTGTAAATCATTAGATAGGTTATCTTGTTGTTATGATCCTTAAGAAATATTTCCCATTGGAAAAGTCTGTAAATAAAAGAAAAAGGCCTTTCCTTTAGCATTTATGCATGCCATTAAACTATCTGAAGTTTGATGAAATGAAAGATTTCATACAATTTACCCAGGTATGGTTTGGGAAAGTGTAATGGCAATAAAAAAATATATACATTAAATTGTGTTTGTACCATTTTATTTACAGTACAAAAGTGTTGGATAAATGTGGTCCTGGTCTTTTTTGAATTGATTAAAATAATCAATATTGACTGATGTCTGTCAGATAATTTCTTATTCACCCCTAGTATCCCATCTCCCTGTTGGTATCCTGACATTGTCGTGATGGCTGGTCCTGCATGGTCCAGTGATCCTGAGAGCTATGTCGGTTGTAGCAGACCTACTGAACCGTAGAAAGCATATTGTTCAGAAACCTAATTTGAGAAAACTGGATAGTCTTAACATACAATGACATTAATGTGTTTAAGTGACATGAATTTTGATATTGCGGAGCATGTGATGTGAGAAATATCTCCCAGGCTGTAGGAGAAGCTGTTGGTAGGTATGGGAAATGAGTTTGACTTCAGTATTCACATAATACCACAGAGTTCAGTAAAAGATCAAGTCAACTGATTTTTCAAGCCAATATAATTGTACGATTGTGTTATTGTTATCCACTGTATAGGTATGTGTATAAACCTGTAAAATGTATTTTCAATAAACGGGTAAATATCAGTTCATAGGAAGAGGAATTTGGGAATGGAACAGTTCCCAATATCTTTGAGAACATTTACAAGACTATGTAAACAACTAATAGGGAATCTGCTACCTGGGCGACAGTCCCATATGCTATATGCTTTACTATTATAATGATTGGAATTAATCATAACATCACTTTCTCTAAGTAGTAGCACACATATAAAGCATTTTCTTAATAGACGTGTCGTGGGAAGTCTCCCCCGGCCCTTGGTATTTTATTCAGCCTGGCCAGGCTCTAATCTTACGTGTAACCTTATATTTGTAACTGTTCTCTTGTATATGTATATTTTATGTAGTAATTTCCAGCCTGCCTTCCTTCCCTTAATAAAGTGTCATTCCTTAATAATTAAGTTTGGCCCCAGAGGAAGTAGATTTTTCCCACTCTGGAGGCATTTCCCCTCTTCTCATGCCTCCATGTCTTTGGGCTACTTCCCCTGCCCCTTTTGGGGGATCCAGTCGTTGTTGACTCGCTCGACACATCACCTCGCCCCACGGTTGACCGAACTGAGTGAGACGATTCTGCTTCTTGTTATTGAAGGCGACACACATACGACCTGGTGCCGTGTGGAGATCAATCTAGGTTCCACTGACATGGAGGTAGGAGCTGAAATTTCTATAGTTCCCCGATGTCTTACCAAGTAAGAAAGGGTATGAGGTGGTTGGACCCCTTTTAGTAATGTAATGAAAGGAAATCAAGGTTTTAGGTTGGCGCAAAACTTAATTGTAACTTTCATTTGTGAAAGTCTTGTTGGTGTGTTTACTTGGAACTAGTGCTCGTCATTTCTTGTAATATTTTCCACTTCTGACATGGCAGTTTACGTCGCATCTGTTAGAAACTTGTAGAGAGTCTCTGCATTTCTAAGAGCTGTTTAGATGTTATGGCAAACTTGTGCTTTTCTAAAGTGTAATAGTTTTAGATTGTTAGCCACGGTATTTTCTAGAATTACCTGTTGGTATTTGGCGATAATATGAAGTGGGATACCCTCCTCTTAAGCTTGTATTATCTGTATTTTTAAATTACCTGGGCTGGTTCCATAGGTGACCTTGTGTCAAGAGTTTTAAATTATATTTCATACGAGAGTCTTCTTAATATATATTGGATAGAGAGTCTGACAGTTTATGTTTTAAGGTGCGTAGCAAATGTTATCAACTCAAGGCAAATTTGAGTCTGTTATAATTATAATAAAGTTTTGGCACTTTGATTTTGAGTGCTTATCTGTCCAGCCCCATAGGCCCACCACTTCCTTCTCTTTCGCTACGCTTGCCAGTGGTTGGCACAGTTCTGGTAGCAGAGCGGTCGTGGTTGAATGGGGCTGGCCTAGGATCAACCGCTGCATATGCCTGGGAGAGACGTGTGCCCTGAGGGTGTTTCTGTCTGTGGGATCCTTGAATTTATTTTTGCCGTAAAATGGCTACTCGAGATATAGCCTATCCTGGGGCTCTCCGGAAGGAGGAACTTTGGTACGAATTAGCTATTCGCAGCTTGGAATCTAGAGGCACTGTTAAGAGTGACGAGGTATTGTTAAGAGCTAACTTAGACAAAGTAATCTCTGTGCCCAACCTAACTGACAGCGAGGTTGGTAGAGCAGCCTCGTTGATTGAGGCAAACCTATCTGACATTTTGTCAGTAATGGAGTTTCTAGAGAGCGATGTAGCATCGAACCACCAACTTAGAGTTCAAGGTCGCATTACTCATTACCTTCACCGTATCGAAGACCTACCCTCCTTAACCTTGAAGGAGGAAACTAGGAACCAAATTAAGGATTTAGAAGCTAAGGCCGGTAGCCTTTTAGAGAAGGTTGACTCGTGGCTTAGTAAGTTGGCTGTTAAGGCCAAATCTGCCCTGTTTGGTGTAGTAGTAGGTGAAGACGATTTGGGTAAACATCGAGAGAATTTAGAATCGGTAGAGCAGCAACCTTTACAGTGAACCTTATAGTTTTATGCCTCGCCCTTTTCTGATATTCCTCATCCGTTCACCTTGATGTTAAAAGAGGCTCCATATTATTGTGCAAGTTCGGCTAGCGATACTGTTTATTTCCTGCGTTTTCTCGTAGATTTCCAAGACCATGCCTCGGTCTTTGGATTATCACACGCTCATATGTTAGATTATTTATCCACTTGCTCTTGGTGTTTTGTCGCAAAAAGATAGTTAATGCAATTGCTGAGCATATGTCCATTCAACAGTTTCATGCATATTTATTAACACACTTCATTCCGACTCGGGCACTTAATTCCTTTATTTAAAGTTACTATTTTAGAGTGCAGCGCGTTGACGAGTCTTTATCGGACTTCATTTCTGACATCAAATTTTATGCGAGAGTCTTTGCGTTGAACTACTCGGAAGAGCAAATTATCTCGACCATCGTAGAGGAGATTTCTCCTGTTTACCGCTCCTGTTTGTTTTGCGGCCCATCCTCGCAATTTTTCGGAGTTTGAGGCGATGGTAGTATCCGCCGAAGGAGTTCATCATGCGGATTCTGCGTACGTCGAGTGATCCCTCCGTGCCTAAGGCTCTTAGTACTCCGTCGTCATGCAAGTCAGGGAATGTGAGGAAATGCTATGCCTGCGGCTCGTCAGAACATCTGCGAAACCGCTGCCCAGTTAAATTTCCGGAAGCTCGGTCTTCTGGAGTTCGCACTGGCGCAAATGGGCAATCAAGGACCAGTAGGTTGGTTTACTTTAAGTGTGGTCTAGCTGGTCATTTGGCGAGAAATTGTCCGGGAACTTCGAGTTCCAGTTGACTAGGTGAAGGGACAGTAGTGGATATTCCCACTGATGAACCCCCGTGTGTCAATAGTGATAAGTCTCCCTATTGATCATCCTGCTAGTGAGTGTTTCAGCATCTCATCCAATCTTAAAGGTCCTGTTCCCTTTATTAAGATTGAAGTTGGTAACGAACCCGTATCTGCACTGTTGTATCAAGGCTCATCTTGCCTCGTCTCGACTTCGAATAATGCACGCCTCTAGTATCTAGGTACGCGTACCTACAGTAGCCGTCAGGTTTTGTACTTACACCACTCATTCGTGTACCCACGAGTGCATACAATGCGAGAATGCGTATCCTTTATAATTGTTATACTGCGTCAAAATATACCTCGGTAGAAATGAACGCCCTAGTGGATTGTTTACACGTATTTACGAAATGGAGAAGGTCCGTGGTTGGCTATTCGCGTACTCGGCACAAACATTCAGCTCCGACTACCTGTAGGCCTACGACACACTGCGGGGACAACGCTCTCGAGATATCTCGAAATTTCTCGCGGGAAATAGTGCCTGCGCTAGTCTCGAGAAATCTCGAGACCTCGTCTGAGACTGCGTACAGCCATTCAACATGATGCCGCCACCACCATACTTGTCCTGTCCCACGATGTTTCTGTGGTTGTGTCGGCTACCCGTTTCCCTCCAGATTAACGTGCGACGGGAATCGTTCTGCAAACTGAAGTGGGATTCATCTGTGAAGAGCAACATGCCTCCATTCATTCAGGGCCCAGTTTCGATGTTGACGGCTCCAAAGTAAACGGGGCCCGTCTCTGTGCTGGTGTGAGCGGGAAGAACACTGCTGGACGTCGGGCAAACGACCTTGCTGTGCTGAGCCTCCGGTGTACAGTTTGCTGGGAAACTGCAACCCCTGAGACGGCTGCAAGCTCCGCCGACAATTGTCTTGCTGATGCACTCTGATTTCGTCGGGCGGTTAAGGCCAGATATCGGTCCTGCTGTGGGGTGGTAACCTTTAACGACCTGGTACTGGCCTACGAGACTAACATCTCCTGTGCCTCGAAATTATCTCCAAAGCCTGGAAATGACACTGTGGCACATTCAAGGATACAGCGACGTCGGTCAGTGTCTGGCCTGCTTCCAGGCGGCCGAGTATTCTACCCTGCAAAACGGGGTCCAAATGGTGTCGTGCCATTATGTTGTCACGTTCACTCCGCTCACGGGGCAAACACTAGTGATGTGCGCGAGTGATGCCTGGAATCGCGGTACTCGATTCTTTCGAGTCCAGGCTCGGACTCGCTTCGCTTGCGAAGGCTCGATGATAGCATGACGTCACACGTTCGCTCACTCGCCGGCTCGTAGATGGATGAAGCATGCGTACAAGCGGTCGCCGAGGGTTTATGGCATTGCGACAGCGCGGTACGATATGAAAAAACTGAATGAATGCGCAAAAGGAATAACCTAAATTTGATAATTACTCGAGAACGATAATAATGCCACTTAATACGCATAATAAGATATGAAAATATCCGTTTACGGCGTCTCGCACACACTTCGCTGAATATGCCATCTATTCTAATATTGATAATATAGCTTATCTGGCCTTCATAGCCCAACTTGGCCGGTTCGATACTGGTTTATTCCGGTAGTATTTGAAGGTGCTCAAATACGTCAACCTAGTGTCGGTAGAATTATTGGGACGTAAAAAATCTCCCGGGGGACTAAATGCGGTACCTCGGCATCCCCGAAAACCATACAAATGTACGTACTTGGACGTAATAATATAACTTTTATTTCAAATCCCTGTCACGGTATGTATGTTGTAATTAGTGTATTTTAAACATGTGCTATTTGTAGACTATAGACGGTATTTCTGCACACATTGTATTGCTTCGCTACTGGTAAATTATATCTCTTGTAGCCATTATGCATATACACGGGCGTAGATGTGCTAATATGATCGGTAGTATGACAGATTTATTGTAACCATAGCCTATTGCTAACCGCGCCAAAGCCTACAATCGTCCGGGGGAACAGGTGAATTACAGCAGTTTATATGTGCATCATACTTTCGGCAGATATAATGTTGGGTATTAAGATGAGGCGTCCAGAATGTGACGTACGTTCACGCAGCAAATCAGCGGACAGAACGTCATTCTCTTCTAGCTAAACAGCTGACAGTTTGTTAGTAAGTCACAACCTTTAGTGCCTATGATGATGATGATAATAATCATAATCGAATTATTGACGACTGATGACTGAACAACATCAATCATCAGCAGCAAACATATTGCACTCCACACTACCAAAATATTCTGTGGGTGACCCTGAATGCCGTGCACTCCAGTACAGTAGATTTTAGTTCTAAGGCATGTCCACAGATAGCGACACCAGTATGCTTGAACTCGAGTCTGGAGTCGAGTAATACCGATTCTAAGAGCACATTACTCGATTCCGTCGCTAGCAAACACGACTGAGGGAATATGGGTCGCAGGCACTGGCTGTGTTTACCTTGCGGTTACGCCGCTAGTCAAAGCAGGGAACACTCCTTTCCTATAGAGCGAACGCGTAAGGTTGGTAGGTGCATATGTCGTGCGATTTGCGGTCTATTTTCTGTTGCCCTGCTTACTCGTAACTTATGCTTAACTTTTGGACATTAGTGTATATGATAGGTTACCAAAGTACGATTTTAAAATTGGCCTAGGGCATTGTAATGCTAACATAGGCAAAGAGAGAGAAAATACACCTGTTGCAGGCCTACATAACAATAAGAGACAGTCCAAAGGGGGTGAAGAGTTCGGTTGAGGATAATACTGACATACTGTGGGAGGAAATCAAATTGGCAATAAATGTAACGGCTCAAGATACTTGGAGAAAAAAACAAACATAAAAGGCTGGTTTGATGGGTTTTAAAAGCCTTGGATTGAAGAAACTTAGCTTGACAAAGATCCGTTTGAAATGTGAACATCTTCAAAGGAAAGAGAACAGCAAAAACCTTAAGATGTAAAAAGGCAGAAGAAAAGGAAGAGTTGAACTTCAGAGTGACTTTGGGTGCTTAAAGATTGAGGCAAACAGCATGGTTGTTGGGGGAAGGAAGAAATCCTAGAAACACATTTCGAAGCTTCGCTGTGTAGTAGATAGTAAATGAATAAAGTAAAGCAGCTAGAACAGACAAGACAACAGGATTTTTTTCTGTTGGATTTACGTTGCACCGACACACATGTCTGGTAAGGAAGCGACCGTGGCTTTAAGGTACAGCCCGAGCATTTGCCTGGTGTGAAAATGGGAAACCACGAAAAACCATCTTCAGGACTGCCGACAGTGGGGTTCGAACCTACTATCTCCCAAATACTGGATATTGGCCGCACTTATGCGACTGCAGCTATCGAGCTCGGTCAACAGGATCTAGTAGATGATGCAGAAGATAATATGGCACCTTCAGTTGATGAAATAAGAGAAATGAGGATAATAAAACTTTAAGGAAGGACGCAGGGGCAGTGTTGCCAACCCATAAATCCTTTCTCCGCTAATTTTTAGTTGAAAATCCGCTAAATTTCGAACTGAAGCAAAACAGCATATATCAGCTGTTTTAATAGAGGAGATTAACGCAACCTTCACCGCACTGTATGTTCTGAAGCAGATGTGCTGGGTTGAGGTCCTGTGTTTTCATACGAAGCCACATAGTACTATTCTTTTTCAAAATATATGCTCCGAGTTCAAAGCACATACGGACATTTTCAAATCTATTTCGAAAGTTTTTTCACTTGCATTAGTGGTTTCATTGTTTTTGATAAGTGCGGAAAGAAATAATGTCTAAACTTTTCGCATTCATATTGCGTTGCCTATAGATTCACCGTCCGTGTTTGGGATCACTACGTAGGAAGCTCCACCAACTAGTGTTTTGAAGTGTAATTATTTAACCACCTTTTACGAAATATGTGACTGTACTTTTTAACCTTTTCTTTCGACATATTAACATAGGCCCCTACCAAACAGGACCTGATGTCAAAAGAAACATGATATCAAACACGACACTACCCGGCTCATCAAGAGTACGGTAGCGATTGCAACAAATTCTGGCTGAGGTTGTGGGCCAGAGCTGGGCTAGTAAACCAGGGGCGTAACTTATGCTATACGGGCCCGCCTGCAAAACTTAAAATTCGGGCACTCTCAAATAAAATGTAAAATCTGTGAATAAAACCAAACTCCATGGCGCAACAGCGCCGAAGGGCTATAGCCTACCAAACTATCGCGAACCTATGAATAACTCATACAAATTAAATCACAGCAGGAAGAAGTAATGCAATATATCGTCAATTTATGTAAATAAATAGATTATTCATTATTGCAAGATTTCGAAGAAAAATATTTAAAGCGTATTATAACTAGTGATGGGCAACGCTCTCGCTCGAGACTCTCGAGACTGACGTCACAGATCTCGAGACCGACCTTCCTGTAGTGCAAGCGACTAGGGCATTCATTTCTACCGAGGTCTATTTTGACGCAGTATAACATAATTATGCCGCCTCTGTGGTGTAGGGGTTAGCGTGATTAGCTGCCACCCCCGGAGGTCCGGGTTCGATTCCCGGCTCTGCCACGAAATTTGAAAAGTGGTACGAGGGCTGGAACGGGGTCCACTCAGCCTCGGGAGGTCAACTGAGTAGAGGTGGGTTCGATTCCCACCTCAGCCATCCTCGAAGTGGTTTTCCGTGGTTTTCCGTGGTTTCCCACTTCATCTCCAGGCAAATGCCGGGATGGTGCCTATCTTAAGGCCACGGCCGCTTCCTTCCCTCATCCTTGCCTATCCCTTCCAATCTTCCCATCCCCCTACTAGGCCCCTGTTCACTATAGCAGGTGAGGCCGCCTGGGCGAGGTACTGGTCATATTCCCCAGTTGTATCCCCCGACCAAGAGTCTGAAGCTCCAGGACACTGCCCTTGAGGCGGTAGAGGTGGGATCCCTCGCTTAGTCCGAGGGAAAAGCCGAACCTGGAGGGTAAACAGATGATGATGATGATGATAACATAATTATACAGGATACGCATTCCGGCATTGTACACGAATGAGTGGTCCAAGTACAGAACCTGACGGCTATTGTAGGTACACGTACCTGGATACTAGAGGCGTGCATTATTCGAATTCGAGACGTACCAGTAACTACAACTGTAAACTTGATAGTATATCATTTCATTGGCAGTTATTGCGTGAAATTACGTTCTCATATGAAAACGTGTGAGCCAATACATTTTGTCAAAAGCCTGGAAAGGTACTGCGTGTCCAAATATGAACCCTGCCGGGCTGAGTGGCTCAGACGGTTGAGGCGCTGGCCTTCTGACCCCAACTTGGCAGGTTCGATCCTGGCTCAATCCGGTGGTATTTGAAGGTGCTCAAATACGTCAGCCTCGTGTCGGTAGATTTACTGGCACGTAAAAGAACTCCTGCGGGACTAAATTCCGGCACCTCGGCGTCTCCGAAAACCGTAAAAGTAGTTAGTGGGACGTAAAGCAAATAACATTATTATTATTATTATTATTAAATATGAACCCCTTAATACCATTAACGAAAGTGAAAACATAATGTCAGTATCTTAAACTGTTCACGGCTCATTCGAGGTGGACATCTTAACTGAATAACCAAATTTGTGAATAACTATAGATAGGATGTTCACCTACTGTACTGGGATACTAGAGGCGTGCATTATTCGAACCCGAGACGGGGAAGATGTTCTTTGCTATATATGCAACCCCCATTACACATGAGTGCAACGTGTAATCTGAAATGCCCGACTTTGCTCCAATTCAGGGGTGATGGGCAACGCTCTCGAGACCGATTCTCGTGTGCTGCGAGCTGTGCGACGTCCCAGTAACTACGAGCGTAAGCTTGATAGTTATCATCAGCAGTTCTCATATGGAAACTTGTGCGACGATAATTTTTGCAAAAGCCTAGGAAAGCACTGCATGTTGAACTATGAGCTCCTTAATACCGTTAACGAAAGTGAAGACAGAATGTCAGTATCTTAAACTGTTCACGAGTTATTTCAGGTGGACTTCTTAGCTGAATAACCCGTATAATTTGTTAATAACAGTTATTAGGATGTAAACCTACCTGGATGCCTCACAATCGTTGTCGGCAGGGTAGCTTCTTGTGATTCAGAGCAGGCCGGAGGTGTTCTGTGACGATTCCTCTTCATTCATATTATGCGTTTATAAGTGCCGGATCATCCCAGAGGTATGCCGAGGTATTTTACTTATTTTGAATAAGCAACACAGTGGGCTGTGCTACGTGACATCTCTTAAAAATAACCGACATCCACGACTTACGCTGCGTTTCGGGCATCGTCTTCAAGTTTGTCGCGTACAACTGGACACAATTTCACTTTGCACAGTCATATATCGAAGTACCTAATTATAACGCGAATGCTCTATAACATTGTAAGGAATTATTTCCTTCGTCACCAAAATATCGGTAAACGACAAGCAGTGGTCATATGTTATTGAATGCGGGGTCTGATAACGATGTACACGTACCTGTCGAAAGAACTGGAGCAAAAAAAAAAAAAAAAAGCATTTTAGATTACACATTCCACTAATGCGTAATGGTGGTTGCATATGCATCAAGGTGCATCTTGCCTCGTCTCGAGTTCGAATAATGCATGCCTCTAGTATCCAGATACGTGTACCTACACTAGGCGTCAGGTTCTGTACTTAGACCACTCATTCGTATACCTAACAGTGCATACAATGTCAGAATGTGTATCCTTTATAATTATGTTATACTGCGTCAAAATAGACCTCGGTAGAAATGAATGCTCTAGTCGCTTGTTGACACGTATGTACGAAATTGAGACGGGCCGTGGTTGGCTATTCGCATGCTTGGCACAAACAACATTCAGCTCCGAATACCTGTAGGCCTACGACACGCTGCTCGCCGCAAAAGTCGGGGACAACGCTCTCGAGATCTCTCGAAATTTCTCGCGAGAAAAGGTGCCTGCGCTAGTCTCGAGAAATCTCGAGACATCTCACATTGCCCATCACTAATTATAACTACGTGCGAGGTTGAAGTTGATGCCGTCCTGGTCGGAACATCCAAATGTTGTCATCAGTAACATCACGGGGAAATTAAATTATAATTACCAATTCTATTCCCTGACAGGCTTACAGGACGCGTGTGCGTGGGATGATCAGACTCCAACAAGCCTTCCAAAAAATATGAACTCATGCTCTGATTGTGTGAATGAGTCATACACTCAAATGCTATTACTTAGGAAATGCATAGATAAATATATTGCATTACGCGAAGCGCTATGCTAGTGTTTACTTGTCTCACCTAATTTACCAAGTGATAAATTAAAATTCACTACAATTATATTATTACTGTTGTTATTATTATTATTTTGCAAGGAGTCTGTGGGGTCCCTTGTAGGCCCGGGCCCGCCTGCATGCCCTAACGTTACGCCCCTGCAGTAAACGAGTGGTAGAATGCAGTGTAAGTTCAATACAACGGGATTAAGTAGACTATTATGCCGTAGTAAGTTCTATATTATTTTTTTCTCCTGGTGATGAAAGGTTACCGCTGAAAATAGTTAATAGAAGTTTGAAAATCCGCTGTCCGCTAAATGGAACACTGCACAGGGGCGTAACGTTAGGACCTGCAATGCAGGCGGGCCTGGACCGTGAGGGGGCCACGCAGACTCCTTGCAAAAAAAAAAAAAAAAAAAAAAAAAAAAGAGCAGTATATAATTCTGGTGGATTTTAATTTATTTGATAAAATTGGTAGGTCAAGAACACACTAGCATGACGCTTCGCGTGGACACGTGATGCAATATATTAATCTATGCATTTGCTAAGTAATAGCATTTGAGTGCATGACTCATTCATACGTGCGGAGCATAAGTTCACATATTATTTTTGGAAGGTTTATCGGAGACTGATCGTCCCACGCACCCACGTCCTGTAAGCTTGTGATGGAATGAAGATTGGTAATTTTAATTTTCCTGTGATGTTGTTGACAATGTCAGCATCAACTCTAAGCTCGCATGCAATTATAAGCCGTATGGGGATTATTTCATGTATAGAATTACACTTAGAATCGAATAGGCCTACGTCGTAAATTAATTGGTAACTAGTGTGTAAACACTTCCCAGTTGATTGCGCTACTTGTATACCGTTCACCTCAAAAACAGTCATCTCTCAAATCAAATCTCACTTCTGAAGCAGTAAATGACAGTCAACGAGTCTACTCAGTTTTGAATGAGCTCTCTGTGCGAAGTCAATATGCTTATCTATTTTGCAGTGTGATATTCACGAACTTCATTTGAAATATTTTATTCAATTTTGTTCGTATATTTTTCTGTTTTAATCGAATAAATTATTATAACTGACTTCGGTATCGATTACAAATTATAGTTCTGCAGTTACTGAAAAATGAAACCAAACGAACATCTAAGTGGTGTACAAAAAAGAAAGAAGCGAGAGTTAATAGAAGCAACGGACACATTTGTGCAAATAAGTAAGAACAATTCTCTCCCTGGTTCTAGTGTTGATGAAACAGTGTAACAGACGAGTGTGCTTCTAAAGTGAAAGGTGATTTAGAAATAGACAGTAGTAGTGGCAGCGAATGTGACAAAATCGTCATAAATACCGCCATATTGCCTGTCAATGTCTGAGTGTGTTGAAATAATCGTGCAGATCATTAGATGTAGACGATGATACTAAAAGTTCTTTGTTAGACAAGATCCGTATCAGCCTGCGGGTCCTTTTCCTAAAGATGCTAAACAGGATAAGAGATCCGTTTCCATTAAATATGTCCAGAAATTTATATTGGCAGGGCAAAGAATTTGGAGAGAATGGTTGTGTTATTCATTAAAAGTAACTTTTTATTATCTTAGAGGTGAAGTTTCCACGGTGTGTAGAATTATTTAGTTTATTTTCCGGGTTGAACCGTGTTGTTGTTTTCTGTACATTACGTACAGTTGGCCGACGTTTCGAATATATTGCAGTAGGCTATTCTTTGTGACTGAAATACCCCTACTCGATCCGAGGTAATCAGTCTTCCAGGCAACCCTATATGGAGGGATGTAATCACTATGAGGAAAGTGTTGGGACAAACACAAATACCCAGTCCTCAAGCCAGAAGAATTAGCCGGTTCGAATCCGGGACCCTCTGAACCGAAGGCCTCAACGCTGACCATTCAGACAATGAGTAGGACATTAAAGCTGCTGCTTTCTTTTCTATTATTACAGACAACACGGGATATAACCAGTGATGTATGCTAGGATCAAGTCGTGGGCTACCACTAGACCAAATACAGTAGAGATAATACGCGACAATTACGGATTTCGCCTTGCTAAAATGGGAGACAATTCGACGGTGGCGCTCCTAGTGACTTGACCTGAACAAATCGCGCAAAATTCAAATATCAATGGAAATGTATATACGGAAATGGATAAATAAATTACGTCTAGAAAGAAAGTGTTATTGAGATATTAACTTCGAAGTTGCTAAAGCAATTCTGGATAAATGAATGAAGAATTATTTAAAAGGTTATTATTCAAAGACTGAAATTAGACATATAAACAAGAAGTGAAATGGACTGGTGTGAAATGGCTTGATCTTTCATTTATGCATTACTTTTTTTAGCTTTAGCATTCCTGCCTGAATTCTTACGGTTGGATTTGTCTTTTTTTTTTCATTTAAAAACATTGTATCATCATATTAAGACACTTGTCAATAAAAATATCAGCACATTCCTTACACATATGATGCAATGAATTAACATTTAATAGCTGGACAATTTTCCTCTTAACATGAAGCCTACTAACGGAAAGATATTCCTTACACATATGATACAATGAATTAACATTTAATAATAATAATAATAATAATAATAATAATAATAATAATAATAATAATAATAATATTTTTTGTTTTACGTCCCACTAACTACTCTTTTACGGTTTTCGGAGACGCTGAGGTGCCGGAATTTAGTCCCGCAGGAGTTCTTTTACGTGCCAATAAATCTACCGACACGAGGCTGACGTATTTGAGCACCTTCAAATACCACCGGACTGAGCCAGGATCGAACCTGCCAAGTTGGGGTCAGAAGGCCAGCGCCTTAACCGTCTGAGCCACTCAGCCCGGCGAATTAACATTTAACAGCTGGACAATTTTCCTCCTAACATGAAGCCTACTAACAGAAAGATAATCTATAAAATCCCGGCTTTAATCTGAGAAGAGGGATAAAGAAAGACAATGTTGTCGATAGTGATGCTTTAAGGAATATTTACGTACAATTAGAGCAAAAATGTAACATACCCTTGGCTATATTGTCGAGGATTTCGAAAGTCGCTGGCCTGGAAATGATCTGAACAGATCTTATAATTCTTATATAAGCGTAACGTCCCTTCTTTCTTGTACACCTTATCCAAATTGCTTCTGTGACATTTCAAAACCCACAGATCACACCTACAACAACACGTCGGTATTGAAGGTTAACTGCTGCACTGTAGAATAAAATATGCGTATTACATTTTATGCCAGTTAAAATATGGGTCGAGCAGGTCAGAAGATTATGAAGTACCGGTACTATAAAAATCTCTGTCACTGGAAGAATATATATGCAAACACAATATTACTTACATGTTCCTGTCACGAGGGAACCTGAAGAACGACCGCGCATTTTTCTCTACTTCGTAATTACTGCAGCCAAACACAGCACATACCTTTCCCCTCATGTTGAGAGGAGATATCAAGGAATGACACACACTACTATTTATTTATGTCAACTCACTGAAAACGCATAAATAACACCAAAAACTTCACACAAAAATATACGTGCTATTATGAGAGAATCAGTACTGTTCAGGTCTATCCGCTAGAGTGAGCTCCAGTAGCTGTCCCTCGATATCTCGCTCAGTGTCGCGTATTATCTCTACTGTGTTTGACTAGACTTAGGTTACCCCTTTTCGACAGTTTAGTGAACGTCAAGCCTAAGCGTTTTGAGCTGCAGCCGATAGCCAACGGAGAAGCCTGCTGTGTTGTCAAGGCTGCTTCACAAGCTACTCCCCTGGCCTCTGCCACTGCAAATACTCAACAGCTGATCAGTCGAGATGGTAGCCTAAGGTTTAGCATATTGAAGTCCGGCTTTGTGGCTAAATGGATAGAATGATTGCCTCTGGTCCGATGGCTCCGGTTCAATTTTCAGAATCAACCCCCTCGTACTGTTAATTCCCCTGGCTTGCAGACTGCGTATTCATGACATCTTCGCCATTCATTTTATCCTCATTAGGTCACCACCAAGACTATACAGATGTCGTGCACCATTATCTATATATTAAAAAAATTTGTGAAAACTAAAGTCAGCCAGTCCGGCCATTCTATCCGGTTGATTTTCTTCATTTCTTTTTAACTGAAAGGTATTCATGCACACATTTGTCATCAGGTACTATAAATCACTTAACATCCGCTTTCCTCAAATTATTTTATTTTTTCAATTTTTGTCTCTTTGAAGCAATGATATCTTTGGTTCTAATTGAGGTGCTGAGTTCATTTTTGTCTAAGAACACTCAGTGGAACAAGCTTTTTCATTTTAGCCTTTAACTATTCAAATTGATTGATTCTGAGGAACATTATGAGTGCACATTCAATTTGACGTCTCATTTCGTCAACATTGTTTCTCATTGAAGCAATAATATCTTTCGTTCTAATTGAGGTACGCAGTTCCTTTTGGTCTAAAACACTCGGTGGATCAAGCGCTTTCTTTTGAGGTAAATACTACTTAAATTGGTAGATTCTGAGCAGGGGCGTAGCCAGGGGGGGGGGTTACTGGGGGTTAGAACCCCCCCCCCATGGACTTTCACAAAAAGAAAATAAATATAAACTGACAGTTAACAATAAACTAAATAAACATTGCTTAAAATAGATAGATAATAGATAATAGAAAATAGATAATGTCTATTAACTGTTGGAATATGCAAAGTCAGTATGGAGGTGTCTGCATGACTGCCGCGGCAGCTCTTTGGTCGTAGTGTGTGTGTGTTTCGAAACACCGCCGGCTCAATCAGCTGTCTCGATGCCTCGACACCACAACGTTTCGTGTACCGTGTGTTGCGTGAACAGAAGCTCAGTCCTTCCGTACATGTCAGCTACATCGATGCTTTGAAACAGAAAAGATTTTTGAAACGTTGACGGTGGTTTGTTTATCTTCTCGCCTCAATAGAAACACTCCAATTGACATTGTCCTGAAGTTGAACTGACACTCGTTAATAGACGCTTCATATTCCACACCGCAAGTCAAGTTACTAAAAGAACAATGTACTCCGCATTGTAAGGTATTTGTTGTACATAGAAAAAGGACATTATTGTTCTCAAAGCAGGGTCATACTATGCTCCCATTTGTCAAGTGCAAACGTTTCGAAAATTATGTTTTTAAACTTCAAATTGAACTAGATTTTAAAGCTGGATTAGGCCAAATCTGTTACTGTACGACCAACCAGATGAAGTAGTCAGAGAAAAGAAGTATATCTACCTGCCTACAGAGCCATATAACAACAATAAATACGAGTTTGACGACGTAGAAGTGAGGGGTCTCATGATCGGTGCAAGAGGGACAATCCGTAAGAAGACGAGTTTCAACATCAGTACCAAGGACCTCAAAGCGCTCAGGGATTCTCTTCTGACACTCATTCAGACACCACTTATATTCGCCAGACAAAGATCATGGATTTATCATTTACAAAAAAATCCTTATATTTAACGAAGTTGTTATAGTGTATTCTTTGTCTTTACGCAGCCACCTAGTGGATTTTAAAAATAAAATAAAAATAATACCGATATTCGACTCTTCTTAGATGAATTACTCATTTTATAATCATTCAAATTAGTTCACTTAGTTGTTAAATATCTTACCATGCTTTCGTAACTACATGGTTACATGTACGTAAAACCGAGCGAGTTGGCCGTACAGTTAGCTGTGATCTTGCATTCGGGAGATAGTGGGTTTGAACCCCACTGTCGGCAGCTCTGAAAATGGTTTTCCGTGGTTTCCCATTTTCACACCAGGCAAATACTAAGGCTGTACCTTAATTTTTTTTTTTGCTAGGGGCTTTACGTCGCACCGACACAGATAGGTCTTATGGCGACGATGGGATAGGAAAGGCCTAGGAGTTGGAAGGAAGCGGCCGTGGCCTTAATTAAGGTACAGCCCCAGCATTTGCCTGGTGTGAAAATGGGAAACCACGGAAAACCATCTTCAGGGCTGCCGATAGTGGGATTCGAACCTACTATCTCCCGGATGCAAGCTCACAGCCGCGTGTACCTTAATTAAGGCCATGGTTGCTTCCCTGTCCCATCTACGTATCTACCTATCTACGTCGGTGCGACGAAAAGTAAATTGTAAGAAGAACATGAAAAAGGAAATTGAAGACAACAGAAAGAAGATTATTCCTATTATCGAAACTATCATTTTGTGTGGCCGCCAAGGTTTACCCCTTAGAGGACACAGAGACGATGGACCCATTATATTGAATGATGAAGAGCCTACTGAAAATGATGGAAATTTTAGTACTTTCCTTCATTTTCGTGCAAGAAATGGGGATGAGGATTTAAAAACTCATTTGCTTACAAGCAGCCGCAATGCTATGCACATTAGCCCACAAACTCAAAACGAGATCATTCACGTATGCAATTACTTTATTGTTGAAAACATCGTGCGCAGAGTGAACAGATCACAGTGTTTCACTATAATGGCCGATGAGACAAGTGACATTTCTGGAATGGAACAAATGTCACGTTGTGTTCGGTATGTCAACCCTGACTCTCAGACACTCAGGGAGGACTTCCTCCAGATTGTACCGATCACTGACGCCTCTGGAAGAGGTTTGGCTGCCAAAATAATTGATGTGCTTAAGAAGATAGGAGTCAACTTAAAATATTTAAGAGGACAAGGATATGATGGAACTAACGCTATGAGTAGGCAGTTTAATGACGTCCAAGCGATAATAAGGGAGACCTACCCATTGGCTTTGTACGTGCACTTGCAGTTCACATGTTCTCAATCTTGCTGTAACCCATGCATGCTCAATCCAAGGAATCAGAAACTGTTTGGGTACTGTGAGGAATATTTGTTCATTTCTTAGTTTTCCTAAAAGGTTAAATGCATTTAAAGAATCGATAGACTGTTCCTGAAAGTGACAAAACGAGGCTTAAAGCATTGTGTCTAACAAAATGGGTGGAGCGCCATGAAACAATTGCAGTATTTTTAGAACTGTTTGATGCCGTCGTTGCAGTTCTTGAAAATATAGTACAATGGAATAATAAAGAAGCCTGCACTAATGCTCTACATATACTAAATCAAGTATTTAATGTAAGTGCTCTTCTTAGCAGATTTTTTCAAAGTGAAGAGTTGGACATTGCAAAAGCATTTTCATATGCTAATGTTGTGGAGGACAAAATTATCAAGATCAGAGGAAACGCAGAAGAGGAGTTCATAAACATATTTATGCAAGCAAGCAAGAAAGCTTCTCAATTGGACACACAAATTACCACCATTCCTCGTATAGCAAAGCGCCAAAGGTAATGAAGGTATCGGCCAAAGGAACACAAGGGCCACGAAGGGCGTGAAAATGAAAGACTCCCTAGCCCTCGCAAACCTAATAGCGTTAGGGTCGGAAAAGAACAAGAGTTGACCAAGAGAGGTCGGATAGGATAGATGAAAGTGAGAAGCCTGGCACAAGTAAGTGGGAGCAATGCCAGGACTCAGCTAAGGGCCCCGTGGTAGCCAACCCACGCTCCAAAGTTCAGAGCCCTTGGGGCATATCCTTATGACAGTCATACATGCGCGTACCAGACACGCACAAGAAGTTTCATTATGTTATATCTTAATTTTGTAACTGTAACCCCCCCCCCCATTGGGCGATCCTGGCTACGCTACTGATTCTGAGGAAAGTTATGAGTACATTTGTTTCCATGACGAAGATCTTTGAAGGACTTTCTAACAGTTCGGCGCGTAGTGTTGTTCCAAGGAACGTTTAATTCAATTTCTTTGTGTGATGTATTTTCAAGTGTTTTGTTGACATAATATTACATTATATTACCACAGCAGATCATGTGCTTTATTTCATTAACTCGAAACTTTGCAAATACATCCGTGAGGATAGTAACGAACAACACCATACTTTGTACATTGCGGGCGGAGTCAGCGGGAAACTGCTAGTTAATAATAATAATAATAATAATAATAATAATATCGTTAAATAAAAATATTGAATTTCACAGTGGTCGTACCCATCGTTCACTTGTTAATTGGCTTCCTCAGGAGATCAGTGGTGGTGTTCGACCCATGATAAGGGTTCGATTCCAACCAACAAAAGTGAACACGAAACCTGAAATATTGCATTTCATTTTAGCAGATTTACCTATAAAAATAAAACTATATTACTCCTATGACAGCAGCCCTGAAGTGTCTTCCTACAAGGATGTAGAAGTAAGCGGGAGTGAAATACCAGCACTCTTATCTATATAATTAAGTCAGGAGGATGAGGAGAGGAGGTATATACGATGAGTAACGCATGGTTGATAGCAGTGGCGATGCCGCGAGTCGAGGGGAGAGGGACCAGAGTCTGGGCTGCAATATCAGTCTCCGAAGCCTTGTTCTCAGAAATACGTGCGGGATTTTTATCATTGTTTTTAAGTTCTGTAAATGGAACAATGTGTCAAATGCTTACATTAAATGTGCTTTAGATTTTAATCGTTCTCATTTGAGGTTTGGGCTTCACTGATAGCCTTGGTAGCCCTCAATATACGCCACTGGATATAACAAAAAGAGATCAACTAACTCAGATATTTAGATACGCTATAGTTTTACATGATGTGACCGGGAAGCCTTGTGAGGTGACAATCAATGATAGATCCTTAGGTTTTCGCGAAGTACAAGATCAAACAGCATTCTTCATCTGTTTACCCTCCAGGGTCGGTTTTCCCTCGGACTCAGCGAGCGATACCACCTCTATCGCCTCAAGGGCAGTGTCCTGGAGCTTCAGACTCTGGATCGGGCGATACTACAGGGGAGGATAACCAGTACCTCGCCCAGGTGGCCTCATCTGCTATGGTGAACAGGGGCCTTGTGGGGGGATGGGAAGTTTTGAAGGGATGGGCAAGGAAGAGGGAAGGAAGCGGCCGTGGCCTTAAGTTAGGTACCATCCCGGCATCTGCCTGGAGGAGAAGTGGGAAACCACGGAAAACTACTTCCAGGATGGCTGAGGAGGGAATCGAACCCCCCTCTACTCAGTTGATCTCCCGAGACTGAGTGGACCCCGTTCCATACCTCGTACCACTTTTTCAAATTTCGTGGCAGAGCCGGGAATCGAACCCGGGCCTCCGGGAGTGGCAGCTAATCACACTAACCACTACACGACATAGGCGGGCCAAACGAAGCCAAAACTGCAAAATATGTGCACTGTGCAGCGCATAATTTAAATTAGTACTGAACGATACAACGTGTGGAATTTAAGAAGTATCTTCTTATATTTTAAAAAACCTTTGCCCAACACGTTGATGTCCCAGATACCAGTCTATTAAAGCCCTGCGTTGTGATTAAGCCGACGTACGAGGGCGGATCGAATATAAATGGGATTTTTTAAAAATTATTGCATCAACCAAAACAATACACACATAAGATCAATTTTCTACATAGTGTCGTGCCTTCGATACACATTTTCTCCATCGAATTGGTAAATTTTTGATGCCGTCCTGACAGAAAAAGGGAGGGACGTGTGAGGAGCCATTTGCGCACGAAATCTTCTACACTCGCATCATCATTGAACCGCTTCCTCCTAGGTCTTGTTTTAGAGGTCCAAACAAATGGTAGTCACAGGGCGATAACTCTAGACTGTACGGAGGATGTTCCAGAAGTATTCAGTGAATTTCCTCCAGTTTTTTCCTGTTAAAGCGGCAGTATGCGAACTTGCATTGTCATGGAGAAGAATGACGTTTCGGATCGGTTGCCGGCGTCGCTTATTGGGATACGCAGCTTTTGCTTCATCCAAAAGGCGTCAGTAATAGTGCATTAACTGTACTTTGTTCGGGAAGAAAATTCACCAGCAAAATGCCCGCGGAGCCCCAGAAAACGGTTGCAAGCACCCTTCCAGCAGATGGGTGTGTTTTGGCCTTGACAGGACCTGCTTCGTCCCTTCGCCGCCACTCAATGCTTGCTTGTTTGCTTACTTTGACTCTGGTGTGTTAAGATGCACCCAAGTTTCATTACAAGTCACAATTCGACACAAGAAATCCTCTCCTTCCTCCTTGCAGCGACACAGGAGAGTCTGATGAACTTTTCGGCGTAAAGTTTTTTGTTCCTGGTTGAAGAGACAAGGGACCCATCTAGCAGACAATTTTCTGAAATGGATTTCATCTCGGATGATGGTTCGAATACTTCCGTAACGTATTCCTTCGGCTAAAACAATTAGCGAGATTTTTATTCGCCGATCTTCACCAATAATGTCACGAATGATAACAAATTTGTCCGAAGTGATGCCTGTCCGCGGTCTTTTCATGAGGTCATTTTCTACATCTTCTCTTCCTGCCACAAATTTCTTAGCCCACTCATATACTCGAGTCTGCAAAATCGTTTCTTCCCCAAACTGTGCGCGGAGCCGTCTCAAAATTTAGAAAGTTTTGGTGCCCTCTTTTGCGAGAAATTTTATAATGATGCGTTGCGCAACGGACGTGTGCACCTCTTGCTCACTCATGGCGTACTGAGGCAGCCCAGCTCTCCACCATCGTGCGCGCACAAAAACCCTTCTCCGGATACTCCCACCAACATCCTTGCAAAGGTCCGCCTCAGAATTATTACTAACAGCAGCGGTACATTCAAATTCCCGTTTATATTTGATCCGCCTTCGTACATAAGGCCCTGTCAAAAATAAAATTAATTTCTATGAAAAAGGAAGAAATAGAAAAAGCTGGTGGTTTGAAAAAACAATTCGAGACATTTGAATTAATAGTTCGGAGAGTATTGCAAACAAAGATTATGGAATGTACTAATTTAGCATCACAAATTTTACAGTCAGAAAATGTAGAGCTCGAAAAAGCGAGCTTTTTTATTCAGAATGCAGCTGAAAATTTATCTTTCTACCGAAATAATTTTGGAGAAGCAATGTCTTCAGCTACATTTTTGGCAAAGAGTTGGGGCGTTCCACCACAATATGAAAAATAAAAGAATTCGAAAAGTGAAAAAACATTTTGATGAACTGTGTCAGGATGAGCGGCTAGTAGACCAAGTAAAGTAAACTCGTGTCCTCATCCCGAGGCGATTCAGCTCTTTTCATGCACACTCCCATTGGAGATGAGCTGCAAGTACCATTTCAACCACATACCAGCCCTCCTGCTATTCTAAAATAGTAGTACAATTGGATGGTCCTGCGGCCACCGCCACCGCGGGCTCCCAGAGGCCACCTCCACCGCCACCGCACTGGGGGGCCTCCCAGATGCCTCCTCCACCACCACCGCAGCCAGAGGCCTCCCAAAGGTCTTCTCCACCTCCCGCGGGAAATTTGAATTTGTAAACAAAGCCACGTGCTTTTTGACAGCTATCATCGACAACAACGCATCGCTAACCTCAGTACTGCCATCTTGACGGGCCTAAACCTCAGTAGTGCCAACTTAACCTAACTAGCGCGAGATTTGAATTGGTAAACAAATCCACGTGTTTTTGACAGCCACGTGCTTTTTGACAGACAACAACGCATCGCCAACCTCAGTACTGCCATCTTGACGGGCCTAAACATCAGTAGTACCAACTTAACCTAACTAGCGTGAGATAAACAAATCCACGTGCTTTTTTGACAGCTGTCATCCGCCATCTTTAAACCACAGAGCACTGTGCTGCCCTCTTTATCGCAGTAGCTGCAAATTCGTCACCTGTCATCCGCAGTGCTGCCATCTTAACGGGCCTAAACCTTAGTGCTACCAACTTAACCTCACTAGCGCGAGATTAGAATCGGTAAACAAATCAACGTGCTTTTTTGACAGCTGTCATCCGCCATCTTTAATCTATAGAGCACAGTGCTGCCCTCTTTAGCTACTTACCTTTGAAATGTGGTGGCGGATAATTTGAAAAATGCTTTTTGACAGCAGCCATCTTTAATCTAGAAAGCACCGTGCTGCCCTCTTTAGCTAGATACCTTTGAAATGTAGTGGCAGGCAATTCCTCATGACAGCAGCCATCTTTAATCTAGAAAGCACAGTGCTGCACTCTTTAGCTAGATACCTTTGAAATGTGGTGGCGGCAAATTCCACGTGCTCTTGTTTGGAAACAAAGCCATGTGCTTTTTGACAGCTGTCATCCACCATCTTTAATCAACAGAGCACTGTGCTGCTATCACGCGGGTAATTTCGTCAGTTGTCATCCGCCATCTTTAATCCACAGAGCACCGTGCTGCCCTCTTTATGACATGTAGTAGCGGGCAATTTGAAAAGTTCTGTCAGCTGTCATCCACCATCTTTAATCAAGAGAGCACCGTGCTGCCATCTTTAGTTGAAATGTGGTGGCGGCAAATTGAAAAATTCCACGTGCTCTTGTTTAGTAAACAAACTCACGCGCTTTTTTGTCAGCTGTCATCCACCATCTTACATCGCAAACCTCAGTGCTACACTCTTTAGGTACATACCTTTGAAATATGGTGGCGGATAATTCAAAAAGAAAAATTCTACAGCAGCCATCTCTCGACGCTAATTGCACAAGATGGTAGCTATACATGACTCCTTAAAGGTGCTTATGCAAGATGGCTACTATACATAGGTTCTTATGAGACGCCCTTGGGATGCTTGGGCAAGATGGCGGTTTTACAAGGTTCCTTATGAGACGCCTTAGGGATGCTTGCGCAAGATGGCGGTTGCTCTTATGAGGCGGCTTAAGGGTCCTTGCACAAGATGGCTAGAGACGCCCTAAGGATGCTTGCGCAAGATGGCGGACGCAAGATGGCGGCTATACACGACTCCTTATGAGGCGCCTTAAGGGTGCTTGCGCAAGATGGCTGCTGCTCTTATGAAGAAAGCTAGCTTAGAGACTAACGCGTCGTGCTAGTTCGATTCATTAAATTTGGGGCTTAAATGCAAAATGTTAAATATCTCGAAAGCGGTGCATCGTAGAGCAAATCGGACAAAATTTTTCTACCCAGTACCTCGGTTCGCAGTACGAGGAATAAGAAAAACATAGTCTAATGATGAGATCAACGGTTCGGTTCCTACTTAGGCCCTTTGGCATTCGCTCTGTTTTAGCTTGTATTGAAGCAAGTCTTCATAACATGATCAGGTTTAGCTATGGTAGAGAGTATAACGTACCGTGCTGGTTCGATTCATTAAATTTGGGGCTTAAATGCAAAATGTTAAATATCTCGAAAACGGTGCATCGTAGAGCAAAACGGATAAAATTTTTCCACCTGATACCTAGGTTTGCAGTATCAGGAACAAGAAAAACCATAGTCTAATGATGAGATCGGTGGTTCGATCCCTACTTAGGCCCTTTGGCATTGGCAGCTATCTAATTCTACAAGATGGGGGCTATACATAGCTTATTATGAGGCAGCTTAAGAGCGCTTGCACAAGATGGCTGCTGCTCTTATGAGACGTCCTAGGGGTGCTTGCGCAAGGTAGCAGCGACAAGACGGTGACTATACACAGCTCCTTATGATACGGTCTAGAGGTGCTCACACAAGATGGTGGCTGCTCTGATGAAGAAAGCTAGCTTTGCATCGTGCAGGTATCTTTACAGCACTAAACCTCATACCTTTGAAATGTGGTGGCGGGTAATTTGAAAAATTCTACGTGCTTTTTATTAACAGCAGCTATCTTTAAACAATATCGGCTATACATAAGCTGTTAAGGCCTCCTCTTATGTCAAGGCATAGCTCTATCGAACAAGTTTAAACCTGCATCGGGATAGCTAGAGTAAGCACGTGCTACAGTGATGACGTCATTATGCATGTTTAGACTTGCAAATCACTAAAGAAACATAACTAGACTAGAATCGAACACTGCACTTTATGCCGTTAACTTTATCATGTGATCGGAACATTGATTGAAGTGTTTAGAACACTCAATAAGTGATCAAGACTATAATAGAACACTGTACACGATACAACATGTGTTTAGAACATGTCAGGGGATACCTTTGTTCTAAGAAGATTAGATTACCGCACATTCCTTGTAAGGCTAATAGGCTAAAGGGCTAATGGGCTAAAGGGCTAAACGGCTAATGGGCTAATGGGCTAAAGGGCTAGGGTGCCTCTCCTCTCTTTATCCGGGCTTGAGACCGGCTCTACAACTAGAGGCGGAGTTAACACCCTAAGGAAGTGAGAATGTTGGGAAATAATCTATGATGAACCCGAGTGAATTAGGCCCATAATCAATCATGATTTGATCGGTAAAATAATATGATACATTTATTGAAATACAGAGGAGTGTATTTGAAAATATTTCGTTTAGGTAATGTCGAAATCAGAGCGAAGGAAGGACGACAGACTGGAGCCTGACGGATTAGCTCAACCCGACAACTTTTAGCTACTTCACAGCAGGGAATATCATTAGTTGGCGTACAAGGAAATACAGAGTCCACAAATAAGTCTTGGTCAGAAAGAGGAAGGGGGAGAGTCATACAAAGAAAACCCACCACATGAGTAAGACCTTGGGATATTTTTGGTAGGACGGAAATTCCATGACCTCATGGAAAATTACAGCGGCTGAGTGTACGTTCGCTAGCCTAAGTTCGAGCAGGTGGAGATTTAAATCACGTGACCGCTTGCCGGCCAATAGTAAAAATTTGATGGGAGACTCAGTGATACCATCTTAAGGAATGATGGATGAGATATTTTCGTAATTACAAAAGTATTCAGTAATAAATTAATATGAGTACGCGGATGAATGTACTGAATTTATTAGATGTCACGCATGGAAAAATAATCAATACTTAATAGCAAATTAAATAAATTGAAGGCTGGATTTCTTGGAAACCGGACAGCTTGAATCTCATTGGCTGAAAGAAGACCACGTTGTCAGAGACGCTTACGAAGGCGCGAAATGTGAGGAGCGAAATCCATCCATATCTCCTAAATCTGTGATCACCAGGAGTTCATATTTTATCCAGCAGATATGCTAGCGGAGTGGATTAATTTGATGTAAATTTTAACTTCCAATTCGGAGTGCAAGTACCGATATTAAAAATCCACCCCCTCCCTAAGGGGCATGACGTCAACAAATCCGCGGGAAAAAGGCTTCATCCATATATACGGAGCTGAACTGACGGTCGCCAGCCACTTGTCTTGAATCGTTGGAGCTGAATTGACGGTCGCCAGCACACGTGAATTGAATATCGGGAGCTGAACTGTTGGTCGCCGGTAACTTAGAATTCTACGGACGTACAGTCATTTAATGGCGCGAGCATCCGCCAGTGTTTGTAAAGTGTGATCGCGCTCAAGCAACATGTTAAATCTGGAAATAGTTAACGTAGGACAGTGTTTGTCATTTGTGAATATCAGTGATGTAAAGTAATTACCCTGCAAGAGAGTAGTACAAAGTATATCACCATAAGTACGTACATAATAGACTGTGTGACGAACAGTACTTTAAGGAAGTAGTAGCCTGTACTTAGCTATACCGAACCGATGTCATGAACACGTCAAGAATGCCGTATAAATCGGGCGTATCGCGACGGGCGTAATAGTTGACACCACGTCGTACGTGTCCAGGTCCATTGTGCGGTAGGTGGACGAAGATTAAATAGTGTAAATATATTAAATTCTTGGGTCTAGGATAGAAATTTGTTGTATCCAAATTAAAGTATACAGTGTTAACGTAGTAAATGGTGAAGGTTTGTGGTAATCAAGATATGAGTGTAAAATAATAATAATGTGCCAGGAAATCTTTTGTGAAACTACGCCATCAAGGATGGAGGAGTAAAACGCAGAGAGGGGCTGGATGAAGCCTCTCGTCTGCAAAGCTGCAATGGAATACCGATAACTAAGATGAGTACTAAACTGTAAAATATATTTGGGAAATGTTATCGTGATGGGAAAAATGGGAATAATTTGATTATACTTGGTTACCTTCTGTAACAAGATGGGTCGCTTAACGACCCCATCCTAAATTTGTAGCACGGACAGTAGTAAATCATAATAATGTAAATAATCGGGTCTTTTATGTATTCAGTTTGGTGGAGATGTAAATTTGTATATATAGTGTAGTACGTTAAGTCATGCATGCATTCATTATTTTCTTTGTAGTCGATAAATTTTCTTTACATTTGATTTTGATTATGCTAGTTAAATAAGACCCGATATGTGCTTTTATGTTTTGTCATTTTAATGAGCCATTTAATGACATGGAAGGAAAATCCAGCTTCGCCATACCAAGTGTGTTTTGTTGTAATTAATATGGTCATATTTTCAATGTGAAGTTGTTAAATTTGTGAGATGCGATTAATATAATAATTTCCAAGTAAATCATATCTGGAGTGATTAGTGCCAGAATAAATCGACTTTGTGAAAGGGGTTATGCGTTAAACATATTACGAGTGGACTACCGTATTACAGGCGAAATTATTATTTTTTTAAATATTAATAATAATAATAAATAAATAATATAACTATTTTTTTTTAAAGAAGATATTTTGTTTTTTTAAATATGATTTGGAGATAATAATAATTTAGGTGATCAGGTGTTGAGTTTATTGGGAATCATTTAATGACGGGATGTCGTTTTTTTTATTCGGAATTAAAGTGCGTGATAATTTAATTTGGTCAATTAATAATATTGAAATGTAGATCGGTGCTAATAATCCATACATGTTAATGAACGTGTGGTTTAAATTACGGTCCAATATTTTTTTACGTATACATGTCGCGTTTTGAAGTTGCGATTTATTAGCCGGAACATGTAGTGCTAATATTACGAGACCATGATTGTCAAAATTTTGGTAAATATAATTTCAAGATGTTACGATTATTTGTGGAGAATGAACTAAAGCGTAGATCAAAATGAGATATGAAAATGTTAAAGAATCTGCAGTCAGATAATAAAAGGTCGTACGATGTCAGAAATGAATAAATAAGTCAGTTGATAATTCTGTGAGAAATAAATGAATCGAGGAATATTGAGATAGAGAGGAAAATAAATTCCGTACGAGAGACACTTAGGATATTGATATGAGTGTAAAATGTACGGGCAGTGTCACAGAGAAATACTGAGTTACGCAGCGGGTAGAATTCGAACCCGTGACAGCATGTACGAAATAAATAGACTGCACAGCTATTCGTTGAGATACAACGGATCTAAGGATAATGAGAGTTCAGATTCCACAGAAATGGTCGTATATTGTATTCATTGTAATAACGAGTGAGGACAATCATGATGTCGTGATAATAATAATAATAAATATTGCAGATAAAGGATTGGACCGCCTTAATTAAATGAGCGTTGATAAGGATGTTAAACGGGAATCTAAATGATAATATGCAACCGATAATAATAATAATAATGTAAGGACGATGTTAAATCATCGCGGTCAGATTAATAATAATTGTCATAATAATAACTGTAATGATGTCGTTGGTTGATCAGTGAATTAATTTGTAATTGCGACCGATATCTTAATATATAATTTGGCGGAAGTGACCGGTCTATTAATAATAATAACCTCTTAAGTGACGTGAATAATAATAATATCTTGAGACACCTATTCATTAATAATAATAATAACCACGAGAGGGATATAATAATAATAATAACAGTAATAACCATTTGTGTTTGCATCCCGCATAATAATGATGATATTAATCAAACGTGACAGTGCCAGGAACCGTTGAATAATAATAATAATAATAATAATAATAATAATAATAATAATAGAAGTGAATAAAGATCTACAGGAACTGGGAATAACAGAAGGAATCTTAAAGGATCGTACAGCACTCAGGAAGATGCTTAAACATAAGAAGTTCCAGGACAGATTATCAACAAAGAAGACTGGCGCCCTTTGGACAAAGGAGAGGAAGGAGCAACACAGCCTGAGGATGCGCAACTACTGGGCAAACATCAAAGCCCATTCCAAAATGCAATAGTTGAATGTCGTGGTCCTTAGCTGGCCTATACGAAACAAGAAGAATAATAATAATAATTTCGAGGATGACAATTTCATGAAGATTGTGACGAGCGTGGATTAAATTGTTTGGTGACAACATCCCTCTATTCGTATGTTAATAATGAGAGTGATAATATTAGAATCATTGGGTTGCCTCGTTTTTGTACGGTCTCCGTATGGGACGATGTTACATACTTGCGTGTTTGTTTACTTCGCTCGCGATGCGAGGGGGGCCATGGCCACGGTATTTCCCACCGCTTCTCGTTATCTCATCTGTGTCAGTAGTCTACTGAGGCTAACTGGTGACAATTCAGATCACATGTAAATAAAATGTAAATGCTAATTCATTGGTATGGCATCAGCTGGATATCGTAAGATAGGGACTGTCCGTGGAATCCAGTTTTCGCACTTCACGAGAAACATTACCCAGTCCGAGTACCGGTCTCGGAAAAATGTATATAGCCGGAGTACATCATCTTAGTTAAATCGGGAAGCCGACCGTAACATGGGTTATGCTCGGGCTCCCGATAGAAGGAAGCTATATCCTTGAGTAACGGTTCGATTCAAATGGAATCGATCCGTAAATTATACCTCCAAAATGTCATTTTATTTCAGAAGCAACGCAGCAAGACATTGATACCACTTGCGGTATGGCAAGTGATTTATATATGTAACATGTGTGTAAATTCAAATATTGTTGCCACGTGTATCAAAGTTTTATACGTCAAATGGCGTAATAAACCGCTCCTTCTGGCAAATTATTTCAAAGGAAACCACTCTCATAATCTTTTTATTGTAGTTAGATGATGCCCTTTTTAAAGTAACAGTCACTTCCTAGTCCTATCATGGAGTCCTTAAAGTCAAGTTACAATCGAGCCCTCCCCCTTTTAATTTTAAGTTGCTCCGTTCATCCCCGTGTTCTATTATGCCGTTATATTTATATTTGATGATTTAAATAATGAACCGACACCCCTGAGATAAATGCTAGTCTGGGACTCGGGAGGTGGACGGGTGCAAAATGGCTGGCCCAAAGTGGGGCTTTAAGAACGGCAAAGTGTTGCTTTAAGAACGGCAAAGTGTTGCTTTAAGAACGGCAGAGAAGGCCTAACAAAACAAGGGAAGAACTACGAGTCATGTTGGTTGACATCAGTAAAATGATGACCAATTGTAGGACATGTTACAGTTGGGCCAAAAGCAATAGTGCTTGCCCAACGTGTTGCTTTAAGAACGGCAGAGAGGCCAATTTTATTGCTAATCAATTGTAATATTTTTATACTTCTTTTTCCAAATTTTATATTTTTAAATTTTTGATTTTTATTAATTGATGACCGCATCACGGTCAAGTGTGTGTTCACTTGTAACGTAGTATCATGCTAGAGTAAGGTTAGTTTCGAACGGAGCTAGATTTGGCTAGTTATTAATATAATCCATTGCTAATCTCTTCAAGTTTTGCAATGATTCAAAATTCAATAAGCTCGAAGATTTGATGTTTCTCTTTTTCCCATATGGAATTTAATATTTTTTTTGTTATTCAGGACTCCATTTAAATGTCATTGGACATGAGATGAATATTATAAACAGTTGTTTAGGAAGGCTTGAAATGGTAAAAATATTACTGAGCACCAGTTCAAGTTATTAGTTAAAAAGAGGTTGAGATGGTATAAATTAAAATTAACGTATTTCAGGGCAGGAGATTTCCAACTTCATCGTTGTTTTTAATGTTGTTGTTGTTGTTATATTGGAGCGGTTTATTGTGAAATCTTAGGCACAAGCCAGCATTCAAGTTGAATGACCGGCAAATGTAAACAAGTTTTAAAGTCAAATTTTTTTTTGTTAAATGAAAGTTAGTGTAGGGGTATAATGTCATAGGATAGGGCCTAGACCCAATAGCGTATTCCTTCGTGTGCAGCAAGGTGAGAGGCCGATCGGCCCTTTTGCTTTCTCAAGAAAAGTTATAATGTCTGACGACGGTGGGGAGCGATCCCAGGACATAGTGGTAGAAGGACAGGGAGAGATGAAAGATACAACGTTAGAGAAATTAATGCAAGCGTTGGCTTTGAATAATGTTGCGATGGAACGTAGGCTAGATCAAATGCGGGCCGATAGTGTTTCGGAAATTGTTCAACAAATGAAGGCTGATAGGATTTCAGATAAACAGGAAATTATTCAACAAATGAAGGTTAATAGTGTTTCGTTAGAGAACAAAATAGACCAAGTACAGGCTGCGTGCGAAGTTAATAAAACAGAACTGAAAGCACAAATAGATGCAGTTCAGGCCGCGAGCGTAGCGATGGGACAGGAACTTAGGGAAAAATTAACTCAAGTCCAGGAAGCATGTCACTTCGCGAAAGATGAATTAAAAGTGCACATGGATGCGTACATTACCATCGTTAATGAAAAGGTTGACCGCGTTAGAGATGAGGCTCAAATGGAACGCGCAGAAATTAAGGAAAAATTGAACGCTAGTGTCAAGGAACTCGCCGCTCTACGATTAACTGACAGAAAAGACATAGAATCACACATAGAGGAAATTCGGGATGAATGTAGGAAGGAGAATGACATCGTCCGGGGACAAGTAGAAGAAAAATGCGCGCAGATAGCTGGCACCTTGGACAAGCATGACAAGGGCATGAACGAGTTACGTGGGGAAGCCGCACGTACACTTGTCATCGTAGCAGGACTGAAAAGCAAAGTCGAAGAACTAACTATAAATTTAGAAGACCGTAGCCAGAGAATAACTAAATGCGAAGACGCAAACTTAGCGTTATTCCAGCGGACGGAAGACTTAATCGAACAGGGCCAATCATTTGCCGACACGGAAGTTCGCCTATTAGAACAATGCAAGGCGTATAAGGGGCAAAATTCCGGCACAAAAGAAATGTCAAATTGTAATCCCGACGGAATGGATGACATGCGAAAAGACTTGGAGATGTTGAAGGCTAGGTTGGAACCATTAGCGTCTAGCCAAGATTTTAACCTCCAATATCGCGAATACGAACCCCATGATAACCAGGGGATTCATAAGAAAGGAGGCCTATCCCAAACTGACACACACGGTTTCAAGTTTGAAAACAGAGATGGGTCGTCTACGTCATCAAGTGCTATCCCAACATCGGTGGTACACGTCATTAAGATGTCTGATGACAAGCCACCAAAGTTCGATGCCCGTGGGCATATCACCCTGAAAGGTTTCATCCGGGAAATCGCCGGTTATATAAATGAGAATAAAATACCAGTAGAGCGACAACTGCGAACGGTCGAGAAATTCCTAGACGGAGCACCAGCTGTATGGTTCAGGGCTTTCTTGTATACTTTTGAAGATTTTGAAGGATTTCGGCGGGCTTTTCTCCAAAAGTTCTGGAGTATTCAGGAACAGCAGGAGTTAAGGCTGGAAGTATACTCCAGACGATATGCAACATCTTCACCAACAAAATTCTCTGATTACTTTGTGGCACAATTTCACAAGCTACGGGAGCTTGATAATCCAATGAGCGAAACAGAATTGATTAGCGCCATTGGAAAGCAATTGCCATTCGAGGTCCAACGAATGATGATAGCGTCAAATGTCCAGACAGCTGTCGATTCGGAGGCTTTATTGCGTCAATTAGACCTCACAACGCATCATTCGAACCCAAGACAAATTAGGAGCAGGGACCAACAGGTGAATAATATCGAACGGACAATCGAACCGAAGACCACTAGTACGAAGAACCAGGGAACTAGTACTGATCCAGAACCTCGTCGAGCATATAATACGGAGTGGAAGCCGCGACAATGGACGAGACCAAGGAATTTTGCGGAAGGCAACCGGCAAACAAACCAAGGAAATTTTCGAGCCGACAGGGGATACCGTGGATGCCAGAGAAGTAATTACAGGCCGTATCCAGCTAGGAATCAAGGGAACCCGAGATATTACCAGGGAGGATCTCGTCAAGAGAAGGATGACAGATACCAAGAGTCTAGGCGGTACATAGAAGAGCTGAACAAGAGAAAATGGAAGGAGGCGATCCATGATCGGGGCCGTGATGAGGAAGCGACAGGAGCGGAGAGCTTGCAATTCCAAAGAGCAAGGAAAGGGGGCAGCGACCTGAACCCGAATGCACCGACGTTCGAATCTGAAGAACGGCTCGGGGCGAAAAAAAAAACGCCGAATTTTAACTGAAGAATGGATCATCGCGGAGGTCGATACATGGGTTGTGACCTCTGACGAATTAATTGACGATCCCGAAATCCAAATTTCAAAGGAAATTAAGAGACTACCAGTGATATATACTAGGATCAACCATGTGAGGGTTCGATCGCTTATTGACACAGGCGCCAGCGTATCAGTAGTATCCCAAGTTCTGGTAAATGAACTACAATCCAAAGTAAACATCCCGATTATCCCAGTTTCAAATTTGAAGATTCGTGGAATTATCCCGGATAAATCCGTCATATGTAAGAACCAGGCATTATTGGACATCGAAATTGGAAATTCAAAATTTGCTCATACATTTATTATCATGAATAAAATCAACTATAACTTGATCCTAGGGGCCGATTTTATGACTGAATACCAGGCTGTGATTGATATGGGAGATAACTCTGTCAGATTTAAGCATAGGGAAGGTATTGAGGATACAACCATGAACCCTCAGTCGGAGATAGGAGAGCATGAAGAAATTTGGAACACCGAAGTCGTGAATCCGCTTAGGACGGACGAAAGTGTCATGAGTGAGACGGATGATCATGTGACCTCTGATGATTATAAGCTATTTGCGGCAGAATTGCAGGAAGGTGAAATCAACTGTGGGAAGGTTATAGCAGATAAAGTTAATGCAGCTGTAATAGGTCCCGAGGGGAAGGAAAATTTATTCAAAATTTTAACAAAGCATAGCGACACGTTTGGCTCAAAACCTGGAAAAATTGAAAATTTTGAATACGAATTAAACGTGAATGATTGGTCCCCGTATAAGAAGAAATTATATCCAATTGCCGAGAAATTCTATCCCCAAGTCCGCGAAGCTATTAGAGAAATGGAAGCAAGTGGATTGATATCGAAGTCACCGACGCCATTTTTGAATCCTTTAGTGATAGTAAGGAAACCGGACGGATCAGTGCGCATTTGCCTTGATGCACGTGCTATCAACGAGAGATTAGTCCCAGAGTATGAGCAGGCCCCGCCTATTAAAGAGATCCTGAAGAGATTTAAAGATATGGAATATTTTACCACTTTTGACCTGACGTCATCGTTTCATCATATACTGTTGGAAGCTAAATCTAAGTTGTTGACGGGATTCTTATTCGATCAACAGACTTATGTTTTTAATCGTCTCCCATTCGGTATCAAGAATGCGGGTTCGGTTCTCATTCGAGCTCTTGACCGCAATCTAAGTCCAAAGGTCAAAGAGGCGACTATCATGTATGTGGATGATATCTTGGTAGCTACAAGAACACTTTCGGAACACTTGGAAAATATTAATGAAGTCCTCACCGATTTAGGAAGGCATAACTTCAAGGTCAACCTGTCGAAATCACATTTTTGTCAGAAGGAGGTGTTATTTTTGGGTCACCTTGTAGATGGAGATGGTGTGCGACCAAACCCAGTCAAAATTGAGGCCATTAGGATGTTTCCTAAGCCTACTAAAGTAAAACATGTTCGGCAGTTCCTTGGAATGTGTCAATTCTTCGCTGATCATTGCCCTGATTACACAACCGTAGTAGCACCATTGCAGGACTTACTTAAGAAAAATAATCGATGGAAGTGGGACCATACTTGTGATGAGGCATTCGCTCAGACGAAGCAACGATTACTGCATAATGTTAAGCTCGGATACCCGGATTTCAGCCTCAAATTCATAATTCAAACAGACGCCTCAACCATAGGTATAGGAGCTGTGTTACTACAGGAAAACCCCAATGATCCAAGCATAAAAACCTATATTGCCTTCATGAGCCGGAAATTGCGGAAGCATGAGATAAAGTATACTATCACGGAACTGGAAATGCTGTCTATCGTGAGCGCTTTGCAATATTGGAAGAAGATCGTGTATGGTTTTCAGATTGTTATCCGTACCGATCACAAAGCGCTGACGTTCATTATGAAAACCAATATGGCAAGCGAGAGGGTTAGCCGTTGGGCATTATTTATCCAGCAATTTGATCTAACAGTCGAACATTGCCCCGGGAAACTCAATATTTTGGCAGACACATTGAGTCGACATCCAAACCCGGAGGAAGTCGTAATCCACCAAATTGAGTTGATAGAAGAGGATCAGGAGGTCTTAAGGAATCTGAAGGACATCGGAGCGATACAGAAGAGAGATGGGTTCACTAACTTGATGATAGAATTTTTTAACAAAACATTGCAGCCAGACAATCCACAGTATGACAGAGCTAGTAAATTATCAGCGAGCTACCATTATTTGAATGGGGTTCTTCATAAGTTTTTGGATGAGGAACACACGAAACTTCGCATAGTCATACCATCTGAAATGCAAGTACCGGTAGTCAACCATGTACACCGGGTCATTGGACACGGAGGTATAGGGAAGGTCTTGGCAACTATCCAAGAGACATTCGTGTGGGCCAAGATGAACCAAACAGTCCGAAATGTACTACGATCATGTGACGTCTGCCAAAGGATTAAACCTAATCCGTACTTACTTAAGCAATCTCCGCGCCCACTGTTACCTACTGAACCCCGCGAGATATTCGCAATGGACCTGTACGGACCACTCCCCAAGGCCCGTAGGGGAAATCAATTCATCCTTGTTAGTTTAGATGTATTGTCTAAATTGGTAGCCTTGTATCCGCTGCAAAAGGCAAATTCTAAAACTGTACTACGAGGAATTACTTCACATATCATTCCACAGATGGGGAAGCCTAAGAAGATCCTTACTGATCATGGTAGTCAGTTCACATCTGCTGCGTTTGCAAATCAATTACGACAACTAGACATTCAGCATGTACTTAGTTCGATTCGCCATCCCGAATCGAATCCATCAGAGAGGATCATGCGAGAGATTGCAAAATTTTGCAGGATCTATTGTTCCGAGGCACATTGGCGGTGGATTGACGTGGTGCCCATTATAACTAAATGTATTAACACCACGATCCACGAAGCAACAGGACAGATACCGGAAGTGGTTCACTTTAACAGATATCCGGCCAGGCCATGGCACGATGCAGTAGCATGTCCTGTAGATCCACGCGTATCCAGCGAAATTTGTATCAGAAAGACACGGGAACATTTGGAGGCACAAGCAGAACGACGATTGAGAAGGCTGAGGAATAAGCGATTCCACCGTCCGTTGAGGGTTGGCGAGCTCGTTCTAGTGAAGAAGCCTAGTGTATCTAACCCAGAGCAGAAGGTGTACCACAAGTTTTGCAAATTGTTCGTGGGCCCTTTCAAGATTATACAAACTTATGACAACAATGCTTACAAAGTTCAGAGCTTGGATGGAAGTTCAGAGAACATCTATAACGCTGCAAATTTAAAGCTGTACCACACGCCAGCAGACCACAGGGAAGCAGAGGATGAACGAGAGGAAGCAGACGACGAGCCGGAAGAAGATGATGTCGAAGAAGAGGATGAAGAAGATGACGGAAGGGAAGAAGAAGTCCAAGTAATCCATACACCAATTGAAGCAAGGCCATGTCCAGAGTGTGGAGAGATAGACAGAGACGTGCAGGAATTTGTCAATGCGATCCATGATATCGAAAGACAGAACGAGGAGTTAAGGGTCAGGAACCAGATGTTGAGAGACGAAATCAATAGCCGTCGCAGAACAGAGGATCCGATGTCAAATCATGATAGTGATGATATGGACACATCATAAAAAAAAAATCTCATGATACTCACTAGATTTTTTTTACCTGGGCAAGAGGAAGATGAACCCGAGTGACTTAGGCCCATAATCAATCATGATTTGATCGGTAAAATAATATGATACATTTATTGAAATACAGAGGAGTGTATTTGAAAATATTTCGTTTAGGTAATGTCGAAATCAGAGCGAAGGAAGGACGACAGACTGGAGCCTGACGGATTAGCTCAACCCGACAACTTTTAGCTACTTCACAGCAGGGAATATCATTAGTTGGCGTACAAGGAAATACAGAGTCCACAAATAAGTCTTGGTCAGAAAGAGGAAGGGGGAGAGTCATACAAAGAAAACCCACCACATGAGTAAGACCTTGGGATATTTTTGGTAGGACGGAAATTCCATGACCTCATGGAAAATTACAGCGGCTGAGTGTACGTTCGCTAGCCTAAGTTCGAGCAGGTGGAGATTTAAATCACGTGACCGCTTGCCGGCCAATAGTAAAAATTTGATGGGAGACTCAGTGATACCATCTTAAGGAATGATGGATGAGATATTTTCGTAATTACAAAAGTATTCAGTAATAAATTAATATGAGTACGCGGATGAATGTACTGAATTTATTAGATGTCACGCATGGAAAAATAATCAATACTTAATAGCAAATTAAATAAATTGAAGGCTGGATTTCTTGGAAACCGGACAGCTTGAATCTCATTGGCTGAAAGAAGACCACGTTGTCAGAGACGCTTACGAAGGCGCGAAATGTGAGGAGCGAAATCCATCCATATCTCCTAAATCTGTGATCACCAGGAGTTCATATTTTATCCAGCAGATATGCTAGCGGAGTGGATTAATTTGATGTAAATTTTAACTTCCAATTCGGAGTGCAAGTACCGATATTAAAAATCCACCCCCTCCCTAAGGGGCATGACGTCAACAAATCCGCGGGAAAAAGGCTTCATCCATATATACGGAGCTGAACTGACGGTCGCCAGCCACTTGTCTTGAATCGTTGGAGCTGAATTGACGGTCGCCAGCACACGTGAATTGAATATCGGGAGCTGAACTGTTGGTCGCCGGTAACTTAGAATTCTACGGACGTACAGTCATTTAATGGCGCGAGCATCCGCCAGTGTTTGTAAAGTGTGATCGCGCTCAAGCAACATGTTAAATCTGGAAATAGTTAACGTAGGACAGTGTTTGTCATTTGTGAATATCAGTGATGTAAAGTAATTACCCTGCAAGAGAGTAGTACAAAGTATATCACCATAAGTACGTACATAATAGACTGTGTGACGAACAGTACTTTAAGGAAGTAGTAGCCTGTACTTAGCTATACCGAACCGATGTCATGAACACGTCAAGAATGCCGTATAAATCGGGCGTATCGCGACGGGCGTAATAGTTGACACCACGTCGTACGTGTCCAGGTCCATTGTGCGGTAGGTGGACGAAGATTAAATAGTGTAAATATATTAAATTCTTGGGTCTAGGATAGAAATTTGTTGTATCCAAATTAAAGTATACAGTGTTAACGTAGTAAATGGTGAAGGTTTGTGGTAATCAAGATATGAGTGTAAAATAATAATAATGTGCCAGGAAATCTTTTGTGAAACTACGCCATCAAGGATGGAGGAGTAAAACGCAGAGAGGGGCTGGATGAAGCCTCTCGTCTGCAAAGCTGCAATGGAATACCGATAACTAAGATGAGTACTAAACTGTAAAATATATTTGGGAAATGTTATCGTGATGGGAAAAATGGGAATAATTTGATTATACTTGGTTACCTTCTGTAACAAGATGGGTCGCTTAACGACCCCATCCTAAATTTGTAGCACGGACAGTAGTAAATCATAATAATGTAAATAATCGGGTCTTTTATGTATTCAGTTTGGTGGAGATGTAAATTTGTATATATAGTGTAGTACGTTAAGTCATGCATGCATTCATTATTTTCTTTGTAGTCGATAAATTTTCTTTACATTTGATTTTGATTATGCTAGTTAAATAAGACCCGATATGTGCTTTTATGTTTTGTCATTTTAATGAGCCATTTAATGACATGGAAGGAAAATCCAGCTTCGCCATACCAAGTGTGTTTTGTTGTAATTAATATGGTCATATTTTCAATGTGAAGTTGTTAAATTTGTGAGATGCGATTAATATAATAATTTCCAAGTAAATCATATCTGGAGTGATTAGTGCCAGAATAAATCGACTTTGTGAAAGGGGTTATGCGTTAAACATATTACGAGTGGACTACCGTATTACAGGCGAAATTATTATTTTTTTAAATATTAATAATAATAATAATAAATAAATAATATAACTATTTTTTTTAAAGAAGTTATTTTGTTTTTTTAAATATGATTTGGAGATAATAATAATTTAGGTGATCAGGTGTTGAGTTTATTGGGAATCATTTAATGACGGGATGTCGTTTTTTTATTCGGAATTAAAGTGCGTGATAATTTAATTTGGTCAATTAATAATATTGAAATGTAGATCGGTGCTAATAATCCATACATGTTAATGAACGTGTGGTTTAAATTACGGTCCAATATTTTTTTACGTATACATGTCGCGTTTTGAAGTTGCGATTTATTAGCCGGAACATGTAGTGCTAATATTACGAGACCATGATTGTCAAAATTTTGGTAAATATAATTTCAAGATGTTACGATTATTTGTGGAGAATGAACTAAAGCGTAGATCAAAATGAGATATGAAAATGTTAAAGAATCTGCAGTCAGATAATAAAAGGTCGTACGATGTCAGAAATGAATAAATAAGTCAGTTGATAATTCTGTGAGAAATAAATGAATCGAGGAATATTGAGATAGAGAGGAAAATAAATTCCGTACGAGAGACACTTAGGATATTGATATGAGTGTAAAATGTACGGGCAGTGTCACAGAGAAATACTGAGTTACGCAGCGGGTAGAATTCGAACCCGTGACAGCATGTACGAAATAAATAGACTGCACAGCTATTCGTTGAGATACAACGGATCTAAGGATAATGAGAGTTCAGATTCCACAGAAATGGTCGTATATTGTATTCATTGTAATAACGAGTGAGGACAATCATGATGTCGTGATAATAATAATAATAAATATTGCAGATAAAGGATTGGACCGCCTTAATTAAATGAGCGTTGATAAGGATGTTAAACGGGAATCTAAATGATAATATGCAACCGATAATAATAATAATAATGTAAGGACGATGTTAAATCATCGCGGTCAGATTAATAATAATTGTCATAATAATAACTGTAATGATGTCGTTGGTTGATCAGTGAATTAATTTGTAATTGCGACCGATATCTTAATATATAATTTGGCGGAAGTGACCGGTCTATTAATAATAATAACCTCTTAAGTGACGTGAATAATAATAATATCTTGAGACACCTATTCATTAATAATAATAATAACCACGAGAGGGATATAATAATAATAATAACAGTAATAACCATTTGTGTTTGCATCCCGCATAATAATGATGATATTAATCAAACGTGACAGTGCCAGGAACCGTTGAATAATAATAATAATAATAATAATAATAATAATAATAATAATAATTTCGAGGATGACAATTTCATGAAGATTGTGACGAGCGTGGATTAAATTGTTTGGTGACAACATCCCTCTATTCGTATGTTAATAATGAGAGTGATAATATTAGAATCATTGGGTTGCCTCGTTTTTGTACGGTCTCCGTATGGGACGATGTTACATACTTGCGTGTTTGTTTACTTCGCTCGCGATGCGAGGGGGGCCATGGCCACGGTATTTCCCACCGCTTCTCGTTATCTCATCTGTGTCAGTAGTCTACTGAGGCTAACTGGTGACAATTCAGATCACATGTAAATAAAATGTAAATGCTAATTCATTGGTATGGCATCAGCTGGATATCGTAAGATAGGGACTGTCCGTGGAATCCAGTTTTCGCACTTCACGAGAAACATTACCCAGTCCGAGTACCGGTCTCGGAAAAATGTATATAGCCGGAGTACATCATCTTAGTTAAATCGGGAAGCCGACCGTAACATGGGTTATGCTCGGGCTCCCGATAGAAGGAAGCTATATCCTTGAGTAACGGTTCGATTCAAATGGAATCGATCCGTAAATTATACCTCCAAAATGTCATTTTATTTCAGAAGCAACGCAGCAAGACATTGATACCACTTGCGGTATGGCAAGTGATTTATATATGTAACATGTGTGTAAATTCAAATATTGTTGCCACGTGTATCAAAGTTTTATACGTCAAATGGCGTAATAAACCGCTCCTTCTGGCAAATTATTTCAAAGGAAACCACTCTCATAATCTTTTTATTGTAGTTAGATGATGCCCTTTTTAAAGTAACAGTCACTTCCTAGTCCTATCATGGAGTCCTTAAAGTCAAGTTACAATCGAGCCCTCCCCCTTTTAATTTTAAGTTGCTCCGTTCATCCCCGTGTTCTATTATGCCGTTATATTTATATTTGATGATTTAAATAATGAACCGACACCCCTGAGATAAATGCTAGTCTGGGACTCGGGAGGTGGACGGGTGCAATACGAATATAGCTACTCGATCGACTATATACTACAGATGGATGACTTAGGTGAGGGTATGCGCTTAGTTAATAATACCTACACGACGTAATTCATACTCTATTTCAAAAATATCTTCTTTGTACTGTGTGTAACCAGCATCATGATAGGCTCTTAGCAGTTGTAAACGTTTTACGAGTACGTTGGGGTCTTTAGAGTAGCTTATATCTACATAGGGTAACAGAGGCTTGTTGTGAACTTTGAGTCTATATGCAGACAGTTGATGTGCAGGGACTTGTTTTGATGTAATACGTGCTTCAGCAGTAGCGTTTCTAGGTACAAACTTAACTTGTTTCGATGGCGATGAAGCGTTGAAATTTCCTTCTTCTTTACCTTGCATCTCTTCTTGAGATGTTTGCACTTCGACAGAACGTGTAGTAGGCTTAGGAAATGAAGTAAAATCATCAAGCTGTGATGGCAATGAATTTTCTTCTTCTTCTACTTTCCCTTTACTACTGTTTTGATCAACATCATTATCCTTATTATCATAATCATGATCTTGCCTCTCTTTATCTTGAAGTTTGTGCTTAGTAACAGAACTTGCAGCAGGCCTAGACAACAAGGGAGAATTAAAAATCTCTCGCAGAGGTGTACTTTTTAAACATAAATCAGTGTTCGCTGGAATATGGTTGAGCTCTTTGTATTTTGTTCCCGATGAAGCTACATTACACGCGGCTTCATGACGTTGAGCGTTGTATGCGTTCTTGAACTCTCTTCTACAATGTTTGCATTGAAAAATTGTCCTACATGATATCTCATGACGTCTCCTGTGATAGCTTTGGGAAAATGCTTTTCCACACTCTTCGCAAACATACCTAGAAATAGGTTTTTCCATGACGGACTTTTATCTTCTGCTAACAGATTCTTCTTTAAATCTACTCGATATTTGTTACTCTCTACTTCGATGATGCGAACAGCTTAGCGATTAAGAGTAAACTAACACAAAAGCGTATAACCAAGGTAGCAACAGTAAGGTTTAAGCCCATCAAGATGGCAAGAGTGAGGTTAGCGACGTTCTGCTGTTGGATTTTAAATTCCGCGCTATAACATGCATAAGGTGGCAGCCTTGAGGTTTACTGCCGTAAAGATGGCAGCAGTGAGGTTAGCGACGCTCTATTGTCGATGACAGCTGTCAAAAAAGCACATGGCTATGTTTACCAAACAAGAGCACGTGGTCGTGACGTGACGGTCACGTAGTGTGCTGCTTCAGCATGCAAAGTTCAATGTCTACACCTACGTAGTAAACACTCTGCTATGTTCACAAAATTTTTACTCATAAACTATTTTTTATGCCTTAAGTTCGTGCACATAGGTTATGTTAAGATAGCAGCACACGTACAAGCGATGGTCCCACGCTTGCGTAGAAGTTGTTTAGTACGATAGGTGATGTATGCATTATTAAAAGGTGATATGTACACGCTTTTAAACCTTGCTATTCTTACTGCTACTATGTTCGCAAGATTTTCAAAGATCGCTATTCTTTGTGCTTTAAGTTCGTTCGCATAAGTCATGCTATAGTAGCAGAGCAAACACATGCGAACGTTGTACATTCTAGCGGGATGTGTTTAGTACGATAGTTGATGCATGCAAAATCGATAGGTGTTGTGTACACACTTTGAAACTTAACTATTCTTTGTGCTTTAAATCCGTGCACATAGGTTATGCTAAGATAGCAGCACACTCTAGCGGGGGAAGTTTTGTACTCTAGTTGATGCATGTATAATCGATAGGCAATGCGGACACGCTTTTAAAACATTGCTATTCTTACTGCTGCTGCTGCTATGTTCACAAGATTTTTATACATCGCTATTATTTATGCTTTAAGTTCATGCGTATAAGTTATACTAAGCAGCATAGTTATAAGGTTGTCGCACGCTCTAGTGGAAGAAGTTTAATACGAAAGTCGATGCATGCAAAATCGATAGGTGATGTGTACACGCTTTGAACTTGGCTATTCTTTGTGCTTTAAGTTCGTGCACATAGGTTATGTTAAGATTGCAGCATGCACAAGCAATGAACACACGCTCTAGTAGAAGAAGTTTAGTACAAGAGTTAATGCGTGCAAAATTGACAGGTGTTGTGTACCCGCTATTCTTTGCGCTTTTAGTTCACGCACATAGGTAGCAGCACACAATTGCGAACGTTGTACACTCCAGCGGTAGAAGTTTATTACGATAGTCGATGCATGCAAAATCGATAGGTGATGTGTACACGCTTTGGAGCATAGCTATTCTTTGTGCTTTAACTTTATACGCATACGTTAGCAATACACATATGCGATCGTTGTACACTCTGGCGGTAAAAAATAGTCGATGCATGCAAAATCAATAGGTGATGTGTACACGCTGTTAAACATCGTTATTTTTTGTGCTTTAAGTTCGTGCGTATAGGCTATGCTAAGATAGGAGTACAATCTAGCGGAAGACGTTCAGGGTGATGTGTACACGCCTTAAAATATGGTTATTCTTTGTACTTTAAGTTCATGCACATAGGTTATGCTAAGATAGCAGCACAATCTAGAGGAAGAAGTTTAGTACGAGACTCGA
Organism: Anabrus simplex; assembly: GCF_040414725.1. Lineage (NCBI taxonomy): Eukaryota > Metazoa > Arthropoda > Insecta > Orthoptera > Tettigoniidae > Anabrus > Anabrus simplex. The sequence goes on from NC_090265.1 coordinate 829,048,326, forward strand.
TGCTTGCAAAATCGATAAGTAATACGTACACGCTTTGAAACATGGCTATTCTTTGTACTTTAAGTTCATGCGTATAAGTTATGCTAAGATAGCAGCACAATCTAGTGGAAGAAGTTTAGTACGGGGGTCGATGCATGTAATATCAATAAGTAATATGCATACGATTTAAAACATGGCTATTCTTTGTACTTTAAGGTCAAGCGTATAGGTTATGCTAAGGTAGTAGCACAATCTAGAGGAAGAATTTTAGTACGATAGCTGATGCATGCAAAGTCTATAGATGATGTGTACACGCTGTGAAACATGGCTATTCTTTGTACTTTAAGTTCGTGCGTATAGGTTATGCTAAGATAGCAGTATAATCTAGCGGAAGAAGTTTAGTACGATAGCTGACGCATGCATATCGATTGGTAATGTGTACACGCTGTGAAACATGGCTATTCTTTGTACTTTAAGTTCGTGCGTATAGGTTATGCTAAGATAGCAGCACAATCTATTAGAAGAAGTTTAGTGTGATAGTTGATGTATGCAAAATCGATAGGTGATGTGTACACGCTGTGAAACATGACTATTCTTCGTACTTTAAGTTCATGCGTATAGGTTATGCTAAGATAGCAGCACAATCTAACGGAAGAAGTTTAGTATGATAGTCGATTCATGTAAAATCAATAGGTAATGTGTGCACGCTTTGAAACATGGCTATTCTTTGTACTTTAATTTCATGCGTATAGGTTATGCTAAGATAGCGGAAGAAGTTTAGTGTGATATTTGATGCATGCAAAATCGATAGATAATGTGCACACGCTTTGAAACATGGCTATTCTCTGCACCTTAAGTTCATGTGTATAAATTATGCTAAGATAGCAGCACAATCTAGCGGAAGATGTTTAGTATGATAGTCGATGATGCAAAATCGATAGGTGATGTGTACACGCTTTGAAACATAGCTATTCTTTGTACTTTAAGGTCATGCGTATAGGGTATGCTAAGATAGCAGCACAATCTATCGGAAGAAGTTTAGTGCGAGAGTCGATGCATGAAAAATCGATAGGTAATGTGTACACGCTTTGAAACATGGCTATTCTTTATACTTTAAGTTCATACGTATAGGTTATGCTAAGATAGCAGCACGATCTAGCGGAAGAAGATTAGTGCGATATTTGATGCATGTAAAATCGATAGGTGATGTCTACACGCTTTAAAACATGGCTATTAATACTGCTGCTCTGTTCCTAAGATTTTTAAACATAGCTAATCCTAATGCTGCTTTTAACGACGTAGAGCTAAGGATTGATTACGTGACCATGACGTCACGACCACGTGCTCTTGTTTGGTAAACATAGCCACGTGCTTTTTTGACAGCTGTCATCGACAATAGAGCGTCGCTAACCTCACTGCTGCCATCTTTACGGCAGTAAACCTCAAGGCTGCCATCTTATGCATGTTATAGCGCGGAATTTAAAATCCAACAGCAGAACTTCGCTAACCTCACTCTTGCCATCTTGATGGGCTTAAACCTTACTGTTGCTACCTTGGTTATACGCTTTTGTGTTAGTTTACTCTTAATCGCTAAGCTGTTCGCATCATCGAAGTAGAAAGTAACAAATGTCGAGTAGATTTAGAGAAGAATCTGTTAGCAGAAGATAAAAGCCCGTCATGGAAAAACCTATTTCTAGGTATATTTGCGAAGAGTGTGGAAAAGCATTTTCCCAAAGCTATCACAGGAGACGTCATGAGATATCATGTAGGACAATTTTTCAATGCAAACATTGTAGAAGAGAGTTCAAGAACGCATACAACGCTCAACGTCATGAAGCCGCGTGTAATGTAGCTTCATCGGGAACAAAATACAAAGAGCTCAACCATATTCCAGCGAACACTGATTTATATTTAAAAAGTACAATTCTGCGAGAGATTTTTAATTCTCCCTTGTTGTCTAGACCTGCTGCAAGTTCTGTTACTAAGCACAAACTTCAAGATAAAGAGAGGCAAGATCATGATTATGATAATAAGGATAATGATGTTGATCAAAACAGTAGTAAAGGGAAAGTAGAAGAAGAAGAAAATTCATTGCCATCACAGCTTGATGATTTTACTTCATTTCCTAAGCCTACTACACGTTCTGTCGAAGTGCAAACATCACAAGAAGAGATGCAAGGTAAAGAAGAAGGAAATTTCAACGCTTCATCGCCATCGAAACAAGTTAAGTTTGTACCTAGAAACGCTACTGCTGAAGCACGTATTACATCAAAACAAGTCCCTGCACATCAACTGTCTGCATATAGACTCAAAGTTCACAACAAGCCTCTGTTACCCTATGTAGATATAAGCTACTCTAAAGACCCCAACGTACTCGTAAAACGTTTACAACTGCTAAGAGCCTATCATGATGCTGGTTACACACAGTACAAAGAAGATATTTTTGAAATAGAGTATGAATTACGTCGTGTAGGTATTATTAACTAAGCGCTTACCCTCACCTAAGTCATCCATCTGTAGTATATAGTCGATCGAGTAGCTATATTCGTATAGATTATTTCCCAACATTCTCACTTCCTTAGGGTGTTAACTCCGCCTCTAGTTGTAGAGCCGGTCTCAAGCCCGGATAAAGAGAGGAGAGGCACCCTAGCCCTTTAGCCCATTAGCCCATTAGCCGTTTAGCCCTTTAGCCCATTAGCCCTTTAGCCTATTAGCCTTCCAAGGAATGTGCGGTAATCTAATCTTCTTAGAACAAAGGTATCCCCTGACATGTTCTAAACACATGTTGTATCGTGTACAGTGTTCTATTATAGTCTTGATCACTTATTGAGTGTTCTAAACACTTCAATCAATGTTCCGATCACATGATAAAGTTAACGGCATAAAGTGCAGTGTTCGATTCTAGTCTAGTTATGTTTCTTTAGTGATTTGCAAGTCTAAACATGCATAATGACGTCATCACTGTAGCACGTGCTTACTCTAGCTATCCCGATGCAGGTTTAAACTTGTTCGATAGAGCTATGCCTTGACATAAGAGGAGGCCTTAACAGCTTATGTATAGCCGATATTGTTTAAAGATAGCTGCTGTTAATAAAAAGCACGTAGAATTTTTCAAATTACCCGCCACCACATTTCAAAGGTATGAGGTTTAGTGCTGTAAAGATACCTGCACGATGCAAAGCTAGCTTTCTTCATCAGAGCAGCCACCATCTTGTGTGAGCACCTCTAGACCGTATCATAAGGAGCTGTGTATAGTCACCGTCTTGTCGCTGCTACCTTGCGCAAGCACCCCTAGGACGTCTCATAAGAGCAGCAGCCATCTTGTGCAAGCGCTCTTAAGCTGCCTCATAATAAGCTATGTATAGCCCCCATCTTGTAGAATTAGATAGCTGCCAATGCCAAAGGGCCTAAGTAGGGATCGAACCACCGATCTCATCATTAGACTATGGTTTTTCTTGTTCCTGATACTGCAAACCTAGGTATCAGGTGGAAAAATTTTATCCGTTTTGCTCTACGATGCACCGTTTTCGAGATATTTAACATTTTGCATTTAAGCCCCAAATTTAATGAATCGAACCAGCACGGTACGTTATACTCTCTACCATAGCTAAACCTGATCATGTTATGAAGACTTGCTTCAATACAAGCTAAAACAGAGCGAATGCCAAAGGGCCTAAGTAGGAACCGAACCGTTGATCTCATCATTAGACTATGTTTTTCTTATTCCTCGTACTGTGAACCGAGGTACTGGGTAGAAAAGTTTTGTCTGTTTTGCTCTACGATGCACCGCTTTCGAGATATTTAACATTTTGCATTTAAGCCCCAAATTTAATGAATCGAACTAGCACGACGCGTTAGTCTCTAAGCTAGCTTTCTTCATAAGAGCAGCAGCCATCTTGCGCAAGCACCCTTAAGGCGCCTCATAAGGAGTCGTGTATAGCCGCCATCTTGCGTCCGCCATCTTGCGCAAGCATCCTTAGGGCGTCTCTAGCCATCTTGTGCAAGGACCCTTAAGCCGCCTCATAAGAGCAACCGCCATCTTGCGCAAGCATCCCTAAGGCGTCTCATAAGGAACCTTGTAAAACCGCCATCTTGCCCAAGCATCCCAAGGGCGTCTCATAAGAACCTATGTATAGTAGCCATCTTGCATAAGCACCTTTAAGGAGTCATGTATAGCTACTATCTTGTGCAATTAGCGTCGAGAGATGGCTGCTGTAGAATTTTTCTTTTTAAATTATCCGCCACCATATTTCAAAGGTATGTACCTAAAGAGTGTAGCACTGAGGTTTGCGATGTAAGATGGCGGATGACAGCTGACAAAAAAGCGCGTGAGTTTGTTTACTAAACAAGAGCACGTGGAATTTTTCAATTTGCCGCCACCACATTTCAACTAAAGATGGCAGCACGGTGCTCTCTTGATTAAAGATGGTGGATGACAGCTAACAGAACTTTTCAAATTGCCCGCTACTACAGAGAACAGCACGGTGCTCTGTGGATTAAAGATGGCGGATGACAGCTGACGAAATTACCCGCATGATAGCAGCACAGTGCTCTATTGATTAAAGATGGTGGATGACAGCTGTCAAAAAGCACATGGCTTTGTTTCCAAACAAGAGCACGTGGAATTTGCCGCCACCACATTTCAAAGGTATCTAGCTAAAGAGTGCAGCACTGTGCTCTGTTGATTAAAGATGGCGGATGACGGCTGTCAAAAAAGCGCGTGAGTTTGTTTCCAAACAAGAGCATGTAGAATTTTTCAAATTGCCGCCACCACATAGAGGGCAGCACGGTGCTCTCTTGAATAAAGATGGCTGCTGTCATGAGGAATTGCCTGCCATTACATTTCAAAGGTTTCTACCTAAAGAGGGCAGCACGGTGCTCTCTAGATTAAAGATGGCTGCTGTCAAAAAGCATTTTTCAAATTATCCGCCACCACATTTCAAAGGTATGTAGCTAAAGAGGGCAGCACTGTGCTCTATAGATTAAGGATGGCGGATGACAGCTGTCAAAAAAGCACGTGGATTTGTTTATCTCTCGCTAGTGAGGTTATGTTGGTAGCACTAAGGTTTAGGCCCGTTAAGATGGCAGCACTGCGGATGACAGGTGACGAATTTGCAGCTACTGCGATAAAGAGGGCAGCACAGTGCTCTGTGGTTTAAAGATGGCGGATGACAGCTGTCAAAAAAGCACGTGAATTTGTTTATCTCACGCTAGTTAGGTTAAGTTGGTACTACTGAGGTTTAGGCCCGTCAAGATGGCAGTACTGATTTTGGCGATGCGTTGTTGTCTGTCAAAAAGCACGTGGCTGTCAAAAACACGTGGATTTGTTTACCAATTCAAATCTCGCGCTAGTTAGGTTAAGTTGGCACTACTGAGGTTTAGGCCCGTCAAGATGGCAGTACTGAGGTTAGAGATGCGTTGTTGTCGATGATAGCTGTCAAAAAGCACGTGGCTTTGTTTACAAATTAAATTTCTCGCGGGTGGTGGAGGAGACCTCTGGGAGGCCTCTGGCTGCGGTGGTGGTGGAGGAGGCATCTGGGAGGCCCCCCAGTGCGGTGGCGGTGGAGGTGGCCTCTGGGAGCCCGCGGTGGCGGTGGCCGCAGAACCATCCAATTATACTACTTAAAATTTCTGGCAGTACCGTGAATCGAACCCGGGCCCCCGACGACGGCAGCTGATAACACTAACCGTTAAGCTACGGAGGCGGACGGCTAGTAGACCAAAAATATACATAAGAACTACTGTTTTAATGGCTGTTTGGGCATTGTTGAAGCCCAGTTAAAGAACTGATTTGACGGCGCCGGTATGCATAATGTTAACCAGTTATTCAAAAATGTTTTCCCAGAATTTCTAAATTCTGCTTCCGACGAAGAGATTTATAATGCAGCAGCGGTTCTTCAAAATGAATATGACGAAGATTTGTCCAGTGAATCCCAGATCAAGTAATAGGATTCAGAAAAGTTTAAGAAAAGAAATAGCCTCATTAACATCTGTAGGTGACTATTAATCATAATAATTGCCGCTATGGTAGCTGGAGAAAACTTACGAGAACTGTATTTTACTATTTATACATTCCTCAGTTTATCTATCATTTTAGAGTTCAATATACTGTACATCACATTTACCACATCAATCGAGACTCCTTAACAATGACCAATAACCGGATCACAATATCTTGCATATTTCTTCATCTTCTACCTCTTGATTGCCTCCCTTTCTTGGATTTCTACCTAAATGATTGATTATTGAAACTTTAACTGATAACATTATCAATTAATTGTAATCATCATAGTGATTATAACCCGCGTAAAATTATTCTATTCCCCACTTGGCAACCCATGCCAAACTGTGATAGAATTTATTCTATCCTCCTTCCATTAATATTTTCGATATGGCATTCCGCCTTGGAAATTCGTGCCACCTGGGAATCCCGTTATTCTTCTTCAATTACCTTCTCCGTGACTTTTTGTCACATTTTATTATGAATTATCTTCTTTGTACTTAGAGCACTCGTTTCCGTCTGGTGATGCCGCTAGTTGGTAGCGAGACACGACACCACGGGTGGCCCAGATTGGTTGCGCAGTAGATGTTAGTTTTCCCTCGTCCTGCTCGTGACGTCATCACAGGAGCACCGTGACTGTGTAGCATACAATCGCACGTGTATCTCATTTCGTTGTTTATATATGTCTGTCTTATAAAGAAAGGATTTCCACGTAATAACTATACGTAATTTCTTTCCGTATATTGCTGTTGGTTTATATAGTGGCCTGCTGTATTTTGCGTAGTGTGTGTGTCGTAGTTCGTTTCTGTGAGATCTCTGTTAAGTTGCGGTGTTTCGTGCAGTGAGGTGCACTTATTTTCTTTTTGTTAGTTGCGTGAACAGTGTAATAGTAGTTGGAGTGAAATTTATGTGTTCATAGTACAGTATCGTTGCGATAGAAAACCGTGCCAGGACGAATAGAAATGCATAGTGTGACGACTTCTGCTAGTTGATATGTTCTTACACAACGCGGCGCTGGTGTAGATAGAAGGTGATCCGCTGTCTCCGAACATGTGATTCTAAATGAGATATGATGTGACTTAATTCCGAATTTATCGTTTAAATAAATAATTTAAAACCATGTGTTAATTATTATGATGTTTCAGGGCTGTGTATTCTGTTTACTGACCGATGAATGTGTTTATGTGTGATCTGGTTTCGTTCAATTAAGATACAGTGTTCCTTGTTTTGAAACTAATAAGTGAAAAACACGTACGGTAGGAAATATTTTGCATTTAGTAATGATTTAATGACATTAGTTCTGAAAATGTTTCGTCAGTATCTTAACGAATATCTCAAATGTGTATGTGTCTGTAGGAATTATTTTGCATTTGGTAATGATTAATGACATTACTTCTGAAATTGGTTCGTCAGTATCTTAACGAATATCTCAAATGTGTGTGTGTCTGTAGAGCTAAGTGATCTTTCATTAATTGACCCCGAAATCAAACTCAGTTGCAATTATCAATTATAACCTTATAAACCCATGTTCAACTGTTAGTGTACATGCTACGTAATATAAACATATTATAACTCTGCAGGCACCCACATGACTGTTACGTACCGGTATGGCATACATATTTAATTCATATATAACTACTTAAAAATATATTCACGTGCTTAGCTTAATGAATCTTGCCAGCAGTTCACCCCATCAGTCAGTTAACTGGACACTTTTGACTTTTCCGGGTATGTTTTTGCGGTCGTACGAGCTTGCATATCTTTCCTAACTTCTTTTATTCGGAAATAAAATCGGCATCGTATTGTAATGGAAAATTATTTTTGGTACCAAGTCCTGACCAATGTTCAGTACAGCACCCAAGTCATGAGAAACAGTAGGTGGAGGTAAACTATCCAGGCATTCTTGAAATATTTCTCTCCATACCGTAATGCTTCTTGTACACTAAAACCTCTCAAAAATTCCTCTTCATGGGAAAACATAATTAATTTGATGGGTAAATGGGATAGTTGGGTGAGTTACTATATTCTGGTAGACTTGTTAGGACTGAAAACGGATTGCCTTTTGCATCCTCTGTATTAAATGAAATGGCGTATGGCTTTTAGTGCCTGGAGTGTCCGGGGACAAGTTGGCTCGGCAGATGCAGGTATTTTGATTTGACTCCCGTAGGCAACCTGCGTGTCGTGATGAGGCTGAAAAGACGACACATACACCCCCCCCACCATGCCAGCGAAATTAACCAATTCTGGTTAATTCCCTGCCGGGACCCCTGTGACCAAAGGCCAGCACGCTAACCATTTAGCCATGGAACCGGACTCCTCTGTATTGTTTGGCAGAGAACCAATACATGCTGTAAAAACTGTCACTTTGCTTGCATGTTTAACAATATCCCCACAGGAGTGATGAATAACATTCATTTTTGAACTGGTGAAAGGGACTATTTGGTCTTCTTCCCAACTTCATAATAGTGGCTGATCAAAGGTAATCTTTTCCTGAGCTGTACTTATGATTTTGGTATTCCCTTTGACAACGGCTTTTGCTATGGCTCTAATCTGTCTGAAAAATGATGTTAAGGGTACCATCACTTAAAGGCAGAGCTTGACGTGGGATAGCCTTCGAACACTTTGAGAATAGAGTGGGATTCTTTGGGTGTGAAAATAAATGTCGTTTTTCATTCGAATGTTTATCGTAACCCGACTTTCAGCCCGGGACATAGCAAGTTGTAGGTAAATTCACATGCGTTAGTAAATTGATGCATATGCCAAAAGTATACGTCCTACTTCTCAAATGCTTAAATACTTTTCACTTTTCAGTTCACGAAAAGTTAACACCAGATATTTTGCACGTATAAAACTGAAAGTATACAACTACCGTAGAAATACTGCAAACTGTTTACACACTTCCATATTAAGCCGACAAAAAACGCGCGTACTTGAACTTTTATCAACAGCAGCACTGCAGGTGGCGGAGAACATGTACACCGTGTCTGTTAACATGTGATTCAGAGGGAGTCGTCACACTATTCATTTCTATTCGTCCTGACCGTGCCGTTAATGATTCACCGCAATCTACAGCGACACCTTATTGTTCAGCAGAGGGATTTCGGTACCTCGCCGGCTACATCGCCGAGCGCGAAAGAAAATATGACAGGTCAATGGGAAGTCCCACTGGGGAAATGCTTTCCATTTCTTCTGGTACAGTCCCTGTGGGATGGATAGAAGTGTTATCTTGGGGAGGTCTACTCGTTCCATCGGAAGAATGGTAAACCAAATAAAGGAATTTGAGTTAATTTTCACGGACACTCACGGAGGTGTTGAACTGTGACGCATACCTAATATTATACGCAAAGTGTGTCAAATAATTAACAGTAAATTCCCCGCTGTACCACCAGAAATAGTAAAGGTGTATGTTAGAACGAGAATATTTAAACGCAGTGAACTTTTTTTTTTGCATTCAGCTACGTAGTGGCGGAAAGGGGCGTGTCTTAGAACCACGTGACAAATGAAAATTCGAGCAAGAACTGAAAAATCCATAGCAGCTCATCGGCGAAAGGCACGACAGTGGATTTCATCTTCGAAAGCAACCACTTCATGGCATCAAATCTCACAGGTAGGACTGTGTTCTAATGAAGTGTTTTTCCTGTTCTTTCTTATTGTTTCATTAAAAAAAAAGTAGAATATCTATGCGGAGCCTCCGTGGCTCAGACGGCAGCGCGTCGGCTTCTCACCACTGGATACCGTGGTTCAAATTCCGGGTACTCCATGTGAGATTTGTGCTGGTCAAAGCGGAGGTGGGACAGGTTTTTCTCCGAGTACTCCGGTTTTCTCTGTCATCTTTCATTCCAGCAACACTCTCCATTATCATTTCATAGCATTTATCAGTCATTAATAAGTCACTTTGGAAGTGGCGACCCCATTGTAATAATAGCCTATATACGGTTCAAGGGCGCCCATACCCGGGGACAAGATGGGGCAGCGGCCCCCCTCTAGCTCTCAGGAAAATGCAAGAATCTAGTGTAGTCACGTGTTTTCCTTTCAGAAAAGTTATTTAAAAGTCAGTATTACGTAAAAGCGGTAGTAACGTCCACCACCACCAGGCAGGGGATACCGTGGGTTATTCTACCGCAGAATAATCGCCATTTATCTTCCAAAATATTAAAATTACTACGTACCCCCAAGTCTGGGCCCCCTCTAGAAACTGTCATATGGGCGCCCATGATATGGTTCATTCATTACATCCCTGACCTGGTCATAGACTGGAAAATAGGTTGTAGGTTTTCCATGACACGAGACGGTGTGAACAGGACGGCTGCGATCATGCGACATCTTGCGGTGAACTTTTTTTTTGCATTCAGCTACGTAGTGGCGGAAAGGGGCGTGTCTTAGAACCACGTGATCAAGTAAGTTGCCAACATGGCGGTTGGCGGAGGTTCATGTTGTTTTGTGTATGTCCGTTGCTGCAAGATCATATATATTTTAACATTCAAGTAGCCTATCGTTCCATATACATTCAATGAGTAATTTTGTTGACGAAAAAGTTACCTTTACATGTGTAACATTATTTCGTTATAAATATGTGAACTTATGGTGTAGGTAAAATTTCGTTATCGTTCGAGTGGGATAAACATTTCAGAAACGTGTGCAAGATTTGGTGCTTGAAAGGTATAGTAAATGTGATACATGTTTGTTCTTTCTGATGAGATATCTCTTAGCACTCGTGCACACTTATCTGTGCAATATGCTGTAAATTCCGATGAATTACTGTTTCAGATAATGCTGCAATGCAGCATGCCTCGTCACTGGCGTGAAAGTGTGCAAGTCCAATTACACCCCAGGAGAAGCGTCTGTTTCTTGAAAACGTATAGCATATCCGACCTGTGTCAAGCAAGAAACGATCCCTGCGAGTCAAGGAACTTTATTCGAAGTGACATCAATAACTTACGACACATCACAATTTTGAATCAGCTGCAGCATTTCTAGCAGTGAGAAAGGCCGAGAAAGAGAAGCAGACGGAAGGAGACAAGCAAGAAGATCAAATCAAGATTCGAATCCATAAACAGGCCCTACAGTGCATTTGTGACATAAAGCATTTGCCATTACATCTAACCACTTCCACGCTTCATGAACTAATGGCGTCAGCTAAGGACTGCATTCAGAAAGACATGATTAGAAAGAAGTGAACACAAGTTTCTTTGTTTCATCTGTGGAGGAAAGCTTAGTGTTGTGAAGTACTGTGTAGTCTATTGAGTGTTGTGGTGGAATGAAGTTTGGAGTTGTTGTGGAGTTGTGTAATAATAAAGCGCAGTAATAATAATTAACAAATCAGTGTACTAAAGTACTACGTACATCAGTCTGGGTAACCAAGTGTCATGCGTAGGCAAATGTAGGTAAGCTCTAAATAATACTTTACATTTCTGTATACTGTACCATTTCTTGTGTAGCAGTGGTCACGATTGGTGTTTTTAGGAAAAACATCAGAACGCCATAAGCTTTGCCGGCTTCTAGTATCCCGCATGACACTACCATTGGTCTGGATGGGTTAGGGTAGGTTAGTGACAAAACAATTGGTTTGGATAGGTTAATGCCAAAACCATTGGGTTGGATCGATTAGGGTAGGTTAGTGACAAAACCATCGGTCTAGATATGGTTCTGTTACTTTTAGCAAATATGGCAGCCCTGTACTTGCACACAATGCGAGGTCTGTCAGAGACTATACGAAGCTTGTCCAGCGAATAGGAACACATCGCAAACATTGGCCAGTAAATAGGAACACAGCACATGGTCGCATTCAGCTGATGTACACAGTCTCGAATTTGGTAAAGCTTCCGTACCCGGTGTGTGAAAGTGAGGTTAGACATCCAACATGGCGTGACACGGGCGACGTCACGTAACATTCGGGAGGCTTGTCATCTTACGCATTCTTAGTGACAAGACCAGAGCTTGGCCTGGATTTTCAAAGATAGGTTCGAGCTGCTAAATTATATTTTTTTCTGGCCGTGCGGGCAGTATGCGCCGCGGCCATAGTTACGAGCCTCTCGAAGGGAGTGTGGCCCCCTTCGGGGGCCACTGTTCTCATGACAGAGCTTGGCCTGGATTTGCAAAGATAGGTTACAGTGAGTTAGGAATTCATGGTTCTCTTACTTTTAGCGAATATAGCAGCCCTGTACTTGCACACGATGCGAGCTCTGACGGAGACATTAGAAAGCTTGTCCGGCGAATAGGAACTCTTCGCGAACATTAGCCGGCCAATAGGAACACAGCAGATGGTCGCTATCATCTCATTTACACAGTTTCAGTTTTAATTCTTCTATATAAGTAACAATACTTTTTGGGGCGGGACGGTAGGTTTCTGGCAAGCATGAAGGAAGGATCTCTCCTTTCTGTTACTTAAGATATCGTTGCACATCATTCTTATATGATTTTATCATCCCTAAGTCTGCACACCGGGTACGCAAGCGGCACCTCGAATTTCATTCTGCTATATAAGTAAGAATACAGGGCCTTTTTTTGGCTCGCTCAGCAAAAGTTCAGAACAGGTTACATTTTCCAGCGCACGCATCTAGGCGCGATTGCACTGTCATTTGTTTCTCTCTCGCTCGCGTAGGGCTTGATCGTGCGGTGGACAGAGCTGCCAACTGTTCATATAAAGAACTAGTCCTAGCGCAGCGGCGCTACTTTTGAATTTACGAATCTCGTGACAAAGCCATTGGTCTGGATGAAGCAAAGGGAGTCTGGGGAGCATAAGCCCCCAGGTTATAAGCCGCGAAGCGGCCTTAGGCCTCTAGTATCCCGCGTGACAAAGCCATTGGTCTGGATTGGTTAGACCATTGGTCAGCGACAAAGCCATTGGTCTGGACTGGTTAGACCATTGGTCAGTGACAAAGCTATTGGTCCGGATTGGTTAGACCATTGGTCTGGATCAAGCAAAGGCAGTCTGGGGGCGTAAGCCCCTAGGCTAGAAGCCTCTAGTATCTCGCGTGACTCCTCCATTGTTCTGGGCAGTTGCGTATTTCTAGTGCGCGGGTTGGTAACGGAATTCATTTTCTTCATTGCTACGAGTGACATCATATTCCATTGTGTCTCACCCAGTCGAAATGCTGGAACGTAGTTAGGCGATGGACTATGGCGTGTGATAAGTTGTATTAGGATATTGAACCCATGACCTTTGTGCCCTAAGAATATCATGTATTAAATTGTCAATTTAATAAGTTCGATTCTTGATAGCAATGAATTGACACGTGGTGAAGGGGTGATCACCTTCGGTCCCACGCTCTGGGATACGTGACGTCAGTCGCACGTGTCAACGGCGGAAGAATCTTAAGTCATTTTTGTGAACTATTTGAAAGCGCGTGTGTATGGCGTGCCCAAGCCAAGTCTAAAATATAGTGCCTATCACATGAGGTCATTTATCCCACAAATCGAACATGTATACATTTTAAATGTCCATGAACACTACTGCTGGAAATGTAGCGAGTATGTAGTCACCTTCAGAACTCTTGCAATTACAGTTTAGTTAAGTCAGAGAAGTTATAGAAATTTTCTTGGCGGCAAAGGGAGATGTCCGGAGAGAGGGGGTAGCTGCTATATATAAGAATTGACGCCATGACGAAACCCCTGCATTTTGTGTTACGAAGCTGACGACAGAGGGTTGAGCTGCTCTGTGAAATCGAACGACAGAAGTAGACCAAGTTCAACCGCAGATTTTAGCCATTGTGGCTGGGGTCTTGACTCCAGGTGGAGATAGTTTTCTTGAGTGGAAATAATTGTACCAGATAGGACGGTCAAAGTACTGAATAAATTCTTATGTGATAAATAAAGTAATTCGTGTGCGGAAGTAATTACAGTCCATCGTGTGCGCTCAACAAAAACAAGTGAAGGGCATTTTCTTTTTTAATGCTTTATTTCCAGGAAACCGGAAGAATAAAATGATCTGTAAAGCCAGAAATGTAAAAATGGCTAAATAAAAATGCCAGGGTCGCAGGTGAGCTCTATGATGAATACTGGTGTGACCACATAAGGTATGTGACTTACCATCTTACTACCTATTACATCTTGTTTCATGATCTCTATATGTGTATTTGAATGGGGTATATACGACGCAGTTGGTCGCCCCTATGTGGTTTTGTAAATGTTGGAGTACGACTAAAAAGGGTCATTTGTTTTATTTTCCACTTGGATAAAATTTTGAAGTCTTGCGAGTGCCGTATGATGTTGTAGAAAGTTATTAAATAGGGTTTCGAAGTGATATCACGTCCAATGTAGATCGTCATTTCCGTGTGTTTATTACCTATATTTTGTGATGTCAAATTAAGATGTTCATTCGACGTACAATTTTTCTGTCTGAAATTTTGACTAAATAATATAAGAAATCCATGGTTACTCATTTTCAATCGAGTGGAAGCGCGCTGTCGGGTGAGAGTATAGTGTGATGAATTTGGTCACGGATTAAACGTTTTCTAGGCCCATTTAAACTGTGTCTGATTGGCAATAAAAGTATCTAGTAGAATTTTTCAGTCATTTCGTGAAAATCCAGTTATTAAAATACGATATCATTTTATGCGAAGTTATTCATTATTAAAGCACTGAGCGTTATTAGACTTCGTGGATTCTAGTAAGGATTTTATTCCAGTTCTTTGTCGGTGATAGTCGTGATATGGGAAACAGGTTAGTTTTGTCGTGTGAATCGAGATGAGATTTACGAATCAGGTTAAAGACCTGTCAATGAAGCCGGGACTTGTGAAAGCCCGAGGAAGATTTTATAATGTTGGGAATGGAAAGCAATATACAAGGAATCCATGGCTGTATTAATTTGCGACGTGTATAATTATTGTGGGCATTTTGAAGTATAATCTATGTGCATGTTTGTTGGTTAGAATATCGTATTTGTTTAATTATGTCGGCGGAGTTTAAAAGGGAGCATTCTGAGAAGCCAGTCAGGTAGAACGGACCGGGTGTTTTACATCACTGCCAAGCGGGTTGGGGGCGAAATGCCGTCAGCTGATAGGGGTTGACCGCTGGGATAACGGGGCCTGGAGAGTATGTTACGCGTGGAATTGAGATTGTATTTCTCGGCAGAACGTTAAATGTTGGATTTAGTTGAAATTTTCATCCGGTAATAACCTGAGTATTATTAGATAGTGTAAAATTTGTTTAATTGCGGACGTAATGTGCATTTGATACGACGGACTATGAGTATAATGAACAAGATTAGCCAAATTCAGGGTTGTCCAAAATATAGAGCGATGGTAGTGATGATTGTTTGTCTGTGAGGGGTGCGCAAACTTTATAAAATGTTATGACGAGATATGACATCGAAATTATATGGCGAGTTGCTTTCGGTTTGTACGTAAATTATTAGGGTTATCCAAGTGTTAATAATGGCTAGGGTTAGATTAGGTTTAAAGTGTGAGGTCATGAAACAGGATATAATCTGGACATGAATGATGTAATAGTTCTTTCCAGATATAGGAATCAACAGATAAACATCACAGTATTACAATTTTTACAACACAATTGCGTAGGAATTTGTGAAGAAACCAGAGTCCGCGGAGATATAATTTGTTGTCCTTTAAGATTTCATTAAATCATTTAAATTTATTTAATTATTAAATTCAGTGAAACCGCGTTTTGAAATAACTTTAAATCAAGCGAATAACTTGGAGATGCATTCTGGAAATCTTAGTTTGTTTTCTGGGGAATGTGTAAATGTTAACGTAACGATTAAGGGGACATATCCGAAGGTAATGGATTTTACTGCCACAAAGTATTGTGAGCATTGCTATTGTTGTATTATTTAACTTTGATTGATTGAGCAGTGAATGTGCTGGGGATAGTAAAGTGGAAACTTTGGTCATCAACCGATGTAATTTAATTGTGTTTAGCCTTCAGTTTAGAAACTTGGATGGTCTTGGGGTCATCAACCTCAGTGACTTAGATTAGGGCCATATGCCACTGTAGCGTCATTTTCCTTGCTGTCATCATCCACAATGACTTTAAAGTAACTTAGAAGTTTAGATGTCGGTTCATAACATAGACGCAGGTCACATCGATTCAATTAAGGGTCCATGCCGTAGAACCACTGTGTGGCACACATCGATTGGACTGCCTTAATTATATCCAGAGTCCAGAGTTCGTGTTGCGAGGGCTGGACCATAACGAATCACTATGATGGTACATGTAGTCTCACAAGGAAGCCGAATTTAAGGCTTTCCAGGCTTTCCTTTCTTTAATAAAAAATTAGACAATGGTTTCTAGTAAGAATGCCCATCAGGCAGACACGTCAAAGGCTCACACCAGTGTTGTGACCTTCTATGTATTAAAAATGATTGGGGTGTCCAGTGGACACGATTAATTTCAATGATACCGTTGACAAATCAGAATGCTTCAGAATTTCATGAATAAATAGGAATCTTTTAAACAGACCTTTCATTTAAGTAGATAGATTAGAATTACTGAACCCTACCTTTACCTCAGCAAGTGACGAAGAACCCGATACGACCCAAGAGACAGATCTCATGAACTTTGCTGATAGGTAAGAAAGGTAGGTATCCTTCGCTATGGACCTAAAGGGTTCAATATAAAAGCAAAATTACTTTTGGGGGACGGTGGGTGGGTTCTTAACTGTCGCAGTGAACACATCTCTCCTCTACAAGGTATTCCACTTAAGATTTCCACAACATATTACATCCTTATCATGCTATAAAAGTAATGTAACTCTTAATGAATTTCTACGATCCTCATTGATGCTGCACTCCAGTCGCCCGGGGGTGATTAACAAGTCTCCTCCACTCCTTTCTGACCTTCCACTTTTACCGCTCCATTACTTCCGCTACATCCAATCCAGCTTCTTTGACGTCCTTCCAAATCTGATCCTACCACCTTCTTCTCGGTCTTCCAACTGGTCTCTTTCCCTTAACTTCTCTTTCCAATTCCCTCCTTGCTAAACGTTCCTTTCTCATTCTTTTTACATGTCCGAAACATCTCAGTCTTACTTTCTGTATGTTCTGTACTAACGGTTGTATAATATCCGAAAACTAAGTCCGAATATTCGCTACTGCGCGTGCGCAACTAATTTAATTATTTAACATTTAGCATTTTTTAATTTTTTTACGTCGCATTGACACAGATAGGTCTTATGGCGACGATGGGATAGGAAAGGCCTAGGAGTTGGAAGGAAGCGGCCGTGGCCTTTATTATGGTAGAGCCCCGGCATTTGCCTGGTGTGAAAATGGTAAACCACGGAAAACCATCCTCAAGGCTGCCGACAGTGGGACTCGAACCACTATCTCCCGATTACTGGATACTGGCCGCACTTAAGCGACTGCAGCTATCGAGCTCGGTAACATTTAACTGTGGACAAGAAAAATCATTGTGACGTAAAGTATGTCACACCACCCCCTGTACCCTTATAGACAGGCCATGTAGTACACCTGCAAGAATGTGACGTAAGTAAGGGCCGTAAACTCTTCCTCGTGGAAGGAAGGGGGCGTAACACCTGCGGTGTTTATACACATATGCGTGGCTCGTAATGGATTATTGAAAAAAATGCATAACCATGGCGAATAAAAACTGTGAAATTTTTAAGTACAAATGAAATCATATGATTTAATTTTTCATCACTAAATAGTTAAGTAATAGCGTTAGGGGGTGAAGGCAATCGCCAAGTGGTTATGTTCCTTAGGTTGGTACTTCTTATGTGCATGTGTAGATCGAAGATGGACGAGCGGTTACTTGCAGCAATTACCACGTGGTCGTGATAGTTGTGCCATTACTGTCAATTTGAATTAGCATATTTAATTAATGGCACTTATATGTACACTGTACGGTATTATGTAATTAAGGAATGATTCGTATATTCAAGGAGGATTTATGTACGTTTTAGGCGTTTAATTGCATATCAAAGTGAGATGAAAGTAATCTCGATTGATTTCAAATCAATGCTGGCTGGCTTTGTAGACGATGTCAGCAGTACGTGCACTGGATACCTAAGTAACCCTCTGTGAGTACCATTTGAACACACTACTATTTCTATTCTTGCTACCGTGTGAATTTGCAATGTAATGTAGCCTCCGTTTTCTGTGTGGGTAATAACACGTTTTTGGCTGGGACGCGTCCCTGGCAAGCATAAAGGAAGGATTTCTTCCCATCTCTGTCATGTATCGTGTCACCGTTCGTACATGCGTTTCTGATTCCGAAACATACACCCACGTTCGTAAATTGGGAACCGTTAATTGCTCCATAATGATCGTGTCCTCAAGCTGTATCAAAGCGATGTCTGATGTTTTCTTCCTTTGTTTTTAATTTCCAGTATTTTAATGGTTCGTTGTTATTTTTATGGTGAATTTATATCATCAGCACGCATCATGTGATGTGGAGTGATAGTTTTCTGCTGTAACTCATGGTGTGCATAGTTTGTGCTTTTATGTAAATTTAAATGTCAGATGTTGACTCATGATGTCATAGTTTCATCATGGCCACCATGGCAAGACAGTCTTAGCGCTTGAAAAATATTTGCATTTAATAATTACTTACAAATTGTTTTTTTTTGGGACATGGCAGAATTCGCCATTTAGGTTAAAAAATTCTGAGACCGGAATCGGAGATACTCGGCTTATCTACCAGACCCGAGCGAAGGTTTGGGTGCTACAGGCAGTTAAGTGGCTCTAACTACCATATATCATTCTTGTAGTTCATTGAGTGTCAGAGGAAACTCAGGTTTAAGTCTGTAGAGTTGTTAGCAGGCAAGAATGGAAATGTTTCATTAACAACACCATGCTGTGATGAACCATAGAGCTCTGTGGACGTTACACTACTCGATTCACTTTTGAAATCGTTGCAGGGTATGTACTATACGCGCACTTTTTCGTGAACCCGATTTTTACGGGGTGAGGAGCAAGGAGGGAGTGCTGCCAGTTCCGGTTATACTGCCAATTGGATGGAAATGAAATCTGAATTGAATCGATAATATGATCGATCGATATGAATTTTCTAAACATTATCTTACGTCAACAATTGTGTCACACATACATTATTTAACATTATATAACATTTCTCAATGCGAATCTTGTTACTAGCATGAATTATATAGTTTGGCTTTGCTGTGTAAACAACAACAGTACTAGTTTGCAATTTGTACGCCAGATGTCGCACAGCGATGAATAAGCGATTAATAGTTTGTGTTTCAAAGGTTGCCGATATGGATATCGAAGATAACCGAGGTCTACCGATTCAGCACTAGAGAGCTCCGGGCTCAAGAAAAAGTGCGCGTATAGTCGGGCATGAAGTACGACAAAATTATGAATTATGTGTTTCATGGCTGC
Source organism: Anabrus simplex (assembly GCF_040414725.1). Classification (NCBI taxonomy): domain Eukaryota; kingdom Metazoa; phylum Arthropoda; class Insecta; order Orthoptera; family Tettigoniidae; genus Anabrus; species Anabrus simplex. Next base: position 829,067,622 of record NC_090265.1, read on the forward strand.
GAAGAAAGAAAACTGTGGATGTTGAAACACCATCTGAGTTCAAATTAATTGAGGCATTAGATAGAGGTATGCTTATGTTGCCCTTAGAACTGTCTCTAATTATTGCAATTTGTGTTGTATGGTTTGTAATGCAGATCATAGTTGACAATTATAAGGGAAAATTTTAAGCTTGCATGAATCAGATGGTACTTCTGAAGAAATTGACTTCACAGATACTGACCAACTATCTGAAAGATTGCAATACTAGAATGGTAACAGATTCTGAAGAATCTTCTTTGTGGTCCTGCAAAGTGCCATAAAACTTGTAAATATTAGTAACCGTGGTTGTAAAGTAATGTTGAATAATTTTTGAAAAAAAGATGTAATGTGACAGAAAACTTTAAGAAATTTAAAACAGGTTAATAGAGGGTGTGGGGATGGCAATCCTAAATAAATGTACTTTTATTTTCAAATTTTATAAGACCTTGGCCCTATTTTATATGGAATGGCCATGTTTGAACTTAGATTGTAAATAAATATATGTACAGCAAATACCATTGTTTTAATTCAATTATTTTCAGAGTTAAGGAGTTGTGAAGTAAATTCAGTGTCATAATATTTTTCGGTTCATATTGTCATGAAATTAAAATATGAGTTTCATATCTAATCTTCTAATATATTTTAAACTTGCTGAGTATGATTTTGGTTCTCAACTCTGCTTTGTTTCCTTTCTTTTGGCACACCTTTCTCCTGCATTATTAATGTTTTTCAAAAATGATAGTTCACAGAAATTATTTTCCACTTTCAAAAATAATCATTTATTAGGCCTACCTTCTCCAAACCTCCCACTCCTCTCTCAGGGACATCATCTGTAGTGCACTCAACTTAAACGACTTCACTCATGAAATATAAATCAACAAATACAGCAGAAGAATATTATTTCACGTTGTGAGCATTCCTTCAGTAGAACCGAAGAGAGAAATAGGACAATGGAGGGTAAGTTGGTAGGTTACTTTTTTGTTTTCTCATGCAGTAACAAGGGAGTGTACTGTATGAAATGATTTTAATTAAGTAATCTAATTAGTATATTACTAAAAAAGTATAATTTCCAATCACAAAGAATTGCATTGATTATTCCATTAAAATAAAAATGTCTAGAGATACCTTTCAGTCCTCAAATTAAGCTGTTTATTACCCCTGCACTTTTCATGATTCCTTTTTTTCAGTCGCTTACAATTTGTAATGTAGCTGGTCGTGTAAGATGCAGATATTATTGTCACAATGTATGAATGCTTGTAAAATAAATAATAATGGTAGGTTATTCATATGAGCAAATGCAAGGATCATTCGTATAAGCGCAGTTGTTCGGCAAAGATTGGATGGGTCATGTGACTTCGCTCGTTCTTGTGTACGTCCGGGCCTGTCTTTCTTATTGGCCTTGGCCATCATGAATTCTAATGCTGAAGACGTCACACACACATACCCAGACTCCAAACCATCGGAATTAACCAGCGAAGGTTAAAATTATTGACCTGGCAGGGAATTGAACCTTGGACCCTTTGGATCAAGGCCAGTACGCTAACAATTTTGACTGGACATTCATTTAAATCAGCCCAATGTATAGAAACATGTAAATTTAAACTAAATGTATAGTAGCCTATTTAACAACATTCATTGAAATACAGTAATCACACTGCAGAAAAATACCCTCTGGGGGCACTCACGGTATCTCGTGCCTGTCGTAAGAGGCCGCTAAAAGGGGCGCCAGTGGTTTTTAAGTTGGGAGTCTGGGTTGGCGACCATGGGCCTCTTAGCCGAATCCTGACATTGCTTCCACTCACTTGTGCCAGGCTCCTCACTTCCGTCTATTGTATCTGACTTCCTTTGGTCAATTCTTGTTCCTTTCCAACCCCGATGGTATTAGGTTGCGAGGAGTAGGAAATCTTTCATTTTCACACCCTTCGTGGCCCTTGTCTTTCTTTGGCCGATACTTCATTTTTCGAAGTGTAGGTCCCCTTCCATTTTGTGCTAATAGAGGATAGTTGCCCAGTTGTTCTTCCTTGTAAAACAATAATCACAACCACCACCTATGCAGAGAAATGTCAATGTAGGCTATCTGTGCAGTATTTAATGTAAGCTGTCCCAAAAGAAGTAAGATAGTAAATATGACAAACGATGCAAGTAAACATGCGTTTAAGTGATAAACTTCCTATATTTCAGCCATTAGGAAACCAATGATACCCCTTTATAAAAAAATCTGAGAACGGTACTTCAGAAGGTAAGAATAGGTACAACGTAAAACAAATATACAGGAGGGAAATTAAATTGGCAAAAGTTATGACCAATGAAAACCATATTAGAAACGCAAAAATGTAAAGCTGCTTGGGAAATTATAAATAAGGAAATAGACAGGAATGTAAGAAAGGAACCAGTTCCCATTACACCAGATTTTTAATTTTTTAAAAAATTACAAGTTGCTTTATGTCGCACCGGCACAGATATGTTTTATGGCAACGATGGGATAGGGAAGGGCTAGGAGTTGGAAGGAATCGGCTGTGACTTTAAGTAAGGTACAGCCCCAGTACTTGCCTCGTGTGAAAATAGGAAACCACTGAAAACCATCGAACAATGGGGTTCGAACCCACTACCGTCTGAATGCTGGATACTGACCGTACTTAAGTGACTGCAGTTATCAAACTTGGTAAACCAGATGTCGTTAATCATTGTTTTGTGAACTCAATACGAAATATTGCCAATCCTGGTAATCATTCTATAGAGCGACAAGACTCAACCTACAATTATGCCTACAGTCAAAGGACTGATGAGGTCATTTAACAGACAAACCAAAGTTCACATGGGAAGAAATGGCACTGCGTGATATTAAAAAAATAGTTACAGAACTTAGTTATTCCAAAACAGAAGATTATTATGGTGTGTCCAACCCCCTTTTCAAATAAATTGATTTAATAGTGCTATTTTAATAATTTCGTGTGGCTATTTCTAGCCGAGTGTAGCCCTTGTAAGGCAGACCATCCGATCAGGGTGGGCGGCATCTGCCATGTGTAGGTAACTGCGTGTTATTGTGATGGAGGATAGTGTTATGTGTGGTGTGTGAGTTGCAGGGAGTAGTCCAAAGGTCAGTGTATGTTTCTTCTATATATATATATTCATGACTTTCTGGGTACTTATCAGGCAAGTCTGTACTCTATGCAGATGACATTACTCTCATAATAGAAGATAAAGAATTAGAAAAATGTAGTTACTCAAAACAGGGTGAGGTACCTGGAGTCATTGGCACGGTAAAAAGGGAATAAGTTGGTCTTAAAATGCAACAAAACTCAAGGCATTTTCCTTTATCTAAGCAATACAGCCATGGAGGGCAGCAACAAGTCTATGAAATTGTTAGCATTCCATTTCAGTCAATCACTACAGATCTGCATTTGGGGCAATCACCCATGTGGTAGGTTCCCTATCTGTTACTTTCCTATCATCTTCTTAAATGACTGCAAAGAAATTTAATATCTCCCTTGGTAAGTTATTCCAATCCCAAACTCCCCTTCCAATAAACAAATATTTACCCCAATCTGTCCTCTTGAATTCCAACTTTACCTTCATATTGCGATCTTTCCTACTTTTAAAGACACCACTCAAACTTATTCGTCCACCAATGTCATTCTACGCAAATATCTCCACTGACAGCCCGGAACACACCACCCAGTTCAATACGTAGTCTTCCTTATCCCAAGTTCTCCCAGCCCAAACTTCGCAGCATTTTTGTAACGCTTTACTTTTGTCATAAATCTCCCAGTACAAATCAAGTTGCTTTTCTTTTGTTTTGTTTTTTTCAGGTCTTGAATCAAGTAGTCTTGGTGAGGGTCCCATAAACTGGAACCATACTCTAGTTGTTGTCTTACCAGAGACTTATATGCCCTCTCTTTACATCCTTATTAGAACTGCTAAAACCCTCATAACCATGTGCAGAAATCTGTACCCTTTATTTACAATCCCGTTTATGTGATTACCCCAATGAAGATCTTTCCTTACATCAACACCTAGGTACCGTACTTACAATGATCCCCAAATGGAACTTTCACCCCATCAATGCAGTAACTGAAACTGAGAGGACTTTTCCTATTTTTGAAACTCTCAACCTGACTTTCAACCCCATTTATCATCATACCATTGCCTGATGTCCATCTCACAACATTGAGGTCATTTTGCAGTTGCTCACAATCTTGTAACTGATTTATTACTCTATACAGAATAACATCATCCACAAAAAGTCTTATCTCTGATTCCACTTCCTTACTCATATCATTTATATATATATATATCTATTTATACAAATGAGCTGATGCGACTGGAAGGTTACCACACAAAAATTACCAGTAACACAGTTTGTTAATTTGTATTGCTTACTTTGGTCTTCAAGGTGTCACAGAATCTCTACTGTATACTAACATTCCAACAATTAGCCTATTCTTTGTAGCATTTCGGACACACTACATAGCCACATGTCTTGCACTTGGCACACTCCCTACAAGTCTCCCAGTCTTTCTTTGAAGAGCCAATTCAAATTTCTGATGCACTTGTATCTTCAGTATAACCAGACATCTGCTGTAAAAGTTGCTCATCATCAAAATTGCCCACCATAACACAAAACCAACTAAGACCCTTTAACAAAACTTATTACACTTGACTGTTCATTCATTCATTCATTCATTCATTCATTCATTCATTCATTCATTCATTCATTCATTCATTCATTCATTCATTCATTTATTTCAATTAATTCCAACGAGCCTGCAGGCTCATACATAGGAATTGTACAGGACATTACATACTGGCGGGCACTTACACATCAAAATATAGTTTGTGTATATAAGATAATTAGTAAAAGGTTGAACATATAAACACATACAGTATATAAAATATGTACATCATCAATATGAGGATTACAGAGAATTATTTCTGACTGTATTTACATTTACATGACATGAAAGTTGCAAAGGTACAAGAATGGATTATGGAGTATTTTCATTTACATAACATAAGAGTTGCTGAAGTACAAGAATAGATTTCAGATTATTTACAATTACATAACATAAAAGTTGCAGACGTACAGGAATTGATTACAGAGTATTAACAGTATATATACATAACACAGAGTTGCAGATGTACAAGAACAGATTACAGAGTATTTATGATTACATAGAGGTTATGTTTACATCTAGAGGTACAAGAATAGTTCCGGACAGTTTGCAAGATTGTTTGGGAGAATGCCTTAAATGACAACTGATATTTTGATTTAAACAGCACTGTACTTTTCCCAAAAATAATGCTTGACTCTTTGTTTGAATTTTGCCAAAGTTGGTGCTGTTTTTATCTCCAAAGGGATGTTATTAAATAACTGGATCGCAGAGAACTTCAAGCTGTTTATACCATATTTATAAGAGCAAACATTGTATAAGGCAAAGTCATTTGCATGCCTAGTACTATATAGATGGTTGTCAGAATTCAGAGTATATGTAGTGTTGTGTTGTATAAATTTATGTTTTATTTTATACATGAGTACAGCTGTATTGAATTCTGCACTCATGCTTAAGGGTGGTATTTTAGCACCTAGGTATAGATATTTTATTGGTGTTAAGTAGGGAAGATTAAGTATATTTCTAACAGCTCTATTTTGTACTACCATTAGCTCTTTCAAGTCAGACTTCTTACAGCGCATCCAGATTACATTCAAATGTTGTAGGTGACTATCAATTAAAGAGTAGTAGATCTGTTTTAGAAGATGTTGTGGGATAAGATAACTAAGTTTCTTTAAAATTCCTGCAACAGGTGTGATCTTTTTAGTAATGTATTCAACATGGTCTGTCCAGTTCAAGTTCCTATCAATCACCAACCCAAGATATTTGACAGTTCTAACTAGTTTTATGTCAGTATTTTGCATATATATTTTACTGTGTGGGATTTCATTCTGACCTTGTTTTGTCATTATCATCTAATTAGTCTTTTACACATTAATAGTTAATTTATTTGCTTGAAACCAAAAGCACAGAGTATTGAGGTCTTCCTGCATATCCTTAACAATGGTGTCTATATTACAACCAGTATAGAACAAGTTTGTGTCGTCGGCATACAGTGTGATACGTCCTTTCAAGCGGCAAGTTGCAATATCATTGATGTAGACTAGGAAGAGAATCGGCCCTAATACTGACCCCTGTGGAACGCCATGGGTTACCCTAATTGCTGAGCTCCTACAGTTATTCAGCACTACATACTGTTTTCTATCGGACAGATAATTATCAAACCACTTCAATGCAAAACCACGAAGTCCTGCTCTCTCTAATTTAGCTAACAGTCTTTCATGGTCCACTGTACCAAAGGCCTTCTTTAGATATATAAACAACCCACCAGCAAAACTATTAAAATCTATTGACTCGTGCAGCATATTTATGAGATCTACGGTTGCTATTTCAGTGTTAGAGTTCTCACGAAAGCCATATTGTGCATTGTAAAAGAAATTATTTTTGTTTAAAAAAGTGAGAAGTCCCTTTTTAACAATAGTTTCTAATATTTTGGAGATTATGGAAAGAATACAGATAGGCCTATAGTTACTAGGATTCCTCCCGTCCCCACCCTTGAAGACAGGAAGTACTTTAGCTATTTTAGCTCACTAGGTAATGTACCAGATGCCAAGGATTCGTTAATAATATCTGTTAGCATCCCACTTAAAGAATCCTGGAATTCTTTTAGAAAGTTGGCAGTTATACCATCCTGCCCGCAGCTACTCTTGTTTTTTAGATTTGATATTATAGATCTTACTTCTGTTTCATCAGTTGGATATAGGTAAAATGAGTTCAAGTAACTAGGAACCGCAAGTGTTTCAGTGCTCTGGGGAGGGATTGCTGAAGCCAGGGTTTTAGCAATATTTGTAAAATATAAATTTAATGATTCACATATTTCCTGACTGTCTGTAATTATCTTGTTATCTATTTCTAGAGATGTACAATTATCGCCTTTTGTTGTTTTTCTGTTATGTATGATTTCATTGATTATTTTCCACGTTTCCTTTGGGTTCTTGTTATGAATTCTACATTTTTCAGAGTAATATTTGTTTTTTAAGCTCCTTTTTAGATTTGTCACATTGTTTCTACACCTGCGATATTCCTGATTGAGATTGATGTTATTCTTTAGGGTGGGATTTTTAAGTTTTGCATGTAAAATGTCACGTCGCTTAATAAGGCTGAGAAGTTCAGAAGATATCCATGGCAAGCTACCAGTTCTTTGTGTTCGATGACTTTGTGCTTTCTGTTTTTGTGTACTAAGCGGTAGCTGGTCAATAAAGGAATTATACATTATGTCAATTCTACTAGTAGTGTTGTTTATGACTTTTGTGTTATGTTCAGTGATATTACTACTTTTAGGTCTATCATTATTTTGGTCTATATTAGTTGCTTTCAGCCTTTTCAGTTCAAGCGATTGTGATGGAGATTTAGAATTTGGCAAAAGAATATCAAATATTAATATATTATGGTCACTTATATAGCTACCAACATTTGATAAATAATAATATATTCCAGAATTATTTATAGATACATGATCTATTAAAGTGCTTGTGGTATCACATATTCGTGTTGGATATACATTATTGCATTGCTTGAAATCATAGCAAGAAAGCAGGTTCATGTATTTTCTTTTTAGTTGGTCACTAGTTAAGATATCAATATTCGTGTCACCCAAAAATAGGCATAAATTGTTAGTTGTTTTACTTAGAAAATTTTCGAGGGATGCTAGAAATGGTATGGTATTATTCCTATTTGGGTTATATCCCGCAATTAAATCCATACTTTTATATTTACTACTACTAAATTTATCCCTATAAATTTCAACTCATATCAAGCTATGATCAAGTTCACAATTCATTTTCACATTTGCTTTCCAACAGTGCGAAATGTAAATACCTAAGCCACCTCCAGCTTTGCCGTCTCTGTGTGAAAAGATGCTTCTATAATTTGGTATATTATAGTATTTCGCCTCCTCACTTTTTACCCAAGTTTCTGTCACAACCAATATATCTACCTGGCCTATAATGTGCAACAGAATTTCTATTTCCTCAAGTTTGTTTCGGATACTCCTGCTGTTTAGGTACAAGCACCTAACCGCACTGTAAGATTTTGACGGGCCAGTAGAGCTGTTTCCGTCCAGGTGAGAAGCAACTGTATATGAACTGATGTTCAGTAAAACAAAATTATTTATGGAATCGTATTGTATTTCATTTGCCTGCTGCCATTTCTTGATGGATACAGTACTTTTGTATCCATCTCTTGGCACAGGCCAGAATAACGTGTAGCTTTCACCAAAGTCCCAGTCTCATCCATGGCTGTGACAATATGGAAGCTGCTGGGGTATGGGTGGTGCTAAGTAATGACATTCAGAGCACGGCTAGTGCATCCGAGTGTTATGAAAGGTGTTGCTCATAGGGTCAGTCGTGCTGCAATAGCACTTTCTGACCCAGTGAGGAAAGCAATGGCAAACTACCTCACTCCTCGTCTTGCCTAGTACGCCTCATTTTGGTGCTGCCATTGGTTTTTGCGGTTTCCTTATAACCGCATAACCTTTGGTGGTGCTATTTGAGGATCCAACCAGCCTCTGGGCTGATGACCTAACAGACAGACAGACATTGTATTTCATAACAGCCTAATGGAAAAATGGAATATTTGTTGTAACACTTAGGTACTGCCATTACCGAGTGTTTGTATGATATCTCGGCAGTGCCGTTACACTTGTGTCTTCGCTCTGCAACTTTCTAATATCATCAATGCTCCTAATTCGCACTGATCGATGGTGTTCAGTCCTTCTTACGTAAATTTTGCAGTCCCTTGTCCAAATATATTTATATCCATGTTGCCGTAGATCCCTGGCCATCTTGCGAAGATATTTATTCCCCGATGTCAGATGTTCGTTAACATATACAGCTCGGTTAGCTGCTTGGATACCTAAATCTTTTGAGCTTAGTGTTGATTTATTCTTCCTTGCTGCGAGCAGCTGATCCTTTTTTAACCGGCTGCAAAATTTTACAAGGAGAGGAGGAGGGAGTTCCTGCTTCTTTTGGGGTAGACGATGACACGCATCAATATCACTGTCGGTCACTTCGACACGGAGCGCATTGCCAAGTGCTTTCACAACTGCGACTGGATTCTCGTCACCAAACTGAGGCAGTCCATGAATTTCTACGTTGTTCCTCCGGACGTACTGTTGGAGGTCTTGATTTTCCTCTCTAAGCTTAGAGACTTCTTCGTCTGCTATTGTCTTTTCCCTTTCGAGGACAGTAACCTTAGACTTCAATGCCGCTACTTCTGCCATAGCGTTTTTAAATTCATTAGTTATTTTGTGCAGCTGACGCTTAATATCGTCGAAACTCTCAGCACAGAAGGTTACCGACTTTCTAATTTCCGCTTGTTCAGCTTCGATTCCTTCTAGTTTACTTAGCCTTTTGTGGATGTCCCTAACTACGGATTCCATATCCCCAAGCTTATGGACACTCGGCCCTGCAGCCAGATCACCATTCACACTATCACACTTGCAGCAGTACCACTTCTTTGATTTGTCCTCAGTTAGTGACTTGAATTCCCGTTTATTTAATTTAACACACGCTTTGTGATGTTTTCTATGACACTTACCGTCACAGATGATGTAGTCGTCCTCGGCATTAATTGATTTTATGCACGAACCACACACAGCTAGTTGCTTATTGCCCGCCATCTTGCTACATCAGTTTATGGTCATTTATAGCAGACAGTGTACGAGAATGAGCTGAACGCAATTGCACTTCAAAGCTAACTGAAGAGTGGGGGAGCACAGATAGTGGTCCAGCTCCAGGCTTCCAACTGCTGATACAGGAAACAGGATCCTTGAGTGATAGTTATAGGTTAAAGCCATCAGCAGATAAAAATCATATTTTAGAAGGTATAATAACTGTCGTCCTCTCCTAAAATTCACATCTACAGCACGAACAATAAAGTAGGATAATTCCTTGGGGCTCAGGATGTCTTTACATGGCAAAAGAAAGGTACAATGCACACTATTTAATGACAATTTTTTTTAAATATTCACTGAAATCAAGACATTAATTGAAATCACCACACTTGTACAGGAAGATGTCAATGTAGGCAGTACCGATACATACAGTATTTAATAACACTCATTGAGATCAACACATTAATTGATATCATCACACTGTACAGGAAATTGTCAATGCAGTCTTTATGTACATAATTTAATAACACTCATTGAAATCAACACATTGAGATCACTACCCCTGTGGGTGGTAGAATAACACATGAGATATTCCCTGCCTACCATAATAGGTGACTAAAAGGGGCCTCACTGGCTCTTAACTCGGGATCCTGAGCTGGCAAACACGGGGCCCTCAAATGGGTTCTGGCGCTGCTTCCACTTAATTGTGCCAGGCTACTCACTTTTATCTATTCTATCCGAGCTCCCTTGGTCAACTCTTGTTCTTTTCCGACCCGACATTATTAGAGCATATAACAAATTCCAACTTGCACGTTTGGGAAGTCCCACCACTTTAAAATCTTACAATTTTCTCAGATTACAATAACATTCATTTATATTAAAACATTACTTGGTACATGTTTCGTTTTGCATGGAAAACATCTTCAGCTGTGATCTTGAACGACAGTTAAAATATATACAAAAACACAAGTACCAGGTAACATAGGTAAAACACAATACAGTAGCGTTAACCCAAAAAAACCTGTAATTATACAGTTTCAGGTGTTTACAGACTTATTTGTGAGAAATTCTCTGCTATGAATAGTCACATGGAGGAGTCCAGACATACATATACCTCAATTGAACAAGATCTGGAGGTAATAAAAAGAGTGAAGAAAGGGTCCTTCATGAATATAAAATGGAGAACCTATTCATTTTCCTGGACAAGTTCTATAATAATCACAATCTGAACAAAAACATAGGAATCCTTTATTTGATTCAATACCTCCCTTATTAAACCTACTCAGCATCAATAACAAAACAGGCTACAGAATGAAGAATTTTTCCCCACCTAGAAGGACCATTTCCCCTCCACCTCCTTTTGCACCTGCTGTTCCCCCTCCCTCCACCAAGCATGCAAGCACAAACATATGCAACACTAGAGACCCGGTGTGAGTCAGCCATGAGGGGTGTCAGGTGGTCAGTGAACTTCAGGGAGGCCTCAGTAAAGATGACAGCTGAAACACTTTTGCTATCAAGCTTTAAAATTAGTTCTGTCTGCATTTCGATGCAACCACGTCACAAACAGTTGCTTTACATTTTGAACACAATTAGTCCATTTCACCTAGCAAGAAAATTTCCATTAACATCAAGTGTTGAATGTTACAAAAACTTGTTGCATAGCTGTACACTACTGTTTTAATTATTTATTAAGAAATTTGAATACCCCTTTATCTTAGGATAATGGCTTTTCATGAATAACACATTCTTTATATCGAGAGGTGTCAAACAGTGACAACAAAGAGAAAACCAAAGACTCTTTATAAATTTATACCTTTTATCTACTCAAGGACAAGTTGTTTTACCTATGTTACTTGTGTTTTTGTGTATATTTTAACTGTCATTCAAGATCACTGCTGAAGATGTTTTCCATGGAAAACGAAATGTCTACCAACTAACCTTTAAAAATGAATGTTATTGTAATGTAAGAAAATAGAGGCCTCAGTAAATGACAGCTGATTCACTTTTTCTATCCAGTGGTGGCTATTTGCTTTACGTCGCACCGACACAGATGGCGACGATGGGATAGGAAAGACCTAGGAAGTGGAAGGAAGCGGCCGTGGCCTTAATTAATGTACAGCCCCGGCATTTGCCTGGTGTGAAAATGGGAAACCACGGAAAACCATCTTCAGGGCTGCCGACAGTGGGGCTCGAACCCACTATCTCCCGATTACTGGATACTGGCCGCACTTAAGCGACTGAAGCTATCGCGCTCGGTAATCTAGTGGTGGAACCTCCCAAATATACAAGTTGAAATTTGTTATATATAATAACTCCACCGCGGATCAAGTTGTAATTTATTACCTGTAGGAATGGTATTAGAGCACTCAAGACCAAGTGTGATTTCATTTTCATGCCCTTCGTGGCCCTTGGCTTTCTTTGGCCGATACCTTCATTTTTTGAAGTGTCGGATCCCTTCAATTTTTTCCCTCTGATTATTGTTATTTAGAGGATGGCTGCCTACTTGTACTTCCTCTTAAAACAATTATCACAGCCTGAGATCCCTACACTGAACAGAAAAATGCAGTGGTGACACGTGACGTTTTGAAAAGTGTTACCACAATCCTCCTTGACAGTATATTAGTGCTCGCGCCTTCTTTCTGTAAGCTGTACTCTGTTCTGGACCTTCCAAACTGAATCATATCGGCAAGTGTTGATGTGCGCTTGAGACACCTCACGGCGTATCTTTAAAACTCTGAAATTATATAAATTCTCAATACCGTAATTTTCCCAAGCATTCATTCCTGAGGAAAATGGAACTCACAGCCAAAAATACAGTTTATTCATTTTTGCATAACCAAATAACCAGTACAGATTTCTGTACCCGAGTCATGAAAATATCGTACTGTTCTTTTTGATTCCTTGATTAAATTTTTAAGAGAGGGCGTGGGTCTTAACTTGTTCAATTATGTTTTCCTTTACCTTCAAAGACCCTTCCATTTTTCACTAAAATTTATATGACTGCCAATTATGCTTGCCATCATGCTGTCCTTAGCTGACTTTTTTTCAAGATTCAATTTCCTAGTAAGTTCCTTCAATTTCTCCTTACTTCCACAGCCATTTCGAACTCTATTTCTTTCCAAACTGCACCTTCTTCTTAACCTCTTATTTATCTGTTATAATATAGTGGGTCTTTACCATTCCTTACCACCTTTAAAGATACAAACCTATTTTAACATTCCTCAACAACTGCTTTAAACCCATCCCAGAGCCGGTTTAATTTTTATTTACCATTTTCCTGCGATCATAGTTACTTTTTAAAAACTCCCTCATGCCTGTTTTTTCAGCCATATGATACCGCCTAATAGTCCTAATTTTAATACCTTCCTTTCTTTCACATTTAATTTTAATTACGACAAAAAACAGCTTCGTGATCACCAATACCATCTATTACTTCGGTTTCTCTACAGAGCTCATCTGGTTTTATCAGCACCACATCCAAAATATTCTCCCCTCTAGTTGGTTCCAACACTTTCTGAATCAACTGCACTTCCCATATTAACTTATTTTCCATTTGTTAGGCATGCTTCCTGTTGTTCGCATTACCTTCGCAATTGACATTTGGTAAATTGACATCACCTGCTACTATCACATTCCTTTCCATATCATTTCCAAACAAACTGATTACCTTATCAAATAATTCTGAATCAGCGTCATCGCTACCCTTTCTCGGTCTGTACACTCCAAAGAAATCAAGTTGCCTATTATCTTTAGAGAAGAGCCTTACACCCCGAATTTCATGTTTTCCCATCCTTAAATTTTTCGTAGGTTACAAATTCTTCTTTCACCAGAATGAATACTCCCCCTCCTACCATTCCTATCCTATCTCTACGATACATACTCCAGTTCCGTGAGAATATTTCTGCATCCATGATATCATTTCTCAGCCATGATTCAACTCCTATTATAATATTTGGTAAGTATATATCTATTAAATTACTTAATTCGATTCCTTTGTTTACAATGCTTCTACAATTGAGCACTAACATTTTTATGTCATCCCTACTTGATTTCCAGTTCTATGTTCGCTTAACACCGCTCCCTAGGCCACCCCGTTTCCCTGAATGTACCTGTCTATAACCCTTCCAAACAAATTTCCTAACCTATATGTACCACTGCGGTTTAAGTGAAGGCCATCTGTGCGCAGATCCCTGTCTCCTACCCACCCATTAGGATCTAGATATCTCACTCCCAGTTTCCCACATACCCAGTCCATAGTCTCATTTAAATCCCCAATCACCTTCCAGTCAGTATCCCTCCTACACAGCATTCCACTGATAACAATCTCCGCATCCTTAAACTTCATCCGTGCTGCATTTACCAGATCTCATACATTCCCAGCTATGTTCGTACTTATACCTGCTTGCCTTACGTTGTTAGTACCATCGTGAAACACTACCACCTTCTCCTTTCCCTCTTCCTTCTCTTCTTCTTTCCTCAACATCTGCCTCAACCCAATTCCTGGATAACACTCTACCCTGGTTCCCTTTCCTCCACACACTTTCCCCACATGTCTAACGATGGAATCCCCCACGACCAGAGCATAAACCCTACCCACCTCATTTGATCCCCTACCTTCCTGATCAGCCCTATCTTCTCTCACTGCTGCAAAATCTACTTCCTCCTCCATTTTCACCCTCCCATGACTCTGTTCCACCTGCCTTTTCCTTTCCGCTACACTACATTACCCTTTCCTAGCTTTTCTCTTTCTCTTCCTTCCACACATCTCAGCAACAGTTCCCTGTTCCTCATCTTCCCTCGGTTGTTCTACCTGAAGTGACTCGTACCGATTTCTAACAGACACCTGTCCTGAATTCGGGTCCTGAACAGAGCCCTTAGTCTGTAATCTCCTTCCCCTTAAATCATTAGACCACCTGTCTTCTGCAATTCCCCCATTTCCTTCCCATCCCTCCTTTACATCTACTGTATCCTGTACATTATTTGAGGAAGGCTACTTCCCTTCCTGTCCTCTGAGAGAATCCTAATTATTTCCCTCACACTCTCCAACTCCTTTCTCATACTCCGCAATGCCTGGCAACACCCACAGTTCCTACAGTTGCACTGCTTAGCCATTATTTACGGAATAATGGGAAGAAAAGGAAAAATAAATAAAATTACCTATTCTGTGCAAGTCAAAATGAAATGAAAGAATTATTGCCTATGAAAATGAAAGGAAAGAAATATTGTCTAGGATAGTTCACACAAATCACACAACAACAAGTTAATTAATATAAGCTGCTACTACTACACTGCAATACTACTTAGTTGCACTATTTTTTTCTATAACACCCTCACAGAATGAAAATAGTACTGTTAATTACTGAAAACCTAAATTAATACACAAGAATTAGGTCTGCACAAGTCTAAACTGCAGTTAAGTCTGTCCTAAGTACTGTACCGTACCCAGGGGTAAATACCCTCTAGGACGATGCCTCCATTCCTGTATGAACATCCGATTAACTCAGGGTTGGGCAGAGTGTGGGTAGGTTGTCGGTTGGGTCAGGATAAAAAGTCGAAGTTCTACACTAAAATATCAACCAATGACAGGAAATGGAGGTATAACACGAATGAGAAACAATTATAGGGGGTAAGATGGATTTATTGATAAATATCCCCGATCATATTACGAGAAAACAATTAAATCAAGAAAAAATAATATGTCAAAATGAACTCAAAAATGTAAAAATAAATGGAAATCAAAACGTTACTTGAATGATAAGACAAAATTTGAAATAAAAAATCAAGTTCAACAAAGAACATTATATACATCAAGACTGAGCTGCTTCTTATAGTCCAATGTTTATATTATATGGCAACAAGTGTACGCAAACACTGACATGTGGTATTTCCGTATGGAGTTACACACTATCGCATCACAACGATACGGTTTCCAAATTTAAGTTAAATCCGAGAGTCGTCGAAATACTACCGTTAAATAAAAGTTGCATTATAAAGAAAATTACGACGAAAAGGAAAAGAATTAAGACGCAATGGACGCTATGTAAGTTATGCAAAATACTAGGGGCATATCTTACACTATATTTACAACCATTCAAATAATCAAACTAAACACATCTATATACATCGGATATCGAGTAAAGTCTTAAATACTACACAGATTCTAATGTGAAACCCGGTTCACTGCAAAAGATCTAGACAAAACTAGATAAACCATCAATACTTCAGCACTCGGGCTGTTCCCTTTTTAAAACAACGAGACAAGTATACAACCACAAATAACAATGTAAAACATCAACCTGTAAGGGAAAGACATATAAATAACCCTTGATATCATGAAGAAAGCAATGGGCAACATTGCCTCCTTCTGCTGCATTTGAGCGCTCAACAGCGCGGTCATCCGTCATGTCCTTCCGGGTAGATTAGGAGCTGAAAAGAAATGTTGAACTCAACACTATGCTAAAGTTTGGATTCTGTCTCCCGGGGCGGTCACAAGGAAGTATCGTCTCCTTCACACCTACAGATAAACACAGGCCAGAAATCAGCTTGCCATCAGATAACGCCTTTCGCCGGCTACACGGAAACTCACGTATATTCATACCTTCTTAGCATGCTTTTACCATTGAATATCATCAGACTCAATAGTCTGGAATTAATACTGTCCATTCTGATCACAATATACACTCAGAAGACACTTAGCAGGCACACACATCTGCACAATATTCTTTCTCTTGTCAGGTATACAATCAGCCTGCATCAATACATTATAATTTAGCATGTAATCTTTATCTCATTATTTAAATCCCATTGGCCTTCCACATTATAAGACTCAGTTCGTGTCCTTTACAGACCATCAGGTAAAACAGAATCCAACTTAACTCAAAGATCTTATTTTAACAACGACGTTCTTCAGCTCCTTCAGTCAGCTTCCGTAAAACCATGCGTCATGCAGAATATCTATACCTGTCTCTCTGAATAACCGAAATGAAATGAACTAATACGTATTGAACGTTGTATAAAGATGAACCTGTCAATCTAGCCCTTCTAGCATATATATAAGGAAAACTCGGAATACCCTATACTAAGTAACATACTGTACCAGGAAAAGTTGTGGGCAAAGGGCATGAGTAGGACCTCAGGGAGTGGAACTGGGTTTTGGAGCCGATACAGAGAAGGATAGTCTCGCAGAGCGAATAATAGATGGTAAATAATTTTTTTTCAAAACAATTTATTAATTTCTCACCCTGCGGTATGATTGTTGACTCAAAATTTATATTGAAATTAAATGTTGAAAATAATCTTCTTGAGAAAAAAAAATGGCATAAATATCATTGGTTTCAAAGTCTTTCATATGTGTGAATTTCCACCTAAAGTCTTTTTAAACCTAAGCACACTTTTATAATGGTAAATGGATATGAGAAATTATTAAAAGTTTTCAGTTCTCAGTTCGTCAATCTCGTTATACAACACACTTGAAATCCTACAGTCTTTCTACGAGAAATGAAATTGAAATTAAATTTATCACTTTTGAGAAATTATGGAAATTGTTCACACGCGACACTGAAGTTTCACTGTTCAAAATAAATGAAAAAGTTTAGTCAGTTTGTTACTCACTTATGACAAGAACTGTTGTTACCAAATGTCGAAAGATGGACATCTGGAATGTTCCATGTAGAATCAGGATCGGCGATGTTGACGTTCCCGATGAGGTGATGACAGCTGGAACTGTTGAGTTTCGCACACGAAAATTCATTTAGTGCGACTGGTTATCACTTACACTGTTGAACACTATTTATGGCGTATGAAGAATCACAGTCCTTTCTGTACTAAATACTATTTACAGTCGTTATTGAAACGTTCTTAATCACACAGTTCACACTTGAAGAAAAAAAAGAAAGCAAGTCGATAAGCACAGTCTGTGAACACAGTCATTAAGTTAGATTTTCTGCTAATCCTGTTATATTAACTCAGAAAAGTTCTTACTTTTTCATTCAAAATATTGATGTGACGTGAATAAAGAAATATAATGCAATACTCGAGAAAAAAAAATAAGTTCTGGTGATTCTTAAGTATTAGGCTCTGTAGAAGTTTAATGTTACTTGACGTTGCCTAAGTCCACACGTAATGAAATAGTTAATATTTGTACTCCAATAAGTTCACTCGTGTTACAGTCTTAAATGTCTTTTCAGGATTATATTGTAATCGCGACGCGACATACTAACTGCAGTGCGACGTCCTTTATCGGCGATAGAATTTCACGTTCTGGAGATACGACGAAAGTACTTCTACCGTGACTGCGCGAACATACTGTACGCGGGCCGGTCTCTTCACTATCTCACTCACACAGTTGTCTGCTTGTCCTTGTACGGTACTGTACTGTACTGTACTGGTTTGCGGGCTATCTGGCCTTGACATATATAGATACCAGCGCAGGGAGGGGTGGCAGCTCTCTCTCGGCCATGTGACCGTAATTACGTAATTTCGTTGAGACTTTAAATTGTTATAACTCAACAACCGTTTGATGAATTAATTTGAAATTTACAGGGATTAACTTTTATGATGTTTGCTATAATTCAGCGTTTGTCCCGTTGAAATTGGTTAAGGTGTTAAAAAGCTGTTAAAAGAAAAATTCTTTCGAGAAATATCTCTAGGGGAGGTGAGCTTCGAGCGACAGGTGACGTCACTTGACTCCGCCTAGCGTACTCGTAGGGTCTGGCACATACTGGAACATTCTTTACATGGATGTTCGTACGTCGGTCGGATCTTTAATGCTGGAAATAACATTTCTTTCAATTAATATGGACCAGGACCTAGGCCTTCCTGGTACATCACGTAAATAAACAACAACTAATCCTATCAATCCACCGGGCGAGTTGGCCGTGAGCTTGCATCCGGGAGATAGTAGGTTCGAATCCCACTATCGGCAGCCCTGAAGATGGTTTTCCGTGGTTTCCCATTTTCACACCAGGCAAATGCTGGGGCTGTACCTTAATTAAGGCCACGGCCGCTACCTTCCAACTCCTAAGCCTTTCCTGTCCCATCGTCGCCATAAGACCTATCTGTGTCGGTGCGACGTAAAACCCCTAGCAAAAAAAATCCTATCAATCCCTCATTTTCCCAATCATCTAATCATAAAGCAAAATGAAAATAAAATCTCTCTTAGTCCAACCCTTCATAAGGGTGTAGTGGCATCACGCGACAATCCTTTTGGTGATCTTCCTCCAGGAGTCTCTGCTTTGGGCATGGTGACTTGCTTGCTGTAAGCTCATCCTGGTTAAGTTCTTGATCTGGTCCATCCATCGTAACGGCGCACGTCCTCTAGGTCTTCGGCCTTCGACTTTTCCCTCTATGATAAGTATTTCCATTGCCTCCTGCCTTCTGGCAATATGACCAAAATATCCGAGTTGTTTTTGGTTGATAAGGGTCGACAGTCTTGTTCTGATGCCGAGCTGTTGCAGGATCGATTCATTAGTACGGTGTGCTGTCCATGGTATTCGCAGTAATCTCCTATAGCACCACATTTCTACAGCATCAATCCTGCGGCGATCCGCCGTCTTCATCGTCCAAGTTTCTGCTGCATAGGTCGCGATAGGGAAGATCAGCGTTCGCATGAGGGTGAGCTTTGTCTTGGAAGTGATGGAGGTGTCCTTCCAGATGCGAGTAAGTTTTGCTGTTGAATTTCTCGCAATTGCAATGCGCTTGCGGATCTCAGGTTCACAGTCTCCAGTATTTGTGACAATAGATCCTAGATACTCGAAGCGACTGACAACCTCATAATCCGCAATTCTTGTGATGGCAGGTCTGTTGTTATTAAAACGGTCTACAATCATCACTTTGGTCTTTTTATTGTTGATTTCAAGACCATATTCTCTGCTTCGCTCGTCTAGCCTCCGCATGATGGTTTCTAATTCATGATCATCTGTTGCAATAATCACGGTGTCATCTGCATATCTGAGGTTGTTAATTTTCCTGCCACCAACTGTGATGCCGTCACTCCAGTCCTCGAGGATCTCCATCATAATATACTCACTGTATACATTAAATAAGAGGGGGGGGAAAGAATGCAACCTTGTCGTACACCAGCACAAGTAGAAAAGACGTCTGAGAGGTCGCCATTAACTCTCACTGTCGCAGTGTTCGAAGAGTACAATTGTTGGATCAGGTACACTAAATGTCTTGGCGTCCCCATCTCAGTGAGTATAGCCCAGAGCTTTGACCATTTTACCTTGTCGAAGGCTTTCTTGTAGTCCACGAAGCACAGGAACATCTTCATATTATATTCCCTTGTCTTCTCTATGAGCTGCCGGATGTTTAGGATCTGCTCACGAGTTCCTTTGCCTGGAACAAACCCGGTTTGTTCCTCTGAGATTTGTGGAAGTAAGAAGGTCTTCAGCCTCTCGTTCAGCACCGTGAGCATGATTTTACTTGCATGGGAGATGAGGGCTACCGTTCGATAATTTGCACAGTCAAGTGGAGAAACTTTCTTGAACAGTGGTACGAAGACAGAGTGGCACCACTGGTCCGGCCAATTTCCAGATGTCCATATCTTCTGACATAGCTTGTGCAGGATGTCGACACCTAGGTCACCCATGTTCTTTAGGATTTCGGCAGTGATTCCATCTTGGCCTGGTGCTTTCCTGTTCCGGAGCTTTTTTATTGCATGTTCCACTTCTTCTCTAAGGATCATTGGTTCAAAGTCTGTTGGGTTCTGGTGACCTGGCATTGGTTGTGGGTCATCAGTGAACAGCTTGATGCAGTATTCTCTCCATACTTTGGCGATGCCTGCTGCATTTGTGATGATATTCCCTTGGTCATCTTTAATAATCTGAGTCTTAGGCATAAACTCTCGTGCTAAGTATTTTACCTTGTCGTACAGTTCTGTGCTGTGATTTTTGGTCGCATGCGCCTCTAGTTCTGCACACAGTTTCTTAATGTGTTCATTCTTGTCTCTTCTACAAGCATGTTTGATATCACTGTTCAGTTTTTTCATTAGTCGTCCTTGTTGTTCTGGATCTGTAACTGTGAGCCGGATGTTAAGTCTCATTTCAACTAGTGCCAAAGTTTCGTTAGTCATCCAGTGTTGTCGCTTCACTATAGTGTTCAGTTTTGGGACCTTGCTCGCTGCGTCTGTGATCCATTCTTCAATTCTCTTCCAAGCCATGTCACAATTTCCCTCTAGGTCAGGTGGCCTAGTGCTTCGTAGTGTTTCTTGGAAAGCAACTGGCTCAGGGGCCGCTAACTTTTTCGAGTTTATTTTGACAACTGGTTTGCTCAGTTTGATTCTGAGGTAGGCCCAGAGTAAACGATGATCCGATCCGCATTCGGCACTAGGTTTTGTTTTCATATTACGGAAGGAGGTTCTCCATCTTTTATCGACAAGGATGTAATCAATTTGGTTCTTAACATGCCCATTCGGAGAGGTCCACGTAGAGAGACGGCGTTTGTGGTGTTTAAACATGGTATTCATAATGGAAAGATTGTTTTCGCTTGCAAACTGTATCAACCGGTTGCCTCGCTCATTACGTGCACCCAGGCCATACTGTCCTATAGTTTCTCGCAAGTGGTTGTCCATCGAGGTGGTTCCTACTTTTGCATTGAAGTCTCCCAATATGACGGTAATACCTTTTGGTTTAAGTGATGCTATTGTACACTGACTGATAGTGACAATGCAACACCAATGAGGAGTGGTTCGAAAGGGATGAAAGTTGGGGAAAAAACAGAGACGGCACGGACGAATAATTGATGTTTATTTCAAACCGATATGTAGGTTACACAATGCGCACGGCATCGACTCAGTAGGATGTAGGACCACCGCGAGCGGCGATGCACGCAGAAACACGTCGAGGTACAGAGTCAATAAGAGTGCGGATGGTGTCCTGAGGGATGGTTCTCCATTCTCTGTCAACCATTTGCCACAGTTGGTCGTCCGTACGAGGCTGGGGCAGAGTTTGCAAACGGCGTCCAATGAGATCCCACACGTGTTCGATTGGTGAGAGATCCGGAGAGTACGCTGGCCACGGAAGCATCTGTACACCTCGTAGAGACTGTTGGGAGATGCGAGCAGTGTGTGGGCGGGCATTATCCTGCTGAAACAGAGCATTGGGCAGCCCCTGAAGGTACGGGAGTGCCACCGGCCGCAGCACATGCTGCACGTAGCGGTGGGCATTTAACGTGCCTTGAATACGCACTAGAGGTGACGTGGAATCATACGCAATAGCGCCCCAAACCATGATGCCGCGTTATCTAGCGGTAGGGCGCTCCACAGTTACTGCCGGATTTGACCTTTCTCCACGCCGACGCCACACTCGTCTGCGGTGACTATTACTGACAGAACAGAAGCGTGACTCATCGGAGAACACGACGTTCCGCCATTCCCTCATCCAAGTCGCTCTAGCCCGGCACCATGCCAGGCGTGCACGTCTATGCTGTGGAGTCAATGGTAGTCTTCTGAGCGGACACCGGGATTGCAGGCCTCCTTCAACCAATCGACGGGAAATTGTTCTGGTCGATATTGGAACAGCCAGGGTGTCTTGCACATGCTGAAGAATGGCGGTTGACGTGGCGTGCGGGACTGCCACCGCTTGGCGGCGGATGCGCCGATCCTCGCGTGTTGACGTCACTCGGGCTGCGCCTGGACCCCTCGCACGTGCCACATGTCCCTGCGCCAACCATCTTCGCCACAGGCGCTGCACCGTGGACACATCCCTATGGGTATCGGCTGCGATTTGACGAAGCGACCAACCTGCCCTTCTCAGCCCGACCACCATACCCCTCGTAAAGTCGTCTGTCTGCTGGAAATGCCTCCGTTGACGGCGGCCTGGCATTCTTAGCTATACACGTGTCCTGTGGCACACGACAACACGTTCTACAATGACTGTCGGCTGAGAAATCACGGTACGAAGTGGGCCATTCGCCAACGCCGTGTCCCATTTATCGCTCGCTACGTGCGCAGCACAGTGGCGCATTTCACATCATGAGCATACCTCAGTGACGTCAGTCTACCCTGCAATTGGCATAAAGTTCTGACCACTCCTTCTTGGTGTTGCATTTGCTCTGTCAGTCAGTGTATTTTCCATGTCTGCATAGAAGTCTTCGATTTCTTGGTCGTCTGCAGCGGTGGTGGGTAGATATACCTGGATCAGGTGTAGTTTATATGGTTTAGTGTTGAGAGTGAGGGTCAGTATTCTTCCATTGATAGGTCTGTATTCCTCAACATATTGGGATATCCGCTTATCAACAAGAAACGCGACGCCATTCTGACCTGTATCATTTGCCCCGGCGATGTATATTACATGGTCATCTGTTTCAAAATGCCCACATCCTTTCCAGTGAGTTTCTGACAGTCCACAAATGTCTATTTGGTGTTTCTTTAGTTCTCTTTCTACAATGCGAAATTTTCCTGTCTGAAGTAACCCTCTCACATTCCATAAAATAAACATGAATTATTCTCGTATCCGAATCTATCATATTAACAAAATCAAACAAACACATGCCTTCAGGCTTACTTTACATGAAAATTAAAAATTCTATCTACACTGCCCTAGTACCTTAACATAATTTACATATCATGCCATAAATAACACATGCGTCTTAAAAGAATTGCATCCGACGACTCTCGAGATACCAGGATAGCAGCTTACATCCCCGCTGATTGAGGGATTTACTCCATGTTAATCACAGCATTAACATGTGGGAATGCACTTCCTTCTTCTGGATGGATAGCCATTATCTTGCTTGAAAATAATCCACTGGAACACTGAAGACTATGGTTGACAATATCTTCGCTGCTTAATGCTACGAGCCGAAATACCCTCTCTCTTTACAAGATCAGCTATACACACTGATACATTTATCATACACTTCACTTAAAGGGTGAGAGTAGTATAATTGGATGGTTCGGCGGCCACCGCCACCGCAGGCTCCCAGAGGCCACCTCCACCACCACCAGAGCCTGAGGCCTCCTAGAGGCCTCCTCCACCACCACCACAGCCAGAGGCCTCCCAGAGGTCTCCTCCACCACCCGCGGTAAATTTGAATTTGTAAACAAAGCCACGTGCTTTTTGACAGCTATCATCGACAACAACGCATCGCTAACCTCAGTACTGCCATCTTGACGGGCCTAAACCTCAGTAGTACAAACTTAACCTAACTAGCGCGAGGTAAACAAATCCACGCGTTTTTGACAGCCACGTGCTTTTTGACAGACAACAACGCATCGCTAACCTCAGTACTGCAATCTTGACAGGCCTAAACCTCAGTAGTACCAACTTAACCTAACTAGCGTGAGATAAACAAAGCCACGTGCTTTTTGATAGCTGTCATCCACCATCTTTAAACCACAGAGCACCGTGCTGCCCTCTTTATCGCAAGAGCTGCAAATTCGTCACTTGTCATCCGCAGTGCTGCCATCTCAACGGGCCTAAACCTTTGTGCTACCAACTTAACCTCACTAGCGCGAGATTAGAATCGGTAAACAAATCAACGTGCTTTTTTTGACAGCTGTCATCCGCCATCTTTAATCTATAGAGCACAGTGGTGCTCTCTTTAGCTACTTACCTTTGAAATGTGGTGGCGGATAATTTGAAAAATGCTTTTTGACAGCAGCCATCTTTGAGCACCGTGCTGCTCTCTTTAGCTAGATACCTTTGAAACGTGGTGGCAGGCAATTCCACATGACAGCAGCCATATTTAATCAAGACAGCACCGTGCTGCCCTCTATGTGGTGGTGGCAATTTGAAAAATTCTACATGCTCTTGTCTGGAAACAAACTCACGCGCTTTTTTGACAGCCGTCATCCGCCATCTTTAATCAACAGAGCACAGTGCTGCCCTCTTTAGCTAGATACCTTTGAAATGTGGTGGCGGCAAATTCCACGTGCTCTTGTTTGGAAACAAAGCCATGTGCTTTTTGACAGCTGTCATCCGCCATCTTTAAACTACAGAGCACCGTGCTGCCCTCTTCATCGCAGTAGCTGCAAATTCGTCACCTGTCATCCGCAGTGCTGCCATCTTAACGGGCCTAAACCTTAGTGCTACCAACTTAACCTTACTAGCGCGAGATTTGAATCGGTAAACAAATCCACGTGCTTTTTTGACAGCTGTCATCCATCATCTTTAATCTATAGAGCACAGTGGTGCCCTCTTTAGCTACTTACCTTTGAAATGTGGTGGCGGATAATTTGAAAAATGCTTTTTGATAGCAGCCATCTTTAATCCAGAGAACACCGTGCTGCCCTCTTTAGCTAGATACCTGTGGTGGCAGGCAATTCCACGTGACAGCAGCCATCTTGAATCAAGAGGGCACCGTGCTGCCCTCTTTGTGGCGGTGGCAAATTCCACGTGCTTTACAAACTCACGTGCTTTTTTCTAACAGCTGTCATCCGCCATCTTGCATCACAAACCTCAGTGCTGCGCTCTTTAGCTAGTTACCTTTGAAATGTGGTGGCGGCAATTTGAAAAATTCTATGTGCTCTTGTTTAGTAAACAAGCCACGTGCTTTTTTGACAGCTGTCATCCACCATCTTTAATCAATAGAGCACTGTGCTGCTATCATGCGGGCAATTTCGCCAACTGTCATCCGCCATCTTTAATCCACAGAGCACCGTGCTGTTCTCTGTAGTAGCGGGCAATTTGAAAAGTTCTGTAAGCTGTTATCCGCCATCTTTAATCAAGAGAGCACCGTGCTGCCATCTTTAGCTAGATACCTTTGAAATGTGGTGGCGGCAAATTGAAAAATTCCACGTGCTCTTGTTTAGTAAACAAACTCACGCGCTTTTTTGTCAGCTGTCATCCGCCATCTTTAATCTATAGAGCTCAGCGCTACACTCTTTAGGTACATACCTTTGGAATATGGTGGCGGATAATTTAAAAAGAAAAATTCTACATCAGCCATCTCTCGACGCTAATTGCACAAGATGGTGGCTATACATGACTCCTTAAATGTGCTTATGCAAGATGGCCGCTATACATAGGTTCTTATGAGATGCCCTTGGGATGCTTGCGCAAGATGGCGGTTATACAAGGCTCCTTATGAGACGCCCTAGGGATGCTTGCGCAAGATGGCGGTTGCTCTTATGAGGCGGCTTAAGGGTCCTTGCACAAGATGGCTAGAGATGCCCTAAGGATGCTTGCGCAAGATGGCGGACGCAAGATGGCGGCTATACACGACTCCTTATGAGACGCCTTAAGGGTGCTTGCGCAAGATGGCTGCTGCTCTTATGAAGAAAGCTAGCTTAGAGGCTAACGTGTCGTGCTAGTTCGATTCATTAAATTTGGGGCTAAAATGCATAATGTTAAATATCTCGGAAACGGTGCATCGTAGAGCAAAACGGACGAAATTTTTCTACCCAATACCACCGTTCGCAGTATGGGGAACATGATATCATAAGAGAAACATAGTCTAATGATGAGATCAACGGTTCGGTTCTAACTTAGGCCCTCTGGCATTAGCTCCGTTTCAGCTTGTAGTGAAGCAAGACTTCGTAACATGATCAGGTCTAGCTATGGTAGAGAGTATAACGTACCGTGCAGGTTCGATTCATTACATTTGGGGCTTAAATGCAAAACGTTAAATATCTCGAAAACGGACAAAATTTTTCCACCTGATACCTAGGTTTGCAGTATCAGGAACATGATAGCATAAGAAAAACATAGTCTAATGATGAGATCGACGGTTCGATTCCTACTTAGGCCCTTTGGCATTGGCAGCTATCTATTTCTACAAGATGGCGGCTATACATAACCTTCTTATGAGACAGCTTAAGAGCGCTTGCACAAGATGGCTGCTGCTCTTATGAGACTCCCTAGGGGTGCTTGCGGGAAGTAGCAGCGACAAGACGATGACTATACACAGCTGCTTATGATACGGCCTAGAGGTGCTTACACAAGATGGTGGCTGCTCTGATGAAGAAAGCTAGCTTTGCATCGTGCAGGTATGTTTACAGCACTAAACCTCATACCTCTGAAATGTGGTGGCGGGTTTTTTCAAAAATTCGACGTGCTTTTTCTTCACAGCGGCTATCTTCAGACAATAGCGGCTATACATAAGCTGTTAAGGCCTCCTCTTATGTCAAGGCATAGCTCTATCGAACAAGTTTAAACCTGCATCGGAATAGCTAGAGTAAGCACGTGCTGCAGTGATGACGTCATTAAGCATGTTTAGACTTGCAAATCACAGAAGAAACGTAACAAGGCTGGAATCGAAAACTGCACTCTATGCCGTTAACTTTATCATGTGATCGGAACATTGATTGAAGTGTTTAGAACACTAAATAAGTAGAACCGAACACTGTACTCGATACAACATGTGTTTAGAACATGTCAGGGGATACCTTTGTTCTAAGAAGATTAGTTTACCGCACATTCCTTGTAGGGCTAATAGGATAAGGGGCTAATGGGCAAAAGGGCTAATGGGCAAAAGGGCTAAAGGGCTAAAGGGCTAATGGGCTAAAGGGCTAAAGGAGCAACAACCTCATCGATCGCTATCATCAAGAACGCTTGTTCTTTGTTAAGTGTAGAAAATTAATCTTTATTTGCAAATGGTTTCATGTTCTGAACAAGGAATGGGACCTAGGGGTTACGTCTTACCTAATAAAATCCCCGAGGTGCGATGAGTTAGTTTTTCGAACTAGTGTTTGGAACACTGAAGTTTTCAAGATGATAGCAGAGAGTTTAGCAATGTTCTGTTGTTGGATTATAAATTCCGCGCTACAACATGCATAAGGTGGCAGCCTTGAGGTTTACTGCCGTAAAGATGACAAGAGTGAGGTTAACAATGTTCCTTTGTTGGATTTTAAATTCCGCGCTCTAACATGAATAAGGTGGCAGCCTTGAGGTTTACCGCCGTAAAGATGGCAGCAGTGAGGTTAGTGACGCTCTAATGTCCTTCAAAGTGAGGTTAGGTTTCGTCAAGGAGACAGCTGTCAAAAAATCACGTGGCTATGTTTACCAAACAAGAGCACGTGGCTGTGACGTCACGGTCACGTAGTATGCTGCCTCAGCATGCAGTTCAATGTCTACACCTACGTAGTAAACATTCTGCTATGTTCACAAGATTTTTTACACATAACTATTCGTTATGCTTTAAGTTCATACACATAGACTATGCTAAGATAGCAGCACAAACACATGCGAACTTTGTACATTCTAATGGAATAAGTTTAGTACTGCGTGCATCATAGATACATCATGTGTACACGCATTTAAACATGGCTATATTTAATGCTGCTGCTTTGCATACAAGATTTTTATACATTGCTATTCTTTATGCTTTAAGTTCGTGCACACACAAGCGATAGTCGTACGCTCTGGCAGGAGAAGTATAACACGATATTCGATACATACATTATCGATAGGTGATGTGTACACGCTTTAGAACATAGCTCTTCTTTGTGCTTTAAGTCGTGCACATGGGTTAGGGATACACAAAAGCGATTGCTACACGCTCTAGCGGAAGAAGTCTAGTACGATAGTCGATGCATGTAACATCGATAGGTCATGCTAAGATAGCAGCACACTTACATGATTTTAGCACAATCTAGTGGAAAAAGTGTAGTATGATAGTCGTTTCGTGCAAAATCATTAGGTAATGTGTACACGCTTTGAAACAAGGCTATTCTTTGTACTTTAAATTCATGCGTACAGGTTATGCTAAGATAGCAGCACAATCTAGCGCAAGAAGTTTAGTACGATATCTGATGCATGCAAAATCGATAGGTGACGTGTACACGCTTTAAAACATGGTTATTCTTCGTACTTTAAGTTCATGCGTATAGGTTAGGCTAAGATAGCAGCACAGTCTAGCGTAAGAAGTTTAGTACGAGAGTCGATGAATGCAAAATCGATAGGTGATGTAGTTCGAAAAACGTAACTCATCGCACCTCGGGGATTTTATTAGGTAAGACGTAACCCCTATGTTCCATTCCTTGTTCTGAACATGAAACCATTTACAAATGAAGATTAATTTTCTACACTTAACAAAGTACAAGCGTTCTTGCTGATAGCGATCGATGAGGTTGTTGCTCCTTTAGCCCTTTAGCCCTTTAGCCCATTAGCCCTTTAGCCCTTTAGCCCTTTTGCCCATTAGCCCTTTTGCCCATTAGCCCTTTTGCCCATTAGCCCCTTAGCCTATTAGCCCTACAAGGAATGTGCGGTAAACTAATCTTCTTAGAACAAAGGTATCCCCTGACATGTTCTAAACACATGTTGTATCGAGTACAGTGTTCGGTTCTACTTATTTAGTGTTCTAAACACTTCAATCAATGTTCCGATCACATGATAAAGTTAACGGCATAGAGTGCAGTTTTCGATTCCAGCCTTGTTACGTTTCTTCTGTGATTTGCAAGTCTAAACATGCTTAATGACGTCATCACTGCAGCACGTGCTTACTCTAGCTATTCCGATGCAGGTTTAAACTTGTTCGATAGAGCTATGCCTTGACATAAGAGGAGGCCTTAACAGCTTATGTATAGCCGCTATTGTCTGAAGATAGCCGCTGTGAAGAAAAAGCACGTCGAATTTTTGAAAAAACCCGCCACCACATTTCAAAGGTATGTGGTTTAGTGCTGTAAAAATACCTGCACGATGCAAAGGTAGCTTTCTTCCTCAGAGCTGCCACCATCTTGTGTAAGCACCTCTAGGCCGTATCATAAGCAGCTGTGTATAGTCATCGTCTTGTCGCTGCTACCTCCCGCAAGCACCCCTATGGCGTCTCATAAGAGCAGTAGCCATCATGTGCAAGCGCTCTTAAGCTGTCTCATAAGAAGATTATGTATAGCCGCCATCTTGTAGAAATAGACAGCTGCCAATGCCAAAGGGCCTAAGTAGGAATCGAACCGTCGATCTCATCATTAGACTATGTTTTTCTTATGCTATCATGTTCCTGATACTGCAAACCTAGGTATCAGGTGGAAAAATTTTGTCCGTTTTCGAGATATTTAACGTTTTGCATTTAAGCCCCAAATGTAATGAATCGAACCTGCACGGTACGTTATACTCTCTACCATAGCTAGACCTGATCATGTTAGGAAGACTTGCTTCATTACAAGCTGAAACAGAGCTAATGCCAAAGGGCCTAAGTTAGAACCGAACCGTTGATCTCATCATTAGACTATGTTTTTCTTATGATATCATGTTCCCCATACTGCGGGCGGAGGTATTGGGTAGAAAAATTTTGTCCGTTTTGCTCTACGATGCACCGTTTTCGAGATATTTAACATTATGCATTTTAGCCCCAAATTTAATGAATCGAACTAGCACGACACGTTAGCCTCTAAGCTAGCTTTCTTCATAAGAGCAGCAGCCATCTTGCGCAAGCACCCTTAAGGCGTCTCATAAGGAGTCGTGTATAGCCGTCATCTTGCGTCCGCCATCTTGCGCAAGCATCCTTAGGGCATCTCTAGCCATCTTGTGCAACGACCCTTAAGCCGCCTCATAAGAGCAACCGCCATCTTGCGCAAGCATCCCAAGGGCATCTCATAAGAACCTATGTATAGCGGCCATCTTGCATAAGCAACTTTAAGGAGTCATGTATAGCCACCATCTTGTGCAATTAGCGTCGAGAGATGGCTGCTGTAGAATTTTTCTCTTTAAATTATCCGCCACCATATTTCAAAGGTATGTACCTAAAGAGTGTAGCTCTGAGCTCTATAGATTAAAGATGGCGGATGACAGCTGACAAAAAGCGCGTGAGTTTGTTTACTAAACAAGAGCACGTGGAATTTTTCAATTTGCCGCCACCACATTTCAAAGGTATCTAGCTAAAGGTGGCAGCACGGTGCTCTCTTGATTAAAGATGGCGGATGACAGCTAACAGAACTTTTCAAATTGCCCGCTACTACATGTCATAAAGAGGGCAGCACGGTGCTCTGTGGATTAAAGATGGCGGATGAGAGTTGACGAAATTGCCCGCATGATAGCAGCACAGTGCTCTATTGATTAAAGATGGTGGATGACAGCTGTCAAAAAAATCACGTGGCTTGTTTACTAAACAAGAGCACATAGAATTTTTCAAATTGCCGCCATCACATTTCAAAGGTATCTTGCTAAAGATGGCAGCACGGTGCTCTCTTGATTAAGGATGGCGGATGACAGCTAACAGAACTTTTCAAATTGCCCGCTACTACATAGAGGGCAGCACGGTGCTCTGTAGATTAAAGATGGCGGATTACAGCTGACGAAATTGCCCGCATGATAGCAGCACAGTGCTCTATTGATTAAAGATGTTGGATGACAGCTGTCAAAAAGCACGTGGCTTAGTTTCCAAACAAGAGCACATAGAATTTTTCAAAATGCCGCCACCACATTTCAAAGGTAACTAGCCAAAGACCGCAGCACTGAGGTTTGTGATGCAAGATGGCGGATGACAGCTGTCAGAAAAAAGCACGTGAGTTTGTAAAGCACGTGGAATTTGCCACCGCCACAAAGAGGGCAGCACGGTGCCCTCTTGATTAAAGATGGCTGCTGTCACGTGAAATTGCCTGCCACCACAGGTATCTAGCTAAAGAGGGCAGCACGGTGCTCTCTGGATTAAAAATGGCTGCTATCAAAAAGCATTTTTCAAATTATCCGCCACCACATTTCAAAGGTAAGTAGCTAAAGAGGGCACCACTGTGCTCTATAGATTAAAGATGGTGGATGACAGCTGTCAAAAAAGCACGTGGATTTGTTTACCGATTCAAATCTCGCGCTAGTAAGGTTAAGTTGGTAGCACTAAGGTTTAGGCCCGTTAAGATGGCAGCACTGCGGATGACAGGTGACGAATTTGCAGCTACTGCGATGAAGAGGGCAGCACGGTGCTCTGTAGTTTAAAGATGGCGGATGACAGCTGTCAAAAAAGCACATGGCTTTGTTTCCAAACAAGAGCACGTGGAATTTGCCGCCACCACATTTCAAATGTATCTAGCTAAAGAGGGCAGCACTGTGCTCTGTTGATTAAAGATGGCGGATGACGGCTGTCAAAAAAGCGCGTGAGTTTGTTTCCAAACAAGAGCATGTAGAATTTTTCAAATTGCCACCACCACATAGAGGGCAGCACGGTGCTGCCTTGATTAAATATGGCTGCTGTCATGTGGAATTGCCTGCCACCACATTTCAAAGGTAAGTAGCTAAAGAGAGCACCACTGTGCTCTATAGATTAAAGATGGCGGATGACAGCTGTCAAAAAAGCACGTTGATTTGTTTACCGATTCTAATCTCGCGCTAGTGAGGTTAAGTTGGTAGCACTAACATTTAGGCCCGTTAAGATGGCAGCACTGCCGATGACAGGTGACGAATTTGCAGCTACTGCGATAAAAAGGGCAGCACAGTGCTTTGTGGTTTAAAGATGGCGGATGACAGCTGTCAAAAAAGCACGTGGATTTGTTTATCTCACGCTAGTGAGGTTAAGTTGGTAGCACTAAGGTTTAGGCCCGCCAAGATGACAGCACTGCCGATGACAGGTGACGAATTTGCAGCTACTGCGATAAAGGGGGCAGCACAGTGCTCTGTGGTTTAAAGATGGCGGATGACAGCTGTCAAAAAAGCACGTGGATTTGTTTATCTCACGCTAGTGAGGTTAAGTTGGTAGCACTAAGGTTTAGGCCCGCCAAGATGGCAGCACTGCCGATGACAGGTGACGAATTTGCAGCTACTGCGATAAAGAGGGCAGCACGGTGCTCTGTAGTTTAAAGATGGCGGATGACAGCTGTCAAAAAAGAACGTGGATTTGTTTATCTCACGCTAGTTAGGTTAAGTTGGTACTACTGAGGTTTAGGCCTGTCAAGATGGCAGTACTGAGGTTAGCGATGCGTTTTTGTCTGTCAAAAAGCACGTGGCTGTCAAAAACACGTGGATTTGTTTATCTCGCGCTAGTTAGGTTAAGTTGGTACCACGGAGGTTTAGGCCCGTCAAGATGGCAGTACTGAGGTTAGCGATGCGTTGTTGTCGATGATAGCTGTAAAAAGGCACGTGGCTTTGTTTACAAATTCAAATTTCTCGTGGGTGGTGGAGGAGACCTCTGGGAGGCCTCTGGCTGTGGTGGTGGTGGAGGAGGCCTTTAGGAGGCCTCTGGCTGTGGTGGTGGTGGAGGAGGCATCTGGGAGGCCTCTGGCTGTGGTGGTGGTGGAGGTGGCCTCTGGCAGCCTGCGGTGGCGGTGGCCGCTGAACCATCCAATTATACTACTGGTGAGAATACAGTTTTAAAGGCAGCACACGGTTCGCTACGGAAGTTCCTCGCGAAACGCGCCCGTCGCGAAGTAGTTAAACAATAGCACGTTTCCACTACACTTGCT
Organism: Anabrus simplex; assembly: GCF_040414725.1. NCBI lineage: Eukaryota > Metazoa > Arthropoda > Insecta > Orthoptera > Tettigoniidae > Anabrus > Anabrus simplex. The sequence goes on from NC_090265.1 coordinate 829,100,626, forward strand.
ACACATCGGTCACTAAGCACCGTCTTTATATATTGAAAGTAAACTCTGCCAAAATATACTATTCCATTTACTCGAGAACAGTAAAATCTTCCAACTGCACAATTTAAAATATCATTGAGAACTAGATACTGTTACTGGAATCACGACCACCAATTCAGAGTTTGTGCTTCCGCACTATCCAAGCATTTAACACAGAGTGACGCTCTCCAGATCTAGGGTTACTGAGGAGGCTTCGGTGACGCCATATCAATAATGGGGTTCCCGGGTGTCTGAACCAACCACCAGTCAGAATATTCGTCGTCTATGATGACACAATATTTATTGTGATATATTTACAAAACACAGCTCAAACACTAGCAAATCACTTCCACCAATTTTTATATTACATTTCCAAATATATCTGACTTGTGAAACTGTAGAAAACCAATTACTGACAGAAACTGACATTAGCAACTGAGCACGTTGGTCATTCTGGAATTAAGATTTGGCGCGGTATGGCCTCCATGTTTCCCAAGTCCTTAATTTCCATTGGCTGAAATATATTGCGTGGTCAGCATCTAATACACGTGTCGATCCTTGCCAGCGCTTGGTTACGACACCCTTTCTCACGGTCATACGGAAATATGAAGCAATGTCCAGCGACTCACTGTTTTGCTCAACATCCGGTATCAACTATCTTGGGATACGATGCTTTAACATGTTAGACTGTAACTTTTATGAATAAATTTTCCATATTGGGTCAAATAATACTCTAATTATTATTATTATGGGCCGGCAGGATACGGCTCATCACCGACACAGAAGTCTAGTAAGAGAGTCAATAAAGATACCACAGATATTATAGAAACCACAGATACTATACTACACAAATATTTCACAGTAATAGAATAAACACCCTAATTTATAACAAGATACCTCCTAAAATACACTAAAATAATATTAAACTACGTTCAGACGTATCCTAATTATAATGCAACAGGTTATTACTAAGCACAAACTGAAATGTAAATTATAATTAAAGTTTGAAATTCGCAAGACTACTCAAAATAATTTAATAATCTCTCTAAATCCTACTAAGTCACTACAATACACTACAACAGTTTTTAAACTACGTTCACACGTATCCCAAATACAATAGGTTATTATTAAGCACAAATAAGTGGAAATTGCAATTAGGCTTAAAGTTTGAAATTCGCAAGAACTACCGTACTCAAGGATTACCAACAAAGCTAAACGCGTAGACAGAATATTATTTCTTTAGTATAACTTTATCTACTATGCTCTAATACAAATGAAACCTTGCGTTTTGTTACATGCTTAAGTATTGAAAGGAATGCCGTACACAAAGAAAAACACGAATATAACAGGCAAGGTACTATCTAATATACATTATCTTCACTACAAATCTCAACTGAAACGTGGTTATGTGATTATTACAGCTGGTGGATTAATATTATTTTCCTTACTCCACGGGACGGAGAATAAAAGTGTCCTTAATTAGGCCTACTGAAAAAAACGAGGTTGTCTACAATAATTTCTCAAAAATATTTCTGTCAAAACTACCCCTACTACTCCAGGGACTTGAATTCCAATTACTGGTGGACACTGACTGACAGAGCAAATGCAACACCAAGAAGGAGTGGTTCGAAAGGGATGAAAGTTGGGGAAAAAGCAGAGACGGCACGGACGAATAATTGATGTTTATTTCAAACCGATATGCAGGTTACACAATGCGCACGGCATCGACTCATTAGGATGTAGGACCACCGCGAGCGGCGATGCACGCAGAAACACGTCGAGGTACAGAGTCAATAAGAGTGCGGATGGCGTCCTGAGGGATGGTTCTCCATTCTCTGTCAACCATTTGCCACAGTTGGTCGTCCGTACGAGGCTGGGGCAGAGTTTGCAAACGGCGTCCAATGAGATCCCACACGTGTTCGATTGGTGAGAGATCCGGAGAGTACGCTGGCAACGGAAGCATCTGTACACCTCGTAGAGCCTGTTGGGAGATGCGAGCAGTGTGTGGGCGGGCATTATCCTGCTGAAACAGAGCATTGGGCAGCCCCTGAAGGTATGGGAGTGCCACCGGCCGCAGCACATGCTGCACGTAGCGGTGGGCATTTAACGTGCCTTGAATACGCACTAGAGGTGACGTGGAATCATACGCAATAGCGCCCCAAACCATGATGCCGCGTTGTCTAGCGGTAGGGCGCTCCACAGTTACTGCCGGAGGTTGACCTTTCTCCACGCCGACGCCACACTCGTCTGCGGTGACTATCACTGACAGAACAGAAGCGTGACTCATCGGAGAACACGACGTTCCGCCATTCCCTCATCCAAGTCGCTCTAGCCCGGCACCATGCCAGGCGTGCACGTCTATGACGTCTATGCTGTGGAGTCAATGGTAGTCTTCTGAGCGGACGCCGGGAGTGCAGGCCTCCTTCAACCAATCGACGGGAAATTGTTCTGGTCGATATTGGAACAGCCAGGTGTCTTGCACATGCTGAAGAATGGCGGTTGACGTGGCGTGCGGGGCTGCCACCGCTTGGCGGCGGATGCGCCGATCCTCGCGTGCTGACGTCACTCGGGCTGCGCCTGGACCCCTCGCACGTGCCACATGTCCCTGCGCCAACCATCTTCGCCACAGGCGCTGCACCGTGGACACATCCCTATGGGTATCGGCTGCGATTTGACGAAGCGACCAACCTGCCCTTCTCAGCCCGATCACCATACCCCTCGTAAAGTCGTCTGTCTGCTGGAAATGCCTCCATTGACGGCGGCCTGGCATTCTTAGCTATACACGTGTCCTGTGGCACACGAAAACACGTTCTACAATGACTGTCGGCTGAGAAATCACGGTACGAAGTGGGCCATTCGCCAACGCCGTGTCCCATTTATCGTTCGCTACGTGCGCAGCACAGCGGCGCATTTCACATCATGAGCATACCTCAGTGACGTCAGTCTACCCTGCAATTGGCATAAAGTTCTGACCACTCCTTCTTGGTGTTGCATTTGCTCTGTCAGTCAGTGTATATGAACTTTATTATTATTATCTAACCACTCATAAATACTGAAAGATCGAGGGAACGCAATATAAATTACGGATACATTAACTACCTACACAGAACTAAAAATGATTGGAATACAAGATCAGCAGATTTTTATTTATATTTACTTGACTACACTACACCCTTTGTTCACGGCTGTAGCCAACAATGCAATATTTGAATATGAAGAGCGACAATAATCAATAACAATACAACGACTGTTAACTATTACCGTGTAATCTCTTTAACTTCTTTTTAAATGTAAGTTTACAGACGTATCGTGTTTTTAATGTAGTAAATTATTACCTTCGCGATAGTTTGAACGGACTTCTATATGAAATACCGGAGCAGTTGCGGCAGAAGTTACGGTACTATTCCTTATGAGAATTTGCCTTTGTAAGTATTATACCAACGAACCTACAGATATTTACAAATACCTATTTTTTAAAGTTAATATTATTACCTAGAGTATTTTCTAAACCTAATTTCGAAACAAGGTACACCTAGCTATTCTACTTAATCTAGAAAACATAATTTACTGAAGACCAGCTGAATTACTTGTTATAACATTTAAATAAATATCACTACTCCCAATTTCTACCTACAAGCACTAAACACCACTATATAAACAGCACTAAATGAATCAGAAATACACAAAATTAAGCTATTTCAATAGGTTTTAACTACGTTATCACTACAATAATGCAAATCTCTCTCAACAGCCAACCGTTCTCAAGCGCATCCAATTCATCTACTTGTTCTGCATTATATTTATTTTTTCATTTCTAGGAGCATGTGCGCACTGATGATGGTATAACCTTTGTTTCATTATCTAATTGAGAGAATTGAAGTTCGTTTCGCTGGAGCCATAACATTTCTTATTGATTTTAGATTTTCTGTAATCATAAAGGCCGCTCCAAGCAATGTGCCGTTTTCCTGGTTTTCCTTTGAAAATCCCATATCTCTCAGACTCAAAAGCATTTTCATCAATATATCTAAGTTTTCTGTAGTGCAAGAATGAGGATATTACATCTGTTCGGCACGTCTGTCACCTGTTTCAATATCCAACTGTAAAATTTTTATTATCACGAAAAGTTAAAATTTAAACTTAACGTTGAATGGTGAAAGTGAAATGGACTGATAAAGTGAGAAATGAGGAGGTGCTCAGCAAGGAAGGAGAGGAGAGGAACTTCATGGTGATGCAGGAGAGGTAAACGTATTGAATTGGTCATATATAGGGCCCGGATTTATATGCACTAAAAAACCTGAAAATATGCATGCAAATATGCACTAAAAAGTTACAATATATGCACGGAAAATAAGGAAATATGCTCTTAAAAACATGCAATTTTATTCACTTACCTATTTACAGGTATCATTTATTGCAGAAAAAAGCATCACAATAGGTAACTAGTAGTCTTTCAATGTTTTCTGGAGACAAACTATGTCTGTTGTCCGTCAAAATGAGTTTATAGGCTGAAAATGATCGTTCTACATCAACTGACGTAATTAGACAGTACTTATACATGGGCACCAACGTTTCAGAGCATACATCTGGCAAGGATACCCTAGTTCCACTCAAGTATTGACTAATTAACTTCATCTTCTTCAGTCCTGGGTTCGAATTCAACACCTTTTCTAACTTGCATTTAATCTTCTCTCCTATTTCGCCTGGAGCGTAATTCAACGAAGATGCAGCTTTTTCAATGAGATCAAGTGATTCATGGAGGGGAGTACCAGAAGATCCTAAGCTCTCAATGGCTTTTGGAAGTTTAGAAAAATGTGCATGAATGAAATTCACATCTTGATAAACAGTAGCGGTTTCAAACACACCTTTTGCATCACGGATACACGCAATATGTTCATCTTCAAGTTTTGTAACCACTTCTTTCACTTCATTAAAATGTTCCTGATAAAATGATACTGCAGATAACCATGTCCCCCACCTAGTCAGGACAGGTTCAGGTGGCAAAGGAACTTCAGGTAGACAATCTTTGTAGAGCTGGACACGAGCTGGTGCTTTCAGAAACAGTTTCTTCCCACATCCAATCAAATTGTTAACAGCTGGAAACTGTGCACGTATTTCTTCTGCAATGCGGTGTAATCCGTGCGCTAAACAGGTTACGTGTATGAGTTTTGGATAAAATACTTGGAGGGCCTTTGCTGCTTTCAACATATACGAAGCTGCATCTGTGAGCAGTACAAGCACTTTACAACAATTAGTCTCAATTTCAGATGGCCACAATAGTCGCAGAGAATCATTTACAAATCTTGCTATTGTGCTATGGTTGGTTTTCTCTAGTACTTTACAAGCAAGCAGATGTGGCTTACCGGGTTCGTCTGGATGTAATTTACCAACCACGAAATTTGCTATGTAACGGCCACACGAATCCGTTGTCTCATCCACCGATATCCAGACACAGTTCCTTCCGATATCAGAACGGATCAATTCCAGGGTAGATTCATATAGCGGAGGTAGGTAATTTTTCCTAAGAGTTGATTCATCTGGTATTTTTTGATTTACGCAATATTTCTCGAGAAATGATCGCAGAACTGGATTGTTTAATTTATTCCATGGAATGTTGCTGCATACGAAAGCCCTACAAAGATCATTTGAAAATGTATTAAGACTACAGGACTTGGGCTTTACCTGTGTAAGAAGTAGTTGTTGTGGTGTGCTGTTCTTCTCCTTCTTTGCTTTAATATGTGCAGTTGATTTTGAATGCTGTTCAAACTGAAATTTCTTTTCACATTTCACTTCCTTTGAGCAAACTTGACAGTACACAATGACACTATCTGTTGAATAGTCCCTATTACCCGACACCCACTGATTTAGTAAATCTCTTCTGCTGCTCTTTTCCTTAGGCATTTTTAGAAACTAAAACTTTTAGAAATGAGATGCAGGGCATTAAAATGGAACGTAACTAGTGAACTGAAGATACTTCTGTCCTAACCAAGTGCCCAGCCCCCTGAGACTATTATCTGCTGTGGTAGAGAAAGGAATTCAGGGAAGTCCAAGCCTGCCTACCCACACCTAAGCTATCTGTTGCCATTGTCAGTTGTGAAAGTAAAGTGCCGTTACACAGACAGTCGAAAATACCAACTAGCGAGGGATGCACATAAAATAGGCAACTACCTAGGGATGTACAAAACAGATTTATTTTAGTAGTTCTTGTAATTATCCTTAAATTCAGACATTATATACCGGAATATGCTGTTACGTCTAGAATATGCACTAACCCTCAAAATATGTCAAAATATGCAATTGCATATGCGCATATGCATTTTTTAAAAATCCGGGCCCTAGTCATATATTACATAGAAATTGTCTACTACAGATAATCATGGAGGGAAAAGTAGAAGGAGAAAGAGGGAGAGGAAGAACTAAATTTGGAATGCTGACAGATGTGAAGAGAGGAAGAAGTTACAAGCAAATGAATCGAAGGTGCTCAGGACACAGAGAAGTGGAGGACATCCAGTTGATATCTGTCTAAGGACATATATACTGAAAGAAGCAGCAGCTTCTCTGTGAGGTTTTGAGAGCGTTGGCCAGTCAACCGAAACACCTCCAAGCAGTAGATTCAGTTACTGGAATTGTGCAAAAAAGCTTGATGCTGGTGCCCAAGTTAACATAACCATAGATGGAACTGAGAAGTTTAAGTGGGTACACTTCTCAGTCAAACACCATACTATTGCATCGTTCCCGTCCTATAATAATCTACCGGCGCCGTCGGAGAGCAGCGTATTTGGTACATAAAATAAGATCAGGGCTAAAAATAAATAAAACATCTCAGGATAAATGTACCATACGTATGTGAACGGGAAACAGCTATAATTCCGTGAATAAAATACAAAATAGGGGTTAAGATAGATTATCTAAGAACATTATAGATGATTTGTATTATAAACAAATTAATAAATGGAATGCTTGAAAATGGCTCAAACTAATGCCAAAATCAAAAATATGTGCCGTGCACATTATTAACAGTGTACTAATACATTACACGAGAAGACGGGAAATATCCCGCATTAATATAAAATATTTACAAAATAAATCTGGGGGGAAAATACACACTTCGCTTCGAGTCGACGCAATTAAATTTATCTGAATGAATCCTGACGGATATTATTTCAATAAAGGTTTTATAAGACATACCGCGACAGAATAGAATTATACTAGATCCGATCCATATTAAAAGTTATATTTACAACAATTATAAACAAAACACATTTTTCCAGGGGTTCCTACATAAATCTACACTGAATTTACAAACAGACCGTTCTGTTACAAGTGGATAGCTTAAATAGCCGACTTCCCATCAAAGAGCTACGGGCTCACATTTAAGAAACAAGTCTTCAACAACTATGACAGTGACACATACACATCAATAAAATATGACACAATTCAATATAAATGAAACACTCAAATAAATCCTATAAATATCATGCAAAGAAAAATAAAGGGAATGTCACTGTATACCCGTATATTTGAAATACAATTTTTATGAGATGCTAAACTTTTTCTTATTACAAACCACGTGGAAATACTGACTCAGTTAAACATGTTGAGGGTAGATCATCTTGCACGTCGTATCATAAATGTTCTAACACTTTTAACTCTCCGGCTCTAAGGCGGCCTGCCTCGCAAGAGATGACATCAGTTAATTGGATTCTTAATTCTTGCCTGAGAGATTCTAACATATCGGGGGACATATTAACGCCGCAAATCACTGCTTTGTTGTCCGCCTCTGTAGCGTAACGGTTAGTGTGATTAGCTGCCGTCCTCGGGGGCCCGGGTTCGATTCCCGGTACTGCCAGAAATTTAAGAATGGCAGGAGGGCTGGTGTGTGATTGAAATGGTACATGCAGCTCACCTCCAAGGGGGGGGGGGTGCCTGAAGAGAGCTACACCACCTCGAGATGAGGACACGAGTTTACTTTTACATACTGCTTTGTTCATTATACAATCAATAGGCCTCGAACTCAACTCAGTGCTCTTCAATACGCATTACTACGGCCTTAATTACATATTTCAATTCAACACAGCTACATTATAAAACACATGGCACATCTGGCCTAATACCTCATGGTACAAGAGTTCAACTCTCGTAGTATCAATGAACAGTCTAGGCAAATCAAGCCTTCCTCTAATTACGAAGCTAACACCATATATTTTCCCCTTATAATACTCTACAGGCACTTCCATCCTGTCTTAACACACATCTATATAAATCTCCCTTTATCAGGCTAATCTTGCCTTTCTCTCGCATTATAACACATCACATTCACAATTAGCTGGTCCTCTTTGCCTATCTGAAAGACATTAACTCAACGATGCACTTTCAAGCTGTATACATCTGCCATGCAATTACCTGTAAATCACGCTTCGTGCATTAAAACAAACAATCTGTTCCCTACTGAAATTTGTTCCCATACCATCTTTAGGCTGTGGAGCCCACTTAATAAAGAGTTTATTTCACATCTCATAACATAAATTGGAATACACAGTAACATCATGACAAACACATACCTCTATCTACACATAATAATTTCCCTCTTTTCCACCTAATAAAAAGGAAAAAACTATAAGAAAACTTCAGGGTTCGAATATGCATCTTCCCTGTACATTAATAAAAACACAGCTCAGCCACAAAAGGACTGACGTTTACAATTAAAGTACATCAGGATCGAACTAGGCTAATTCTTCTATCTAAGCATGTTTACAATTTATGATAAACTTAACTGGTGTCGTCTCCGCTTTCATCACGTTCTCCAAGCCGCTGCGTCTGCGTAAATTACACCATCATTGCTACAGGCGTTACAAAATACTCTGGTGGTCCTTGCTTCTTCCATCGCCGTCTTTGAAATATGGTGCTCCCGCACACATACCATTAATTTATACTGAACAGTGAATAACGATACGCACACAGTCTTCACGATCGCGGAACGCGTACCGATTACAGTTTTTGCAATACGCGAATGCAAACTGAGTACACGGGCTTTGAGATATCGATAACAAATACCGTCTTAGTCAGTAACAATCCCGTGCCAAAACCGCACTCTGGCATATTGCAACGTAATATATAATTATATACAGCAAAGGAAATTGCTTTGTAAATTGTTCTTTACACTCCCGTGATTATATAATATCACTTGCACCTAGATAGTGCATATTATTTGTTAAATAAGGTCTCACATTTCACGATATAAAATCCGTATACTTGGTTAAAGAAAATCGTCATTGTTAATGTTACCACAATTCAACATGTGCTTGGAGTATGAAGTTCCGACCCGCACAGTCAAGAATTCAGAGCAGAATGAATGTCCGATTGCGTCTCAAACCGCACGGGCTCACAAGACTTCCTGTATTAGAAACAAGTCGGGGATCTCCACGAATACGATGACGCAATGGCCCAGCCGCCTACTTGGTAGAAAGCGCTGACTCAATAAAATATATTTATTACTTTATTAGATCGAAGGTAATTACTGTTTCTGTCTACAGGTAGTTTTAAATACATGATTTACTTATTTTACATATAAAAAACGTGGAGTATGGCTTTATAACAGATTGCCTGGTTAAATCGATGGTGGAGTAGCAATGTAGAAATCGAAGTTGGTAGGTCTGAATTCGTTTGTTCTGTTGATCCCTGCATTGCGCAACTTCGCTTCCAAGCTCGTGATTGGTCTCTTTCGAATCTGCCGTTCTCAGGCAATCTCGTAATATTCCCAACTGACTTATATGAAATATACAAACTGCTCGCTGTTACCATGTGACATAACGACTAATTTCCAATGCTACGCGCTCCCGAGAGCTTGCATTGCGCAAATTCCTACTTACACCAGGCTTTCCTTCTTACAATGACTCCACAGTATTACACAATATTACACATTAAAATCTTGGGGTATATATGATATGGCACACTATGGATAATATGCAACATTTCTTCGTTTAAGCCATCTGCATCTGCTATGTTTCAAGGATACTTGGAAACAAGATATTTGGTTTTCATTTTGAGTTGATCACCATCTAAATCCACGGAAGTCAAAATTGGTGAAAAACATCGCACATCGCTTCACAATTGGCAAACCTAGTTTTCAAATCTTCCATAAAAATCCAAAACAAGAAAAAAACGGAAGACTTGAATTCATTTGTTGATTCTAGTTGAAGTTCCAATTCAAGCATGTTTTCATCTCCGTTTGGCAGACTACTATATTGTATCATAGTACGGAAGTGAGAATAGATGCCAACATCATTATATTAACCCCTGCTCTTTTTCCCTCTTCCATTCCCCATTTCTATCCGAAATTTCCACTTCCTTTATTTTTCTTCCTTTATCTTGCTTCCCGTCACATAAGTTATCCAATACGTCCAACATTCAGCAACGCAAGGTGAGTCACATAATACATATTTTCTTTATACTATTTTTTCTATTTTTCCTCTTTTTCCTTCCATTGCCATTTTACTTATTTGGCTTTTATTACTATTTACAACTTTATTCATTTCATTTATTTCCGCACTGAACTGCGAATCTTCTCCTCCATCTGTAACTTTTTAAACGTTTTAACTTTCAAGCGCTACTTTCACTTTCAGTTTTTTAAGGACTTTTCTTTGAATGACTTCTATTTACCATCTTTTCACATTGTTCACTGCATGTGCATGGATTGTTTTCAAAACACTACTACTACCGTTGATGTTTTGCAGCTTTTAGAACTCCGTATAGTGATACGCAATTCTCAAGAATCTTCGTTATCCTTCAACGACAACTATATGCATTGATGTATGCATTTTTAAACATAATCTGGAACTTTGATAACCAATGAGACCTTACCTGCAATACGTCCAACACATCGCAGCGCAGCTATCAGAACTTCATGCACCGGCTACTTCTCCTCTTCAGACTACTCCACGTATGGGAGTCAATCTTATGTATCGTGCATTAAATATGATGCTATGTATCGCTAGCCACATCTATCCCCATTTATCCGTCAATAATACATTTTATTTGCGCCTTTATAATTTTCGATTAGGGTAATAATCTCCTTTCCATGTTTCACAGTAGGCGTCAAATTATTCTCTGATTTGCTACACGATAACTTTCAGGGGTAACTAATATGCATCAAAAATATTTTAAACGTGAGATCAACTGGGAACCCGCAAATCCTCTCTTATAGTTTACCAGCAAATCCATTTTTCCTTAAATATAAATAAAATCATCACTCAAACTCATCCAACCAATAATCCTGCAAGCATTCAATTTGAACTAATCTGCTATAATAATGAAATAAATTGCAATAACAATAATTTAAATTCTTAAATTCTTGTTTTATTCATGATCATGAATTGTCTTGGGATGAATTATTCAATTACTAAAATATCTAATTACATTCATCGTATCCTCATTCAAAGAATTAATCAATAAAGTCCTTGACTGAATTCAAATCGTTATCTCGTTATAGAAATGTGGTCCTTAATAAACATAAATGTAAATAATTTTTTACGAAGTATCATTTATCATAAATATCAATCTCATTAAGTAACAATCTTGCCGAATATTAATGAAATCAAAGTGTTAAGAAAATAAAAAAATGAATACAATCAAGAGTATGAATAAAATCAAAAGTGTGAATAAATTCAAAAATGCTTATTTATCCTCTCATCAAGTAATTAATCTTCTCTTATATCCTTGCTTGATTTCAATTATAACGCTAGCAGAAAAAGCAAAGTTCCAAATGTCATAGCTTCAAATGGCTGTTTTTATAATATTCCGATAAATAAAAAAATACCAACAAGTTTGACCTGTTACTGGATAAATATATCCATATTATTTCCTAAAAATCATATAGGAATCGTCTAATAAATTCTAATCATCTTCCTAACAGGTATTACATTCATCAAGTTTCACAATCGCATTTACATTCAACCACTAAATCACGGAATCTTAGAGAATATCGTTGATGCTAATTATCTATTAGTCAATGGCAGTAACTTAAATTGTGAAGATGCTTTCTCCCATCAAAACGTGGCTTCGACACAAATTAAACAGGAATTAGTACAACATCTGAAATTCTCCTAGAAGATATCAGGTTTACACCTTAATATTTATTATTTGCCAATTTTATTTTGATGACTGTATATGGTTATCAGCCTACGGATTCTGTAACGTATTTCACTATATGAATAACCTATCGACCCAAAACTTTCCATGCCACTACTAAAATAATGCCGCAATCACAACTATAACCTATGATCAGTATTATGTCGGGTAATTACTACCAATAAATCACAAATACATATCTCTCATCATATCCCAATCATAAACATTATAGCTCCACATTAATCATATCAACAAATATATCCTCAGAATATTCATACTTATAATCTCATCATTGCGACGTATGTACTCTTAATTATACATATAAATATCAATAATTTCTCCTTCAGCGGCGTACCGTTTCAATATACCGTTATCATACGACAATGATGCATTAATGGGTCTAATTTCTATTCAAATATAAATAATCAATCCTTTACTGTAAAAGAAATACATGTATAAATGTATCAGGCTCGTATTTACTTACATGTAATGACGATCTGGCGATAACCAAATCTTAATATCATATGAAACCATCTATTTCCACTCCGCATTTCAGCCGGATTAAATCACATTATGTATAGCACTTTTTTTGGCAATGGTCGAAGTATCGTTTCAATAGGGATGTATAGAACTAGAACCGATAGAGCGCACTGCTGTTGTACTGGGTAAGCGCAATGCGCTCTTCATTTGTCTCCTGTGTACTCATGCCGCTAAATAACCACGGATTTAAGTTGTTTAAATTGTTATTTTCGTGACTATGCCAAGCCATTGCAGTGTTCCTCTTTGCAAAAATCAGGGAAGCCCATTTTCGTTTCTCCAGTTTTCTACAAAATAGAGAAATGGTTATTAGAAGGAAACATTTCGGTGAGAAGAATCTGACCGAAAATATTAAAGTGTGATCCCATTATTTTCAACCCGGTGACTTCACGAAAACTTTGTTGGGTAAGTGCGACTTACGAAGGGAAATAATTCCTATGTTCTACCTGTAAACTGAGTAGGCATTTCGATAACAACCACCAAATCTATGCGTTTGTATTTAAAGGTGAGAGAGCAAGATTAAAACCAGGCGCTGTTCCATCGCTTTTTCCGTGGACCATGAACACAACAAAAATAAGGAAGAGGCCATACACCAGAAAATTGCCGGATTACCAAGATAAGCCTACAATCTGCAGAAATCATATTCTTTGAAGTACGGGAAGAAATAATTAATTATACCCGAAGAAGTGAATGTAACATTTGTAACTCCCATTTTCAAAGAGATCAGCACTCAAACAAATACTACAGGTAATTTGGTTGTAGAGCAAACAATGCGTAATTCTGATGCAATATTGCTTTATACAGGGTTTGTAGACGTCTAAAATTGTAATTTGGTGTTTGCTGTTCTGGGAGAAAACAGATACAATTTACAGATATTCCCTCTTGAATCCAGACTGTGTTTCTTCTTGACAGTTATGAAGCTGCAATATGCCCTGGGGCTTGCTCCAGCAAAACATTCACATTCCCCTCCTATAATGTCACCAGGTACTCCTAAAATAAGCTTAACATTATAGGTCTCATGTTTTCTGTACTCGGATTTCACCGCACTGCATTTTAGAATTTCACCCGATTGAAATTAACCTTTTATAAACGAAAACTTTTCACTGAAAAGTCTGTATCTAGCATAACGCAATGATTTGTAGTTGGAAACAGGTGCTCCATCTTTTTCCGATTTTATAAATACGAAAAAATCCATCAAATGCAAATTGTGATAATTATCTTCACCTTATGGCTGATGGTCAAATCTTCAAAGGAACCGGCACTGGGAAACTCAAGAAATTAACATGCCTTTGGTGGTGGACAAGGCTGTATTTGCAGTTTCATGAAAGCCTTCATCCTTAAAAAAATACAAAAATCGAAGTCTATAAGCAAGGGGAGAAAGTGCGTATTTAAATCTCTATTTATGATTTAAGTCTTGTGGAGGTATATTTATATATTTATCAATGTACAATACTGAAGTAATTGTAATCTTAAGGAAAAGACATGGTGACTCCTATTCATTATTTGGATAATAAAGCGTGTTATTATTTTCTAATTTCCGCTGTACCGTACTAATTCTTCCTTCCTCCCGCTAGTTTTAGCGTCTCTGGTCCGTAGCTCATTTTGCAGCTGTTTAACGCTTAAACGCTGAAAATCTTCCGTAATATGCTAGGGGATATACCTATACAACTAATTAATGTAGTCTTGGAGTAAAATTAGAGAAAATACAATCGGCTTTAGCTCAGAAAACTCGGTCACATTCTATACATTGCTCGCAGCTGACTGGGAGGAACATAAGACGATCGCCTTGCGCTTACCCAGTAGTACACGAGCGTTATCTGGCGCGAACTTTCTCTGCCTACATCCCTATTCTCTCCACAATTGACTATAAGCATCCTTACACATGAATGTTGATTTACGTAATGGCAGACTACCTACATCCATGGTTTTAAAACAATCATAATAATGTATTTTGCGAGGACACTGCACATTGAAATCAATTCTCGAATATATAGATGTCGACCTTTTAAAATTACATTACTAACATCAATGTACTACTTCTTAAAATTAAATATTTATGGTTACTTTCAATAGATAAAACTGCGTGGAACTTGGCTTATATCTGCTCGCGCTACAGGACTGGGCTGGATTCCAACTCGATCTTCTTTGGTCCCCTGGCTCGAAGTCATGGCTGCGTCATATTTGGGCAGTGGTTACCAGTATCGGGCTTGCAGAAACAGCTGGTCGGTGTCCATCTGTTGTCAACCCCATCTTCGGCTTAGTTGCTCATCTCGATGCCGTCATATACATGCGATAAAAACATATTTAACATCGTCATTAGTTCCACAATTCAATTACACAACGAATTATCCTGTGTCTAATTTCTATTTTCAAGCAGATTATTCCATCAAAATTCAATAAAAATCTCCAGTTATAAGATGTGTAAAGTACTTCAGATAATTTCTAGTTTGGCGTAAATATATTTTGAGTTGGCGATATTTTATTTTCCTCTAAGTAACTCGTGTTAATTTTTCGATCCGACCTTTGGTCTCCGATAACTTAATTCTCCTTCTCCTTTCAGTTTTTACCCTCGATAACCTCGTTATTTATTTGAGGATCAGCGTAATATCTTTATATGATTATTCGTTCTTCCAATTATTTATGAAATCTTCTTTTGCAAAACAGCTTTCTCCTTCTTTACGTGTTGAATCTCTCGTGAAAACTTCGTTCTGATGCTCAACGTAAAATGTGATTGTTCACTTTGCCATTTTTAACAATTTAAAAACTTCTGCATTCTTTTATCACGGCCGCGTGGATTCTATAGGTCTGAATGACTTACTTCCTGATCATGGCTTACTTGATCCGTTAATTCTGTACTCTTTTCGATATTTTCACGGCTTCTTTAATTCTATATGTCTGTACTTTCATTATAACATAATCATGGCCTATTTAATTCTGTATGTCTGTACTTTCTTCTAATGTATTTCTCTACTATATAATCTTTGTCATTTTATTACGATGGCAAACATTAGTGTCGTAACATCTCGTTTCAATATAATCAGGGCAATGAAATGGTACATTCATAAAGAGTGATATATACAAACCCCAAGAATCTTCAAACGCCCAAATTTCTTGAATTGTTCCTTCAACAGGTAAGTGCATTAATTTATGTATTATCCAAAAACTTTTACAACACCTTTGACTTTTTTCACAACGCTTTTTTTTACAATTTTTATGAACTATCAGATACAACGTGCAACTTGCGATTTGACTGATGATGACCTTAAAAATAGCTCGAAACTAGTCCCAATAAACGTTTCTTCCTTAATGTAACCCACCTTACTTGATTTTGTATTGAAAAGGTGAAACTATTTTACTCTTAATTTTAAATTTAATTGCAACTCCTTTTGATTTCTTCAAGATGATTCCCCACGAATCTTGTAATTCTACATCTCATCAAGTAAATCATTAATGAGTCGGGGTCTCAACAGTGGGAGAAATCCCTTTGCTCTGAATGATGACATTTTTATGGTCAATAGAAGACTGAACTCTGTACCAAAATGATGACATGAAAAGATCCTTGGAAGATAGTGTACCAGGAAAAGTTGTAGGAATAAGGAGCATGAGAATGGTCTTAGGGAGTGTTCAGTTCTTAGGAGCCGGTACAGAGAAAGGAGTTCGCAGAGCGAAATAATAGATGTTATTTTGCAAAATTAAATTTATTCAACTGGTTTGACGCATAAATAACTTCATTATTATCTCGCGTTGGAAATTAGAAATTGATTGAACATCTCCTCTGTTAGATTTATTCTTGAATGTTTCAATAAATATTGTGAATCCTGATAAATACTTGCGATGAATGAAAGGTGAAAATAAACTAATTTCCTTCATTAATTTTGTAAAGTAAGTATTGATTCGTGATTCTCTAGAGTTTTTCCAGATAATCACTTGTAGTGCCTACAGTCTTTCTAGAGTAATCACTTGTAATGCCTACAGTCTTTCTAGAATATTCACTGGTAATGCCAACAGTCTTTGTAGATTATTCACCTCACATCGTTATTTGAAATACCTACAATCTTTCTAAAGAATGTTACTTTAAATTTCCTAAAGTTTTTTAATTTAGCACTTCAAATTAAATTAGCACTTGAAAGGAAAAAAGTGAATTTTCATGAAGTTCGTAATTGACTAGTGCTATTTAGCATATGTGAATGATTTCAAAGTAGTCACTGTCTTTAACAGTTCAAAAGTTGGATATTAAATGCACTCATATCACCTGAATGTTCATGACGCTGGAACTGGGGAATGCGGTTCTACAAACAGCACCTGGAACTCCTTCGATGTCGTGAGCACCACGTTGAACCACGTACTACCTCCCACGTCGAGTCCGGTGTTAGGTTGATATGAGGGTTAAACACTCGGTGAAGATTTCTGGTGTCAGATATTAATTGAGAAAACACGAGAAAGTTAAATTGACGGTAAATTGTGAGTGTTGAAATAGCACGATCTGATCAAGTGAATATTAGTAAATCACTAGTAAACAGTACTTAGAGTCGCACTTTGAATCACAGTCTGTCACTTAAAATTCAAATAAAAATCACACTTTGAGATAATTATGGCTTTGAGTGAAAGTAAAGCACAGTTTGAAACAATTATGGTTTCGAAGCACAAAACATTGTTCGAAAGATTCTGCCTTTAGAAGCATAGTTTTAGGTAATCACAATTTCGAAGCACAGTTCAAGTAGTAATAGTTTCGAAACACTGTTCAAATAATTCACACTATTACACATTAGAATAATGTTACTGTCAGTCAAAAACACATTGTACTTGGTTTTAAAATGAAACCTGAAATTTGAAGCTTGTCAGGTTATCAACTGCCAGTTCAGTCCATTTACTACACACGTAAGACCTATTCAAATGTTCCTAATTATTCATAACACAAATACTAAGGGGGATATTATGTGTTATTTCCCTTCAATTGAGTTAATATTTAACGATATTGCCACAAAATGTCCTTAAGATTCACTAGGTTAGTCTATACCACTGTTCAAAAACAAGCAATGTTTGGAAAAAATTGTCCCCTCTCGGTTACGAAAAATACTAACTTCCGAGTTCTCGAAATATCCTAAGTTCCGGTCTAGCACTTTCAAATGTTGAGCACTCATTCTAGCACACGCTGAAATTTTACAAGTACTGAGATATTACCGAGAAATATTAGAGTTCGTCTTGGCACACGGCGGATTTTTCTAAGTCCGTAGCACTGCAGAAATTTTATAAGTACGACGACTAGTTTCGCATAACGCGACAAAGTTCTCAGGTTCGACACCTGCACGCGGGGACCGTACGATGACCCGTCATGGTTGAGTTGTAGATTGCAACTAACTGTACCTGAGCCTGAGCCTCGCGTTGCGACTGCTTGCACTTTATGAATGCAAGCGAGTGAGAAACTTGGAACTGCCGACTAATGAGTCCTTAATTCCATTTTGACATAATGCTCTTAGCGCGTGCAACTTACGGTAATTTGGTACAATATGTAATTAAGTCTAATGGATTATATGCTTTCCTGGTGTCCAGGAGTGTCATGAGTTCTGTATGTACAATCTAATATTAGAGTTATTTACAATATATACAGTTGTATATCACTCATTGATGAGTGTTTTCGGGTGCTTAATTGTATAGTATACATTAGCGTCCAACTCGTGGATTTGTTGAATGGTTTAGCTGGCATGTTCTTGCCCTTGTTTATAGAAATGTATTTTTTTGCTAGTTGCTTTACGTCGCACGGACACAGATAGGTTATGGCGACGATGGGACAAGAAATAGCTAGGAATGGGAATGAAGCGGCCGTGACCTTAATTATGGTACAGCCCCAGCATTTGCCTGGTGTGAAATTACGGAAAACCATTTTCAAGGCTGCCAATAGTGGGGTTCGAACCTACTATCTCCCGAATACTGCATACTGGCCGCACTTAAGCGACTGCAGCTATCGAGCTCGGTATAGAAATGTTTAGCTGACCTTACGATTTCCTCTTTGATGGTGGGTACACCGAGTTTTTCGTGAATTTCTCGGTTACGCACGTGGTAAGGAGCATTGACAATTGTTCGGAGGACTTTGTTTTGGTATTTCTGGAGTTTCTGTGTATATCTCCTCCTGTGGGTGGGGGTAGAATAACACACACGGTATCTCCTGCCTATCGTAAGAGGCGACTAAAAGGGTCCTCAGGGGCTCTGAACTTT
This sequence comes from Anabrus simplex, assembly GCF_040414725.1. Classification (NCBI taxonomy): domain Eukaryota; kingdom Metazoa; phylum Arthropoda; class Insecta; order Orthoptera; family Tettigoniidae; genus Anabrus; species Anabrus simplex. Next base: position 829,119,517 of record NC_090265.1, read on the forward strand.
GGAGCGTGGCTTGGCGACCACGGGGGCCTCATCTGAGTCTTGGTATTTCTTCTACTTACTTGTGCCAGGCTCTTCACTTTCATCTCTCCTATCCGACCTTCCTTGGTCAACTCTTGTTCTTTTCCGACCCCGACGCTATTAGGTTTGCGAGGGCTAGGGAGTCTTTCATTTTCACGCCCTTCGTGGCTCTTGTCTTCCTTTGGCCGATATCTTCATTTCTCGAAGTGTCGGACCACTTCCATTTTTTCTCTCTGATTAGTGTTATATAGAGGATGGTTGCCTAGTTGTATTTCCTCTTAAAACAATAATCACCACCACCACCACCTTTCTGTGTATAGCACTTCTTAGCCTTGCCCCACACTGTTGACTTATAGGGTGACGGATCTAAGTAGTGTCTTATATATCAGTAGTTTATTCCTGATATCCAGTTCCGTTCTCCTGTTGATCAGGCATTCTATTGCCTTTTAGGCCTTTTTGGGACTTTTCCAGGAGGTACTTGAAGTGTGCGCTGTACTCCAATGTTATGTCCAGGACAACCCCCAAGTACTTTGCTTCAGTTGCCCATGGTATGGCCTCTCCGTTGAATGTTAGATTTGTTGTGGATTTGCGCTCGTACCTCTTGGTGTAGTACACAACTGTGAACTTGCTGGCGTTGATCTTAATGCGCCACATCCGGCACCACATTTCGAGGTGGTCTAGTGCGTCCTGGAGGTGTTGTGTAACCACGGAAGTTTGAAATGACTCTGCTGTGTCATCAGTATATACGGCGAGTTCGGTTTTATTTGTGGTTGGTGTGTCGGCACAGAAGTGTAGGTAGAGGTAGGGGCCCAATATGGAGCCTTGGGCTACGCCCGCTTTCGCTTGTCGTATTACGGATTGCTCTTCTGCTACTTCGACGTAAAATGTTCTGTTTCTGATATAGCTGTCTATCATCCTCCAGTAGGCCGGCTTGATATCTTTGGAGTTTAGCTTGTATAGCAGGCCTTCTTGCCACATCCTGTCGATGGCCTGCGCTACTTCCAGGTATACAGTGCCTCTCCCTCTCTTTGTATTCAGTGTCTTTGTGATAGTATTTACTATGCGTATCAGTTGCTGGACCGTAGTGTCCTCTTCGGAACCCAAACTGTTGCTCAGGGAGTTTATCATGGATATTGGCGTCTGTCACTAGTCTGCGGTATACCAGTCCTTCCAGGATTTTACCCAGTCCATCCAGGAGACTGATCGGCCTGTAGTTTTTGGGATTGTCCCTCTTCTTCCATAGTTTAGGGAGAGTGATAATTTTAGCATGTTTCCACGGGGTGGGAAAGTGGCCTGTTGTTAATACTGAGTTGTAGATAGCACAAAGCCTCTCCAGTGCTGCCGGTGGGAGGTTCTTAATTATCGTATTACTAATCCCGTCTGGGCCGGGGGCTTTGTTATTCGATAGGCGTTTTATTATGTTTCTTATCTCCTTAATTGTGATCTGGGGGTATTCGCAGTTTGCTTTTTCAGTGGCGGTACGAATTTTCTTTACCTTGTCTTCTATAGCTTGAGTGAATTGAGGGTAAACGTCTTCGTGTGGCTTAGTCATCCTCCATATACTGTTATCTTGTGCCGAGAGATTACGGAGTGTAGTGTTCCATTGCTCGTTCTTATACCCTGAAATCTCTGCGGCACATTTTCTGCGTAATGTGTTATATGATATTTTGTGTTGATCCTCTCGGGTTTTTTGCAGTCTGTAGCGGGCGATATTTTTCAGCTTTGTTAAGAACTGAATTCGGTCCGGTAGATCTTCGTTCTCCCTCTGTGTTGGTGCTGTGGCTGCTTTTGCGGCTGTACGAATGGAGGCTGTTAGATTCTGTACCTCACTGCCAATAACCGCTGGGTTGTCAAGTCTACCTCTCCAGTCTCCGCTCTTTTATACCCGAAGTCGAGGCCGGCTGCCTGCTCCTCGTGGAAAATGTGTTTTATTTCCAACTCAATATCTTGAGAATCCGTAGGCCGATTTGCTTTAAATTTTGGCAAGGTGACATTCAAATAATGGGCTTCACAGTGATGTACTTTATTATTCTGTACCGGAAAGCGTTGAGAAGATATAAAAATCCTTCTATTACATTCTAGACTAGTGAGCCGGCTGCACGTGGAGATTATGTCATCCTGTATGCTTCCTGCCTGTGACGTAGCGCGCTCTCTCTCACACACACATACCTTGCAGCTCTTTCCCGTACCTTTATCTCGCACGCTGTATTCAAGTGTTTGCGCCTTCACGTCGCAAATACTTGGCGAATTAAAAATACAATGTTACAGGCCATAGGCATTCCAGGTACAATAGAAAGTACTTGTTTATTAAGTTAATTTAGAGTCACTTTAACCCTAAGGTCTTACCGTGACTTCTAACTGTAGAATTTACATTAAATTACAGTAGAGTGAAGAATGAAAGGAATATAAAAGGTTTCAGTATTTTAAACTGAACAGTTAAATTTTTTAATACAGACCAGTGTCTTTGAAAAACTTGATAATTTGTTTGCACAGTGAAGGAGATGAGAGTGCCCCCTTAATATCCTTAGGTATACCGTGGTACTGGCGCCATTTGTCATACAGTGTACAGTCTGTAATGATGTGCTTCACAGTAAACACACTATTGCATGCTGTACAGATAGGGGCAGCTTCTTCTCAAGGAGGTAGCTGTGACTTATCTTGGAGTGGTCAATCCGTATTCTAGATATTAGGACTTGATTTTGCCTGTGAAGATAGTGTTGTACTGTAGATTCAGTTGTTACTTCGTGGAGTTTGCTGTTTGAAGTTTGAAGAGATTTTATCTTCCACTGTTGGTATAATTTCGTTTTAGCATAGGCAATAATGTCAGTGTGAGGGGTAGCAATTGTTAGATCGCCTAGCGGGAGGTAAGCAGCGTCTCTTAGCTGCTTGATTAGCAGATTCATTACCTTGAATACCTCTATGAGAGGGTATCCCCACAAGGATGACTTGTTTGCCTTCTTTCATGATGTTGTTAAACAACAGTTGTATTTCTTGTACAAGGATGGGTATCTATGATGGACTTTCTATTGCGTTTACTTCACTTTTTGAATCAGAAGAAATAATGGAGTTATTGCAGGTGCTGGATTTCAAAATACATAGCATAGCCTGCTTTACTGCGTACAGCTCATTAGAGAAGATTGATTGTATAGTAGTCAGGCAATCGTTATAGCATGGTACGTCAGGATGTATAATCCAACATCCATTTATTTCCTCACATTTTGATCTATCAGTATAGATTGCAGTCTGCATTGGGTATTTATTAGAAATTTCAAGAAATAATTAATGGTAGTGAGATCTGTCAATTTCATCTTTGGCCCTGTAATTTATTTCAAAGTTAATTGTTGGAAGGGTAATAGTCCATGGTGGGATATTAAGAGAGTTGTCTGCGAGGAGTATTGGAGGGATATGTGAATTTAATTCTTCAAGAAACTTGGCTATTCTGACATTGAAGGGCTGTGGTTGTGATCCTGATTTAATGTGTGTACCTTAGTGCTTGTTAGGAAAAGCATACAACTTAATTCTTGATTCACTCATAGTTGCTACCTTGAGCGCGTAAGTCAAACTTAGTTGTCTACGTCTAATTGCGAGTGGTGGTTCATTTGCTTCTATTTGAATGCTGGCTACTGGACTGGTACGGAAGGCTCCTAGAGCAATTCGAAGAGCTGTGGACTGGATGGAATCAAGCATTTTGAGTGAAGACATTCTTGCGGAATTGTATACAATGCTGCCAGTCTAATTTAGCCCTAATAATGGCTTTCTACGTGTTCATTAACACTTGGTAGCCTGCGCCCCAGTTCTTTGCTGCCTTCATCAATGTTTCAATTAGATAGTCTTTCCACTCCATGTCATATGCCTTCTCAATGTCTAAACTAACAGCTATAAGGTGCTGATTATTCAGGAAAGCTTCTCGGATTTCTGATTCTAAACATATCAGAGTATCTGTTGTTGAACGTGCTTTACGAAAACCATTTTGTGCATCACTAAAAAGTGTATATGTTCCAAGTACCAGCGTAATCTCTTGTTAACAATTTTTTCCATTAGCCTACACATTGTATTTGTCAAGGCGATGGGATCAAAATATCCTTTCCTGATTTGAGTATAGGCACTACAATAGCACAACGCCATTGATCTGGAAATAGTTTGGAACTCCATATATAGTTGAAAATAGCACGTAGATAATTATGTGCACTATGTGGAAGCTGTTTTAAAAATTCATATGGAATGGTGTCTGGGCTAGGACTAGATCTGCCGCATTTGTTGAGTTCTGTAACAATTTCTTGTAACTGTAAAGTATCATTATAAGCATAGTTCGGTGTAGGTACAGTTTCACTTAAGTCTATTGGATCTCGAGTTGTTTTCATGTGAAGAAATTCAGGTTCATAATTGTTATCGCTAGAGACTTTTGAAAATGATTTAGCCAGTTGATCAGCTATTTGTTGAGGTTCATTTACACTTGACCCAGTGACTGGATCTCTTAGAGAAGTAATACAGAATTTATTTTATATACCACTTATTCCTTGCATTTTATTCCACATAACTTTTTGTGAAGTTTGGGAGGTTAAGGAGGAGACGAATGTTAACCAGGAGGTTTTCTTACTTTATTTTATTTTGTGCTATTGCTCGATATTTCTGAAAATTGATTTTATTTTCGGGTGTAGGATTTCTTTTATATAGGTAATAAGCTGGTTTTTATTTTTGATAGCCTCTTTACAGGAGTCATTCCACTAGGGAACCGTTTTCTTGAAGGGCATAGGAGTTGTTTTTGGGATACTCATGTCAGCAGATTCAATTATTACTTCAGTGAAGTCTTGAACAATATCATTGATGTTATTAGAAGGAAATTTATTTGTTGGAGTTAGATCATTTGAATAGTTATTTACAGTCTTTCTAAATGATTGCCAATTTGCCTTATTTAAATTCCATTTACAGTATTGGGGTTTTGATGTGTTGTCTGGAGAAGTTTGATCATCGTTAATTATGATGGGGAAGTGGTCACTTCCTTGTAGAGTTGAATAAATGGACCAGTTAAATAGTGCAGCTATGTCTGGCGTACATATAGTTAAATCTGTGATACTGTATGTTTCGTGTGCTATATCAAAACGGGTTGGAGCAGTTGAGTTAATTAATACTAGAGTAAATTCATCTAGTATCTTCTCTATTTCTTTCCCCCTTGAATCAGTATTGTGACTACCCCATAAACTGTCGTGGCTATTAAAATCACCCATCAAAATGAAGGGTTTGGGTTGTTGGTGTATTAGGTTTCTTAAATCATCGTGTGAGACCTACTATTCGTAGGAAAATAAACATTACATACGCATATAGCTTGTGTAGTGATGTCGCGGCCAGACAGATTTAGGATAGATTTAGTATATATTCATGTAGTAAAGTAGTTAGTTTAGTTAGGTGGTGTGTTGCATGTGGAGCTGGCGATCCGCCCATGTGCAGGATGCTACAAAGTAGATTTAGAAGTAGTTAAGTAGTATATTTATGTAGTAAAGTAGTTAGGTTAGTTAGGTGGTGTGTTGCATGTGGAGCTGGCGATCCGCCCATGTGCAAGATGCTACAAAGTAGATTTAGAAGTAGTTAAGTAGTAAGTAGTTAGTGCCTAGCTATAGTCTGTGAGTGTTTATTTTATTGGAACATTGTAACTGGGCGAAAGCCTGTTATGTTCAGTTCAATAAATTCATTCATTCATTCATTCATATAGCTTGTGGTAGGTATAATTAAACTGTGACTGCTTCTAAATCAGTAGTTAAAGGAACCTCTTGAAAGAGTAAATTATTTTTTAACATAGGTAGCTACGCCTCCACTTGCATGATTTTGATTAATTCGGTTTTTATAATGTACGTTGAACTGTCTTAAATGAGAAACCAAGTTGTCTCTGAAGTTAGTTTCTTGTAGACAGACAACTGAAGGCTGATGTTTATTTAGTAGAAGTTGTAAATACTCTCGCTGTGATCGAAAACTGCAGAGGTTCCATTGAAGTAATGTTATAGTCATAAGAATGACAAACAGGTGTAGAGAGAATTTTATCATCATTATGTGAGGGAAGTAGAGTCATCGCTGGAGTAATCTGGAACTAAACTGTTCATTGCTTCACCTCTGTTTTCACTGCTAGCCTTAAGCAGTTTCTTTACTATTCGAGCACTCCTGTTCTTAATGGATTTTTCAGTGTAGTATGGATATAGTTTTTGAAGGGCTTGGGCTAAACCCTCTAGATCTTGGGTGTAATTGGAAGCTATTGTTGCTATGTCATTAACTCCAATACTGTTTTCAAAAATAAAAGGATTGGAGTTGTAAGAAAGTGAGGGGAAAAGACTTAGGGTTGGCTTCTAGAACTTGCTTAATTGGCTTAAGCATATCACTAATAGTTGTGCTTTCTTTTTCTGTCATTGGTTTCTTCTAAGTTTGTTTTGTCTCGTGTTTCCCTGCCTGTTCACTTGTCTTAGGTTCAATTGTTAGGGGAGGTTTCTTAAAATCAAGATCTTTTCTGCCTGTAGTTTCACTGCTAGTGATATTGGCCTGTTTGATCCAGCAAGATGAACACATGGAGGGTTTTGAGGACATTCCAAAGGAGAGGTTAGAGTCGTTTCGGCTGAGGGTAAAGGTCCACGGTTTTGATTTGAGAACACTGAAGAGATGTAGATGTAGCAGTTGTCTGAAGAGTTATTTGTGAGGGAGTACAGGTGATATTTTCTTGATAGTTTGTTTTAATTTTTTTGTGTATTCTCTACTAGTTGGGGAAATTCCGTTAGGTTGATTTTGCCACAAGAATGACTGTTTTGATTTAATGAGGAGCCTTCATTTATTATTTTATTATTATCAGGACAGTTTCTAGCTAAGTGCCCCTCAATTTTACAAAGAAAGCAGGTGGGTGTGCCAGAGGATAAATAAATCCAGTAATTGGTACCCTCATATTCGATTCGGAGTGAGTCTGGAAGTTTGTTAAAGTCTTCATTTTGAACATAAATCTGTCTCCGAAAACTGAGAATGTGAGAAAATCCAGGGATTATTAAACCTGATCTAATAGGTGATATCTTTGACATTGGTATAATGCAGAGTTTGAGAAATTCTTCTTCAACAACAATATTAGGAATCACAGGGCAAACATTAGATAGAATAACTCGTTTGTTTTTAGTTAGGAGAGGTCTTATTTCCAAGGAAACATTATTTGAGGAGCATATTTCCAAAACGTCCTTTCTTCGGCAGTTTATAGTTTACAGGACTAAGAAAAATCAAATAGAAAATGTAATTTTGATTTTGACTCTCTCAAAATTTCTTATAGTTAATTGTTATACATTCCATAATTCCCCACAATCAAAGTATGCATTTAATACCATACCGTTAATTAGATATTAATACAAATGAGTTGGAGAAGGGACATTTTGGAAATATAGAAAGGATAAGAGACGTTTTGGAAACACATTTGAAATTATTTCTAATTAAACATGAAAAAACTTGACTACTAGATTAAAAGTGATGTGTATCAGTAACCAGCATAATTAAAAATATAAATAAGTTCAAGAATTTCATAGTAATCTGAGGCATCTAACTCTTAAGTAAATACCATTTATGAAAATGTAAGTTCCCGGGTGATTTAAAAATATTAAATGTCTTTGAAAGGGGTTAAACAACATCCACGTCTTCCATCAATCCCCCTTCATCTTCGGCTTCAGACGGAGTAGCTTCATTAGTGTCTCTATTAACAATGCCGTTATAGAACTTGAAGTCCTGATTTGACTCCCATTCATCACCAAAATGCAACCTCAGCAAGGCTCTCAATAAATTCCTTCACAGCAACCCTTCTGGACTGATAGCGGTGAGAAACAAGGTCACCACCTCTTTTTTCTTTGGGAAGTAATCCAGAATGAAAATGTCGTTTGCAAATTCGTTGTACTCTCTTCTCATTTATATCTAGGATATTACAGAAAGCCTTCTTACATATCTGTGTTAGCTGTTTTTTCTTGTCCCTGGTGCTGGGCACAAAATAGCGAATCCATCTTTCATTAGTTTGTTTCCTTTCACCTGCAACTCTGCATCCTCGTGGAGACTCACTATGAGTATATTTCAGAACAAAGTTGTCTTGATAAATTTTCCCCCCTCAGCATAGAATGACTGACAAATTTACGAGCATCCTGCATGGATAACTCTACATTTCAGAACATTGCTGACATGCATTCAGTTCGGCATCTGTGGTAGTCTCTTCTGAGCATAGAGTTTTCGTTTCTTAACATTTTTCCTCCACTCCTCCTCATTCCTGGTACGTTTTCTCTCTTTTCTGAAGGGAGCAGGAACTACTACACTGTTTTCCACACTATCTTCATTTGACTGTTTCTCTGCCATTATTTTGCGTGGAAACGAATGTAACAGTAAACACCTGACAAAACGTATGTCCAAACTTATTAAATATACCAAACAATGTACGTAAAACCACTATAAATTAGCAGAAAACCCACACGAACCACAAGGACTTGAATGTATTATGACACCATAACCTGTAGTTAAATTGCTTTCCTTCATCTCACAGTCATACAACAATGTCACCACTACACAATTATCAACGTATTTGCAAAGAAATAGCATAAAATGCTCATTTTCATTGCCTTTATAATCTAGTTGTATTGGAGGATGAGAGACAGCTTTGAAACAATAATGGCAGTCCTTGTTGTACAGTATAAAGGAGAAGAGACATTTTGTAAACATAATTGTGATGCACTCCAATCAGCCATATTGCTGTGGAGAAGAGACTCTTTGGAAACACAGCTCATATTTAACCGAGTTTTGTGCTTATAAAAAGGACATTCTGCCTGAAAAACTCATTACCATTCCAGGGAGAAACAGATGGACATTATCAATGTACCCATAAGTCAATTTCCTCAAAATGTGGAGAAAGGACATCTTGGGATGTTTTGAAATTAATTCTTCAACACACTTTTGACTTGAAAGGAAGATAGCCTACATATTCTTCCATTAGATATCCGTGAGACAAATCGGATGTTACTAGGGCTCTTCACTTTTCCAATTGCTAGTATATAATCTCGGATACTAATACTATCACAAGATTCAATAACAATAGCTTGATCTTTGGTAGGATAGGATTGCACTGCTGCAGAGTAACTTAACCTTGGATTGTTAGGAGGTTGATTAAGTGTGTTAGGAACAGTAGTAGAGGTTGTCATGAGGTTACCTGGTTCACCGGTACGGGTGGGACTTATGCTTTCTTTATCCTGTCGATTCATGAGGTTACTTGAGACTTGCTCATTTTCATTATTTAGATTCATTATCGGTTAGCTAACAGGATGAGGTTATAGGTAGGAGACTGATCCTTTAATGAACAATAATCTCCACAATGCAGATTTAAAACCACAGTCACTACTAAAGTACCTACTTAGCAGATTCACTCTGGTGCTTCAGACGGTAAATTTTAGCTTAGAATTACCTATTATTCAATAGTTCCAAGCGACAATATTACACGCGAACATCATGTAAGTCACTGCCATCTTGATCCCCCAGAACGTACTTCTTAAGTCCCAAAACAGTGTTTTGTAGTAATGGAGTCAAAGTATTAACTAGTAACAGTGTCTTCCAGAATCAGGCGTAGGCCTAGGACTTTAAGAATCAAAGGGTAGTGCTTTACTATTGGGTGCACAGCTTGCAACCTTTAACTTCAACGGGTCTCAGAAAGTCTTAACAGAGATAATGCGACGTGTTGTTTCAACAATTCCCGGTGACCAGAGGTGCTAGAAAGAAAGAGTAAAAACTTTCAATGCACGTCCAAATCTTATCCCGTTTCTCTACGGGGTCGGGTATTAAGTGAGATGAATACTCGTAGTGAGTTTCTACAACTAGATTCCCTGTCTCATGTCAACCTCATCACAGGAGTTAATGAGATGAACGATGTTATATATGATAGTAGGAAGGGAAATACCGGGCGAGTTGGCCGTGCGCGTAGAGGCGCGCGGCTGTGAGCTTGCATCCGGGAGATAGTAGGTCCGAATCCCACTATCGGCAGCCCTGAAAATGGTTTTCCGTGGTTTCCCATTTTCACACCAGGCAAATGCTGGGGCTGTACCTTAATTAAGGCCACGGCCGCTTCCTTCCAACTCCTAGGCCTTTCCTATCCCATCGTCGCCATAAGACCTATCTGTGTCGGTGCGACGTAAAGCCCCCAGCAAAAAAAAAAAAGGAAGGGAAATAGTGTTGAAAAGCACCACGGGGTCTGCTCAAAGCTTTGTGTCCCCAACCAACAGATGCACACATGCGATTGCTGCACGCTCTAGCGGAAGAAGATTAGTCCTTAGTCGGTGCAAGCATTTATCGATAGGTGTGCGCGCGCGCATATGCGATTGTCGCATGCTCTGGCGGAAGAACTTTAGTACGATAGTCGATGCAAGCATTATCGATAGGTGCGCGCGCCCACATGCGATTGCTGCACGCTCTGGCGGAAGAAGATTAGTACGCTAGTCGATGGAAGCATTTATCGATATGTGTGCGTGCGCGCGCGTATATGCGATTGCCGCACGCTCCCTGTCTTGGCGTCAGGAAGGGCAACAGACCGTGAAACAGATTCTTACGATTTAAAATCTCCGGTCCATAGATTTTGGCTTTAACAAGGGCATCCGACCGTAATTGCGATTTTAAATCCCGTCCTCCTGTCAATTAGGTCATCCGGCCGTAAAACAGACTGTTAAGAAGAAATGGCAGCGGTCGTAGCATTTACACTGTAGTTCGAACACCGGTATTTAGGCTGTGCCAGCACCGGGTTTCGAATAAGTAGGCTATGTTCCGAGACCGGGTTAGAGATGTGTAAGTCCCCCTTGGTAAGAAATAACATAGGTGTGTGTGTTTTACAGAGTGAGCTTCAAGCTGCTGCAAGAGTCGGCCCAGCGCGAGTGCAGGAATGCGATGAATTAGCAACTCTCTTCCGGTACAATGTCCAATCGCCCGCTCGCCAACTGTACCATAAGTTAATTACACACAGAGCTCTAAAGACTTAAGTGCTGTTTTCGGGCCGGGCTGAGTAGTTCAGAGGCGGTGGCCTTTTAACATAACAGATTCGATCGCGGCACAGTCTGAAGGTGCGCAAATACGTCCGCCTCGTTTTTACTGGCAGAACTTCTAAATTCCGGCACCTCGGCGTCTCGTGTTGTTCTCACCCTAGCTCAAAGGTCGCTAACAGGTAGGGGATACCGTAGATGTGGGCTTAGCTCAGTGCCCGAGGATCGCTACTACATAAAACTCAGCTGAGCGCCCCGTCTACCTACAGGCAAAGGATACCGTAGATGATGACTCCCTCTCTTTTTGCTCAGCTCAGTGCCCCGTCTACGTTCAGGCAGGGGATACCGTAGATGTTGGCTTAGCTCAGTGCACGAGGATCGCTTGTACATAAAACTTAGCTCAGCATCTCGTCTACCTACAGGCAAGGGATACCGTAGATGATAGCTCCCTCTCTTTTTTGCTCAGCTCAGCGCCCCGTCTAGTTCCCTAAGTACAGGAAGGGGATACCCTAGAAGTGGGCTTAGCTCAGTGCCCGAGGATCGCTTCTACATAAAACTCAGCTCAGCGCCCATGTCTACCTACAGGCAAGGGATACCGTAGATAATGATTCCCTCTCTTTTTGCTCAGCTCAGCGCCTCGCTAAGCTCAGGCAGGGAATACCGTAGATGTGGGCTTAGCTCAGTGCCCGAGGATCGCTTCTACATAAAACTCAGCTCAGCGGCCCTGTCTACCTACAGGCAAGGGATATCGTAGATGATGACTCCCTCTCTTTTTCCTCAGCTCAGCGCCTCGCTAAGCTCAGGCAGGGGATACCGTAGATGTGAGCTTAGCTCAGTGCCCGAGGATCGCTTCTACATAAAACTCAGCTCAGCGCTCCGTCTACCTACAGGCAGGGGATACCGTAGATGTTGGCTTTTTGCTCCGTCTACGCTCCGTCTACGCTTCCTAAGTTCAGAGGTCGAGGATCGCGCGCTGGCCTTCTAACCCAAGGTTCGATCCGCTAGTATAATACGTCAGCCTGCAGAACTCCTAAATTAGGCTTCTCTGAAAACAGCACGTTCGATCCTGGCTCAGTTTGGTGGTGCTCAAATACGTTAGCTTCGTGTTGATGGCAGTACTCCTAAATTCCGGCACCTCGGCGTCTTCGGAAACAGCAGGTTCGATCCTGGCTTAGTCCGATAGTGCTTAAATACGCCAGCCTCGTTTACTAGCAGAACTTATAAATTCCGGCACCTCGGCGTCTCCGAAAACAGCAAGTTCGATCCTAGCTCAGTCTAAAGGTACTCGGTACATTTACAGAGAACTCTTGGTGCATAAACTTTTTGTTACATCTGTAGTGCGCACGTCTGCAGATTGCATAGCCCGCCTAGTAACAAGTCACATTTTTACTGGGTGTAGTCTGTGCGAAACGCACGCAGTTCTCCGTGTGTGCTAAGTGTGTGTGCATATACAATTCCTCTACTTTATCGCCTACCGTCGAGTGTAAAACAAAAGGTAAGATTAATTCTTTGATTATTATTTACGATTTCTTTTTTTCTTTGTTTTTAGAAAATCACCGTCTGCTGTGAACATTATTCCAGTAACCATTCTTCAGTTTGCAGCCTTCAACTTAAGGTAAGCCTAAACTGTTGGTTAGTGTTTGCATTTTTGTTCGAAAGCAAATTCTACGCTAACTAATAAAGATCTGTGTAAAGATAGCTAGGCTACCTGTTGGCGAACCGACTTGCCCTTTCATATCCTATCAACACTATGTGTGATGCAATTGCTGTGTATGTTAACATGAGAATGTGCTAACGCTACTTTCAGACAGTTAGACGATATTTATAACAGGTTAGCTGTCATGTTTTTTAACTTAGTAAAGATAGCTAGGCTAGCTGTTGATGAACCGACTTGCCCTTTCATATCCTATCATCACTATGTGCGATGCAAGTACTTCTACGCTAGGCAATAAACATCTTGGAGTTACGTGTTTGTAAAGATAGCTAGGCTAGCTGTTGACGAAACGACTTGCCCTTTTATATCCTATCATCACTATGTGTGATACAAGTGCTGTGTATGTAAACATGAAAAGTGCTAACGCTACTTTCAGACAGACGACATTTATAACAGGTTAGCTGTTAACAAACCGACTTACCCTTTCATATCCTATCAACACTATGTGCGATGCAAGTGCTTCTACACTAGGCACTAAAGATCTTCGATTTAACTCAGTAAAGAAGGCTAGGTTAGCTGTTAACAAACCAAGTAAATTTCGTAGCCCTTTCACATCCTATCATCACTATGTGTGATACAAGTGCTGTGTACGTAAACATGAGATTGTGCCAACACTAATTTCAGACAGTTATACGATATTTATAACACGCTAGTTGTTCACGAACCAAGTAACTTTCGTAGCCCTTTCCTATCTCATCATGACAAGTGCTTCTACGCTAGGCAATAAACAACTTCGAGTTGCATGTATTTTTAACTCAGTAAAGATAGCTAGGCTAGCTGTTAACAAACCAAGTAACTTTTGTAGCCCTTTCCTATCCTATCATCACTATGTGCGATGCAAGTGCTGCTATCTTTCAGACATACATTAATGTTTTTTGTTGTTTCTAGATACATCAAGAATTATCGTCGTTATTTATCCGAGTTGCAGGCTTCAATCATTATTCATCTAAGTCGCAGTCTTGAAACATGCACATCTTAAGTTATGTTTCGATCTTTTTTTATCGATCTCATATGTTCACATCGTTTTCTAAAAAATCTAAAAAATAGTATTCTGCTTTTTTGTAGAAAAATCAAACGCAATCTTCAGCGATTTAAAAATTTCGGGAAATCATTTTTCGTGCCTGTGATGACTTCTATCCAGTGTGCTAACTAAATCTAGCGTTATTAGTTTTGTTGGTGCATAACTATGACTATGAATTGGGAAACTATACATACATGTTTTTCATCGCGTATTCTAAGCGGCATTATACGAAATGCATCAAATATTTTAGATCCAAATTCTTTCTTACTCTCTTGCTATAATGTTTTCGAAGAAAAAGTCACTTCTTTGCTGTCTATTCATACGGCGCTTAAACTTAACGCTAGTCTTGCATGTTCCTTAATTATTTTTAAAGATCGAACCATGTGGCCTTGCCGCGGTGGGGAGGCTTGCGTGTCCCAATGATGCAGATAGCCGAGCCGCAGGTGCAACCATATTGGATGGGTATCTGTTGAGAGACCAAACTAACGAATGGTTCATCGAAAGGGGGTAGCAGCCTTTCGGTAGTTGCAAGGGCGGCAGTCTAGATGATTGACTGATACGGCCTTGTAATAATACTCAACATGGCTTATCTGTGTTGATACTGCTACACGGCTGAAAGCAACGGGAAACTACAGCCGTAACTACCTCCCGAGGACATGCAGCTCCCTCTGTATGAATGATGTACTAATGATGGCTTCCTCCCGGGTAAAATATTCCGGAGGAAAACTAGTCCCCCATTCGGATCTCCGGGTGGGGACTACACGAGAGGGGGCGATCATCAGGAAGATGGATACTGACATTCTGCGAGTCGAAGCGTGGAATGTTAGAAGTTTGAATCGTTGTGGTAGGTTAGAGAATCTGAAAAGAGAGATGGATAGGCTAAAGTTAGATGTAGTTGGTGTAAGTGAAGTACGTTGGCAGGAAGAACAAGATTTTTGGTCAGGCGACTATCGAATTATCAACACAAAATCAAACAGGGGAAATGCAGGAGTTGCTTTAATAATGAATAAGAAAATAGGGCAGCGGGTGAGCTACTACGACCAGCATAGTGAAAGAATTATTGTCGTCAAGATAGACACCAAACCAATGCCCACCACAGTCGTGCAGGTCTATATGCCTACTAGTTCAGCGGATGATGATGAAATCGAAAGAATATACGAGGAGATAGAAGATGTAATACAATATGTAAAATGTGACGAGAATCTAATTGTGATGGGAGACTGGAATGCAGTGGTAGGCCAAGGAAGAGAAGGTAGTACAGTAGGAGAATTTGGATTGGGACAAAGGAAAGAAAGAGGAAGTCGGTTGGTTGAATTCTGCACTGATCATAATTTAGTCCCTGCCAATACTTGCTTCAAACACCACAAACGACGGCTGTATACGTGGACGAGACCTGGAGACACTGAAAGGTATCAAATAGACTTCATTATGATTAGGCAGAGATTCAGAAACCAGGTGTTGGACTGCAAAACCTTCCCAGGAGCAGATGTGGACTCTGACCACAACTTGTTGGTCATAAAATGCCATCTGAAGTTGAAGAAATTGAAGAAAGGAAAGAATGCAAAAAGATGGGATCTAGACAAGTTGAAAGAAAAGAGTGTGAGGGATTGTTTCAAGGAACACGTTGCACAAGGACTAAATAAAAAGGCTGAAGGAAACACTTTAGAGGAAGAGTGGAGAGTCATGAAAAATGAAGTCAGCAGGGCTGCTGAAGAAATGTTAGGAAGGAAGAAAAGATCAACTAAGAATCAGTGGATAACTCAGGAGATACTAGACCTGATTGATGAACGACGAAAATACAAGAATGCTAGAAACGAAGAGGACAGAAAAGAATACAGGCGATTAAAGAATGAAGTGGATAGAAAGTGCAAGGTAGCTAAGGAAGAATGGCTGAAGGAGAAGTCAAGGATGTCGAAGGCTGTATGGTCCTGGGAAAGGTAGATGCTGCATACAGGAAAATCAAGGAAACCTTTGGAGAAAGGAAATCTAGGTGTATGAATATTAAGAGCTCAGATGGAAAGCCACTTCTAGGGAAAGAAGAAAGCAGAAAGATGGCAGGAACATATCCAACAGTTGTATCAAGGTAAAGATGTAGATAATTTGATTCTAGAACATGAAGAGGCTGTTGATGCTGAAGAAATGGGAGACCCAGTTTTGAGGTCAGAGTCTGACAGAGCTGTGAGTGACCTAAATAGGAACAAGGCACCTGGAATTGATGACATTCCCTCTGAATTACTGACTGCCTTAGGAGAAACCAGCATGACAAGGTTATTTCATTTAGTGTGCAAGATGTATGAGACAGGAGAAGTCCCATCCGATTTTCGGCAGAATGTTGTTATACCTATCCCCAAGAAAGCCGTTGCTGACACGTGTGAAAACTACCGCACCATTAATTTAGTATCTCATGCCTGCAAAATTTTAACACGTATTATTTACAGAAGAATGGCTAAACAAGTTGAAGCTGAGTTGGGAGAAGATCAATTTGGCTTCAGAAGAAATGTAGGAACACGTGAAGCAATCCTGACTTTACGTCTGATCTTAGAGGATCGAATCAAGAAGGACAAGCCCACGTACATGGCATTCATAGATCTAGAAAAGGCATTCGATAATGTTGATTGGACCAAGCTATTTATGATTCTGAAGATGATAGGGATCAGATACCGAGAACGAAGAATTATCTACAATCTGTATAAAAATCAGTCTGCACTGATAAGAATCGAGGGCTTTGTTAAAGAAGCAGCAATCCAGAAAGGAGTGAGGCAAGGCTGCAGTTTGTCCCCTCTCCTTTTCAATGTTTACATAGAACAGGCAGTAAAGGAAATCAAAGAGAAATTTGGAAAGGGAATCACAGTCCAAGGAGAGGAAATCAAAACCTTGAGATTTGCCGATGATATTGTTATTTTATCTGAGACTGCAGAAGATCTCGAGAAGTTGCTGAATGGTATGGATGAAGTCTTGGGTAAGGAGTACAATATGAAAATAAATATGTCCAAAACAAAAGTAATGGAGTGCAGTCGAACGAAGGCAGGTGATGCAGGAAATATTAAATTAGGAAATGAAGTCTTAAAGGAAGTAAATGAATATTGTTACTTGGGTAGTAAAATAACTAACGATGGCAGAAGTAAGGAGGACATAAAATGCAGACTAGCACAAGCAAGGAAGAGCTTTCTTAAGAAAAGAAATTTGCTCACTTCAAACATTGTTATTGGAATTAGAAAGATGTTTTTGAAGACTTTCGTGTGGAGCGTGGCATTGTATTGAAGTGAAACATGGACGATAACTAGCTCAGAAAGAAAGAGAATAGAAGCTTTTGAAATGTGGTGTTACAGAAGAATGCTGAAGGTGAGATGGATAGATCGAGTCACGAATGAAGAGATACTGAATCGAATTGGTGAGAGGAGATCGATTTGGCTAAATTTGACGAGAAGAAGAGATATAATGATAGGACACATCTTAAGACACCCCGGACTTGTTCAGTTGGTTTTTGAAGGAAGTGTAGGTGGTAAGAACGGTAGGGGTAGACCAAGGTATGAATATGACAAGCAGATTAGAGCAGATGTAGGATGCAATATTTACGTAGAAATGAAAAGGTTAGCACAGGATAGGGTGGCATGGAGAGCTGCATAGAACCAGTCTATGGACTGATGACTCAAACAACAACAAGAAGGAAATTCATGAAACATTTTACATTTCTTCTAAAATGACTAAACTCTTATGTTCAGACGATATTTCGGAATGGTTTCGCAAACACATCGTTGACACACTGCTAGCTAAATTTCAAAAGTTTGATGAAGGAGCGAGTAATAAGGCACCTGAAAGTAATTTGCATCTTCAAATTAATGTATGCAAATTTGACCCTTTTAATTCAGGTGAACTTCCTTCAGAGATTTTAAATAAGAAAGCAGTCATCAATATTCAAAATAACGATGAGTACTGCTTTCTATGGTGCATCGCCATGGCGTTGAAACCAGCAACACGTCATCATTGAAGTACTTCTCAGTATAAAGACATGTTCATCGAGTTACAGCAGTTATTAAAATTTGAAGGCGTTTCTTTTCCTATGGATTCAGCAGACATTTCTATGTTTGAAAAAAACAATCCAAAATTTTCTTTTTCTGTATACGGTGTCGACGGAGACCTATTGTAGGGCCACTTTACTCCGCTTCTTCTCCCAAACATCATCATCATCTTCATCTTTTATATGTTTGCAATGAAACTTCAAGCCACTACTGCTTAATATCTAATCTTTCCCGTCTGTTAAGTTCTCAACTTTCAATACACAATGGGAAAAATTTATTTGTGAGCGATGTTTGCAGTAATTTACGGCAGATAGCTTGTTAGCCACACACGTAAAAGATTGCACAATACATCCTGCCGTAAAACTTGTTCTGCCAACCACGGAAAATGCAGAAATGCAGTTTGAGAATTATTATCGACAGGAACCTGTTCCCTTCACGGTGTATGCATATTTTGAATGTTTTACTGTTCCTTTTCAACGTTGCCAACCCGATTGGGGCGAACCTTACACGGATCATGTGCAAAAGCACACTCCGTTTTCAGTAGCTTACAAAGTCGTTTGTTCGTACGATGCATCTCTATCCTTTTTTAAGATGTATCGAGGTGAAAACTGTACCGCATGGCTGTTAAAAGAACTAGAACAGTTAGCGGAACGCGTTCATACGCTTATTTCGCAACCAGTGCCCATTCAAATGACGCTAGATGAAATAATCTTGCATGATGAAACTGATGAATGTCACATCTGTAAACCGATTATTTCCATACAGATTAAGGTTAGTCAGTTCACCTAGAGCCACCGGCGAGTGCAGACGTACGGAGTGGAGGGTCCCTGGAGTGGGAGAAGGTAGTGTAAGTGCGGAGTGTTGGAAGTCAGCGAGGTGCTTATAGGCAATGATTGGTGTAGAACAGTACAGGGCGAGCATAGGTGGTTGGGAGGGAAGAAAGAAGAATTGAAGACAAGAGGATGTAAAATAGAACTGGACAAAATAGGAGAATTTATGCTTTCTGCAGCGGTGAGTTTGATACTGCTTTGGATCGGGGGAGTAGAACTGAACCCAGGTCCGACTTCCAGGGGAAATATGAGCTTGGAGGACATGGAAACAATCAGAAAAATCGTAAAAGAGGTGGTCGCGGAGACATGTCCCTTTGAACAAATCAAAAACATGATCAAGGAACAAACGAGGGAGTTTGAAAAAATGAAGGGGTTGTTTCAAGAAAAGGTAGAAGACACAGCGTCACAGGTGAGAAGAAATGGTGCAGAAGTTTCAGCATTAAGAGATGAGATAGGGAGATTGGAAGAGGAGATGTCGAAATTGAAAGCCGACGTAGTTGCTAACACCCGAAGTCGCAGAAATAAATTCTTATTTATATATGGAGTGCAAGAGGGGAAGAAGGAAGATAAGGCGAGTATAATTTATAAAGTAGTGGACATAATTCAGGGTAAAATGAAAATAAATTTCAGTGAAGTGGACATTGATGATGTGACAAGAGTGGGAAGATTTAGAGGTAATAGGCCTATCAAAGTGCAATTATTTTCTACATTGATGGCTGATATAGTGGTGCGTAATGCAGGTAACGTGCAAAGGGAAAAAATATGGATAAGAAGGGACATGGGAACGGAAGCGTGGAGGAATGAAAGGATCCTTAAAAAACACATGATACGAGCCAGGCAACAGGGGTTGAATGCAGTCATCAGAGGACAGGAATTAGTGGTGACAGGCAACAACTGGAGGAGAATATGGTCGGTGAATAGACTGATGGATCTAGAACGGAGGATGAAACAAGATGAGGATGCTAAGAGAAGTGTAGTGAATAATGTGGAAGACAAACGAGTGGAAGATAATAGGCAAGTGAAAGATAACGAGGGTAGACGTGTAATTATCGGAAGTATTACTGAAAGGTGTCAAGGGAGACAGAGAGAAGTGCTAAGTGGAAGTAGGAATAACGGCAAGGAAAGAGCAGTGGACGGCCAGTGCAGTGGAGAGGCCAAAGAACAAATGGGGGACGGGCGCAAGGAGAGTGAGCAACAAGAAGCTGAGAGAGCCGAGTGTAGTGGTGTAGTAAGGCAAGATCAGGGTAAAAAAGTAAGGTCAGAGTTAACCCGTGAGTTTTTCGAGCAAAATCAGAGTTTGAGCGGAGGGAGAAATAGAAACTATACGGACATGAGGGGAGCTAAAGAAATATGGGGTACAAAGTGGACATGAGAGGGGGTAGCTACTAGAAGTAAAAAAACAGTAGTAGGTGGTTCGGTTACTGAAAGTAGAGTTGAGAAGCGAGAATGGTATTTATTTGTGGAGGTTGAAATGTTGTGATGGAGAAGTGATATATAAGTTATGATATGTTATAGGGTCGAAATGTGGTGTTGGAGAAGTGGTGGTATAAGATGGTGGATGGCAGAAGGTGAGTGTAATGGTAGAAGAAGTAGAGGTGGTATATGAGGTGGAGTTGGTGTTGTATTGCTGAAATGTGGTGTTGGAAAATATTGAGGGCTTGGTATTTTTGACTATGTGTTATGATTAATTTAGGAGGTGTTATATCGTTGGAATGTGGTGTGGGAGAAGTGGTGATATAAGTAGAGGTGGTATATGATGTGGAGTTGGTGTTCTATTGCTGAAATGTGGTGTTAGAAGTATTGAAGGGTCAGTATTTATGATTAAGATGGTGGATGGCAGAAGGTGAGTGTATTTGTAGAAGAAGTAGAGGTGGTATATGAGGTGGAGTTGGTGTTGTATTGCTGAAATGTAGTGTTGGAAAATATTGAGGGCTTGGTATTTATGATTATGTGTTATGATTAATTTAGGTGGTGTTATATCGTTGGAATGTGGTGTGGGAGAAGTGGTGATATAAGTAGAGGTGGTA
This sequence comes from Anabrus simplex, assembly GCF_040414725.1. Lineage (NCBI taxonomy): Eukaryota > Metazoa > Arthropoda > Insecta > Orthoptera > Tettigoniidae > Anabrus > Anabrus simplex. Next base: position 829,140,143 of record NC_090265.1, read on the forward strand.
TATGATGTGGAGTTGGTGTTGTATTGCTGAAATGTGGTGTTGGAAGTATTGAAGGCTTAGTATTTATGATTATGTGTTATGATTAATTTATGAGGTGTTATATCGTTGGAATGATGTGGAGTTGGTGTTGTATTGCTGAAATGTGGTGTTGGAAGTATTGAAGGCTTAGTATTTATGATTATGTGTTATGATTACTTTATGAGGTGTTATGTGTGGTGGGAGAAGTGGTGATATAAGATAGTGGAAGGCAGATGTATGGTTTGGTATTGAGATGGTTTATTTACGGCTGAATTCGTGGGAGTTGGGAGGTGGTATTATTGTATTGGTGTCTGGTATGGAGAGGACGAAGAAATGTGATGGTGGAGAGGTGTTGGTATGTGCGTGATTGGTATTTGTTATTCATTGCCGAAATTTTTGGAGATGGAGAGGTAATTTTATTATGGAGTGTTATGACGAAATGAAATGAAATGAAGCAATGTTAACGCGGATTGGTAAAAGTTGTGGTATGATGGATTGGAATGCAATGACGGAATATTGTTGTTAGTATTTAGCCTTCTAATATAGGAAGTGCAATCTGAAAGATGGCTGGTTTGGTATGCAATCGTGTAATGTTGCTGTTGTAGCTTATTTTGGAGTAGGTCAGGGAACAATAAAGGTGATGAAAATGCTGAAGCAAGAAGGTTGCATGATGAGTGGGTATGTGTGAGTGACAACAAGCAGAAAGTTGCAATACCAGCAGTAGAATGTAAATATAGACCCGGCTGAGGAGGTCTGGTCTATAACTGTAGCGTTAGGTCCTTTTGTTTTATTGTTCATTTTATTTTGTATATGGTGGGGAGAGGTGGCTTAGGTTGGACTACGTTTATTAATTTTATTAGTTATTGATGTTTTAAGTGTGAATTTAGAATTAGACAGGGGAGTAGCTGGACGTGGCATGAAGAGACGGAGGATGACTACCGTGGTGACCTAACTTTTGAGGTCACGTTTCCGGAGTATCTGACAGGCTTCATGGCACGGCCAAGGTGTACAGTAGCAGTATTTAGTATTTATTTATTTATTTATTATTATTGTGAACATGTACTCGGGGCGGAAAGCCTGTTATGTTCATTAATAAATACAAACGATTAAGGTTAGAGACCACTGTCACTTTACGGGGAAATATCATGGACCTGCACATGATTCGAGCAATCTTTTATACCGTGTACCTAAATTTATTCCATGCTTCTTCCAAAACTTGTCAGGTTACGACAGTCACTATATCGTTCGTGAATTTTCGAAATTAAATTGTATAAAGTTCAGTGTGATTGTGCAAAATCATGAACGGTTTATTTCATTCAGTTATCGTGTAGACGTTATTAGCATTCGCTTTCTAGATTTATACAAATTTAAACTTTTCACTTGATACACTTGTAAATGGGCTTTCCAGCGATGACTTGAAGTACATTCGTGAGTATTTTCCAGATCCTGAACAATTTAAACTTTGTATAAGGAAAGGGGTTCTGCCCTATGACTACATTCAGAGCTTTCAAACATTAGAAGAAACAAAAAGACCTCCTCAGTCTGCATTTACAAGTGTGTTAAGTGAATGTACCACGCCGTCACTCAGCTCATCGTCATACGATAAGCATACGGTATATATTTCTGATGAAGACTATTTGCATGCCTGCCAGGTGTGGTCAACGTTTCAGCTACAGACCTTAGGTCAATATGCTGACTTGTATTTGAAGGTAGATACACTTTTACTCTGTGATGTGTTTGAGAAGTTTCGTAAAGTGTGTTTATCTATTTACGGATAAGACCCTTGCTATTACTACTCAACACCTGGTCTGTCATGGGATGCGATGCTCAAGTGTACCGGTGTTCAACTTGATCTTCCAACGGATGTCGACATGCTTTTGTTTTTTGAACCCGGCATTCGCGGTTGACTCGTTTCGCTTGTCAACAGGCATACCATCGCGAATAATCCCTACCTCGACAACTATAATTCAGAGAAAGAAGATTCTTATCTGATGTATTTCGATGTGAATAATCTGTATGTGTGGGCCATGTCACAGCCATTACCGTGTAAAGATTTTGTATGGCTAACAGAAAGTGAAATTCAACATTTTGGTGTTTTTGAGGCTGTTAAAGATCCTCATCGTGGCTACGTGCTGGAAGCTTCTCTTGCATACCCTTCTCATCTGCACGATTCACATTCTGACCTTCCTTTTTGCGTTAAAAAAATGATTCCATCTAACGATACGTCGAAACACACTAAACTGCTAGCCACTCTTTTTTCCGAAAAAGCACTATGTTATCCACATACAATGTCTTTTTCAATGTCTCGAATACGGCTTACAGTTAGAGTGTATGTATCGTATCGTTGCGTTGCGTTTAAGCAGGAAGCATGGCTTAAACCGTACATGGATTTGAATACTGAACATCGTCAACGTGCTACAAGATTTGAGAGTAAGTTTTTCAAACTGATGAATAACTCGATCTATGGCAAAAGCATGGAAAATGTACGCAAACATCGCGACATTCATTTAATTAATCAGGGGGATGGCCGGTATGGCGCGCGCAAGTACATCTCAAAACCAAATTTCAAAGCCTATCATGTTATTAATCGAGATCTTATTTCTGTTGAAATGAAAAAAAAACAGAGGTCGTCTATGCCAAGCCAATTTATTTAGGAATGGCTATACTTGATTTTCAAAATTAAAAATGTACGATTTTCATTATGGATTTGCAAAGCAACAGTTTTCTGATCTTACACTTTTGTATATGGATACAGATAGTTTCATTTATCATATTCGGAAGACAGACGTCTACGATGTGATGCGAAATCATTCGCAATACTTTGACACTTCTTCCTTTTCCCCTAGTAATCCGTTTAACATTCGGCCGCAAAACAAGAAAGTCATAGGGCTTATAAAAGATGAATGCGGCATGAATATCATGACTGAGTTTATTGGTTTAGCACCAAAAATGTATGCCTATGACACTCAAAATTTGCAGTCTGTTAAAAAAGCCAAAGGCGTCCGTTCAAGCGTCGTTAGCCGTTTACACCTTCAACACTATCGCGATGTACTTACCTCTAGAAATGCCGCTTTCTGTATGCAAAGAAGGATTCAATCACGTAAACATCATGTGTATACGATTGAAGAAAAATGTTCATTGCTTCCTTGCGATGACAAACGTGTATGGGATAGCGATTCCCTTACCAGTGTTCCATGGGGGTACAGCATCAACTAAAACTTGTACATACAAGAAGGTACACGAACATTGTAAGATAAATCTCGTACATATAAGAATTGCATCATGAAGAGAGAAGTACACAAACATTACTACGACAAATGATTCAAGATAAAACGTGTACATATAAGACGTAATAATGTAGAATTGGCATATTCTTTTATTTTAAATTAGGTATTACCTTCTTCTCCTCCTCCCCGCTCCTTCCTTTCGGAGAAGAAGAGGCTGTATGTCAAGAAAGAAGGTGTTCAGCAGATTCGTAAGTATGTCATCGTTTCAGAAGAGCAGCTCAGTAAGTATGTTGAGAATTATTTTTTCTGCACAGTGTTTGATTCTAGTCTCGCAATGCAGTGTTCTACAACATCGAACTATATTATGCGATTCTAGTTGTAATATATTTTGAACAGCAGTATGTGTTCAAGTCTAAACATGCAGCACGTGCGCCTTCGCGATGCATGTTGGATAAAGCTATGCCTTGACAGAGGATGAGGAGGTGGAGGAAGCGGAGGAGGTAGGGGAATAGGAGGAGGTTATAACAGCCGCCGCCATCTTGTGTAGTAACCTGTATGTTCTAATTAGTCGGGAAGGGCATCTTGTTGTAAACTAAGGATAGTCTCCTTCAAGATGGTAGATGAGAGGTTAGGCCCGCGAATGCATTAGTTGATGATAGCTAACGGAATTTTTCAAAGATATATAGCTAAAGATAGCAGCACGGTGCTCTGTTGATTAAAGATGGCGGACGTCAGCTGACGTAATTTTTCAAGTTGCCCGCAGTGCCGTAAAGATAGAAGCATTGTGCTCTCTTGATTAAAGATGGCGGATGACAGCTGTCAAAAAGCACATAGAATTTAAATTACCTACTACCACCACCACCACAAGTCAAAGAATAGGGTTTAGTGCCATAAAGATGGCAGCACGATGCTCTCTTGATTAAAGATCGCAGCTTGTCAAAAAAGCACGTGGGTTTGTTTCCAAACAAGAGCACGTAGAAATTGCCGCCACCACATTTCAAAGGCAGTGCCGTAAAGAGGGCAGCACTAACGTTCGCGATGCAAGATGGCGGATGACAGCTGACAAAAAAGCACGTGGCTTTGTTTACCAATTCAAATCTCGCGCTAGTAAGGATTAGTGCCGTAAAGAGGGCAGCACTAAGGTTAGCGAAGCAAGATGGCGGATGACAGCTGCCAAAAAAGCACATGGCTTTGTTTACCAATTCAAATCTCGCGCTAGTAAGAATTAGTGCCGTAAAGAGGGCAGCATTGAGGTTTGCGATGCATGATTGCGGATGACAGCTGTCAAAAAAGCACGCGGATTTGTTTACAATTCAAATCTCGCGCTAGTGAGGTTTAGTTAGCAGCACTGAGGTTTGGGCCCGACAAGATGGCAGCAGTAAGGTTAACGATGCGTTGTTGTCGATGACAGCTATCAAAAAGCACGTGGCTTTGTTTACCAATTCAAATCTCGCGCTAGTCAGGTTTAGTTGGCAGCCGTGAGGTTAGCGATGCGTTGTTGTCGATGACAGCTGTCAAAAAGCACGTGGCTTTGTTTACAAACAAGAGCATGTGGTGATGTCACGGTCACATGGTCATAACGTCACGGGGTTAATGACCTCGGGTGCTGACACAGCAGAAAGAATGCTGACGAGGTGGTTTAGAACTCTCACAGCTCCCCTACTTGAAATGTTTCGTACGCAGTGCCAGTTGCATAAGCACGGTCGTAAAATTACGTGAAATTGTTGACCTGTGAACACCGAATAGCACTCTCAAAGCAGAATAGGAGAGTCTGGTTTTAATTTTCACTAGGAAAATCAATAATCTGGTTTCTTTAAATAATTTCGAAACGTTACAGTTTGGTAATAACGCAAGCAGCAAGGCAAAGACGTTGAAGTTCACACCTGTTAAATCACGCATTTTTGTTTGTTCCTAATGGAAGTGTAGCCTTGGAAACCTGGACCCTTGATGTCTGCATGATCGTCTTCCGTTCCACACATTTTATCATGTTCCGTAATGTCCCCTCCCAGACTGAAATTAAGTGGAATACATGGCTGTGTATTTACGTCGTTTTCATTTATTGAACGAGAAGACACGAAGTCTGAACAATGAAAATCAGATGCATCTGTTCCCACGGATACATCCTTGGTTATGTTACTTAGGCAAACTGTACTTGAAAATTTTCCATCTGATTCTTCCTTTTTTTAATTGCCTGAGTTGTCTGTGAAAGCCCTGTAAGCTGGGTCCCGGCGACACATTCCTCTTCTTGTAATCATCTGGAAATATTTTCGGAACATAGGCTGGACTTAGTGGGTGTCCAGATCTTTTGTTTCCGAGGAAATGCACACTAGATATTCTTGAGTAAGTTGTAGGTTGCCAAAGTGATCCATTCGTGCTAAAAATGAAAACCAAAATTAAATTCAATCGGATCAATTGAACTTATTGCAAACATGTGCAGTACGTATGTGTAGGCCTACTTACTTCGTTCGGTTAACTGCTTGTATCCATAACCTCCTTCGGTCCACTTCTATCGCTTGTTTTGGAAAACAATTAAATTGTACTTCACTTCCCGTATTTGCGTAAGTATTGGAACATCCGACAACACAACAGTTGCGTTTACTTGATCTCCTTTTCTCTTCCATTATCATCGGAGTAACTACATGCTGTCATAACAGAACAGCTACTGCAAATCTGGAGTCTGCCTCACGTGTTGTTCTCCGCCCGGCCGCCAGAGCGACACGCACGGTACCTATAGAATATTTTTTTGTGGGGGAGGGGGGAGATTAATGTAAGGTTAGGTTAAGTAATTTTAAGAGGTCAGACGATTTCAAACACTTTAGAAAGGAAAAAAAGAAACATTGATTTGGGCTATACATACATACATACTGTAGCAGTAAAAGAGCCCGACTTTAAGATTTATGTTTTAACGCAAGCATGGAATAGTTCTCAGGGCTGAACTGGATGAATAATAGCTAGGACTTGGTACAGGAGGCAGGGTCCTATCTACAAGAAAATTTTGAATCTGATTTGATGAGAGTTTATTCATATAATGCATGTTAAATTGCACATCACCTCATGGTAGATAAGGGTTGTCTTCCACATTGTCCTTTAAATGGCCCGGGTCTCCAGCTCACCAGGCCACACCGGCCGGAACACGTTCCAGAAGATGCCCAAGCACTCCGTCAAGATGCGGACAGACCATCCAGGTTGATTGCATGAAATACGCCTCAAGTTCCCGATGCTCGTGATGACTTCCGCTATATCCTGACGATGTCGAGGGTAATCACATTACCCAAGTACAATGAGGTTGGTAGAATCAATGCAAACTCCGTAAATGTGCTCTTCGTCACTCGCAGAATAAATCAAAGTTCATGAAAACCTTGAGTAATGAGTTTTCTCACCACTAGTAAAATCACGAGACATTGTTCATAAAGACTTTCAAGAATCCACTCTCTAACACTCATGGAAATGACGAGTCCGTGGTCATGAAGACTTTCAATAATGTTATAATTCATCAATGAAAAAATTACAAGTCTTCAAGTAATCACTGGCAAAGATCACAAGTCTATGCTCATGGAAACTTCGAATAAATTTAGAGTTCATCACTCGTGAATATTACAAGTCTTTGAATAATCACTGGCGAAAAGTTAAAGTCCAACACTGGTAAATATTACAAGTCTTATTGGCGAAAAATTAGAGTTCAACACTCGTAAATACTTAGAAAAATTCAGAGTTCCTCAACACTCGTAAATATTGCAAGTCCCATTTATAAAGACTTAGAAAAATTCAGAGTTCCTCAACACACGTAAATATTACGAGTCTCGTTTATAAAGACTTAGAAGAATTCAGGGTTCCTCAGTGATACTATAACCACACGAAGATAGCTTCCGACGATAATGGCAGCGAGTAGGGCCACGTTAACTACTCGACTGTCACTGATAGACTGAGATACCAGGCTATATGGAGCCCTCCTTATATTTGGTTTGGGGACATTACGTCACATATGCCGTGAAGCTGGTTATCTCCTGAATCCCTCGACGGATTTTCTTGAAAATCAAGCATTGCGACGTTTATGTAATTCCCTTTAAAATGACATGTTGATCAAGTCGCTACCCCAATTATTATGGAAGTTTTAATTTTTTTCTCCATCGAATGTTCCGGAAGGTGTGACGCTTGAATCTGGAACATACGAGTTCAGGCTAGCTGCACGTGGCATGACAGGCGGGTGATCTAACTAGCCCCTGCGGCTACGTCACGCATACAGCTGTTCTCAGCTTGCTTGCTCGTCCTGCTGAATGTAAACAAACTAGGCTTGTACGGAGTAATACGCGTGGTGATAAAATACGATCAACTCTCAAAAAAATATGCATGTACAGGTCGTAACCGGTACAATATATATACACATACATACATACATACATACATACATACATTACATACAGTACACCAATGGTTACAAAACAAAGTCCAGGTTTCTTGGTAAACTTGCAAACTTATCAAGAACTACTTTGTCACTAACTATAATGTCTTTGTGGATAGAGAGTAGCAAGCCCGTTAAGCCTACTTTCAGATGTGCTGTTCCTTAAAGGCCTCTACGCACGACCCAATCTGCTGGGCCCGATCTGCAGGCAGTTGGCTCGCTCTGCCTGGAAACGCGTGATCATGGCTCCTGCATTTTCTAAATTTCAAAAAATAGGAATTGCATTGACTTTGTTATCACTGAAGTCGATACGAAAGAGAAAATGTTGGGCTAAAAGGTGGTTATTACAGAGAAAGAAATTGTCATACAAATATCATGAAAGAACTAGAATCATTCGATTTTAGAAATTTTCTGCGAATGGATATCGACACTTTCAATGATCTGCTCTACCTGGTGGCGCCTTTAATAAAGAAACAAGACACTATAATGGGGGAAAGTGTGAGTGTTCAAGAGCGATTAATCGTGACTAAGATTTTTAGCTACTTGAGCGAGTTACAGAGATTTGCAATTTAGTGCAGCCGTGTCACCCCAGCTTTTGCCCAGCTCCATGGCTAAATGGTTAGCGTGCTGGCCTTTTGTCAGAGGGGTTCGATTCGCGGCAGGGACTGGAATTTTAACCATCATTGGTTAATTTCCCTGGCACGGGGGCTGGGTGTATGTCTTGTGTTCATCATTTCATCCTCATCACGACGCGCGGGTCACCCACGGGTGTCAAATCAAAAGACCTGCACCTGGCGAGCCGAACCCTTCCTGGAATCTCCCGGCACTAAAAGCCATACGCCATTATATTTGATTTTACCACAGCTTTTGTCTAAAATCATTCCATAAACATTTTGCACTATTTTCAATAGTCTGAAGGGATACATAAAAGTAAGTGATTAAAATATATATTTTTTATATATATATGTAAGAGTATTTATTTCTGAAATTACATATGAGTAGAAAATACGAGAAGAAACTAACCTAAAATTATAAACTAAATCAATCTAAACTATATTATTGTATATAGTGAACTACTAATCTAACTGAATCTGCTCACTGCCCTCTGACACACATCACACGTGCTAGGTGGCGACGAGGCAACTGATAGCTTATCGGCCGACTTCCGGAGTGTAAGTTGGGAGATTGTGTGGTCGGCCCGACCAACCACCCGACATGAGTTTTGTCGGAAAATCTGGTCCCAACAAACCTACACACCACCCAACCTGCAGAGACCCTGCAGATCGGGCCCAGCAGATTGGGTCGTGTGTAGCGGCCTTGAGCAAGTCTTCAGTCTTCTTAGGATAGAGAAAGTTCTTTCTACGGTTGCAACAGAAACAGGAAGAACTGCGAGTAATTTGAGAAGGGTATAAATGTTGGGGGAAAAAGTCTTGTCACATTTTTCTAGAGAACTTACAGCCGTTTCTGGAAGATTTGAAGGATTTTCCTGACTCCATTCTTCCCACAACATAAACTCACTTTGCACAATCTCTTTATGTGACAGATCTTCTTCGTAGAAACTAAAAGCAGCTTCCAGTGAACCGAAATCTGTTATGATACACAATTGTCGAAGGATGTTTTGTAAGGGTGCAACTGTTTCCTTGTGAGATTCAAAGCGTTCTTTTATTGAGTTACAAAAATCGTCCAGGTATGGCACATAAACAGCTACTCGATAGTATTCTTCTTCTGTGGTGTAAGGGACATTGCTACGTGCTGTTTAAAGGTGGCATATTATTGGAATCTCTTCTTTAATGTCAAGTTTGGCAGCGAATGACTTTACTTGATTATACAAGGCTTTAAATGAGGCATCAGCATTTGCCCTCCCCTTCGACAGAAGGTGTAAGACACTCGTGATGTTAGTCAAGGCCTGTGGAAGATCTATATTTTTGTTTTGAAACTGCTCAGATAAGTTGTGTGTGGTTGATAGCATCTGGCTCAAAACAAAAAGATTAACAAGGAACACAAATTGACTAACAGCACTACTTAGAGTGTGAGCCTTAGATGCTGAATCACTTAATTCCTCTTCTATTTTGCCAAGGGAGAGAAAGGCTCCAAAATGTCTTTAAATAAAATTACCGAGTCGTGCCTTTCTACCCATTGGGTTTCTCACAGTGAAATAAGTTTCTTTTTCTTCTGTTCTGGACAACATTCAGAAATTATTGATTTCAATATTTTGGTTCTTTTGGCTGACATCCCGCAGACTTCTTTTATGACACCCAGTTTCTTATAGAAGATATTTTGCTTAAAATTTGTATGAAGAACAATGTGTATACAGGGCTAACGGTAGCTTTTGTCTGATGGAAGCTTGTACTCCTCTGAATTGCCCACTCATCGTGGTAGCACCATCGTACCCTTGGCCTCTCATTTTGTTTAGGTCAAGCCCTAATATTGACGAGGTCTCCAATATTGCGTTGGCCAAACCTGCTCCAGTGATGTCATAAACGGGGACGAATGTCAGAAAATCTTCTCTGATTTTGAAAGTTTGGTCCTCTACGTAACGTGCATAGAGAGAAAACTGTACGATTTGGCTGATATCAGTGGTTTCATCTGCTAAAACGGAATAAAAAAAGACTTTATGACATTTCCTACAATTTTTTATTGCATTAAGTGACCGAATGTGTTAATAAGTTCGTTTTGAATGAAGGAATTGTGTACATCGCCTTCCCACCACTGGTCGTTAATTGGTCTTTAAGAGTATTATCTCCACTGTTGGCTCGGTATCTCAACAACGATCGAAAATTCCCATCATTATGGTCCGGTTCTTCAAGGATTATTCATCCAGAGTCACGATGACCCCTTAGAGCTATTTGCTGCTTCCCGCAAACTCGTATTGTTTGCATTATAGGGATTAGCCATTTTCTAATATTCCCAATATCCAGTCCTCTTTGGGCATTTATTTGATTCATAACACTTTCAGCCTTTTTAACTATACCTTTTGTATTTTCAGCGATCAAAACATATTTCTTATGATAGGATAAGCTTTCATGTTTGCTAAACATTTCCCTGGCTTTTTTTAGATTGGTAAAAGCCGGAGTGACCAACGCCCCTGCTACTTGGTGATCACCTTTCCCTACATTTTTGGTATGGGAAAATCACACACAGTACTTGCAAAAAGAACCAGATTTTCCTCTGAATAAGCTGCTGCTGTTGTTGTTTGAGCCATCAGTCCATAGACTGGTTTGATGCAGCCTTCCATGCCACCCTATCCTGTGCTAACCTTTTCATTTCTACGTAACTACTGCATCCTACATCTGCTCTAATCTGCTTGTCATATTCATATCTTGGTCTACCCCTACCGTTCTTACCTCCTACACTTCCTTCAAAAACCAACTGAAGAAGTCCTCGGTGTCTTAAGATGTGTCCTATCATTCTATCTCTTCTTCTCGTCAAATTTAGCCAACTGTTAATAAACTTAACCATGATAGGTTAATATTGTGTTTGGTCCGTATTGACTGGTCTGAATGTGTAATATAACTATTTATAATAGTTTATTTAAATCTGCCTTGATGAATACACTCATTAAATGAAAGAAATATTATTAATTAAACCATACATGTTTCGGGAAATCTCAACCATTCCCTTCATCAGTGGTTAGATCAAAGAATGACACAATCTTTTGTTTTACAATTTGAAGGACTATTGTGTCCCATTACATCATATCAAAGAGTAAAGAGAACTTATGAAATATTATAAAAATGATCAATAATACAATTTTGGTTGAACTGAATGGGAACACTACACAAATTTAGGATCTTCAAGTTTTTCTTCTTTTCTTCTTGTTTTTGTTCCTTAAATGATTATATGCTAGACTAAACAGTGGGTTATCTTTTGTACTTTTCTCATTTAAACTTGATTCAGAATTACATTTTTGTGTAAGGTAAATTTCTAAATTTTCCAAAACATTCATCAGTTTTCCCTTTTTGGTCGAATGTAATAATTTCATGTCATTGGAAATGTCTGTAAATTTACGATTCATTTCAACCATATGTTCTCCCATTGCCGAATATCTTTTATGTTTGACCGCATTAACGTGTTCTTTGTACCTTATAGCCAAACTTCTTCCGGACTGTCCTATGTATCGTTGTTTACATGAGAAAAGTACAGAAGATAACCCACTGTTTAGGCTAGCATATAATCATTTAAGGAACAAAAAGAAGAAGAAAAAGAAGAAAAACTTGAAGATCCTAAATTTGTGTAGTGTTCTCATTCAGTTCAACCAAAATTGTATGTATTGATCATTTTTATAATATTTCATAAATTCTCTTTACTCTTTGATATGATGTATTGAGACACAATAGTCCTTCAAATTGTAAAACAAAAGATTGTGTCATATTGTGTTATTCTTTGATCTAACCACTAATGAAGGGAATGGTTGAGATTTCCCGAAACATGTATGGTTTAATTAATAATGTTTCTTTCATTTAATGAGTGTATTGATCAAGGCAGATTTAAATAAACTATTATAAATAGTTATATTACAAATTTAGCCAAATCGATCTCCTCCCACCAATCAATTCAGTATCTCTTCATTCGTGATTCGATCTATCCGTCTCACCTTCAGCATTCTTCTATAACACCACATTTCAAAATATTCTATTCCCTTTCGTTCTGAGCTGGTTATAGTCCATGTTTCACATCCATACAATGCCACGCTCCACACGAAAGTCTTCAAAAACATCTTTCTAATTCCTATATCAATGTCTGAAGTGAGCAAATTTCTTTTCTTAAGAAAGCTCTTCCTTCCTTGTGCTAGTCTGCATCTTATGTCGTCCTTACTTCTGCCATCATTAGTTATTTTACTACCCAAGTAACAATATTCATCCACTTCCTTTAAGACTTCATTTCCTAATCTAATATTTCCTGCATCACCTGCCTTCATTCGACTGCACTCCATTACTTTTGTTTTGGACTTATTTATTTTCATCTTGTAGTCCTTACTCAAGACTTCGTCCATACCATTCAGCAGCTTTACAAGATCCTCTGCAGTCTCAGATAAAATAACAATATCATCGGCAAATCTCAAGGTCTTGATTTCCTCTCCTTGGACTATGATTCCCTTTCCAAATTTCTCTTTGATTTCCTTTACTGCCTGTTCTATGTAAACACTGACAATAAGAGGGACAAACTGCAGCCTTGCCTCACTCCTTTCTGGATTGCTGCTTCTTTTACAAAGCCCTCGATTCTTATCACTGCAGATTGATTTTTATACAGATTGTAGATAATTCTTCGTTCTCGGTATCTGATCCCAATCACCTTCAGAATCGTAAATAGCTTGGTCCAGTCAACATTATTGAATGCCTTTTCTAGATCTCCGAATGCCATGTACGTGGGCTTATCCTTCTTGATTTCATCCTCTAATATCAGACGTAAAGTCAGGATTGCTTTACGTGTTCCTACATTTCTTCTGAAGCCAAATTGATCTTCTCCCAACTCAGCTTCAACTTGTTTTTCCATTCTTCTGTAAATAACACGTTAAAATTTTGCAGGCATGAGATACTAAACTAATGGTGCGGTAGTTTTCACACCTGTCAGCACCGGCTTTCTTGGGAATAGGTATAACAACATTCTGCCGAAAATCGGGTGGGACTTCTCCTGTCGCGTACATCTTACACACTAAATGGAATAACCTTGCCATGCTGGTTTCTCCTAAGGCAGTCAGTAATTCAGAGCGAATGTCATCAATTCCAGGTGCCTTGTTCCTATTTAGGTCACTCACAGCTCTGTCAAACTCTGACCTCAAAATTGGGTCTCCCATTTCATCAGCATCAACAGCCTCTTCTTGTTCCAGAACCAAATTATCTACATCTTTACCTTGATACAACTGTTGGATATGTTCCTGCCATCTTTCTGCTTTGTCTTCTTTCCCTAGAAGTGGCTTTCTATCTGAGCTCTTAATATTCATTCACCTAGATTTCCTTTCTCCAAAGGTTACCTTGATTTTCCTGTATGCTGCATCTACCTTTCCCAGGAACATACAGCCTTCGACATCCTTGCACTTCTCCTTCAGCCATTCTTCCTTAGCTACCTTGCACTTTCTATCCACTTCATTCTTTAATCGCCTGTATTCTTTTCTGTCCTCTTCGTTTCTAGCATTCTTGTATTTTTGTCGTTCATCAATCAGGTCTAGTATCTCCTGAGTTATCCACTGATTCTTAGTCGATCTTTTCTTCCTTCCTAACATTTCTTCAGCAGCCCTACTGACTTCATTTTTCATGACTATCCATTCTTCCTCTATTGTGTTTCCTTTAGCCTTTTCATTTAGCCCTTGTGCCACATGTTCCTTGAAACAATCCTTTACAATCTTTTCTTTCAACTTGTCTAGATCCTATCTTTTTGCATTCTTTCCTTTCTTCAATTTCAACTTCAGATGGCATTTCATGACCAGCAAGTTGTGGTCAGAGTCCACGTCTGCTCCTGGGAAAGTTTTGCAATGCAACACCTGATTTCGGAATCTCTGCCGAATCATAACGAAGTCTATTTGATACCTTCCAGTGTCTCCAGGTCTCGTCCACGTATACAGCCGTTGTTTGTGGTGTTTGAACCAAGTATTGGCAAGGACTAAATTATGATCAGTGCAGAATTCAACCAGCCGACTTCCTCTTTCGTTCCTTTGTCCCAATCCAAATTCTCCTACTGTATTACCTTCTCTTCCTTGCCCTACCACTGCATTCCAGTCTCCCATCACAATTAGATTCTCATCACCTTTTACATACTGTATTAAATCTTCTATCTCTTCATATATTCTTTCGATTTCCTCATCATCCGCTGAACTAGTAGGCATATAGACCTGCACTATTGTGGCGGGCATTGGTTTGGTGTCTTATCTTGACGACAATAATTCTTTCACTATGCTGGTCGTAGAAGCTTACCCACTGCCCTATTTTCCTGTTCATTATTAAACCAACTCCTGCATTTCCCCTGTTTGATTTTGTGTTGATAATTCTGTAGTCGCCTGACCAAAAGTCTTGTTCTTCCTGCCAACATACTTCACTTATACCAACTACATCTAACTTTAGTCTATCCATCTCCCTTTTCAGATTCTCTAACCTACCACAACGATTCAAACTTCTAACATTCCACGCTCCGACTCGCAGAATGTCAGTATCCATCTTCCTGATGATCACCCCCTCTCGTGTGTAGTCCCCACCCGGAGATCCGAAAGGGGGACTAGTTTACCTTCAGAATCTTTTACCCGGGAGGAAGCCATCATTAGTACATCATTCATACAGAGAGAGCTGCATGTCCTCGGGAGTTAGTTACGGCTGTAGTTTCCCGTTGCTTTCAGCCGTGTAGCAGTATCAACACAGCTAAGCCATGTTGAGTGTTATTACAAGGCCATATCAGTCAATCATCTAAACTGCCGCCCTTGCAACTTCCAAAAGGCTGCTACCCCCCTTTCGATGAACCATTCCTTAGTCTGGTCTCTCAACAGATACCCATCCGATATGGTAACCACGCAAATTCTTCTAGCCACTTCATTTGAAAAGATCTAGTATGATTTGAACTATCAATGGAGGGGAAATTTGTATCAAAGGTGAGGTTTTCAAACACTTTGTAACATACATTTCTTTTTTCGTTTGTGAAAGACTGAACGGAATTGTCTTGACAATAGTTTCCAATATCATACTGTATATATTTTTCCTTAGTTGGTTAGGCCTACTATCCTCCATAACCGGAACTACATTAATTGAGCTCGAAGTAGTGACATCACAAGAAGCAGTTCTACCAACACAGCCAACTTCAGCATTGTCACCGTCACGCCCATTTGTACTTTGTCCATTCGTAACACTACCGACTTCACGACTATTGCCAACAGGCTTATTGACACTTGTTTTTTGGGCGAAAAAGTTTTGAATGGAAGCTAACCTCTTCATTACGATAGTGGTTCACTTACGGCCAACTTCAGTATACTGATAAAGTACGTAAACATTAACACTTAAAACAGCACCATTCTTCAGTACAACAGATGTCGAACAAACGTAAACAACAACCAATGATTGCCACTGACCTGTACATCACACTCCTGGCGTCCGGTTGTTGTGCTGGCCTCTGGCGGTGACTGGTGTAGTTCAGATAGCCCGGCAGGAGCGAGAGCTTCCGATGTTCAGAAAAATCAAATTGTCAGTGATCACTGACACGAACTTCACACCACTTCCATACGCCCCTGATATGCCCTCACTCCATGAGTACTACCGAGAGGTTTGGAATTTAATCCAGACTTCTGACATGAAGTCTAGTGATTAGAAATTGAATGTATACCACCACCTCCCCTACCCGGCCGGCCAACATTCTGACCATGAATTTTTTTTCAACCAAAGGAAATCGAACCGGCTAACCATGGCGTCAGACCAGACAGACTTCACTCCTTAACGATCATGGCTACCAGTAGTGGTGGGCAGTCTGAGACGAGGTCTCGAGATTTCTCGAGACTAGCGCAGGCACTATTTCTCGCAAGAAATTTAGAGAGATCTCAAGAGCGTTGTCCCCACACTGCGAAGAGCAGCGTGTTGGAGGCCTAACAGGTAGACAGAGTTGAATGTTGTTTGTGCAGAGTATGCGAAAAGCCAACCACGGGCCTTCTCCATTCCGTAAATACGTGTCAACAAGCAACTAGGGCCATTTCTACAGAGGTCTATTTTGACGCAGTATAACATAACTATAAAGGATATGCATTCTGGCATTGTATGCAGCAGTAAGTAAACGAATGAGTATTCTAAGTATAGAAACTGATGGCTATTGTAGGCATACATTGTCATCAGATCCCAAGTTAAATATCCATATGAACAGTGCTTGTGTTTACTGATATTTTTGTGATGAAGAAAATAATTCGTTACAATGTTATGGAGTATTCACGTCATAATTAAATACTTCGGTATATGACGGTGCAATGTGTAATTGTACGTGACAGCTTTAAGACGATGTCCGAAACGCAGTGTAAATCGTGGATATAGGTCAATACATCATGATTCACTTTAGCAGCATCATTTTCAAAAGAAGCAAAATATGTCAGCAGAAATATTTCTGGGATGATCCGACACTTAAAACAATGTAATACCTCTGTGATGGCCTGCATCACAAGAAGCTACCCTGTCAACAACAACTGCAAGGTATCCCAGGTAGGTGTACATCCTATCAACAGTTACCGGTACTCAAACAAATTATCCAGGTTTATTCAGCTAAGATGTTCACCTCAAATAACTCTTGAACTGTTTCAAATACTGACATTCTGTTTTCAATTTCGTTAATGGTATTAAGGGGCTCATTGTTCTATATGCAGTACTTTTCTATGCTTTTGACAAATTTTGTTGGCACACGTTTCCATATGAGAACTGCTGCTCGTACACTGTCAAGCTTACGCTCGTAGTTACTGGGACGTCGCACATATCACAGCACAGGAGAATCAGTCTCGAGAGCATTGCCCATCGCTACCCTGTAGAAAGAATCGGAGCAAACTTCGCCATTTTAGATTAACGTTCTACTCGTGCATTATGTTGGTTGCATATGCAACAAGGAACATCTTGCCCAGTCTCAAGTTCGAATAATGCATGCCTCTAGTATCCAGGTAGGTGTACACCCTATCTACAGTTTTTTAGGCTTTAGACAGAACTTATTTCACGCAATAACTGATGATACATTATTCTGCTTACACTTGTAGTTACTGGAACGTCGCACAGATCACAGAGAATCGGTCTTGAGATTCTCGTGATCTCTGACGTCAGTCTCGAGACAGAGCACTGCCCATCACTAGCTACCAGGCGGGCAGTACAAACATTCCGAGTTTCCAAAATAATGTCAGTAAATCGTGATTCACTTCAGCAGCATTGATACTAACTTTGTTTAAGGAGTGTGCTCCGCAGGGGAACAACCGTTTTTTAACGTAGAATTACGATCCTCGACAACGGCTACATGTTTAGGTAGAACGTGTATATCGCCGAGAGTATTTAACTTGCGAATATGTTTAATGTCTCAATAGACAGATAAAGGAGGAGGCTACGAGGATACTTGTCCAAAAATATATATATATATATATATATCTGAAACGCAGTTTACAAGAAATAGCACTTGAAAGTAAGGCAAAATTTGTGCTAAATATGTGATGTCACATGCATACTCTGTTACAAAATGGCACTGTGTTGACTCGTATGCTCAGTTGGAAGACAGCTGAGAATGCGAAAACAATTTAACAAACAAGACCACTAAACCCTCAAAAACCTGCAACCAATACAATATTGACAGTCTACTGCCAATTTTCTTTGAAGTGTTCTTGACTGAACTCCACTAATGTTTCTACATGCTTGAGCACTTGTCATAGCCCTGTGCATTACAATCTGCAAGTGGCACTTGGAAGTTTCAACCGTGGATAATATTTCATCACTTTTTTCTCTTGCCTTCCTTCCAAATAAAAGCTCTTAAATTCAATACATCTCTAACAAATTTCAAATAAATGCGTTTCTTTATTTTGGAAAACAAAATTCAGATTAAGAACATTCAGTTCTTAGCAGGAGATGCCAGGGTCCCACCAACAATTATTTCATAAAAAATTGCCTCTTCCCTTTGAATCAAAATGGTTTTCAGAAGTTTTCTAGCACATATGAAAATAAATGCATTTTGAGTGTACCACGACAGACAGTGAGATTTTGTCTTTCAGTTGGTTTTCTTTTACTTTGGCCACATGCTCATGAGTTATGTCGTCACATTGCAATCAGTTCCATTATTCCCAAGAAACTGCCATTGTGAACATCACCAATCTGGGTAGTTTCTCCCTGGAAAATTATAAACAACTAAAAAAGTAAGAACACCGAGTCCCTACAGGGTCTGGGCTCCGGACCTGGAGGTACCCTTGGACCTCCCCTTGTAGAGACCATGTCGTAAAGTGTGCTTCTTCTAGACCAGGGCCTCTCAGGGTGCATGCGCGTGGTGCATGCACTGTGAACGGTGCAAGAGACGACTTGGCTTGGTTGACCAGAGTGCAGACCCCCCACTCCTCGATTTGGAGCAATAGCGCTTACTCTCTCTTTCCTCACGCCTGTCTCGCTCGCTCTGCCTGTCTCCCTCTGCCCCACTTGCGCCGTAGCGCTCCAAATCCAGGCCGACTTGAGCCGAGCGTAGGCGAGTTGAGCCGAGCTTAGCCGAGTAGCCCAGAGATGAAGCGTTGATCCGAGCCATGCCGAGCGGCAGCGATGCACAGTGCACGGAGCTCTTGCGCCTCTATCTGCACGCGTGAGATTTTGGGCGTTTGAGAGGCCCTGTTCTAGACTTTCCAATTGAGTAACATGGGTAAGCAAGCTACAATTTCATATACTATGAACATAAAACATTTGAAGAACTTGACAATTAAATGTTTGCAACTAATTTTGAATTCTTTAAAAGGGACAGTAAAACAAAAATTTTGATCAGGAGAAGTTATATAAGTGGAACAAGTTGCTATCTCTTGAGTGTGATTGTGGTACTGACACACAGATTGTAAAACATATCCTGTCTAACTGTTCCCTGAGAGCTTATAATTCTTTAATCTGATTTCTGCATCAGTAGATTATTTAAAAACTATGAACTTTATATTATAAAGTGTGAATAAATGTGTGTGTAGCATTATTTTTATGTTGAAATCTGTTACAAATAACAACAACAACAACAACAAGGAAAAAAAAAAAAAAAAAACTAAAAACAGGAAAGGCATGGACTAAGGAGAGAGAGATGAAAAACTATGAACATGTGAGAGAAATGGGTAAAAGTTACAGAATACTTATGGAGACAAGAACATCTGAAAATAACTGGTCCTCAGTTGACATAAACGAGAGAGTAAGAATACCACCATAACAAGTAGAACGGAATAGTGTTATCACTCCCTCCCTTATTAGTGGTGATTACCGAGCTCGATAGCTGCAGTCGCTTAAGTGCAGCCAGTATCCAGTATTCGGGAGATAGTGGGTTCGAACCCCACTGTCGGCAGCCCTGAAGATGGTTTTCCGTGGTTTCCCATTTTCACACCAGGCAAATGCTGGGGCTGTACCTTAATTAAGGCCACGGCCGCTTCCTTCCCACTCCTAGCCCTTCCCTGTCCCATCGTCACCATAAGACCTACCTGTGTCGGTGCGATGTAAAGCAAGTAGCAAAAAAAAAAGATTTAGTGGTGATTAGTGGGTAAGCTACCAGTTACCGCTGCAATTGTCAGACACATGTTTGCATCCCCCAGTAGGTAAGTTAGAACAAGAGATGTAAACGTGAAGTACATTCAAACGTGTTTCTATACGTGTTGAAAGACGAATACAGTGACCGTATCATTCACATGATATCCAGCAGCAGAAATGTAATAAGTGTTTGTTAAATAATAATTATGCTATTCTATTCCATTCTGTGTTGTAGACTGGGATACAATAATATGCAGTTCATGATCTACAATTTCACTGATGCTGTAAAAGATATAAAAACTTTGTTGGTGAATACATGTATACATGTAAGAAACTTCTATAGGATAAAGATGTGGAACTAAACAGAAATGAGTGTCAGACACACAATACCCATGAATGTACTGCATTGTATGGATTGCTTTATATTTTACTGAATAGTATATTTAAGCCTATGCCCTTTAAATGCACCATACTAAACGTGTTTTGTTTCTATAAACAGAGTTTTAATGCTTTTCCTTCTGTTCCTTTAGATTATTTCAGTTAATCCAGATTTTCATTAATCCGGTCCACTTATCCCACCCAATTATTCTGGATGGCATGATCATTAAGACGTCAAGTCTCTATGGTCTTGGTTAGCTGGTTCAAGTCCTGTTGGTGAAAATTTCACCTCAGATGTTGGCCGGCAGGGTAAGAAAGGTGGTGGTATACAATTTCTAACCATTAGATTCCACCCCTCAAGCCTGGATTCAACCCCATGTTCATATGAAGCAAGGGCATATGAACGTTGCGGACTATGATTTGTTCCTCAGATGGGAACGATGAGCCTTGAAACGACCCCTTGGTGTTAACTGTTGAGATACTGGGTGGCGATACTAGGTTTCACTTTCTCCCTACCTCGTTTTCATCATCAACTCACACCTAAACGCGCAGGTCATCTCTGAGCATCATAGAGCAAGAACTGAACATGTCCTCAGATACACCCAGCACTACAAGCCATACGCTAAGCAAGCAAGTCTGGATTAACGAGGTTTTACCTTACTGTCTCCAGCTTTTCCACAAAAGGTTTCTAAGGCAACGGTAACGATAGTTTCAGTTGCATCCTGAAACAACCCTTGCAAAACAAAGTATGACAAAGTATGTCTAAAGTATGACAGGTCTATTCTTCATTATAGTAAGCAATAAAACAATATAAAATAAACGATTTAAATTACATTATTTTGAATCCACTGTACAAGTTTGAGAATAATTTGAGCTATGTTGTAGTAACAGTCAATTTTTAAAGAAACCACCACATTTTCACAGCGCTCACAACTAAATAACCTACATTTTTTCATAGGAAATGCCATCAATCAAGTGAGTAATTACCAGGGATAGGATTTATATGTAATAAAAATGGCTAAATATGTACATACATATAGGCTAAAAAAATGTTAAAATATCGATTCATTTTCTATAAAAAAGGATGAAAAATAATGTAAATACTATCAATATTGAATCGAATTTTAATACTTGTACAGTTAAAGATATATTGCTTAAACATGAAAGTCACAAAAATAAGAATTTAAATTAAAGTCACAGAGCAAGAGTTTAACCTTTTGGATATGGGTCAGACTGGGCAAAGGTCACACTACTGTCTCATGTCCTAAAAATATTGAGAGGAAAAAAAAAAAAAAAAAAAAAAAAAAAAAAAAAAAAAAAAAAAAAAATAATTTGAGACCAGAATCAGAGATATTGTTGAACCAATTTTGGAAGAAGAGCAGTATGGTTTCTGACCAGAAAGGTCAAGTACAGACCTTAGTGTATTTGCAATTAGGATGCTAATGGAAAAATACTGGGAGAAGAACAAGCCTTTATTTCTAATATTTTTGGACATTGAGAAAGTATGCGACAGTGTACCAAGGGAAAGAATTTGGCAATGCATGAAAGAACTTCAAGTGCGAGACAGCCTTATAGACAAAGTGAAAATGTTGTATAGTGGGAATAGAAGTTTTATACAAGTAGGATGTGGTTTGTCGGACTGGTTTGAAACAAAGAGAGGAGCGCAGCAGGACAGCTCATTGTCACCACTTCTATTTATTATTGTGATGGATGTAGTAATGAAATCTATTAAAAGGAAAGAATATGGAGATATCAAAGCCTTCACATTTGCAGATGATGTTGCGATCTGGAGTGACTCAGAAGAGGAATTGGGAGAGAATGCAAAGCTGGAATGAAGAGTTTAAGATATATGGTTTAAACATCAGCAAGACCAAGACGGTGGTGATGAAAGTGTATGGGGAAGGAGCAGAACCAATAGTCATGTTAAATTAAGCCCAACTGGACAGTGTTCCAGTTTTCAAATACTTGGGTAGTGTTATATCAAATGACAACCTAGCAAAACATAAGGTGAACAATCGAATCAATAAGGCAACACAATTTTATCACCAGGTAAGACACCTGCTGTGGGATGAGCAAATACCCATGAAAACAAAAATGACATTGTACAAGTCCTATTATACACCAATTCTTACATACAGTCTCGAAACCACAACACTGACCAATAGAGATAATTCCAAACTTCAGGCAGCTGAAATGAAATTCCTACGCACTATGATCCAGAAAACCAGGAAAGACAAGATTAGGAATGAGAAAATTAGAGAAGAAGTAGGAATAGATGATTCTCTCCTCAATAAGATTCAGATATGAAGACTGAAGTGGTTTGGTCACATGAAGAGGATGCCAGTAAACAGAAGTGCAAGGAAGGAATTTGACAGAAAAGTAGAAGGAAGACGACCCGTGGGAAGGCCACGAAGGAAATGGATAGGTTTAGTTAAGAACGATGTACTGCTGAGAGGTCATGATTGGGACAAGTTGGTGGAGGAAGAATGGTAAAAGGACAGGATGAGGCTCATATACCACACCCGGGAAACTGGAGATGGTTTAGGATGATGATGATGATTATTTAAAATGAAATGTTAAATTATGAAAATGTATGTGACTTTTCTGCAAATATGTAAAAATATGAACTAAAGCTGGAAATATGGACAAGTATGAAAAATAAAATATGTTTCAAATCACTCAAAATATCCTAATTTGTAAAGATATGACCAAATGTAGCTAATGAAAAAAAAACCTAAAAAATAAATGTATTTATATCAAAATCCCAGCCCTGGTAATTACCAATGAACATGTAAGAAAAAGAAGATTATTACTGAACTTTATTTTTAACAAAATTAATTTAAATTACACTATATTTTTAACCTATCTCAAGACAGAGGATAGATAAAAATAACATTAAAAAAAGGAAAAGTAGTACAAGAAAAATGAATTTGTAACAAAGACAACAGTTCCTAGTTTCATTAGTGAACCATCTGTTCTTCCAAAGCCTTTGAAATCCATTCTGGTTCATTACTGGTTATTTTCTCAATAATTTGATTCACCTGGTAGCAGAGAGACTGGATCTGTTTATCCCACGTAGGGAGTACTTCACGAGCTGAAACAAGAGGACATAAAAATTATAAACTAAATCCAGAGAAAATCCACAATATTAGCATCAATGCCTTTATATTAACTAGTTCCATACAAGAATTGAAACACATTTTGATTATGCTTGGGCTTGGTTATCAGTCTCAAGTTCTTCCTTGAGTGGAAACTTATAACCTGTACTATGATGCAGCTGTTTTCTTTTGCTTGTGGTTTAAAAAGGAGAATATCTTGGCTACGAAATCTACGAGAATGGTATAGGCTCAGTACCCCCCCCCCCCCCTCTTTTCAGAGTTGCTGAGAACAAGAATCAGAGTACCCTGATGACAGCCGACATCTGATGGCGATATGGTACAAGAAGAAGTGGTTTAACGTTGTACTAACACATCAAAGGTTTCTGGTGATGCAAGGAAGGAAAAGGGTTAGGACTGGGAAGATACATGGCTGTGGCCTTAATTAAGGTACCCTGGCATTTGCTTGGTGTGAAAATGGGAAACCACAGAAAACCATTTTCAGGGCTGCTGACAGTGGGGTTTGAATCCATCATCTCCCAAATGCAAACAAGAAATATATTTCAAAACTAAGCTACATGTTAAGTGTTAGAATGAACTAAAGCCATACCTTGGTGTCAAGAGGACCATATTTTAAAATCCTCTTGTGAAGCATTCAGAAAACCATCTTCAGGGCTGTCAATGGTGGGATTCAAACCCACCATCTCCCAAATGCAAGCTCACAGTAGTACAACCCTAACTACATGACCAACTTGCTCGGTACAATTTAAAACACTACTTTACAAGATTTATAATTAGTCTAGAGAGGAACAACTAAATATTGATGAACAGCGAGACAACTCAGTAACAAGAATCGTTAAGAAAACCTGATATGGGCATCATGACAAGTAGCAGCTCTCAAAGTGCTGGTTATTTAAATTTTCAGTCAGGTTCTAGCAGAAGCTACAAGAATGTACTAGGATTTCCACCAAACACCCATTTCAGATCAAGGATTGATGTGAAATTCATGTTTGAACCATCCTAGGGAAATTATCACACCTGATCTAGGAAACCCACATTTTAAATTCTTATATACTTCATCTCTTTTGCTGCGCTATTTTTAAACAATGGCTTTTTTTTTTCATATTTTCCAAATAAACTGAAACTTTTTTGAAAGGTTTGTGACATTCAACATCATTGCACCTATTTTAAACTCACCTTTGGCAATCTAGCAGTGACATTTGACCTTGAAACACACATTCATGTGATGCACTTCGAAACATGGAACTGGGCACATTGCAGGCTGTCCTGCACAATTTCTACAAAAACAAAAAACAAAAAAAACCTGTTTGTTTTCTCTCGCATAGTCCCTATCCTTTCTTTGAACATTTTGCTGGTATAATGGAATAAACAACCCAATTAGGTTTGTGACTCTTGTCCTGCTGCTCCCCAAGAAAGTGCCTCTCTGTCAGGCACACTTGAGGTATGTAATCAGAAGGTCTTCCTCGCTTCGCCAACGGACTGCGCTGATACTCTTGTAGAAGTCCCAATTTTCAATGTTATATCGAAATTAGCCTTGTCACATAATTTCATTTTTAAAATTCTTATATCATCACTAATATTCTGCCAATCCGGCCCCGCGGTGTAGGTAGCAACGCGTCCGCCTGTTATCCCGTGGCTCCGGGGTCGATTCCCGGTCGGGTCTGGGGTTTTAAATTGTAAATGATTAATATCCCTGGCCTGGGGACTGGGTGTCTGTGTCATCCTTAAAGTTCCCTTCTTCACATTCAACACTTTACACTTCCGCCATTTACATAATACACGCAGGTTTCCCACACATGGTGCAAGTAGGGGCAAAAGATCTTCACAGGTCGACGCTCCGAACAAATAGCACTTTTTAGAAAGAAAAAAGAAAAAATATATTCTGCCAGACCGATACAAAATGACGATCTTCCACGTTACCACTTTCTTCCGAACAATCACTATGCACATCACTTTGTACACTTGTTTCATGGTCAAAATTTAATGAACAGTCTGAATCAGAATAGCCCATTAAAAGATTGAAGGTTTCTTCACTGTCATTACTTATGTTGTTCTGCACACTCATAGCTGCTGACAAAAGCCTGCTACCGGCCAGACAGCTGACAGGAATGTTGGCAGGCTGGCGGGTGAAAGATAACAAATAAACATACAGTAGGCCTAGTATTGGCAGCTATGTTTTCAAACAATGCTTAGAACAGAGTCAATACATGACTAAAGGTGTTTGTATTATTAAATGCCCCTTTATTAAAGATGCACAAGTAAACTGTAGCGGGAAAGTACCAAGTCGACAAAAGTCGATTACCGCAGTGAATGCTATAGGGAAGTAAGTCGACAAAAGTAGACTTCCTCAGCGAAGGAGTTAAGAACCAACACGCAAAACTTTATTCAACAATAATTTCCTTGCGTGTCTTATGGTTAGATACTGGAATTTTTTCACTGAATTCAATAATAGGTAAGATGATATGACAATTATAATGAAAGTGAAATGTAAGATAAAACTGATGCAGAAAGAGAAAAGAACCTTTTGAAATGTTTTATCATGAAAGAATGTTGAAAGTGAGGTAAGCAGATCAGATCATAAGTGAAGAGATATTGGATCAAATTTGTGAAAGGAGAATGAATCACTTAGATTGATAGGACATAAACTGAAACACTCAGTACTTGTACAGACTTTAATATCTGACAGAAGTATAGAGGGAAGAAAGGTAGGGAAAGATCAACATATGAATATATTGAACAAACTGGAGTGGAAGTATGATGTAATTACATAGTGCCTAAGACGACAGCTACAACAAACCAGTATATGGCTGATGAAACAAGGACAACAGCATACTCACGAGTTTAAAAAATCATCACCATCATCATCATTTCCCCTTTTCTGGCGGATACCAGGTGGGAGCAAATATAGTTTCTCTTCACCATTTGTCATCCAACACCGTGTTCCAGTCCAGGTTTTGGGCCGATGTTAGGCCCCTTAATACAACAAGCAAGCATCAGTCCAGGTTCTGCTGTCCTATGCTGTTCTTCACAGAGTCCATCCATCATTAATCTTAGTTTTCCTTATCCTTTCTTCCCTGTCGTCTGTTTTCCCAGCGCTTGCCTTGGCAGTCTTCCTTCTTTCATCTGCTTGACATATCCAAACCACATCAATCTATTCTGTTCTAGTTGTCATTCGTTTTTGCACATTTAGCTCTTTTTGTATGTCTTCATTTCTCACTCTATCCCTCTTTGTCTTATGTACCATAATCTTCAGAAATTTCATTTCAGCTGCCTGTAACACTTCTCTCTGAGTCATTGTTCAGGTTTCTGCTGCATGTCATTATAGGTACGTAATATCCCTTACAAATCATTTCTTTAGCCTTCATTGGTACATCTTTATTCCATATTAACCTACGTACCTGGTGTTAAAGGCACTCTACAGTTGTATCCTCCTACTAATTTCCTTATACAGTCTTCCATTTTCTGTCAGTTCACTTTTCAAGTATTTGAAGTGTTCTACTATTTCCAGTTCCTTGTTTCCAATTTTGATAGCTCCTTTTCCTTCTTAACTTCCTCTACTTATCATCATTGCCTTAATCTTCTCTACGGTGATCCTCAATCCCCGTTGTTCAATCCTACCGTACATTCAGCTGTTGTTGTACCACCTCCACATCATCTCTCCAGATCACATCTCTCTCATTCTCCTCAACCTGATGGTTGGTGGGTAGCAGATCACATAATCATCCATAAACATCATTACATTCATTCTTTCTCCTCTATATAATCTTCCCTTGCTGCCTTTACAATCTAATGCATTACCATTATGAACAGTAAAGGTGACAACACACTACTTTATTTTAGCCCATTGTCAATTCCAAACCATTCTGTTCTACCCACAGTTATCTTCACACAGCTGCAACAGTTATCATATACTGCTTTTAACATTGTTATTACTGAGCAAGTGGCCATGTGGTTTGGGTCACGTAGCTGTCAGCTTGCATTCGGAAGATAGTAGGTTCAAACACCGCTGTCGGTAGCTCTGAAGATGGTTTTCCGTGATTTCCCACTTTCATACCAGACAAATGCTGGGGCTGTTCCTTAATTTAGGCCAGGGTCACTTCCTTCCCACTCTTATCCCATTGTTGCCATAAGACCTATCTGTGTCGGTGTGACGTAAAGCAAATTGTAAAAAAAAAGTTAGTAGGTCTAGTTCCTTGCCACTGCTCCTGTGTGTCAGGATTTCCCAAACTTTTGTTCTGGGGATGCTGTCGTATGCCTTTTCTAAGTCTCTAAAAATTATTACTACATCCTTTCCATATTCTCAACCCTATTACATAATCTGACTCAGAAAGAAAATGGGTTCCACTGTTGATCCTCAAATTCTGAATCCAGATTGTTCCTCATGTAAACAACTTTCCATCTTTTTTCTAATTCTTCTTTCCAGTATCCTTTCCATTATTTTTGCAACATGGGAGACGATGATGATTCCTCAGTAGTTACTGCATATTATATCTCCCTTCTTGAATATTGGTATTATAACCCCTTTTCCCAACCCTCTGGCACTTTCTACTATCTCCATACACTCGAGTATTCTGTTACTCTACTGGAGACCTGTTAGTCCTGCAGCCTCGATCATTTCTATGGCTACTTTATCTATTCCCACAGCTTTTCCCATCTTCATCTTTTTAATTGCCCAATCCACCTCTGTCATTGGTCGGAAAGTGCACATGTGTATAAAGTGGTACTAAGCTGAATGATACCATGCACTGCATAACGGATACTGTAAAGTCAATACCTCGCCACTGGTTACCCGTACTTAGTCATATCCCACCACCCACCTGAGGAGAAAGGAAGCTCTGCTGAGAGAAGCAAAGAAGATCGGTCATCTCCCTCATTACCAGTTCACCAGGAATTTTGTTACCCATCGCCATAACGACTTTGATCTAGGAGACCAGCAAATGTACTGGCCGGCCGACTCTTTAGGGATAATTTAAATCTAAACCAGAGCTGGTGGGATGAGTGGTCAAATTCAACATCTGGAACTAATGCTCATGAGCTAAATCCAACTTGGAAAATGAAGGGTTTTGACTTCCCAAGAAAACTAAGGTGTAGCCTCAACAGACTGAGAACTGGGTGTGGATGCTGCAATTTCTTACGCCATAAATAGGGTTAGATGGATTCTCCAATGTGTGAATGCAGTGAAGAGGAGCAGACCATGGACCATGTTATCCTGTGCTGCCCTCTTCATGCCTACTCCGGAAGCCCCAGCAACCTGTTTCATCTTCCAGAAAGTCTGTAGAGTGGCTGAAAAACTTGAACCTGGACTTATGAATTTGTTGTTATCACCATACGATTAAGAATTTGAAGGTGCTTGCAAAGAAGGAGTAAGTGGCAAAAGGAAACGAGTGCATGAGGATCAGTTTCTAGAGCTGCAAATTGTGTTAGTAAAGTGGATTAACACAATGGTGTGTTATTTCATTCCTGCTGATGGAGCATGGAGAATCTATGGGTGCAAGATTTTACTGTAGCTAAAAATAGTAGCAGCCTTTTCAGCGACCTGTGACTTCACCAAAGTACTGTTGGAAGATTCTATAAGCATAATTAGCATAAGTCGAGAGTTGTTCTTTCAAGGCACTGATAACACAGCCACCTTCCTGCATAACCTGAGGCTGCATCACTCTCAGCTGTGAAATAAGCTGGAAAGTACGTGCGTGCAGACAGGAAGAGTGTGCATTTGACAGGCTGGCTTGGTTGTGTCATTCTTGAGAATATTTAACAC
The DNA here is from genome assembly GCF_040414725.1 of Anabrus simplex. Lineage (NCBI taxonomy): Eukaryota > Metazoa > Arthropoda > Insecta > Orthoptera > Tettigoniidae > Anabrus > Anabrus simplex. The sequence goes on from NC_090265.1 coordinate 829,169,206, forward strand.
GTCTAATTCAAGTGTACGAAATTTATACGATGTTCATATGGAAGACTCGAGTTCATAAACTGAGGTCGAGGATAACAATTACACACAAAGTGAATATGATAATCCTGACGCTTCAGGCATGTAAACTTAGATAATGAACTTATTTCAATTTGATGTGAAGTGGATTCTGTAACACAGTTTTATACAGTTTCCTAAAAATATGACAATTAAAACTCATTTTTTGTGTAGAGGAAAGTGATATCTTTCTAAATATTCCAAATGTTATTCCAATCATTGGTTTCCCTAGCACTGAAAATATTTCAAATTGAAAAAATTTCAAATACCATTACAAATCTTGCAAATTTCTAGAGGGTAGTACATTTACATAGGACCACCTCGAATGTGTTAAGTAAGCCCGTTCGGTTCATTTAGCACAACAGATGGGACTCAAACTCTCAGAACCAATTACTACGCCACTCAACCGTTGCCCATGGTTCACAAAATAGGACGTGACTACAGTAACCCATTCCACAAACCATTCCATTATTATTATTATTATTATTATTTTAGAAGTTTAGCAATATAGAGTGTATAAAATTATCATGACTGAAGAAACATACACACTTTTTTCTAATCTACTAGTGTATTTTATTTTGCCGGGCTGAGTAGCTCAGACGGTTGAGGCGCTGGCCTTCTGACCCCAACTTGGCAGGTTCGATTCTTGCTCAGTCCGGTGGTATTCAAGGTGCTCAAATACGTCACCCTCATGTTGATAGATTTATTGGCAAGGAAAAGAACTCCTGCGGGACAAAATTCCAGCACCTCAGCGTCTCCGAAAACTGTCAAAATGTAGTTAGCGGGACGTAAAGCCAATAACATTTATTATTTTATTTTGTCATTTATACATTTTACACAGTTTCAGTGCTTGGTTAGCTTACATGGGAGTTGAGCTCTGAACTGAGACAGTGAACGAGACACTGGGGTGGGGGTCATCAACCCCGACATGGTGCGTCCTAATAGCTGATAGGGAAGATTCCTGTAGATATACAGGACAGGTGTGAATAAGGCCTACCCAAATAATCACCTGTGGATCAAATGAGGAACATCAGTAAATGCCCTTGATGGCAAAAGAGGTATATTCCCAACGGTAAAGGGGCAGAAGAACTGGCTCTACGGCTTAACACATTGGAGACAGCCATATTTGAATGTGCTATTGCCCAGAAATTGCAGGATTTTAAATGGTTTTTTAAACTTTTTCAGTGCTAGGGTAAGCCATGATTATAACAACTTCTGGAATATTTAGAAAGATCACACTTTCTTCTGCACAAAAATGAGTTTTAATTATCATAATATTGCAGAAATTTTTCAATATAAATTTATGAAGATAATAAGGCTTACAAACGAAAAAAATTCTGACACAGCTATGGATGCCAGTTTGGTTAATATTTCAAAATCTGTATAATATTGTGGACATATCTACTGAAACACACTAATACAGATTCTGACCTAATTGGTCAATTGGCACCAGTATCCTTGTTTACAACCAGTAATTTTCTTTCCCACTGCTCATTGTTTGACAACGGGGTTGTATCGAGTTGCCATCTGCAGGTTGCCATCTGTATACGGGAAACACCCATATTTTTAGGAAGCAGTATAAAACAATATTACAGAACCCACTTCAGGAAGCGGTATAAAACTACGTTACAATTCACACCAATTTGAAATGAGCTCATTATCCACATTTACTTGCTTGAAGTGCCAGAGTCATCATGTTTACTTAGTGTGTAATTGTTATCCTCATCCTCATTTTCAGAACTCGTGTCTTCCATAAGAATTCCATTATGGATTCATTGTCGAAATTCTGCATACTTGAATCAGACATGCTAAATATTCACAAGAATTACACAAACAAACCTGCTTCTTTAACACACACTCTACCTGTCAGCATGTACCATAGCAGAAGAAGAAGAAGAAGAAGAAGAAGAAGAAGAAGAAGAAGAAGAAGAAGAAGAAGAAGAAAAAAAACAAGAAGAAGAATTTAAAAGGTGTTAACATCCATCTAATAAACATATCAAAATATGATCTGAAAAGACAATAATTATGTCTCGAGGACCAACATCATTAACCCTAGAACTGGCAGTGTTAAATCTTGTGGTGGCAGCCATATATGGCAACTTGTCTAAATAAAATACAAAATATTTGCGAGATATGAAATAAATCTACGAAGTTTTATGCATCTACATAAAGCGAATACACTGAGGATTGTCACGGTGATACAAAATTGCATAAATCTTTTGAATAGAAAAATGTACAGTCTATTAAAAAAGTGTAAATCCTAAATTCAAAATAACAATAATAAAACTTTCAATAATATGTACACAAAACTGCAACATGTCACAAACAAACTGAGATATACAGATTGCCAACAATGTATCTGTAATACACTAGCAAAAGTTCCATCACTCTGAAAGGTATATTCTTGAAAATATTATGTAAAATGTATTGGCATGCAATCATTTGGCGGTGTGCCCTTAGACCACATTGTTATGATAGGTTGCTTTATGGGAGGTTGGTCATCACTTCTATTTTCCGATATTTGATGCGAAGAAATAGCTGATAAACATTCCAAATCTGACTCTGAATCTGAAAGTTCATTCTCAATAACCTTAAAGTGAGATGTGTCACTTCCATCTTTCAACAAATTTTGCACTACTTCATTACAAATTTTCCATAATGAAGTGAAGATGCCACATTTAAATACTTATTGTACTAAAAATGTATATAATAAATCAAATAATACATATACAGAAGTAAATAACTCGCACCGAAGGAAAAACTACAAAATTAAATTAAACAAAATTAAACAAAATAGCAAAACAGAGACTCTGAAGGTTTGTTTACAATCACTCAAACAGATCGTCAGAAAACTGCACTAATTTATTTCTGTGAAACTGCGCCCGAGGAGGTTGTAAATGGCAATGAAACTGAATTCACGACCGCTGTCGACATTGAGAATGACAAGAAGTAGACTGTCATGACATGTTGAAGAAATGTGGAAATTACGAGAAGAAATACAAACACATTGAATATTTGACAGTGTCGCTACAGCAGGGACCGAAGTGCCGAATATTTGACAGTTGCCTGTTCTAGGGTTAAAAAAAAAAAGTAAGCATAAATGGTAATAAAGTCAAAATTGTCACCCAATTCAATTATCTTGCAGAAAAAAACGAAATAGCCTTGATCCAAATAACAACTGGGACATCCACAATAAAAATGCCTATTCATACATGCAAAACTAAAACACTACAACACAATTGTTAGTCTACTTCACTGTGTAACAGAGTCCCTGATAAATAATCTTTAAACTTAACTCTAATTTCACGTGAACAATGACATGAAACATTCATATTTCTTTCAGCATTATAACCATCTGTATAATTTGTTAAGTTATAGAAGGCTTCTGGATCTCACACGAGTTCACCGCACTCTACTCCATCTCTATCCAGTATCATGTTATATGCAGGACATGGGTCACCAGTATTAATTTTCCTCCTCCCCATGAGCTCGGTTGTTCGCGACACCACCAGGAAGATTTCCTTTTACGTTGAGAAGATTTTCAAAATATTCCCTCCACCTGTCCAGTAATTCCCTGGGATCTATTATGAGTTCACCTGAATTACACAAAACACTGCTTATTTCCTTTTTCCCTCCCTAAGATTCTTTATTACTGTCCAGAAAGGCTTCCCTGCTGCTTGACCTAGCCTTTACAGGTTATTACCAAAATCTTCCCACAAATTCTTTTTGGATTCAACAACTATTTGTTTCGCTCAGTTTCTTTCATCTACGTCTGTATCAGCCCTTGTTTGGAGCCTGATAAGACTGATAAGTCTGATAAGACTTCTCTTTACGTTTACAAGCTGCTCTCACTTCATCATTCCACCAAGATGTTTGCTTTTCCCCTTCTTTACACACAGTTGTTCCTAGGCATTCCCTTGCTGTTTCTACTACAGCATCCCTGTATGGCCACCCATTCTCTTTCTATATCCTGAACCTGCTTACTGTCCACTGTTCAGAACTTCTCACTAATCATACCCATGTACTTAATTTCTTTGTCCTGGAGATTTTCTATCCTTATTCGTTTGCAGACAGTTTTCACTTTCTCTATCCTAGGCCTAAATATACTTAGTTCACAACAAATCAGATAGTGGTCTGTATCATCAAAAAATCCCCAGAAAACCCATACATTCCTAACAGATTTCCCGAATTCAAAGTCAGTTAAGATATAATCGATTATGGATTTGGTACTCCTACCCTTCCATGTGTAGTGGTGAATAGCCTTGTGCTTGAAGAATATATTCTTAACTGCTAAACCCATACTAACACAGAAGTCCAGCAAACGCTTCCCATTCCTGTTAGCTTCCATATCTTCCCCACATTTACCAATCACCCTTTTGTATCCTTCAGTTCTATTTCCAACTTTCGCATTAAAATCGTCCATTAGCATTATCCTATCCTTGCTGTTGACCCTAACTACGATGTCACTCAATGCTTCATAAAACTTGTCAACTTCATCCTTATCTGCACCCTAATATGGTGAATACACTGAGACAATTCTCGTCCTAATTCCTCCAACTTTTATTATAATTTGGGTCCACCTTAATTCTATACATAAAAATTGTTGCGTAGATGTAATTACAACATATATTTCAATTGGTACTAGTTTCAACGCCTCACTATGTCATCATCAGCTGGTAGAAGATTGTAGAAAAATTGACAATCATATAAGTTTATCAACATCAAACTGATCACAATTTAAAACCATATTAACAACATGAAACTTGACAGTATTTACTAGTAAATATGAACTAAGAGACAGTATATTTTTAACACAGTCATGTTGTTGATAGGGTTAAATGGTTTTAAATTGTGATCAATTTGACATTAATAAACTTATATGATTGTCAATTTTTCTACAAACTTCTACTAGCTGATGACGACACAGTGAGGCGTCGAAACTAGTACTGATTGAAATATATGTTGTAATTACATCTACACAACAATTTTTATGTATTGAATAAGGTGGAGCCAAATTATAATAAAAGTTGTAATCTTGGTTCAATACGGACAAACAATGAAGTTCATTAATTTAACTAATTCCTCCAACTGCCAAATCTATCCACATCATTTGCTTATTTACGTGCCTAACAGAAACGATGTTGCGTGCAATAGTATTCCTGATGAACAGCCCTACCCCACACTCTGCTCTTCCCTTTTTAACACCCGTCAAGTACACTTTATAATCTTCTATCTCTTCCTCGTTATCTCCCCTTAACCGAATATCATTTACTCCTAGCACATCCAGATGCATCATCCTCTTTGCTGACTCAGCAAGTTCTACTTTCTTTCTTCCATAAGCCCCATTAATATTGATAGCTCCCCATCGAATTCCATTTCGTTCACCAAGTTCTTTCCAAGGAGTCCCTTGCCTGTCAAATGGGAGTGAGACTCCGTTACTCCCATAGGTCCGAGGCTTGCTTAAAATGTTCTGAGCTCAGTAAATTCGTGAAGCAGGATGCTACCCTACTTACACATAGTACAAGTTAGGATCTCTCATGTAACGGGTTAGGGACCATTGGTGGATTGTACAGTCCTAGCCGCCTGAGCACAAGGAGAGCCATGACTCACAATATGTCCAAGATGCCCACTCCCATTCCGTAGCAACTGGTATCCCGACTCTCAGGACCACTTACTAGGCTACTCAGCCATTGCCCATGTTCACGAACTAGGACACGACTGCAGTAACCCACACCATGACATTATTATTATTAGCTTTATTGGCCACATTGGACCACTTGAATGTTCCATGTACACTTTTTCTCTGATGGTTGTACTATTTGATTCTTCTCATGTGCCAGTACTTCTTCATTCGTTCTGATTGCAGTGTTCTTAATTTGACTGAAATCTCTACAAGCCTTTTGTGCATCATTTCAGTTAAAAATTTGTGATTCTTAAGAAGGGCGGTCATTTTATTCTTGTTCTCTGCATCTGTAATTTCGAGTCCAACTGTTTTGAGATCCTATTGAATTTCTTTGACCCAATGCCCTCCTGTCTTCTTTTCTGGTAATCATAAGATGTGAAAAATATAAGAGATTATTTTCTTCTTGTTCTTCTGTGCAATGAAACAGAAGTGGAAACAGCAGAGGAGAGAATTCAGCTACAAAAACAATTCTACAATTGTTAATATTCAGTTAAAATAAACCATATCTATCTATCTATCTATCTATCTATCTATCTAATCTACCTATCTAAGATGTTACGGAATATACTAAAAATGCAATCTATTACGAGAAACATGAGATTTTATAACTTCTGAAATGTATTTTAATTTCAATCAAGTTTGATTTAGGTATTAACTTGCCACATATACCCTGCGCCCTGACTTTTAAGGTTGAACATTTTCAGAGAAAATGTGCAAGATATACGCGGCCAAATACAGCACATCTCCCATAGCAATGTGTGGATTAGAAATTATCTGTGACAAACTAACAATGAGCAAAATTGAAAATGTACAATCATGTTATCTCAAGTGTGCACCAAGAGTGGGGAAAGCGACACCGACGAGGATCTACAAACTGGCTAAGGAAACATTCTACTGTATATCGAGGAGCTCATGACTGAAGTGTACTTATTTAGCTTTTTATGCTTTGGGGACCAATGATTGCTCACGTCTGCGATATCCCTGAAATCATACGTGTTCTCTGGGCTGTGCTGAAGGGCAATCATTACAGGGCTTCCAGACTATCCTCCGGGGTCTTCCAGGATATTTAAGTATATGCAACTGTAAGACACTATTAAAGGTGATACCTGACGACAATAACTGTTTATACTCACTTTCAAAATGAACAATAGAATCAATCTGATCGATGTATCCATTCATACGACTCTCTGTTATCATCTGGCTAGCAATCTTCTCTGCCTTAATTGGTGGAATTTCGAGCAGAGCACCAAGTTCTTCAAACGTTATGTTGTTATACAATTTACTAGCTGACAATAAGTTGTGCTCTATTACAGCTCTTTCTAGGATGGTGGAACCTGAAAAATGAAACAGACAAAAGAAAAAGTTAAAATATAGAATATTACAAAGAATTAGAAAAAGCAGTACTGGTATTAATCCCACCACCAAAAACATATTCCTTTCTGATTAATATTTCGTAGAGAAAGAAAGAAAAACCAGCTTATCAAAACAAGGATATAATATAAATTTACAAAAATATATATATAAAGAAAGAACATCCATGTGCTTTCTTTGTTGTCATGACGCCTCATTATTTGTCAGGAGTGAGTCTACTGAGAGAAGTGAAAATGAAGCAGCCATGGCCTATATGTTAGGTTCAACTAGGCATTTGCCTGAGTTGAATAAACAATCTAGGGTGGCTGAGAGCGAGAATTCAATTAATTTCTCTACACAATTATGTTACCAGAGGCTTGGTGCATCCTTTTCTGGGACCTGAAAATCTCGTTTTGCTTCTTATAATAACAATCACCTCCACCACCACCAAACCAGTCTTAAATTTGTGGTACAGCCAGGAATGGAATCGAGGCCAGTTGTATACGATGCTATGCTAAGCTCTAGTATACTTATATCAAATGTGTTACATGAAATATCTTACTACAAATATGTTTCTGCCATATTTGTATTTTCATAACAAACTTCCTTCCCTATCATAAAAGAAGGTTAGCGAACTGTCCCAGTATTACAACATTAATACTTTCAAACAAGATACATGGTAAAATAACACAGCCTACAAAATAAATGTTTATTTTGCAGCATGAGATTTAACAGGTCCCTCTCTCTTTCCTAGTGCTTTTCCCATCAAATGGTATCCGCTATTCGGCTATATTTTTGCCATTTGGCCCTGCCTAGTAGGGTTGATTTAAAGATAAAAATTTCATTGTTCCGTATTGAAAGTATTAACGTTAAAAATTAAATAATTGAAAGAGGTTCAACCTATTCAATACATAGGAAAGAAATGTAGTGATTACATTTTTATTTAATAGTAAAAATAAATGGGACCGGTTTCGACCCTAGTCCAGGTCATCGTCAGCCGTAAAAACATGTAAAACAATGCATATGAAAAAGAAAAAGAATTGCGATTGTCTTAAGCTGAATAACCGCGTTGCCATCAGCTCAAGGGAAATTGTAAAGATGACTAACAAAATGAGAAAAATCGCTAATGCTTGCAGAAAAAGAAAAAAAGAGCCTCTTTATACTGGATGGCCCAGTATCACAGAGTCTAAAGAAAACATGTTATTTTTGAAAACCAACGAGACCCTGCGTGGCAATGTGCACTCACGTCCACTTCGCAGTTTCGTAAGCTTCGCGCTGTTCTGCTCTGCGGCCAACTGCTTCTCAATGTGCGCCCGGCCTAACAGCACGAAAGTACAATGTATTCATCCAGTTATATTTTTAATTCCAAAGCGACGACCCATATTTTTCTTGGGCTTAAAAGTTTCCTTAAAGTCCAAATTAATGTTTAACGTCAATCCCCGAGAAAGTGTTGAGGGAAATTTTCGAGATATTAATTACTCACTAATTACTCACAATACAGGCCAATACATTCAACTGGTGAAAATATTCTTGAATTGGTTACTTTTAAACACCTGCACCGCGATTGTAACAGTGTTATGTGTATTTTATATTGACCGGAAAAATCTTAACCTAAAAGTAGCCTTTAAACGTGATTAGTGGGCGCAAATGTCAGTGTTCCGACTGTTCGTTCACGTTCCCTGCAGCTTTATGCTGGACCATGGCCATAACTACACACAGGCACACACCACACAGCACGTTCCGAACAGGCACATTCCCAGTTCCCACTGGCGCGGAGCATGTAATGTTGCCTCTCGAAGTTCTCTCTACACTGTGCAGTTACAGTCCCGCGTCCCGTGCGCCCGCTGCACAGTTCAGCTAGTAGGCGAAGGGCAGTGCATAGTGGCGCTTCTGATGGGACAGCGGGTCAGTGTCTCCGGCTCGCTTGAGAATGTTTCGGAACAATTGACACTCGGTGTTCTGGAACAGCGGAACATAACTGTGCACCGGCACATTGTGCCGAAACAGGGACATAGTGCCCAACCCTACTGTCTAGGATGTCCCGAGGGTTGAGGCCCACAGCACGCATATCTTCCATAATCGTACGAAATTAATTTTTGATCCATATACAGGTAACAGGTAGGGACCCTCTTAGAGGCAGCCCTGCCCAGGGAGTGGCACCCCTGCCTATGTGAGTCCCAGAGCACACTGACCCAGTGTGTAACATCTGGTAAAGGCTCAGGGTAATGAGTGAAGACCTCAATGGCAGCAAAAGCAGAGAATATGATTCGGTATGGTGGAGCTGGCGGAGGAGTCAACCCATTCCTCTGGGGGTAGTACAGATGGAACTCATTGCCTTGTGAGATGAGGAGGGATCCTCAAAGCCTAACGGAGTAAACCCCAAAAGAAAATCCTCAATTACGTTGGCCTAGCAAGAGCTTATTTGTAGTTGCTTTCAAAACACATGAGCCTCGGAACACATTTATCAACTAAATTAAGACGCCAGAATGAGCATAATCATGTCAGGGATGATGGTTCATGGCCTGATGATAGACATGGTCTTGCAAAAATGAAAAAATCCCTGAGGAGACTAACACGGATTGGGACCATCAACTTACTCAGTCTCACAGAAAAATGTGAAGAACTAGTGGACCTCATGAAAAGGAGGAAATTAATGATACTGGGGCTGAGTGAAACCAAATGGAGAGGGAAAGGAATGAAGAAATTAAGAAAACAGTATACACTGTATTGGCATGGAAATGACAAAGAGATGAGGAATGGTGTTGGTTTTATCAAGAGTAAAGATCTATAAAGAGTTGCTGACATTCAGTATGTTAGTGAGGGAATAATAAAGGTGACTGTGCATTTAGGGAAAGAAGAACTAACTTTGGTACAGGTGTATGCACCTCAAAGTGGATGTTGTCAAGATGATAAGATCCAGTTTCCTGATGATTTGGAAGAAGTTATTAGTAAAGAGAGAGTAATCATTACAGGAGATCTGAATGCACAGATAGAACAGGATATGAGAACGCAATGGGACCTCATGGATAAAGTGGACAGGTGAACAACTCCTTGACTTCTGTATGAGGAATGGGTTGGTGGTGAAAAATAGTTGGTTCAAGACGAGACAGAGCCATAAGATAACATGATACAGTTGGGATGGACTACAGAAGACTGTAATTGATTGTCATTTCAGATCAAGAAAGGAACAGAATTGTAACAGATGTCAGAGTAATACCCAGCGAGAGCTTTGACAGTGACCACCGTCTATTAGTAGCAGACCTGAGAAACTTCTGTGTGTCAAAAATACAGAACAGGAAAATGCCAAAAATCAAAATATGGGAACTCCAGAAAACAGATAAGAGAACCGAGTATCAAAACCGGATAAAAACCCTGTTACCAAGAGATGAAAGGAAAAATGGAGAGGCAGAATAGACCAGACTAAGGGACACATTGGTTAAGGAACCGTAGTAGATCTGGGAGGTCCCGGTCCACAGCAACAACGACAACAACCACTACATCATAGCGAGCGCTCCCCTGCCATAAGACGACCAGTAGACGGAGGGGCAGGAGATCAAGACCAAGATCATTTCACACCCCGTGCACAAAGGAGGATACAAAAGGGTACATCAACGGCACCCGCCGGAAAACTATGTGCCGCAAACAAGACTGCATGGCTTTATATAGGACGCATGAATCCAGATGTAACCGCAAGCGATGTAGACTACATAAAAGACAAGGGAATCGAAACCAGCATAAAATGTAAGGAGCTCATCACCAGAGGTGAGAATAAAGCCTTTAAAGTTGGGATTCCCTTCGAGAGGAAGGAGGATGCTTACGAACCAAACTTTTGGCCAGCGGATGTGATCTACCGGCCTTTTCGTTTTTGACCATGAAATCTCGCGAGATGCAAGCAATCAGGAAGTCAAGTTACTTCTATGGAATATTGAAGGCCTGATAAACGCCACGAACTCAACACCAGAAAACATTTCTGACCCATATGACGTCGTAATACTGGTTGAAACCTTCCTAACTTCAGATTAGAATGCGAGAAATCACTACACAGTGAACAATTTGGCAGAGCAAGGTATGGTGGGGAGGCTGAAAGGAGGAATCACCTGCCTTTTAAAGGCTCACTTCACACCATTCCAAGTCATGTATAAAAACAACAATGTTCTTGTAGTGAAGACTAAACTGTGCGTGTTAATATGTGTGTATTTTCAGCCAGGTTTCACATCTTATCAGATCACTGATGAAATAGGCACTGCTCTGAGTATAACGGAACAGGAGGATAACATCATCCTAGCAGGAGACCTAAATTGCCGCACTGACATTCCATCACAGAAGACAATAGAGGTCTTAGGCTACTTAGAAGAGGAAGGGATATCTCTGGTAAACAACAAAGACCGGAAGACGTATGTCTGTTATAACGGCACCAGCACCATAGATCTCGACTTTTCGAATCAAGGTAAAATAAAGCCAATAAAACAAGACATAATCCCGACCCCCTACCGGAAACACCAACTAGTAGAAACGACTTTCCTACTCAGTCATGGCAACAAACAGGATAAGCCAAAAACATTAAAATTTTCAAGAAAGACTCTACACCAGTTCATAAGTGAGACCGACAACCAGGCAATCTCGGAAAAGGCCCGGAAAGGAGATCTTGACGAAGCAGCAAACATGCTCGAACATCTTTTACAGGGCGAAGTCATACCAGAGGCCACTATAACACGAAAATTGAAACCATGGTTTGACGAAGCCTGTTACAGACTTCGCAGGATCACATTGGATGCCCTACACACAGCTCTCAAAGATCCAACTGACAATCATCTAAGGGAATATTCTAATCATAGGAAGACATACAAGACTCTCATAAAAGAAACACAGGAACGGTATCAGGAGCAAGAGGAGCGGAGGCTGATAGCGGCAGCAGATCAGTGCCCATACAAAGCATTGAACCCAAGGCAACCAAGATACTGCAGAAGCATCCCTATGGAGACATGGGTGACTCACCTTAGCAATGTACTGCAGTACAAGGATACTCGACCAACGGATACCCCTGAGATCGAGGGGGACTCTGACTTCGACATGGAGATATTCACAATTGAGAAAGTAGAGTCCGCTATCCTCTGTTCAAAAAATAATAAAGCGTGTGGCCCAGACAATATATGTAATGAGCACCTTAAAATCGCTCTCCCAGTGTTGAAGGAAGCAATAACTTCCCTCCTGAATGAATGTCGCAGGCTAGGAAATATTCCCCGTGGCTGGAGAAGGTCCACAGTAAAACTGTTGTATAAAGGAAAGGGAAGCACCGAGGACCCAAACTCCTATCGAGGCATCGCCCTAGAATGCGCGCTATTCAAAATTCTAACAAAACTCTTATGTCAACACCTCAACAGAGAAATCGACCCCAAGCTCCCGGAGGAGCAATTTGGCTTCAGAAAAGGAAGATCTACAACACAGGCCATCCAATGCCTTCTAAGTGATATCGAGACAGCCCTGACAGTCCCAAAAGGAAAATTACATGCCATATTTATAGACTTCTCCAAGGCTTTCGACACGCTCAATAGGAGAATCATTATAGAGAAGTTAGGAAAACAAATGAGAAGAAACAGCTATACAAAACGGCTTATCGCGAACATCCTGGCCTCAAATTACATAGAGATAAGCGATGGAATCACAACATCCATTCCAATAGAACAAACAACCATTGTATTGCAAGCCCACTACTGTTCATCATCGCAACGGCAGATATCACACAGGTAGTCTCGAAGGAAGTAATTCTATATATGTACGCTGATGATATTGTGTTGGCCTCGAGTTCGGAAAAGAAGCTGCAATCTGCATTTGATCTGCTACTGGAATGGGCGGAAGAAAACGAGCTCACCCTAAACGAAGACAAGACTGTGTCAATGACTTTCAGAAAAGTAGGTAAACCAGCAGTTTTTCACACACACAGAAAACCCCTGGAGAGCGTCCCTAACTTCAAGAACTTGGGCGTGACACTCCAGAAAACTGGCAACGTCTTTACGCTCCACGTTAACGATAGGATCGGCGCGGCTACGAGGGCCATGAATGACATCAGACAGCTGAGAAAACTCTCCATCAAAACAGCATTGGAACTCTTTCTTCTCAAGGTTACAACTGTCGTAACATACAGATTAGAGAATATCTGGACACACCTCAAGCTGAAACACCTGGAAAAGCTAGAAAATCTAAAGGCGACTTTCTTGAAGAAGGTTCTGTGTGTCTCAAAATACACGCCATCAAGACTAGTTTACAAACTAACACGTGAATTATATTGCGTGGAAGAGCTCCGCCTTCACCTGCCGCTACAGTCGACACCAGCACACGTGCAACTCATGCAGAAGCTGCAAGCAAAGAAGAGAGACATCTGGTGGGATTTTTACATCACTGATGCAATGACCTGCAACGATTGGAAACGGGGAAATTACGAACTAAGACACACGGTCACACGCTTCGTCGTACATGGCTTCCATCATAAGCTGTGCAGGTTGAAGAAGTTTCACCAACCAGACGCAGAATGTGTATGCGAACGCTGCGGCAAATATTGTGAAAGGTATCATGCGACGCACTGTACACATAGACTTGAATCCTTGACGTCTTTCTGTTGTAACGACTAGCCTGCTAGCACTTATAATGTATTCTATATTCGTTTTTACCTTGTCTGTATCATTCTCTCTTTTGGCTATTAGCTGCAATAAATATTTATTATATATATTAACGGTTAAGGAAGCAACTGAAGTTTGTGGAAAGACAAGTATGAAACACGGGAGAAAGAAACACTTTGGTGGAATGAAAGAGTGAGAGCAGCAATCGGGGAAAGAAATCTCTTGCGGAAAGAAAGGGATCAGGAGAAAAATAAACCAGATCTTACTAGAGACGAAGCAAAGATCAGAAATCTTGAACAATTATACTGAAACAAGAAACTGGATGTTAAAAGAACAGTTACAGAAGAAAAGACCAAGGCATGGAATATATTCACTCAGAAACTGGAGGAAGACAGTAGAGGCAATAAGAAACTTCTGTATAGTGTTATCAGAGGTAAAAGGAAACCAATGAATGCCATAAAGGCACTTGAAGATAAAATGGAAACATGGTTAGGACAGAAAGTGACATGAGAGAAGTCCTGAAGAACCATTTTGATCGCCTACTGAATAGACCAGTTCAAGAACAAAATACAGAACCGGAAATCCAAGCCTACAATGAAGAACCTCCCATCACTTGGACAGAAACTGAGAGAGCCTTAAAATCTATGCCTATAGGAAAATCTTCAGGTGCAGATGAAGTGAATGCGGACATGATAAAGGCAGCAGGCATCCAGAGTATACAATGCCTGCACAGAGTACTAAATGCCGTATGGACAGACAACAAAATACCTGCAGATTGGAGCAAGGGTGTTATAATTCCCCTGTTTAAGAAAAGCAGCAGATGGAAACCCACCAACTATGGAGGAATAACACTGCTGTCTCATGGGCCAAAAATTCTAGAGAAGATCATAGAAAGGAGATTGAGAACCATCATTAAACCACAGTTAAAGGGGGAGCAATATGAATTCAGAAGTAAGAGATCAACAATGGATCTAATTTTTAGCACCCGCATGATGATGGAAAAGTATTGGGAGAAAGGCAAGGACCTGGTCATTGTATTCCTGGATATAGAAAAGGCCTATGATATCTGGGAGTGCCTGAGGAAAAGAAATGTGCCTAAAGGGCTGGTAAGGAAAATTCAGTTGTTGTTCAAAGACTGTATTAGCTGTGTACAAACTGGGGAAGGTCAATCATCATGGCTGAGACCAAGAGTGGAGTTCAGCAAGGAAGTGCACTTTTCCCACTACTGTTTATCACTGTTATGGACAATCTAATGAAGAACGTCAAGGGAAAGTTAGGTGAACTGAATGCTGATGATATCATGATTTGGGGTGAAACAGAAGAGGAAGTACAGATCAGACTCAACGTATGGAAATCCCAGTTCCAGGAATATAACCTCAACATCAGCGAGACCAAGACAGTGGGATGGCAGTCAACAGAGAAGGGCGTCCAGCAAGTGCAAAACTGGGAGACCACCAGCTAGAGTGTGTGGATAGTTTTCCTTACCTTGGAAATTTAATCTCCAGTGATAATTTGGTCAGAAAGGAAATTACAAACACAGTGCAAAAGAGATGAGAATTCTACCAACAAGTAAGAACACTTTTATGGGATGACATTATTCCAAAACCGGCCAAACTGATATGTTTAACAGCTATTTCATACCAATATTGACCTATGGTATTGAAGCGTACAGCCTCAGAAAAAGAGATTCATCAAGACTGCAAGCATCAGAGATGAAATTTCTTAGATCCACCATCCAGAAGACCAAGACGGACAAGTTAAGAAATGAGGAGGTGAGGAAAGAAGCCAGAATAAAGACATCCCTATTAGACCGAATCGGCACATCCAGACTACGGTGGTATGGGCATGTGATGAGGATGGAGCCTACAAGAATAGCCAGAATAAATTTGGAAAGACAGGCAAGACCTGCAGGAAGACCTAAAATCCAATGCATGGACATGATCAAGGTTGATCTAGTTACCAGAGGATGGACAGTGGATGATGTTCTCCATGTCAAGTTGTATATGGGCAGGAAAAACTGGAAAAGGCTCATTAACCCTAGAACTGCCAAACGTCGCGCTTGCGACACAATAGAGTGTCACTAGAATGCCAACGCCTCACGCGCGACGCATAGTACATGCATTCGCTTAACCAGTCATAACATCATTTATTGTTCACTTACGCTATTTTAATAAGTAAGACATTGAAGGGGAAGCTTCAAGTCTTTCAACACACATTCCTCACTAGCCGAAAATGACTCAGTCAAGGTCAGGGTAGGTATAAAATCAGCTACTCTGCTGTCTCAGTTGCTATGTAACTTCGCGCTCGCTCGCTGTTCCTGTGAGTTTCTGTGAATATCTTTCATTATCTTTCAACAGATTGAGTTTATTCTTAAATTGTTTCTTTTGAAGTGTAAACTTTGATCCTGGCTGATGAGCTACGTGATTCAAGTGATATTCACAAAGTTCCTGAAGATGATTGGGATGCTT
Source organism: Anabrus simplex (assembly GCF_040414725.1). Taxonomy (NCBI): domain Eukaryota; kingdom Metazoa; phylum Arthropoda; class Insecta; order Orthoptera; family Tettigoniidae; genus Anabrus; species Anabrus simplex. Next base: position 829,185,375 of record NC_090265.1, read on the forward strand.
CCTCTTCCAGCGATATATTTTCTTTAGCTGATGATTCTTCTGAGAGCGGGAAAGAATATATTCCAGAATCTGAAGTTGAAAGTGATTCCGATGAAGAGAGCAGGCCTGCCGACGTTTCATTGGATGTTACTGTTTCCGTAACATCAATGTGGTGCAGGGTTTATTCACCCGAACCGGAGTTCGATGTTTCCAGGAAGTTCCGCGTAAGGGATCCTGGCATTTTGATCTGTCCACCCCGAAACAGTCCACCAATTACGTATTTCTACTTCTTCTTTACGGATTTGATTTGGAAGCTCTTGGTAAAAGAAAGTAATGACTATGCGGCGAAAGAAAACCTAAAAGACATTCTGGAGAAATGTAGGCCTTTTCTCGTATGCGAACTTGGTTTGATGTAACTGTCTCCAAAATGAAAGAGTGAATTACCATTTTAATAAATATGGGGTGCACCGTGAATGCTATCATACAATGCAGCATTTCTGGAGGCCTATGAGGCACGGCAGGAAAAGAAAACTCTCCGAGAATGACTCCCAGTAGTGCTCGGAGGCTGATGGAACTGTGTGCAGTTCGGAAATTTTAATCATTTTGCGATTTTATTTTACTTTTGGGAACTTAATATTTTTAAAAACTAGAAGAAATTTTGCGTGTTTTGTATATAGTGATTTTTAAAATGAGTGGTTATTTATTAATAATGGTGAACTTGAAAATAGGAAAAACACTTTTTTTTTTTTTTTCAAATTTTTGATCGCCTGATACGCACCAGGTATGCAAGTAAATGATATAATACTTATGTAAGCATCTTAAATAAAGCTTTCTGAGTAATATGGTGTGCTGCATTCCTAACTTTTCTGCACTAAACGTGCTTAAATTTGTTAAAAACATAAATGTGTAATAAATGTGAAAATGGCCTGGCATTTAAGGAAAAACACTCGGCACTTCTAGGGTTAACAGTACCCGGGAAACTGGAACTGTACAATGATGATAATGATGACGATTTATCAGTATCACTATCAACAAGGATGAAAAGGTCCACCTATTCAATAATGTATATAATATGTTACTATTATTTATTAAATATTGGGACCAGCTTCGACCCTTGTATTGGGTCATCTTCAGTTTTAATTATAAATGGAAAAGAACATTACATGTAACTTGCAAACTCCAACACCTAATACAGTAAATACTATTGGCATGTCTCGAAACATCGATTAAATATGTTGTGGTTATACACTGACTGAGCAAATTTCATGGGATAGAGGAGCACTGATGCGCAGGTGTGTTGTCTGCGCACCACACGCCCACTGTGCCAGCGGCAGTTGTATAGGAGACCTTGTGAGCAGTGGATGTGCATGTGACAGGTGTAACATGGAACGTCGTCGTGAGCTGACACTGTTCGAATGGGGTATGGTGGTTGGTGCCCGATGGATGGGAAGTGCGATTTCGGAAGTGGTGCGGGAATTCGGCTTCACACGATCAACCGTGTCCAGGGTGTATCGTGAATGGTTGAATGCGGGTGTCACCGTCCACAACAGATGCACGACTGGCCGTCCAGCCACCCTCGATGACCGTGACATCCGAGACTGATTGTCAATAGTGACAGACGGGCAACCATGCAACAAATCATGGCTCAAAACAACACAGGCCGTGCTAGACACGTCTCCCAGTGGACAATCCGTAGGAACATGGGTTCTATGGGGTATGGGAGCCGGCGCCGCACACGGGTGCCACTGTTAACCCAACATCATCGGGCACAACGACGCGCATTTGTCGCTAGTCATCAGGGATGGACACTGGAACAATGGCGTATCATGATATAGTCGGACGAATCACGATTTCAACTGCACCATGCCGATGGAAGGCACCGTGTATGGCACAGACCACACGAAGCGATGGATCCCACCTGCCTCGAAGGTGTGGTCCAGGGCGCTGGTGTCTCTGTTATGGTCTGGGGTGCATTTTCCTGGTATGGAATGGGCCCCCTAGTTGTTCTGGAAGAGACTTTGAATGGTATGCGGTATGTTAAGCTGCTCGGAGACCATCTCCACCCATTTTTGGCCTTCCAGCGCCAAGACGGTTCTGCAGTGTTTCAAGATGATAACGGGCCGCCACATCGCTCCCACGTCGCCCGGGAATGGTTCCAGGAACATGCAGCGGAGGTCCAACGACTGCCATGGCCACCCAGAAGCCCCGATATGAACCCTATCGAGCATATCTGGGATGACCTGGAACGCAGGCTCCGTGCCATGGATCCTGCACCCACGAACAGACCAGCATTGGCGGCTGCTCTGCAAATGACTTGGTGTCAGCTGTGTCCAGAGGACTACCAGGGACTTGTCGACTCACTTCCACGGCGTTTCACTGCAGTTCGCAGGGCCAGAGGAGGCCCCACACGCTATTAGGTGACTATCCCATGACAGTTGCTAAGTCATTGTATATGAATCCATTATTGATCTCTCTTACACATGCATTCAACACTTGTGTGTCACTTTTCTTTTCAGAAAATCGTAGTCTTACTACAAAAATGAACATTATTACGTAAATAATATACGAAGTTTGATCAAAAAGTAAGGTTACAAAGTCTGCAGTGAAACATCTACATTTTATTTCACACAACCAATATAGCCAACTGATAGTACACACATTAGGTTATTTTTCAACAGTCTCCATATCGGTTTAGGCAATTGTCACTACGTGGGATGAGTTTGAATATTCCTACCTGGTAAAAATCCTGTTCTTGCCACGTTGTCACAAAGTGTTTCACCTCCTCGTCATACGCTGTAACATGATTCTCCTGTTGTCCTGATTCAGGTACTCTATTTGAGCTGTATTAAAATCTGTTGATGCTGTGCAGGGTTGGCCACTGCGAACCTCATTGATGACCTTTTCTCTACTGGTCACAAACTTTCGACACAATTCTGCGACATGCCGACGAGACATTACAATCTCTCCATAAACTTCTACCAGCTGCCAGTGAATTTCAGCTCCAGTTACATGTTTCACCCACAGAAATTGAATAATTGAGCGGATTTCTTCGCCATTTGTGTTTACTTACAACTAGTGCTGTAGGCGGCTGAAACTCTGCATAGTTGCCAACATCATTTATTAGAATTACCGCACACTGCTAAGTTCTCTATAACAGATGAAACTCCAGGAATATCAACCTTGTAACCTTAGTTTTTGATCATCCCTCGTATATCTAAAATAGGGGTTAATGTAACACATTAAAATATCCTTTTGGTATATGTACCGGGTGGTACACCTCTACGCTGCACGTTTAAATCTTGCGCCAATTGGAACTTGGAACTAGACCAATTTAAATTTTTCCTCTGAAGATGTCACTGTGTGGATTTCGACTTGTTTTTGTTTACTATTTATCAAGAAGTGTGGACATTCTCTCACAGATGTCGCTACTAAAAAACTATGACCATGCACCCTGGTGCGAAGTGAAGGAACTTTATTTGAAGAAATTTTGTATTCATAAGTTTTTTTCTTTACTAAATTTTGTTCATTCATTCTTGGGTTGGCAATATTTATCTTTTCCTTCCACCAGTTTCGAAGTTAACCAATCAATAATTTCTGTAATTAATTTTTAGCCAATCCCATATTTCGTCTTCGATTTTGTGTGTACCTTTTGATGTTAACCAATAAAACTCTGTGGGTGTGTCTTGATTATTCATGAAAGGTCTCGAACCTTCCCCGAGGGTATAAAACCTGCTGATTTTCTTGTCTCTCGACCACTTGTTTAACATCTAACCCTGTGTATGGACATGTAGCAGGAGGCGGGAGGTGCCTCTTTCTTCAGGCAGCAGTTCTTCAGTAAGGTAGTGGCCGCTTAACATCTTTATTTCTTGCTAGCTCAGCAGTTTAACCCGCGGGAAAGGTCCGAAACCTTTACCATGTAACCCATCTTTACAAATATATAAATTTCTACCAGTTTATGTAAAAACTTAAGTAAATTGGTAACTGTAATTCGGGGATAGAGAGTGATTTACCCTCTCGAGCTCCCCTTCATATTGGTTTGAGGTGACTACGTTTTGGTAACTGATTTTCTTCTTTTCCTCAATGTTTTTAATTTCTTCCTTATACGAGTCACTTCCATAGTGCTAAGTCCCAACTGATGAGCCTAACTTTATAGTGGCTTCGGCTGCGTCGGCAAATTAATCTTTTCAAGGCTCAGCCCCAAGTAAACCATCCGAAATCTCAGGCTCGGAACATGGTAGAAAGTCTTCCAACCCCACATTTGAATGCCCTAAAGAATGTCTTAGGATTGCGGCGTATACCCCTGCGCTTGTACCATTTCTCAAAATTGAGTTGAATAACGAACCGCTTATTGCTCTATTAGATTCTGGGAGTGTGTGTTCCATTATTTCGGCTGAATGGTATTCCAAATTAAGGTCGGTAAGTAAATTTTCTGATTATTGTTTGTCTTCGCTTCAATGCGTTTCGGCTAACTCCTCTCCATTAGAAATTTTAGGTTTCCTGTATGCCAAAATTCGTGTTTCTAAATTTAGTTGGAAAATTAAACTGTTTGTGGCTAAGCATTTGTCTTGCCCCATCATATTGGGAGCAGATTTTATGTCTTTTACTGGTCTAGTGCTCGACATTCAGAGCAAGTCGTGCACCTTCTGCCCTTGGATTAATTTCCCTGTGATTATGTGTTAATTGTACGATCTTTCCCTCCAGTTTTTCTGCTGTCCCTTTCCCTTGCGGCCATTACCAAGCCCCTGCCTCCTGCAAAACAACTCCTGTGGTTAAAAGTTTCCACGCCGCTGGCCCCTTAGCCTCATCAACAAAGATCGTACCCTAAAATCACCAACAAATTCTGCCGCCGAGATCTGACTGTTTCAGTGCCCCGCAGCCCTTCATCGCAGTACAGCCACCGAGGTGGGGTACGGGCCCACTCCACTCCCGTGATGTTTTCCTGAGTACGGCACACCGGAGTCCATCTCCCGGCAAAGCCTACCGCCAACTTCTCTGGGGACTGTTAATACACTTCTGATCTGCGGCGTCCTTCACGACGACTACCCCTCTCATAGTAGCGGGAGAGGTGTACCTGAGTGTACATGAGGGGTTCGGGCGACCTCAACTGGATATCGGCAGCGGCGGCAGGTCTCGCCGTCAAAATTGGCAGCATGTATTTCAAGTATACAGCAACAAAGACTTTCTCAAGCTGGTGTTTAAATAATTTCTACCTATCTACTTAAAAAAAAAAAAAGGAGACTTTGAAAAAAAAAAATTTTAACGTTCTTCAAAATTCTTCTACAAATCTGCGTTAAAAGACTTTGGAAATTCTTAATGTCTCGTCCATATTCTTCCACAAATCTATCTGCAAGGAATTAGAAATTTTCTTCAACAAATGATAATTGTTTTTTCAAAAATTCTTCTGTGTCCCCCTGGGAAGGACATTTGGGGGGGGGGGGGGGGAGGTCTGTACCAGGTGGTACACCTCTACGCCGCACATTTAAATCTTGCGCTAATTAGAACTCCTCTACTGGAGAAACACTGAACTTGGAACTAGACCAACTTAAATTTTTCCTCTGAAGATGTCACTGTGTGGATTACGACTTGTTTTTGTTTACTATTTATCAAGAAGTGTGGACATTCTCTCACAGATGTCGCTACTAAAAAACTATGATCATGCACCCTGGTGCGAAGTGAAGGAACATTATTTGAAGAAATTTTGTATTCGTAAGTTTTTTCTTTACTAAATTTTGTTCATTCATTCTTGGGTTGGCAATATTTATCTTTTCCTTCCGCCAGTTTTGAAGTTAACCAATCAATAATTTCTGTAATTGATTTTCAGCCAATCCCGTATTTCGTCTTCGATTTTGTGTGTACCTTTTGATGTTAACCAATAAAACTCCATGGGTGTGTCTTGATCATTCATGAAAGGTCTCGAACCTTCCCCGAGGGTATAAAACCGGCTGATTTTCTTGTCTCTTGGCCACTTGTTTAACATTTAACCCTGTGTATGGACGTGTAGCATGAGGCGGGAGGTGCCTCTTTCTTCAGGCAGCAGTTCTTCAGTAAGGTAGTGGCTGCTTAACATCTTTATTTCTTGCTAGCTCAGCAGTTTAACCCGCGGGAAAGGTCCAAAACCTTTACCATGTAACCCATCTTTACAAATATGTAAATTTCTACCAGTTTATGTAAAAACTTAAGTAAATTGGTAACTGTAATTCGGGGATAGAGAGTGATTTACCCTTTTGAGCTCCTCTTCTTATTGGTTTGAGGCAACTACGTTTTGGTAACTGATTTTCTTCTTTTCCTCAATGTTTTAAATTTCTTCCTTATACGAGTCACCTCCATAGTTTGGGAACAGTCCCTGTTTCATCGGCCTAGTGCCTTTTAGGTTTTAAAATGTGTATTTAGGACTGCAAGTATACGCCTCCATTCTTTTTGGTATTCCGGGCCATTTACTTAACCTGTTCTTTTCCTGCTAAGGCCCAGTAGATTGGGTACAAGATACCCCCGTGTCGTTGTAAGTCGTGCCTTGATGGCAATCAATGGTAAAGTCTGATATTGCCTTGAATAGGCGTGAAAAACTGAGAGCGTGAAGCTTGAGGTTCAAAGTTGGGAGCAAGTGCTCCAGGTATTAGGGGTTTTCTGCCCTTTGGTAAATATGTGTTTGTGAGCTGAGAACTCAGAAAATGTAAAGGAGAGCTTGAAGCCCAAGTTCTGTTTATACCACCAATCTTATCCTTCCTAGAGTTAATTTTTGCTACTTGTACCTATTGCATTGTTTCTTGTTGTTAAAAAAAAGGAAGAGAAAAAAAATAACCTAGTTACAGTTTAAAATTAACTTTGATTTTGATAGTTAGACCCATTCACCCCGGCACCTTCTTTCACCTCTGCTGATCTACTAAACCACGGTAACACTATACATATACAAATACGTATTAGGTGTTGATGTTTGCATGTTACATGTAATGTCCTTTTCCATTTATAATTTAAAGAAGATGACCCAATACAAGGGTTGAAACTAGTCCTGATATGTAATAAGTAGCACTAACATATTATATACAGTATTGAATAGGTGGACCTTCTCATCCTTGTTGATAGAATCTTGTCAATTTACTGATTTGGTGGTCTTGTTCATGGTCATCGTCCACCTAGGTCAAGCTGGAGGGCAGTTTTAATTACTGAATCATTGTTGCATCACATGGCATGGCCATATCACTGGAGTTGAACCTCTCTCGCTTTCTCTACGACTGCGGCCACACCAAATCTACGTTGCACATCTTTATTTCTGACATGGTCCAAGAGAATCAGCCCCAGAGACCATCTCAACATTCTCATCTCAATAGCATGGAGGATCTGTCCATGTTTCCTTGTCAAAGGGTGACATTATATTATATGGAGAGCAACTGCCCTGATCACTGTCTTGTAAATTTTATCATTCAGGTATTTGGGCATCTTTTTATTGCAGAGGACATCAGGTTACCTGTCCCCACTTGGACCATGCTGCTAGAACTCCATTTTTCTGTCCAATTATATCAGGAGCATTGTTTGAACAGAATGCCAGATAGTTCTTAATTGGCACTTTATTCAATTCCAATTGCGACAATAGCAGCTTTCCTATGTTGCGCCCTATCAAATCCCCTTCCAAAGCTGGTACAGATAGAACAGTACTTATTATACTTATCGAGCAGCATCATGAAAAATTAACCACTATAGGGTACAATTGGAATTGGTATCAATGCTCCTGTTATGATTGGACAGGAAAATGGAGTTCTTGCAGTTCTGAAAGAAGCTCATCAGGATATTTTTGGCATCTGTTGTAGCTGCTGAACAAGCTGCTGAAATTTTACCAGTTAGAATTAATGAGATTCTTGTTGATATTTTCTATTACTTGGAGAAAAGTACCAAAAGAAAAGAACATCTTCAGAAATTTCAAAGCATGCATGGAAAAGAAACAAAAAAGTTGTTGAAGCATGTGTGCACAAGATGGTTATCCCTAGCCAGGTGTATAGACAAATCAGATCAGTGGGATCCACTTCCTTCATCTTTTAAGGATGAGGTGGTAGTGTATACTCCACATATTTCTGCCATGTTGGTATCATTGGAATTGGTATCGACAAAGAAAATGGGCTATTCTGTAAACAAGTAACAATGTCCTGTGTTGCAGTACAAGCCATTTCGTTCAGGACACACGATTTTGTGCGACTACAACTGTACTTTTTTGTGATATCCGACGTAGGAGACATCTTTCTGAAAAAATCTCCTGCATGATCAGCTGCAATCAATGGAATGTTGTGTTCTACTAAAAAAGAAGCAAACACACTCTGCTTTGATTGCATCATAAACAGCTTTGGCAATTAAAAACTGTGTATTTTCTGATTTTCGCCCTTAAATTTCAAATTACCAATATGTTTAACACACTTTACATAATTAGCCAGGTTGTTTTCAATACCACAACAGCACAGGTACAAATGCAAATTTGTCTCCTTTTCTAGATTTCAGTATACAAGGGAATCCCAATGAACACATTTCCACTACAACACGCTTTGTAATTCGTGGTGAAGAACAAAAGAATTACTTTTTAAATAGGGCAGTAAAGATTGTCGAATGAATCAATGCATTCAAGAACAAGCGAATGGGAATCCAATACAAACAAATCGATATCGATTGACTAGGATTCAGGATGCATCAAATATTCGCTGGTCAAACAGCATGCATTGGCAGCCTGCGGAAGCTTGTTTTGGCGCAAATTTTAAAAAGAAGATCTTGGCACGTAAAACATCATAGTTCATCCGTGAAACCATAAAACACACTGCCTTTCCGTAAATTTTATAGAAAAACCATAAAGGTTGGCAGGTATGTTGATGGGATCCCTAGATATTAGATTCTTATTTCACAAGTTAATATGCTACTTCTAATCTATCCAGTATGTTTATGATTTCAATCAGATACTAAGGTGTAAGTACTAAAGAATTATACCATCAGAGGTTGATGCTTTCTGATGTGGCTGCAACAACATAGCAAACTCCTGCAACTCAGAACGTCTGATGATTCGATCCAAGTACATCTTCTCCAGAATAGAGTAAGCTGGCAGCTGCTGACATCGCTCATCCTTGAACAAAGTAGCAAGCATACGGCTTCTTTGCTGTCCTGAAAAAAAAAAATATGAACACATCTAACTTCTATAGGTATTGTGTAAACAAAATATTGCCTGATTGTGAAAGAATTTAATGGCAATTCACAAAAAAAAATTCCTTTCACCTATTCTTTTTTTTTTTGCTAGTTGCTTTACATCGCACTGACACAGATAGGTCTTATGGTGACGATGGGACAGGAAAGGGCTAGGAGTGGGAAGGAAGCGGCTGTGGCCTTAAGGTACAGCCCCAGCATTTGCCTGGTGTGAAAATGGGAAACCATGGAAAACCATTTTCAGGGCTGCCGACAGTGGGATTCAAACCTTCTATCTCCCGAATACTGGATACTGGCCACACTTAAGCGACTGCAGCTATCAAGCTCGGTCTTTCACCTATTCTAAGCAATTGGAACCAGAACAACCATTTACATTATCACAAAAATATCCATTCAAACAGTTTCTAAAATGATATGTACTCAAGTGACAATTACACAGCTAAGATTAAGTATACCAACTGTTATTGTTAGGTGACCCCACTGGCCAATGAGGACTTGGAAGATTCCAAGCCTGTATGTTGTGCTGACTGAAAGCTTAGTCCCGACATATTTTAAAAACTTATTATCTTTATTATCAGATCAATGGAAGATATGGATCTCAAATCTTGAAAATGGACTTTACAGATACTTGCACGATTCTTTGCTATATCATTAGTGTATTTACATGCATTATGTCGTTCTGTATTCCTATTGGTTCCCCGCCTTCTTCCCCTTCCTTTTCCCAAATATATGCTTGGAAGTTTGCACCGTATGTTGATCATTATCATTTCTAGAGAGTTTCTTAACTCTCTGTTTAGGAACCTGCAAGCATTGGTATGTAAGTTTCTTTTCTTAAGTGCCTGATGTGTGAGACTCTGTGCTTGTGGCAGCATATGGATGCATGAAAGGGGTTAGCTTTGGTGTGATTGCTGTGTGAAAGTATATGAATGTGACTCGTGAACCAGAGCCATTGTTTTGTTTGTTTAAGAGGTTTTAAGATGATTTTGTCTAGTACATTTAGTTGTAAATCTGTGAGGAGAATGTTCAGTAAACTAAAAGTTTGTAGCTTGGAAATTGATAATGATCCAGAACTTCTGATGGATTTGTTAAAGATTTAACGATGCAATTCCATTTTATTTATAGTGTATAATTTGGTTTTGTGATATACAATTCAGAAATGAATGGAATGTTTGTTTTATTTGTAGCTATTCTGGTCTGTTAGTACAAAGGCCTTGCAGGTCTAAGAAAATCTGTCTTGTGTTGTATACATGTTGTATTTTAAAGATGGCAACCTGCAGAAGTTCGTTATAGTGAGTATGGTATATAATGAGAACATTTTTGACAGGTTCTATTGGTGAAAAATATCGAATTCCCTCCATGGGAATTTAGACTTTCCATATAATGAGAATCCCGCTGTAACAAGTGTTTTCCTGTCCCTTGAAAATTGCCGTATTAAATTGTGTAATATCCTTTGGTTACAGTGAGAGTCCTATCACTGATGCATCCGTTATTATAAGTGGTTAAGCATGCACATTATTTTATCTGTTATCAATATTTATACACTCCAGTGATTATACTGAATGCGATCAATCATCTTCGGTATCATTTTCTTGCTATTTGCACTAGTAAGCTCCTCTCGACATTCAAAGGTGATGTTGGAGTCTATTAGTAATACCCATTGACTTGTGTACTGTAAACAAAATTCAAAATGAAAGACGAGAGCATGTTTTCACAATAAGTGCTTAAATAACATGGCCAATAGTAGTTGTTAACTCATTAGAAATAGCAAACTGGATTTTGTTCTGGTAAAAGCTGTTGCGGACAACTGCTAAATTTTACGCAGTATACAGAAGATGGTTTTGAGGCTCGAAAGGTGACAGGAGTGGTATTTGCTGTTGTTTATAAGTTTCATTTCCGTATTGATAGATATTACTTTACAAAAAACAATATGTATATGAGTTTCCACCTTATCAATACAAATTTATTTTACATTAAGCAAGTAAATATAGTCAAGACTAGTTTCGACCCCTAGGGGGTCATCCTCAGTTGACAAGCGTTAAAAATATATTGTTTACAAAAACATCACATGTAGTGGTAAAAGCTTAAATTAATTTGAACCGATCATTAATGTTGGTATGTCTGGTACATGATTGACTAGTATGCATCATCCATGAAGACACATATTATTTTTTATGCTACTACCATCCAATTTTTTTTTTTAGGTTATACAATGTGGAATATACATGCATTTATGCAACTCAACAGTGGCAAGTTTAACAATGTACATTTAAAGTTGGTTCATAAATTACACATTGGCTATTGATAAGGACATTGGTTTGAACACTTTTGACTAGAATATCAATGTAACACCTTACTGGCATATATCTTAGATGCTAAAATCAGTTTGTAAAGCCTGTTGCTCTTGATTGAGTCTTAGTATAAAGTTAAAATTTTAAATGAAAACTATTTGCTTAGTATAGGCATTAAATAATGCTATTAAAATGGACGTAGTGGTAAAAGCTTAAATTGATTTGAACCGATCATTAATGTTGGTATGTCTGGTACATGATTGACTAGTGGCATAATCCATGAAGACACATATTGGGTGATATGAATAAAAATGAGATGTAACTCGGAGACAAGTCTCGAAGGAGGATTGAGACGGAAGTCACTTGCGAGACAGAACTCGTCATGTATATGAATAAAGTTTGTTTCTCGCTAACGAGACTTGTCTCCTTCCGCTTGAGACGAGTCTCGCTCACTGGCTGTGGTATCTGTCAGCTGACGAGTGAATTAACAATTTATTGGAGAGCTATAAAGAGTGGTTTTGTTGGAACAGATGAAAGTGTTAGATTTACAAGCGAAAAAGATTGAAAAGCGACAGCGTGTTCTCGAAAAAAACAGAAGAAATTTCAGTGCAAAAACAGGTTTTGCAACTGCAAATGGAGAATCTTTTACATGAAAGGGAGAAAAGAGCAGAACAAACAAGTACAACCGAAATGGAACACCCACCGATATTTTTTTCATTTAGAATAGTTCTTGACAGCCTTTTCTTCTTCAGTTGTGTTTCACTTGGGAGCCTATTCTGCTAACTACACCTTTCGTATGGGATAGGTTTAGGAGTGGGATGGAAGCGACCGTGGCCTTACTTAAGGTACAGTCCCAGCATTTGCCTGGTGTGAAAATGGGAAACCACGGAAAACGATATTCAGGGTTGCCGACAGTGGGGCTTGAATCCACTACCTGCCGGATGTAAACTCACAGCCGCGCGCCCCTAACCGCACGGCCAACTCACCTGGTATGTAGTATACAACCAGTACCTATATAATGTTGCATAAACTGTTTAAATTTCAAACTTTAAAAACATAGAAATAATACAAAATGCTATCCATATTCATAAACGAATATAACTAACAAGGGAGTTGATTGATTTGGACCGGACAAATTACAATGAAACTTAGTAACATGATGAGGTAAGATATCCGGAACTCAATGGTGATAACCGTTCTGCCGTGAAATAATATTTTCCTACCGGTATTTATTGACAGTAAATTCTTGCTCCAGTTTTAAATGGAACGTGTGTAGATGGCAGCGATTTCAATGAAATATGGTAGGATGATCAATTAAGACATCAGAACATCGCTGCATGATTGACGTTGTTATATAGATTACTCGCAGTGTGACAAAATGAATGACTCAAGCAAGAATGCGAAAGTTTAAGGCTATTCATAGCGTGGAAGTTTATATACAAATGACAAGGATTTCATATTACATATTTTAGCTTCAATTTAAACGACAGAGAAGTATTAAAAGCCTGATATTTTGAAATATTCATATACTGTGCATGTTAGTAAAATGGGTTTGACGAGCAAAACATTCTGTTCACGTTGTCAAAATCTAATTTTCACTCTAAAGCGCACTGTTTAATGTAACTTTAAAATAGAACTATCAGTGCATTTCTACAGTGCATACGCGAGGTCAATACAGCTGCAAACCACCCAGCTGTTCTTTAGCAATTAATTATAACAATGTCATTGATTTTATGACAAAGTGAATATCATCAATAAATTTAAGACAGGTGGATTGACAATTCGTCGAAGTTTCATCGAAATCTGTCTGATCCAAACCAAATGCTTCCCTTGTAGTATTGGGCGCAAGTGAGATTTTGGTGCGATGGTTGAGAAAGAGCAGCATTCATAGAGGCAGCAAATCATTGGCCGAATAATGTCATTATGCGAATCTATTAAATGTTGTGAAACAAGTTACAGCATAGTTTTTTCAAGGGCACGAGCCGCCGGTTGAAACTTTTAAATAAACTTAGAAACAGTGCAATCGAAAAAGGCATGGGCAGGGAATTTTACGGCACTTGAAGTAAACATAAATGGGATAGCTTACACGAGGACCAAAGATACTCGCACATTCGTTCAGTACCATATGGCCTACATGTGATAGAGAGCGATAATTTTCAGACTTGAAGAAATATCCTTCCAGATATCAAAATGTGAATAATAATAATAATAATAATAATAATAATAATAATAATAATAATAATAGGTAATAATTTCTAGCCTGGTACAGCCCTTGTAAGGCAGACCCTCCGAGAGGATGGGTGTCATCTGCCGTATTATTGTAGTGGCGGATAGTGTTGTGTGTGAGTTGCAGGAATGTATGTTGAGGATATAAGGTTAAAATCTCTGACCCGACCGCGAATCGAACCCGGGAGCCCCCTGAACCGATGAGTACTACGCTGACCATTCAGCTAAGGAGCAGGACAAAGTGAATAATGAAAGCCTTGTATAATTTTAAGTCATATCTTAAACATAGCTATCCTATGTTTCGGTCTGTTCCGTGATTGTGAATTAGTTTTATTTATAAAATGTTAGTCGTATTTTGTGAATGGAAAAATTTCAACGTACAGAAAAAATCACAAATATGGAATAGATTAAGAATAATTAAATTAATTTAATAATTAGAAAATTTTTCAGATTTGTATGTTGTACGATTTTGCATATTTCTGGTTTGATTTTGAACATTTTAGACTTTATCTTCTTATTCTTCTTCTTCTTAATCTGTTTACCTTCCAGGGTCGGTTTTTCCCTCGGACTCAGCGAGGGATCCCACCTCTACCGCCTCAAGGGCAGTGTCCTGGAGTTTCAGACTTTGGATCGGGGGATACAACTGGAGAGAATGACCAGTACCTCACCCAGGCGGCCTCACCTGCTATGCTGAACAGGGGCCTTGTAGAGGGATGGGAATATTGGATGGGACAAGCAGGGAAGAGGGAAGGAAGCGGCCGTGGCCTGAAGTTAGGTACCATCCCGGCATTTGCCTGGAGGAGAAGTGGGAAACCACGGAAAACCACTTCCAGGATGGCTGAGATGGAAATCGAACCCATCTCTACTCAATTGACCTCCCAAGGCTGAGTTGACCAAGTTCCAATCCTCGTACCACCTTTCAAATTTCGTGGCAGAGTCGGGAATCGAACCCGGACCTCCGGGGGTGGCAGCTAATCACGCTAACCACTACACCACAGAGGCGGACTTTTAGACTTTATGATGCATGTAAATCCTATCGCTAATGGCTATCATTATCATCTTTATCATTATTGTTATATGAATTTCTCGTGTATTGGCTCCAGCAAATGTTGTGCTATCCATTCCACATTTTCTTTCCGGAAACAGTAGAGATCTTTATAATCAAGTTTGAGAGACTCTCTTCGTACTTTATACATTTTTCTTCTCCGTTGTAAAACCATCATAAACTCCGCCATCACGTTTTCAGTCTGATTCTATCGGCTTGAGTCACCTTCTGGGCTGTCTCAAGAAATTCTGAGACAAGTCTCCATTCAGAGAGACTAAACTCCAGTTTATTCATATACATTTGGAGACTTGTCTCCGAGAGAATCCGCTAACGAGCTGTGTCTCAAGGAGCAAAGGTCACTGCTGAGACATCGCTTTTTTATTCATATACATTTGAGACATGTCTTAATATTTGTGAGACAAGAGTTACGTCTCCGGTTTATTCATATCACCCATTATTTTACATGCTACCACCATCCAATTTTTAGGTTATACAATGTGGAATATACACACATTTGTGCAACTCAATAGTGGCAAGTTTAACAATTAAAGTTGGTTCACAAATTACACAAATTGGCTATTGATTAGGACCTTGGTTTGAACACTTTTGACTAGAATATCAATGCAACACCTTACTGGCATATATCTAAGATGCTAAAATCAGTTTGTAAAGCCTGTTACTCTTGATTGAGTCTTAGTATAAGGTTAAAATTTTAAATGAAAACTATTTGCTTAGCATAGGCATTAAATAATGCTGTCAAAATGGACATCTAGCTAAAACAGTGGTATATGTATGTCATATATGCCTGGTTAAAAACACATTACATTAATGTTATTGATATGTGGTGCAACATGTACATTGTTTTGGAACAAATGGGGAATTTTTCATAACAGTCTTAGATATAGTGTTCTAATAAAATGGGTCCGTAAAAATATTTATATGTACAAAACAGTTAGCATTTTAATAATCCGCTGCAGATCGGGCAATGCTTAGATATATATCTGGAGATATATTAGGCAGCTACTAATGTTGGAGTTATTAGAAATATTAATGGAGCATGTTTTCCATCCGTATGTCGTGATGTTTCTGGCTGGTGACATTTGTCAGAATGTGTTGAAATTATGCATCTTGATGCACGTTGATTTTATCGTGGAAGCGTATATGTTGTAAAAACAAGGTACAGTATGTAAGGTGTTGAAACCGTGCGTTCTTTGTAGCTGCCTGTTGGGATATATTGTAAACAATATATTTTTAACGCTTGTCAACTGAGGATGAAAAAAAAAAAAAAAAAAGAGTTTCCACCTTATCAATACAAATTTATTTTACATTAAGCAAGTAAATATAGTCAAGACTAGTTTCGACCCCTAGGGGGTCATCCTCAGTTGACAAGCGTTAAAAATATATTGTTTACAAAAACATTTTATTAGAACACTATATCTAAGACTGTTATGAAAAATTCCCCATTTGTTCCAAAACAATGTACATGTTGCACCACATATCAATAACATTAATGTAATGTGTTTTTAACCAGGCATATATGACATACATATACCACTGTTTTAGCTAGATGTCCATTTTGACAGCATTATTTAATGCCTATGCTAAGCAAATAGTTTTCATTTAAAATTTTAACCTTATACTAAGACTCAATCAAGAGTAACAGGCTTTACAAACTGATTTCAGCATCTTAGATATATGCCAGTAAGGTGTTGCATTGATATTCTAGTCAAAAGTGTTCAAACCAAGGTCCTAATCAATAGCCAATTTGTGTAATTTGTGAACCAACTTTAATTGTTAAACTTGCCACTATTGAGTTGCACAAATGTGTGTATATTCCACATTGTATAACCTAAAAATTGGATGGTGGTAGCATGTAAAATAATATGTGTCTTCATGGATTCATGTACCAGACATACCAACATTAATGATCGGTTCAAATCAATTTAAGCTTTTACCACTACGTCCATTTTAATAGCATTATTTAATGCCTATACTAAGCAAATAGTTTTCATTTAAAATTTTAACTTTATACTAAGACTCAATCAAGAGCAACAGGCTTTACAAACTGATTTTAGCATCTAAGATATATGCCAGTAAGGTGTTACATTGATATTCTAGTCAAAAGTGTTCAAACCAATGTCCTTATCAATAGCCAATGTGTAATTTATGAACCAACTTTAAATGTACATTGTTAAACTTGCCACTGTTGAGTTGCATAAATGCATGTATATTCCACATTGTATAACCTAAAAAAAAATTGGATGGTAGTAGCATAAAAAATAATATGTGTCTTCATGGATGATGCATACTAGTCAATCATGTACCAGACATACCAACATTAATGATCGGTTCAAATTAATTTAAGCTTTTACCACTACATGTGATGTTTTTGTAAACAATATATTTTTAACGCTTGTCAACTGAGGATGACCCCCTAGGGGTCGAAACTAGTCTTGACTATATTTACTTGCTTAATGTAAAATAAATTTGTATTGATAAGGTGGAAACTCATATACATATTGTTTTTTGTAAAGGAGTGGTATTTGTCGATCTACCACCAGCTACTACTTGTCAAGATCTATAACCTGACCAAGAATTTTAGGTTAACTAGGCTCACTGCCACTCTTCTACAAAATTGCAGGTTTTTGGTTGAATTCCAACAACAGCGGTCTCAATGGAGACTACAGAAACACGGCCTTGCCGAAGGAATTGTACTGGCTCCTATCCTTTTCAATATATATACGAATGACCAACCCACACCACCTAATAGCAGGAGTTTCTTGTAGGCTGATGACCTTGTTGTAACCAATCAGAGCGAAGATTTTGAATCAGTAGAGAATACCCTTACAAATGTCCTTGAAGATCTCTCCAGATACTACAATACAGTGTAAACCAGCCTAAACTGAACACCCCAAGGATAGAAGTATGCACTTTTCATCTGAGAAACAGGGAAGCCACTTGCAAGTTGAAAATAGTATGGTAAGGAGTCGAACTGGAGCACTGCGACACTCCAAAATATCTAGGAATGACGCTCAGCAGATCTCTTACTTACTTTCAAGAACTGCATGAACTGCATGAATTGCAAGTCAAAGGTGTCCACCAGGAACAATGTCCTCAAGAAATTGGTCGGATCACAGTGCGGAAATCATCCTGATATCATCTGAACTTCTGCAATGGCGGTATGTTATTCCGTAGCAGTATAGTTCCACACATGCCAAACAGGTGGATGAAACCTGTAGAATTATAACAGGCTGTTTGAAATCCACTCCTGTTGAATGGGTTTTCCACCTTGCAGAAATAGCAACACCTCCTATTCGAAGAGAAATAGCTGCACAATATGGAAAGGAAGAAAGTGGAGCAGGAAAGAACCCATCTTTTGCATGGGTGCCAACCACATCTGCAACGATAAATCAATGAAGAGCTTCCTTAGAAAATCAAAGGAACTTGGAACCAATGCTAAAAAAGCTACAACTATGGAAGACTACGACCTACCTTCCCACTAATGGGAGAAGATTTTTGGAAAGTTTGCCTCCTGGCCATGGCGAGGAATGGCTCACTTGGAAGTCCCTGAATGGATTGAGATCTGGAGTGGACAGATCAAAGGTTAATGTAGCAAGATGGGGTTATTCTGATAAGAATGATATTCAGTGTGAATGTGGAGAAGACCAGACTGTATAACATTTGCTCCAATGCCAACTGTACTCAAGAAGACCTTCATTACTCCACAGTAAATGCCCTGGAAGTAGCCAAGTTCTGGTCACAAACAATATAATATTTGACTGTCCATTATGTGTATATGTTTCTGAAACAAGAATAAATAAATAACTCATCAGAAATAAAGGCACAAGTAAACAATAATTTAATCTTAATGCTAGGTACTGAAATTACCATATTTTTCCGAATCTACGACAGTTTTTTCCTTAGAATCTCATATGAAGATTCAAAGGTGATCTTGCATTTGCGACCTAACAGTACTGAACACAACTGGCAGGTACCACAGTAACCACGCTGCTTCCCTTCACCCCCTGCGCACGCATAAAACTCAAATTGCTATATCCGACTCTTTATTAGGCCTATAGGCTACATTACTAGCTGCGGTAACCGGTTCTTGGGAAACAGGGAAGAGATAACGACATTCTACTTAGCAGGAGACAAGCTTGCAGCGCAGGCAACCGGGCGAGCGACAATCCCCTGAATAGATAAACAAATGTTCCTGTATCAGCCTCCACAAAAATGTTTCTCTAATCTGCAGAATGGCATCAAAACATGCGAGAGTCCAAATTCTTAGAAAGGCCATGGCTAGTCAGTAGCAGAGTTATAACGCGTCTACTGTACCTGACACTCAGTAAAATAAACAGTTTTACAGACGGCAGGAATATTTTCGTGATGGATCGTCGTATTGTAAAGACACGTGGAACAGGTGTTGTCGGCAAATCTGCACCGGAGTCTCGTCGATACTGTGATGCCAATTTTAAGTTAATAGCCATTATTAAACATGCGGAAATGAAGAATAATTGTGCAGCCGCAAGAAAATATGGCACAACTAAAGCCTATGTTCCGCGTTAGTGTGAAGACAAAGATAGCTTAAAAATGTGTAATGTACAAAAAATGCAACCAGTGGCTCACAGGAAGGACGCTTTAAAGAAGTCGAAGATGAAATTGTGAGGTTATGTGCATGAAAAATGCAACGGCAGATTGGCCATACCATGGTGCAATAAACTCGGCATGATCATTATACACTGGTAGTCACTTAAGTCGGCCGAAGCCGGCAAGAGAGACGAGCGTCTAGCGGCAGCCAGTTGTACGTGGTGCTTAATAATAGTAACAGTTTTATAGAGAGCAGGAATATTTTCCTGATGGACCGTCGCATTGTAGAGATGTGGAACATGCATTGCCGACAAATCGTCAAAGAGTTCTCTTCGATTCATATGATGACAATTTTAATTTAATGGTTATGAAACTCACGGAAATAAAGAATAATTGTGCAGCCGCAAGAAAATATGGCAATAATAAAGCCAATGTTTGGCGTTGGCGTGAAGGCAAAAATATTATTGCAAGTAATGAAAATCATTTTATTTTCCGTATTGAAAGAATCTCAATAATAATATAAGAGAATTTGTTGGACTGCAACCTATTCAATACATTACAGGATGTTAACATTTTTAGTTAAACATCATTAAAATGGAGACATGTTTCGCCCCCCATGTGGGGCATCATCAGTCATATCAAAGCACCTCAAAATTAAACCAGACTTTTACAAAAAATTGATTGTAATGACAATCTGCTGAAGCAAGTACATTTTTTGCTGTTATGAATTCTCGCTATAACGGACTTCCACTGTATATGAGGGATGTGTCGACCCCATCACCCATTGGGCAATCATGGCAATCAGCCTTCTGAGTAATGGTGGGTAAACCATAGATCTGATATGAAGAAATGCTTGTCAGGCACAAATCATCCAATGCAAAACCACTTATGCAAAGATCCATAATAGGCCTAACAAGCCAGTGTTTAGCATCTTTTATCATTTTCAAACACAAAAAGAGCCTCGTATTGGAATTATTACCTCATATGTCACAGCCTTCAAGCAAATCTATCAGGTATGAAGGTCAACATGGTTCCGATTATAGATCCAAGGGAGTTTTTACGTGCTGGTAATTCTACAAACACCTTTAAATACCACCAGACTAAGTAAGGACTGAATCTACAACACGTTAACCAACTGAACCACTCAGCCCTGCAAGAAAAGTACAAATTGGGACCATGAATATGTTGACCCTCAGTGGGAAGACAGAAGAACTCATGACAGGATCATAAAATTATCTTTACAATTACAGTTGACAAATTACATGGGAGTACAGGTGTACGCCTCACAGAAGGGATACAGTACTGATGAAAAAGAAAAAAATTCTTCAAAACTTAGATGATGTAATTGATGAAGAGAACATTATTGAAGACCTAAATGCACACTGGAGCAGACAGGCATGGCTGGAAGGACAATGTTGGGCCGCATGGACTTGGAAACAGCAATACTGAAGGTGAATAATTGATTGATCTGTGTAGAAGAAATGGTATGATCATCAAAAATGTCTTCCTGAAGAAAAAGGAGAGCAACAAAATAACAATTGCAGGGATGACAAACATAAAACTCTGACTATGTCATCACAACATGAGTGACATGTTGCAGTCATTCCCAGCGAGAGTATGAACAGTGACCATAGGTTTCTGATCATGGACTTAAACAATCTGGCTATTGTAATTCAGAACAAAACAAAGAAGAAACGAAAAGTAAAGACATGGAAATTAGAAGCAGCCCAGCTGCAGGTAGAATATCACAATAGAATACATACCTACCAAAGGGAGAAACAACAACAGTAGAGGAAGAGTGGAACATGTTTAAAGATGTATTCGTGGGAGAAGCTAAAGAACTAAGTGTATAAGAAAATACAGTAAAACCTCGATTATAGGTTCCTATGCCCGGGAAGGAGTGAACGGTTAATCGAAAAAAAACCCAGATACTCCATATTACTAATTTGAATAGTCTTTAAAGTAATGCACATAAAATACATACTGCATAACCATAGCAAATAGAAAGAGGAAGCGAGAGCACTTCGACTAGCTTCCCATTACAGCAATGGAGAAACTAGTGGCTACAGTGCGGAGATTTGTCACTGCGACAACGATCAATTTGGGTGCATACGTTTTTACTTGTAGCGGGAGTGACTTTTTGAGTGTAATAACGATATTTTGGAATATAGTGAGTGTGAAAATGCTGTCCTGCTTTGTGCTGGGGTGTTGATCTGCTTACAGGTCAAGTGAAGGTAAACATTTCTTCTCTCCATCTGAAAATGAGGAGCATTCCTCTCAGTGGGCTAGAGTGATCCAAAGAAAAGACATGCAGCTTACGCATAAGTCTCGGACTTGTGTCATTTTTCGGAAGATCTTATTATAAAGGTAGACTCGTTCATTATTAATGGGGAAAAAGTTGAAATTCCGAGAAAAAGGTGGAGCATAAAGCCACGAGCTGTACCTCACATTTTGCCTAACTTACCGCCCTATTTAAGCAACTCCCTAAAAATTCAAAACCCCCCACTAAAACGAGAGTTACTCAAATAACATATTGGCAATGACAATATTAACAGTAGTAGCTTAGAATGTAATGAATTAAATTTTCCCTCAACATCTAAAATACTTAATAGTGACGATAATGTAGAAATAAAAGAACCGGGTCGGAATCTGCCCTGTAAAGTAGCTGATAGTGACGCTGATGCTCATAGAACTATTCTGAATTTGTCCTTGCCAATCACATGCTTGTAATTGTTTGTCCCTTTGTTGTACAGCTGGATCCAGCCTGTAACAGTGTATGCTAATAAAAAATGCAACTCCTGGAAAACTATTGTCAAAAATAATAATTCAGGTCATAATTCAATTGGAACAAGCTGGGATGAAAGTAATTGGTTTTACGTGTGATGGAAGTCAGTGTAATAAAAAGGCGTGGATGAAAGTTTAAAACCTTGGTAGGAATTTAATTAGAACCAAAAAGAAATTACTTGCATGCCGAGCTAAATTAAAACAGATTGCAAATAAAGTCAAAGTGTCAAGTAAAGCTGAAGACAGTCTTAAGTTCCTTAGCAAGAAACAAAAAATAATTGTGGACACAACGCTCAAAAAATGTAGCACCAGCCTGAAAGGTATGCGCTATTCTAATAGATTTATATTAGATAGTTTGCTTTTGAAAATCAAATCCCCTAAGAGTTACAGATATTGTTTGAAGCACGAGTTACTTCCTCTCCCTACCAAAGCTCATTCGAGACGACTATGCAAAGGGTTCAAATGTAATTATGGTATTAATGGAAATGCCATGAATGCAATTAAAGATCTTTATTTAAACGAGCAAGACGAAAACAAGCGACTATGTATAGTGATTTTTGATGAAGTGAAATTGAGAGAAGACATTAGATTTAATACAACTACACTGACAGTTGATGGATTTGTTGATTTAGGAGATGAAACTCCCTACGACAAAAAGAATGTGCTTGCCAATCATACGCTTGTAATTATGTTTGTCCCTTTGTTGTACATCTGGATCCAGCCTGTAATAGTGCATGCTAATAAAAAATGCAACTCCTGGAGAACTAATGACAAAAATAATAATTCAGGTCATAATTCAATTGGAACAAGCTGGGATGAAAGTAATTGGTTTTACGTGTGATGGAAGTCAGTGTAATAAAAGGGTGTGGATGAATTTGGGAATTTCAGGGAAGAATGATAAAATAAAATGCTCCATTGGAAACCCAGCAGATCATCACAGGCGAGTGTGGGCATTTTCAGATTCCGTGCATATGTAATTATTTCCACGATAACATCTCCAAGGTTTCGACAACTAACACTTTCAAGGGTGAGTTAACCCCTTCAGTGGCGGGTTTTGGCAGACCTCCTGCGCCATAAAAGAGACGTATTTTGTGGAGGAAATTATTTAATTTTAGGAAGCAAGGAATGAGTAACAATTATTAAGGGAACACATTCATATATTATTCAATGTTAATATAAACTTACTTAACACTCTATTTACACTTTTTTTTTTTTACAGTAGGCCTGTGATATGGTTTCATAAAATATTGGTGTTTTGAGAATATTTTCCTGTGAACAATACATTTTTATTTCCGGCTTTTGTATTATTCCCATCAACAACACTAATGCAATAAATTGCCAAATTTCATAAGTGTTTTCTTCCCCATGCAGAGATTTATTTACAAGTTTTTCAATGCACTTTTAGCATAGGGCCAACAAATTTTTTTCAGTCACTGTCAAATTTACAACTTCATCCTTTACAACCAGTTCAAAACAGTCAATCGCACTCACCTCTGGTAATAATCCAACCCTCACACCAGGATTTCCTATAAATGGAATTATATTAGGTCGCACACTATCCCCAGCCTTACACTTTTTCCGCACAAATGTATATTCAACATCTACCATCACCTTAGCTTCTGACATAATATCTTTTTCACTTTCACTAGAATTACTAAGAAAGTCATCATCTGAAGAATCAATAGACTCATTATCGCTACTATCAGAAATACTAATGTCACTTAAGAGATTCATCTTTGATGTAGTTCCTCATTTTGTCTTCAGACAAACTTCTCTTCCGTTTCATGCTCGCCATTTCTGTTTACCTCGTCAGCTGGCCAGATATTGTATACGTAAAGTAGGGAAGATAAGGCATATTTCAGGCCAGAGGCTTCATGAATACAACTGGAAATCCTCCCGCCGTCTTTTGAGAATGCTGGAAAATATTTTCCAAAGAGATTACAGTACCCAAGAAATTATTGGGCGATCGTGAAATGAATACTGCAGCTAAACGAGAATTTCTTGGGCGGTGACATTATGGGCAGGCATGTGCCACCCGAGAATTTCTCGGACATGCGACTGAAGAGGTTAAAACTTTTTGTATACGTCTTAGATAATGTAAAATGCATAATAGTTCCAACTATATCTCAATACTTTGTAAGTCGTTTCAGAATTACTGATGTTCACATCTTTTCAGAGGATAACATTAAGCCATTAAATTAGTGTGTTTACCAGCTTCCTCTATTCAAATATTCTTGGACTGTACACACATGGCACATGAAAGGGAATAATTCAAAGGTCATTCTGGCAACTGGAAGTCTTAGAGAATTTATTTCGGATATATTTTGTATATATTTTGTATTAATGCGAGCAGCGCTGTTCACCCATAGCTACACTAGTGCAGTCTGCCGCCACCACCTATTAACTACGAGAGAGCACTCACTTCCTCTTTCAATAAGCTAATGTATAACATTAAAATGCAGTTCATGAAACCCTCTTTAAAACCAAAATGTAGTCAATGCAACAATACATACTATAAATCATGTAAATTGCCAGCAGAACATGAATAAATTAATTTGCCTGGTGTCATTTAAGTTGCTTTAAAAAAAAAATCTGTTACCTTTTTTTTTCACTCTCCAATTTATTCACAAAGTCAGTTACTTTTGCTGTTATTTTTGATTTCCAAAACTTGGATAATGTCATTACCTCGGGAAAAGCTCACTTCTGCATATTCACCACAGAATTTATTATCTCGGTTTACCAAAACTAAGTTTTCGTTTCAATCTGAATTTGAACCTTAAATTTTTCACACTAATGCGTGCTGCTACTATTGAAATATAAAAAAGTTTTGATTTCATTCCAAGAGAATGAATTGTTATTGAATTTGGTGGCAGAAAGCATTATCATTACTGAGAATAAGAAAACAAATTATAGCCTACACATTGTATATTTCACTCAAAAAATAAGGCAGTATTCCTTAATTCTTTGCTAACAAGTCATCCATACAAGATTTAAGCTGTAATCGAGAATTCATCTTAGGCATACTTATACTCAGCACTGCTTTGCTTTATACAGTATATGTTGGAAATTCCAGCTTATGCTCGATCATGGGTAACACCAACAATGTTGAAGCTTTAGATAATCCAGGCCTTATAAGTGACGAAAATATTTAACCTTGACAGAGAACGAAACTAAAGATACGCACTTGGAAATGTTATATGCTATCAATATAAGTCATTCTGAACTAGAAATGACCAGCATACCGTACTCTATGCTCCATGAGCTGGGAGAGGGCACATTACATTATTCGTCAATAATGGAATGGATAATAAAGTTTGCGACTGTTCAATTTGAATACCATCCCTCTCTTTTGTAACCGTTAAAAGTGAAACAATTTTACACAACATAACACTACGTACCAGTAGTAAAAAATGTATGAGGTCATATTTTCAATGCCGATTACCGCTCTATGCGCGTGTACGTACAGTGGTTATGTTATAATTGTGGACTCATGAGTCAGAAAGTGAATCTACAGTTGCTCCAAAACACAATACTGTATCAAGATATCTTGACATGAAGAGCTGGGCTGAGAGGCTCAGACGGTTGAGGCGATTGACTTCTGCCCCAACTTGGCAGTTTCGATCCTGGCTCAGGTCAGTGGTATTTGCAGGTGCTCAAATATGCCAGCCTTATATCGGTAGATTTACTGCCACGCAGAAAACCTCCTGTGAGACAAAATTTCAGCACCTCAGCGTCTCCAAAACCAGCCATAGTAGTTAGTCGGACATAAAAAATTTCAGCACCTCGGTGTTTCCGAAAACCGCCATAGTAGTTAGTCGGACGTAAAACCAATAACATTATTTTTTAGGTGACTGATAATTAGCAGAACAGTTAATCGAGGGACGGATAATTAAGGTTTAACTGTAGCCCAAAAAAAGGGAAAAATACGTACCTTGGTGAAAGAACAGAGTCAAACAGTCAAAACAGTCATTAAAGAGAGAAATAAAGCAAAACACATGCTAAACAAAGAAAAAATATCCAAGACCAAGTAAGCCAATAAGTCAAAGACAAGAGGAATTTTAAGGAAAAAAGTAACTCAAAGCTAAAATAGGGTAGTAAGAGAAGAGAAAACACTGAATTAGTTCGTGGATAAATTGGATATAAAGGCAACAGAACAGGATAATGGAACCTTAGTGTGAGAAGAGGAGGAAATCAGGAGTGAATTGAAGACATTTTTCGACAAGCTCATAAATGGAGTGACAAGCACTACATCAGACAATGAGGAACCCTGTCATAGTCAAGGGACAATTAGAAGCAAAGAACCACCAATTACATGACTGGAGATAGAAAAGACCCTGAAAAGTATGAGGAAAGGGAAAGCAGTTGGAGTGGACCAATTGATTGAGGATATGATGCGAGCAGCACGAACTTCAGCAAGTTCAATGGTTATATAGACTCCTCAACACAATATGGCAGGAAAACATTATCCCAGAGGACTTGAGGAAAGGCATAATCATACCTCTTTTCAAGGAGAGTAGACCAAAATGCACCGACTGCCATGGAATTACACCGCTCTCTCATGGGCTAAAACTAGAAAAAAAATCACAGAGAGCAGATGAAGAGGAATTGTAGAACCTTTAGTGGGATAGGAACAATACGGTTTTAGGCCTGGAAGAACAGCTACAGACCTTATCTTTGCTGTCAGGATGTTAATGGAGAAGCACAGGGGAAAAGGGAAACCATTATTTCTACTGTTTCTAGAACAATGAAAAGGCATACCAAGAGACAGTTTCCTGACAGCCTTACTGCAAAAGTGGAACTATTGTATGGAAAAATTTGTGTGCAACTGGGCTGCCCCATGGTTTGAAACAAAGAGAGGAGTACAGCAAGGCAGTGTTTGGTCACCCTCTTTATCATCATGATAGATACCCGGGGCAGCAGGACTTGCTAACTTTCATCTCTGAAGACAACGTGGTGATTTGGGGTGAAACCAAACAGGATGTGGAGGAAAGGCTGCAGAAATTGTGCAGAGAGTTTGAAAGACATGCTTTCAATATCAGCAAGGCTAAAATGGTGGTGATAATGTTACAGAGGAGAGATCTTCCTCTTCTTCTTCTTCTTCTTCACGTGCCATGTCCTTGAAGAATGTTGGCGATGAGTAGCACGATCTGTTGTCTGTTCATTGCTGTTCTGAATACAGTAAGCTTCATTACCTCAAACCATCGGCTCAAGTTTGCTGAGCCACAATGTCCTACTTCGCCACGGACCACGTTTGCGATTAATTTTCCCTTGAAGTATTACTTACAGAAGGTGGTATTTGCTGTTCTGCATTGTATGACCAAAGTATTCTAGCTTCCTTTCCTTGATGGTAGTGCGAATTTCTGGTTCTTTGTTCATACAGTGCAAAACTTCTATAGCGGTCATTTTGGCTGTCCAAGTCATGTCCTTCGTTACATCTACATTTCACATGCTTGTAATCACTTACACAGGGTCTCAGTGTTCATGTGTTAACACTGTATTGTCCCCGTCAAATTTGGTCATCATTGGATTATTTACGACAGGTTGACATTGAAAGTTTTATTGTTCGCCAAGAGTTGGATTTATAATTTGGAAAGGTATGTGAGTGCACCAAATTGTTTTTTTTTATTTTTAAATTCAGTGGGAGCAAGTATTGATCCGTCTTCGATTGAGTGCAGGGTTGATCACGTGACAGACTAGTATCCTAAGTAAGGAGCAAGCGCATGCCGACCAGCGGGCGAGCAGATGACAAGCTTCCAGAACAGTCACGACCAATTACAAGAGACCCTGTGAACCAATGATTGTCTCTAGAAAAGGCACACCCCCCAAGCGAAAACTATAAAACCTTGTGTTCACATTAAATCACTCTCTACTTGACTCAACTCTACTCTGCTCTGCTACTTTACTGCTCTACTCTACTCTGCGACTCTGCTGCTGCTGACGTTATTCATCGGGACCATGTAGAATTAAATTCAGCTGTGCAGGCGGACATCTAGTCTGCCAATTTATTGCAGTTATTTACGATAAAGTCTTATGGAGTGTACTTCGAAATTAGTGATCCAAGTTAAGTTCATTTCTCCACGAGAACATTAAATATTCCAATGTGTGTGTGCAATTTCTAATATTTGTTGCATTAGTTACAGCTAACATTACTGGCATGTGGCGAAACTCATCCCAACAAATCGACGTGAACTTCAAGATGGATTCTTCCTCTACAAGATTCAGCGGAATTTCATCGTGGGACGTCTACTGCTGTGTCCCCATGACCTGCTAAGCATGTAGGGCATTTCTGGCTGAAGGAGGGGACTGACGGGAAAATGCCGGAACGACGGACCTCAACCTGGAATCGAACTTCAGCTAAACTTGAGTACCATTTTAATTGTCTGATATCTTTCTCATCTATGGAAAACTAGATGATCTTTCTTCCCTAGATCGTAGTTCTATTAGTTTTTGCAGTAGATTGAGTTACTTTCATCTTCATTCTCAAGGTGTCAAGGTAGTTGACTTACATCTGTGTGACTGAAATTTGAAATCTGTTAGACTAGTTGTTATGAATGAATTCTCAAATGTAGGGTTTAGACATATTAAAAATCACTGACCACGCGATAAACTTCATTTGCTTACGTGTGATATTGGAAATATCGTGATACGAGAGTTGTACTTATTTTTTGTGAAATAGTGTCGAATTGAGTGTCATCTAAGTTCACTTGCAATTCTTTAGGATCGTGTCGTCTAATTTCCTGACATTTCAGGAGGACGGATAGACCTAATCATTAAAAATAATAATAAATTCAAGTAGAAGAACGGGTTAAGAATGTAGGTCATGGGCCATAAATTGACTTAGAATTTTCTCATATATGATATTTGATGTGCTCAGTTATTGATTGCGCCTGGAATATTGGTGATCATGCGGGATATTAATTGAATAATTTGTTGCTAATAATTGTTGCTTGTGTCTTTGGGAACACAGTGTGAATTATAATAAAGTGGAGCACGTGTTGAGTACATTCCACGAGTAGGGAATAAAAATAATGTAATTAAGGCTCACGAACGCTACACTTGCGACTCGTAACCCACGTGATGATGATTATTATTGAATTCTGTTAGAATCTTCAAGTTAATCTCTGAAATTTAGATGGATCTCCGTTGTTATTTAAAGAGTGTTTCATTTCAAGTGGTAACACTAGTTCAATCACGAGCCACTAATTGAAATGAGAACGTTACCAGTCAGGAGTTCACCCACCAGATCTTATTGACGCGACCATGTTAAAATAATTAATTCATAATGGCAGGATTCGTTGTAAATATTGTGTACATAAAATACGTGTTACCCTTTGTAAATGGGATGTGTGTGTGTGTGTGTGTGTGATGTAGTTAGGAATATTTTCATGGTTTAAATTATTCAGTGTGCTTTAATCTGGTCGTGCATTCATTGCGACGGTACGGATTATTTCAATGTTGATTTGCCACCATGATGAAATGTTTAGTGTACTTTAAGGAACAGTTTGCTGAGAATAACGTCAAGTAAGACTAGGCTAGGATTTAATTTTCATTTATCACAGATATAGACGAAAGATTGTCTAGTTCATTTTCAGCAAAGGCAAGCGATTTATAAATTAACCATCAACTAATTCACACGTTGTTATGAGAGATTTTTCAGTGCATTTATAATCAAAATTTCCAAATATTTTCAAACTGATTCGAAACTTTAAATACTATGCAAGTAAAAAAAATATTAAATGTCCACAAACGGCATAATTAATGTGAGTTTAGGAGGTAAGGAGTAATAATGGTAATAATTAGTTGATTAATTAATTTGACAAATGTATGTCATGATTACGGTGAGAATTATTTAGTGAAATACACCCACTTGTGGACACGATCATGTGATAATCAAAGTAAATGTTACCCAGATAATATTGGAAAATAATAATAATTAGTTACGGTCTTGGAGTTGACTCAAATTTTCCAACAGAATTTCTACTGATGTCATTAACAAATGTTACATACCTTAATTAACGAAACTGATCAGTATCCAACAGTGACCACATGTTGAAATTGTAATAAATTAATGGAAAATTCAGTTTAATTTTGTTATGGAAATAATAGGCGAGATAGCTGCCTGCTAAGTTTTTTTGTAAATGCAACCATTAATTATAGGAGGCTCAGGATATATTTTCATTTAAAATATTTTTCTTTTTAAAAGGCAGTAAAGGCCTAATCCTTTTTGATATTTTGATTCCAGAGCTTAACCATAGAGATGGAGGATGAAGATTATTTTTGGTCAATTGTAAATTAATACTGGAAGATAAGACATTATGAAAGAGCATTGTATTTAATCTCAGCAAGGATATTTTGTTGTTCAATGAATGCTTATGTCAATAAATGTCAGAATGTTGTTTTTAAATATATATATATTTTTTTTGCTTGGTCGTCACCCCTTATTCCCTTAAATGCCTCTAGTAAACAGAAAGCCATGACCAAACGGTCCACCTTGGGATCTCTCGCTCACTGGCTGGGCTTAGCTTGGCAATAAAGGGGGCAGTATAGCAGGATGTTGAAAAAGTAGCACCAGAGTAGCCGTGCCCACAGTGTAATGTCAAAAGTACTCTAAGTTTCCAAAAAGAACTTTTGGCCCGCTCTCATGATCCAGTCCTTTCCTGCTTTGAAACTACCCTGAATACTATTTTCTTTCCTACTTACAACCATCCCCTTGGTCTTCTTTATATTCAGCCTCAAGCTCATGGCGTTACTGGCTTCAGTGACAACATTAAAATAGTTCCTGTAGATTGGTTGGAAGTAGGACAGTGTCATCGGCATACCGGATGTTATTTATGAAGACTCCGTTAACCACAACTCCTAGAGTCTTTCCGTAAAGAGCATCTTGAAAAATCTTTTCTGAATAGATGTTGAAAAGCACTGGTGAAAGAATACAGCCTTGGAGAACTTTCATAACCGACACATCTTCCGGGAAACAACCATCGACTCTTATGCCAGCACTTTGGTTCTAGGAGAGATTACCAATAATAACTACGTCCCACCCATCAAGCCTAATTCTCGACGAATGTTTACGAGATCGCTATGGCGGACTGTATTGAAAGCTTTTTCATGGAGGGGAGATGGTGAACCATAAATCATACTAAATGACACCAAACTGGGCAGTGTTCCAAAGTTTAAGTACTTGGGTAGTACAGTACCAAAAGCCACCTTGCAAAATATGAGGTGGACAGTCGAATTAGCAATGCAACACAATCTCATCACCAAGTAAAACAACTGCTGTGGGATAAACAAGTATTGCTGAAATCTATGATAAAACTATATAAATAATACTATAGCCCCATCCTCATATGTAGAGTGGAAACTAACACTTTAACGAGGCAAGACAACTCACGACTCCAAGCTACAGCAAAGAAGTTTCTACGAACCCAGACTCAGTAGACTAGGAATGACAAGATCAGGAGTGAAAAAATCTTCAAGGTGGTAAGAACAGCAGACTCTCTACTACAGAAGATCCTGAAGGTAAAACTGAAGCAGTCTGGCAGTGTAAAAAGGATAATTGCCAGCAAGACTGCAAGAAAGGAATAAAACAGGTAATAAAAGAAGATCAGTATGCAGATGCAGGGAAAAAAAAAAAAAGACCAATCTAGTAAAGAAAGATGTCAAGGAGAGACGACAAGATTGGGAGAAGATTATGAGAGAAGAGTGCTTCATGGACAGACAAAAATGGAGGGGGCTCAGATACCACACCCGGGTGACTGGAGTTGGTCAATGATGATGATGATGATGATGATGATTGTTGTAGTTTCTTCTGTTCATATGTCATTGCTTTCCTACTCTCTAGTGGGTAGTGTTGGTTTACCTCTTGCTTCCCTATTCTACTGCATGCTCCTTTAGTGGTAGCATTCAGTAATGGTTAGCATCTGTAAATTCAAGTTTATGCAAGTTATTTTATACCATTTGATGTAATTAAAGCACAAACATGACTGAACCTAGAAATAAAGTGTACATGTCAACTGAAATTAAATGGCATATAGCTTTTAATGCTGGGAGTGTCCGAGGACATGTTCGGCTCGCCAGGTGCAGGTCTTTCAATTTGACACCTGTAGGCGACCTGCGGGATGTGATGAGGATGAAATTATGATGAAGACAACACATACAACCAGCCCCTGTGTCAGAAAAATTAACCAATGATGGTTAAAAATTCCCGACCCTTCCAGGAATCGAACCTTGGACCCCTGTAACCAAAGGCCAGCCCGCTAACCATTTAGCCATGGAGCCGGACTACATGTCAACTGATACGGTTAACGAGGATAAAGGAAACAAAGGTTTCGCTGTGGAATTGCTACAAGCCGAAGAGCTGGGTTATTAACACAGTACAGTAAACCTCGTTTATTCAAAGTTCTTGGGATGCAAAAATCGGACGCGATTTTAAATTAACTGCCAACTTGTAATTCAGAAATGCCAACAACCTTGATTCACAGTTTAAACCTTTCAAATGCCATGGGGAAAAAAAAAAAAAAAAACCCTACAGTATTTCCAAAATGTATCCAACAAGAGGCATTTACAGTATTCAAATAATGCACCTTGACAACTCACTGCTAAACATAACCTCACGTAACTAAAGAAAAAAAGCATGATTCAAAGACGAGGAGAAATCTATGCTGGGCCCCAAGGACTTTAAATTCAAAATGTGCGAATGCTTTATTGTTTGGATTATTGTAGGCTACTGTTTGCAGTTTTAGATGTCTTGTACTTCCACGGAAAGTGCCCGATGCCCTTAAAATATCATTGCTTTTCAAACTTTCCTATAATGAGGGGAGAATGTCTCTCGTTTCCGTCTGCATTGCAACACAGTACAGTGAAGCCACCCTTCTGTTTGGGCTCGGCATTAAAAAAAAATGCAGTTTCATCAGCATTGCCAGTATTCGCGGATTCTTCTTCTCTGCACACAGCCTGCCACATGAAATTGTGGCGTTCCTTATAACACTGAACACAAAAGAATTATTTCACCAATATGAAGCAAAGTGTAGACACACCGAAGTGAGTGAAAGTGCGGAAAGCTACTCTTGCATGTTCCGGAAGACACATTCCATTGTGACGTGGAGAAATTTTGAATTTAAATTACTCCATAAAACACTATTTTTAAAAAAAAAAAAGTAAAGGCAGTTTTGAATTAAAAGTCTGAATATTGGTAATGGGACCGACATTGTTCTTCGAATTACGAATTATCCGTATTTTAAATTAGACAATTCAAATAACATGCAAAACCATACCTCATGTTTCCGGGAACGAGAGCTCCTTCAAATTAGGCGGGATTTAGAATTAACCGATTTAGAATTATCGAGGTTCTACTGTATTAGGATTATTTCACCTGCAACCACAACAGAAGACAACACACTGCTTGTTCCTTGTTGCAGAAAATAAATGTACTGACCTGTCATCCTCCCACTGTTCTTGAAACTGCATTAGGTCATATAAGCATATCACTTTCACTAAATGAGTCCATGCTGGTCGAGTTTAATCAAGGTCAGGGTGATGTCACTCGTAAGCAAAATTAGCCATATTCAGGCTCACCTTCTGCATTATAGGAACCGAGTTTCTGATCTCTGGTTGTATTTCAAGGATGGTATGACTGAGGAAGCAAGAACTTTGTTAGTAATGTGTAATGTCATTTCTGAGAGCGGGAGTTGTCTTTCTATTCCTGCTTGGCATATGTCTATAGAAGTTTGTGATCAGCTGGTTTTGCAACCACCGCCTGCTAATAAGGTAATTTCATTTGGTGATGAGTTACCTGCCCCCAGAACTCTTTCACCCACTAATTTCACAAAGCTACCTCATTCGCTTCAGTTACTTATGAACATGTTGAGTGCCAGGAAATATTCTGAAAAATAATTTATGGACCAGCTCAAAAAATATATCTAATTTATCCCTCTCCCGCCCTTAGCGCCCGAAAACACCCGACTCTTCACTTTGCCTTCCAGTCCTTAGCGCCCAAAAGCGCCTGGCTGCATTATCTGCACACTTGCGCGAACTATGCAATAGTTTTTTGTTTTCTTCGGCTTTGAAGTATTTATGAGGCATTTATGAACATGCAGTACGATCTACAAGGCTTAGGAAATGAAAGAAGAGCGATAATCTGTCTTGTCATCGCCTAAGAAACGGTCTTGAACTTCCATGAGCACGGGACAGCTGTTTCGTTCGTAAACATGGCGGGATTGAATACTGCGGATATTGAAACCGAGCTGAATATAGGCGACGAAAGTGACACAGAATCGTTGAGTAGGGGTGGAGGTGAATTTTTAGTGAGGGAATAACGTATCAACGAAGATAATTTTAGTGATAACAGTGATGTAAATGAAAACTGATATCGAGAATTCGGACTTGATTGCGATGCCACGGCATTTCAGGTAACACAAATATTTAGTTTTGTTACTCTGAATGATTATATGGATGATGTTGAACTTGTTCATAATTTCGAAAGAGTATTACGAGAAATATATTATTTTTGACATATGTTAGGAGAAGACAAACTATTCAGTGAGATAGCCACTTGCGTATATATATCAATGAAGCAATCAAACAGGCACATTCCAGAAACATAGATACAGAATGTGAAGACACTTGCTCAGGCGAAATAGAAGCTGATATACAGTATACACTCCACTTCCAGAATCACGCGGTTATTCGTTTAGAGGGATTCATACAACATGAGGATGTGACAAAAAGAGCCTATCTTCATGTCGAGTACCAAAATTAGGTGGGGGTGGAGGTTTGAACCAACAACTTTATGACTCAATGAATATGGAAATGGATGTGATGGTATGTTTTCTAATATTATTGAAAATTTGAATACATTGAGATCAACAGATTTTATTATATTTAACTTTTTCTGAAACAGTGTGCTCTGCTTCAATTTTTCATAAATAATAGATTGAAATCTGCCGATGAGCGGACTGAAAATGTGGGCGGGAAAGGGTTAAGTCACTAAAAAAATGAAACATGTTTTTGTAAAAATGTGCAACGTAAAAGATTTCTGGAATTCCAATAATGGACCAAATAAATTGATGATGATGATGATACTTGTTGTTTTAAGGGGCCTAACATCGAGGTTATCGGCCCCTGATGGTACGAAATGAGACGAAATGCAATGACAAAATAAAAATACAAAATCCTCCACTGACCAGAATTCAAAACGTGAGGATGAAAAATGAACGGATGGATATGAAGTTAAAACAATCAGTGGAGCCGACCCGCAATGTCTCAGTCTCAGGAACTGACGGAGAACAATGGTAATACTGACCAAGGGACTGCTTCTAGAGGTCAATACTGAATTGATGATGCTTGCAAACTAAAGGGGTCATCGGTCTCTCATAATGGTACTTATCGCTTGGAAAGAAGAACCATGGTAGTTGACATGGTGCGGTACTAAGCAACAGTATCGTAGACTCGTGGTATTCCACACATTATGGTACTACTCACAGGTAATGAAATTCGCACAGGTAATACAGACCTATGGTGTTTCACACATAGCGGCGCCATTTATAGGCAACGCAAACCTATGGTTTCCATTACATACGTGTACTGACCACAGGGACCCGTACTATTCTGTGGTGTTCCTTATGTAGTGGGTAGTAATCATAGGCAAGCCAGAACCCTTGTGTCGCTCATATAGTGCTACTAATCACAGGTACCGTAAAAGCCTGACCGCGTGGTGCTCCTGATTGCTACTAATCACAAACCTATTTGGTACCTAACATAGTGGTACTACGCGCAAGTAATAACGACCTATGGTGTTCCCAGCGTGGTGGTACTAATCGCAAGTAGTTTCATGGTTCGAATCCAATCATCCCTTGGTCGCCCGTTTTAGTCGCCTCTCACGACAGGCAGGGAATACCGTGGGTGTATTATTCGTCTGCCTCCCCCACCCACAGGGGGTGTGTGTTTGGTCCGCGAGAGGTATTTTATTTCCCTCAAGTCCGCCGGCAAGCCGGTCAGGACCCCCCTATCCGCCACCTGGGACGCGCCACGTGGGAGTATCACCTCTCCCCCTACTACGCCTGCGTAGCAGGTTCATGGACCAAATAAATTGTAATTAGGAATTTACTTATTCAGGACTGATATTTCAAATGGGAATCGAAATCTGTACCAATCTGATGGCCTCGCAGGCATCAAGTTTTAGAGAACAAGTTTCTAATGCAAGATAAAAGCTACATCAAAAGGACATCATAATAATGTACTGTTTAATATTAACTCATTGGCATACTTTGCCAAAACCACACCATGGCGATTGGAGTGGGACATTGATGATGATCATGATCATCATGATCATCATCATCATCATACTTTGCCACCTACCAGGCGGTCTCGCGCGCTGTGACCATTCATTCACAGATGCCTGGCAGGCGGTAAAAGTTCGACTGAAAGCGAGGACGTGTTTGAATGTGACAGTGATAATGGAGCCCAGCCTGCCCCAAAAAGACAAAGATTGCGAAGAAAGACGGCTGGAATTGGTGTAAAACAGGTGATAGACCATATAAATATAGATTTACAGGAAATACTGGAATAAAGCCCACCATGAACAGGAACCTTTCTCCTATAAAAATTTGTCTAACTGTGGATATTGTCTGGGGTTTTCTATTTATACAAGAAAAAAACCAGCCCAAGCAGAAGAGATTGGAATGCTGTCGAGTGAGACTATCGTCATGCAACTTCTGTCTGTCTGTCTGTTAGGTCATCAGCCCAGAGGCTGGTTGGATCCTCAAATAGCACCACCAAAGGTTATGCGGTTATGAGGAAACCCCAAAAACCAATGGCAGCACCAAAATGAGGCGTACTAGGCAACATGAGGAGTGAGGTAGTTTGCCATTGCTTTCCTCACTGGGTCAGAAAGTACTATTGCAGCACAACTGACCCTATGAGCAGCACCTTTCATAACACTCAGATGCACTAGTCATGCTCTGAATGTCATTACTCAGCAATACCCATACCCCAGCAACTTCCATATTGTCGCAGCCATGGATGTTGACTGGGACTTCGGTGGAAGCTACACTTTACTCTGGCCTGTGCCAAGAGATGGATGCAAAAGTACTGTATCCATCAAGAAATGACAGCAGGCATGGAATCATATCTTGAGAAGGGGCACACAGTTTACGTTGATAACTGGTATACTTCACCCTCCCTGTTCTTAAATTTATCAACAAAAAATAAAACATGCAGTACGAATAGAGTGTGTAAAGAGGAAAAATATACCTCAAGAGTTCAGGTCGGGGGAAATGGAGAAGGGTGACACCTTAATGGGGTATTCACACAAGATTATGGCACTACAATGGATGGACAGGAAAGCTGTTCTATCTACTTGTCATGATAGGGAGGAAATGAAAGGCACAGGAAAATGAGATTGAGAAACAAATACTATAATCTCAAAGCCAAATGTAATAATAGATTACAACAACTGCATGAATGGCATAGACAAAGAAGATCAGCAGCTGTCATCTTTCCCTGTACCGCGTAGGTATGCTAAGGGATATAAGAAAATATTCTTTTATCTGATGGATGTTCAACAGTTACGCTATCCAGAAAAAGATCACAAAAAAGCAGCAGCACTTCACAGAAATTAAGAGTCCTCCTAGAAGAACAAATAATTGAGAGCAAGGGGCAGACCACAAAAGGGCATTTCACCCCTGTTAAGACTCCAGGCAGCTCAGTGGGCACACTTTGCTAGGTTTATACCACCAAAACCTATATATATAAAAAAGACTCCATGCCGTGACTGAGTGGTATCCAAGGCCGGGAAGAAAAAATTGCAACGAGATATGAATGTGAAAAGTGTTTGGTTGCTTTGTGTTTCCTGGGGTGTTTTAGGGTGTTTCACATCTCTAAACATTTTTGAAGTGTTCTTCAGGTTGCAGTTCATCATCACATCATCACATCAAACACAGGTATGATTAAAATTTCAGTATGATGTAGATTACATGAATAAAACTAGTAGTGTAAAACTATACGTTACGTATGGGGGGAAAAAAAAAAAAAAAAAAAAAAAAAAAAAGTACATACAGGTATGCTGAGCTTGTTAAAATTGGTATGTCAATGGGTTAAGACTATGATTTCCTTCGTTGCCATAAGGCTTATCTGTGTCGGTGTGACGTAAAAAAAAAAAAAAAAAAAAAAAAAAAAAAAAGAATAGAATTTAAAAAAAAAATAAGACGATGATTATCTCAAAAGAAAAAGTGACACGAAAGTGTTGGACACATGTGCAAGACACATCAATTTTAATGGTCCCATGTGTAAAAACAACATATTTCATCAATGCTTCAAGACATGTCAATATTGTTATATTAGGTGTGTGCATTTTGAAGTTACATTTAATGTTCTTTTCCATTTATAATTTAAGGCTGAAAATGAATCAATAAAAGGGTCGAAACTAGTCCCGATATAATAAATAATATTAACATATTATATACAGTATTGAATAGGTGGACCTTCTCAACCTTGTTAACAGTCTCTCATAGTGTGTTGGCACTCCCCGAGCCTACCAAGTAGCACTAGTCATGCATTTTGGTAGGTGTGCTAGTTACCAACTGATCAGCCTAAACTGGCACACTGGGGCAGAACACTGGCTACGAAGAATAAGTTAGCTGGAAAATTTATCATTTCCAATAATAGACCAATTGTATTGGAATGATGAATTTATTCAGGAAAAATTTCAGATTCCATATGGGCATCAGAATGTACTCCACCTCCATGATGATAGATGATACCTCTGTATACATCAAATACATCAACCAACTGCAGTATCTCCAATACAACAGTTTTCATCCACATCACATGAAATTATCTCTACACCCTTCATCTTTACTACCTGGGGCAAACAGATGTCTTAAACACCTAAAGTCTTTACTTCACCAGTACTATCATCAACAAATCTCACCCCATATAAAGTCATCATGACTGCACTTCATCCAACATCACCTACCGCTTCTCTGTCCAGAATTTTACAATGGCTTAACTACCAATATTCTAACTCTAACCAAACAAATATGCAGCCACCGCAATACCTACAAAACCCATAACATGGATCTTCCTGTCCCTATTGACATCTGGCACCATCAAATAACATTTGATGATTATTTCACAGCTGAAGTCCTTATAAACATTTAACGAACTTCCCAACCTCTTGTCCTTAGATATTCCAAAGTTGGACATCAACTGCTCAAGGGAAGCACCCGGCTGTACCAGTAGATAATTGCTCCTTTTTTAATTCTCTTGTCTCGCCTACTTCCCCCTCCCTTTACCACACAACAGCATCTACTTGTCAACAATGATGACATACTTATTCTATTCTCCACTGACAAAGGCTGCAGTTGAAAATATTGGATCCTTGTCTTTATTTCATGTATATTCTATTCATGTGTGCTTTCACAGTTAGGTCACTGTTCTCGATCTGTTTCCTATACATATACATTTCACTCTTGTTAGTTTTCTTATGAGGGCAGATCAAATATAAACAGGAATTATTTTTTATAATTTATTGCATTAACCAAAAAATACACATCTAAAGATCACTTTTCTACATAGAGTCCTGCCTTCGATACACATTTTCTCCATCGAATTGGTAAGTTTTGAATGCTGTTCTGATAGAAAGAAGAGGGACGAGTGTGGAGCCAGTTGCGCACAAACTCTTCTACACTTGTATCATCATCGAACATCTGTCCTCCTAGGTCTTATTTGAGTGGTCCAAACAAATGGTAGTCGCAGGGCGATAAATATGGACTGTACGAAGGGTATTCCAGAGGTGTCCAGTGAATTTTCACCAGTTTTTTCCGCGTTAAAGCAGCAGTACGCGGCCTTGCATTGTCATGGAGATGAATGACGTTTCGGATCGGTTGCCGGCGTAGTTTGTTGCAATACGCAGCTTTTGCTTCATCCAAAAGGCGACAGTAATAGGTTGCATTAATTGTCCTTTCTTGCAGACGGGTGTGTTTTGGCCTTGACTGGACCAGCTTTGCCTCTTCGCCGCCACTCCATGCTTGTTTGCTTTGACTCTGGGGTGTAATGATGCACCCAAGTTTCATCACAAATCACAATACGACACAAGAAATCCTCTCCTTCCTCCTTGTACCGATGCAGGAGTCTCCGACAAACTTCCTGGCGTAAAGTCTTTTGTTCCTGGTTGAGGAGACGAAAAACCCACCTGGCAGACAATTTCCTGAAATGGAGTTCATCTCGGATGATGGTTTGAACACTTCCGTAACTTATTCGTATGGCTAAAGCAATTTGCGGAATTTTTATTTACCGATCTTCGCCAATAATTTCACAAATTGCAACCATGTTGTTGCTTGTCCGCGGTCTCCTTTCATGAGTTTAATTTTCCACAGCTTCCCTTCCTGCCACAAACTTTTTAGTCCACTCATATACTCGAGTCTCCGAAGGTGTTTCTTCTCAAAATTTCAGGTTTGGTGCCCTCTTTTGTGAGAAATTTGATAATAATGTGTTGCACAACAGACGTGTGCACCTCTTGCTCCTCATGGCATACTGAAGCAGCCCAGCTCTCCACCGTCATTCGCACATGAAAACCCCTTCTCCAGACATCCCCACCAACATCCTGGCATAGCCCCGCCTCAGAATTATTACTAACAACAGCGGTACATTCAAATTCCTGTTTATATTTGATCCGCCTTCGTACATGAGCAGTTTTAGGAAAAGTATTTTTTCGAAGCCCTCAATATTATCTCAAATCTTGATGAATACACCACATGTGGGTGAAGGGACACGAGTGCCCAAGTAAGTATCAGCGTTATGCCAATGCAAACCTAAGTTTCTAGAGTGGCCACCTAAGGTCAACGGAGATACGTGATACGATGATGCTGCTTGAGGGTTTGACAGGTAACTGCCAAAGGCTAACCGAGTTAACTAATAACAATAATGTTATAGGCTTTTGGAGAGACCGAGGTACCAGAATTTTGTCCCGCAGAAGTTCTTTTACGTGCCAGTAAATCTACCGACACGAGGCTGTCGTATTTAAGCACCTTCAAATACCACCAGACTGAGCCAGGATCGAACCTGCCAAAGCAGAGTTAGAAAATCTTCAGTTATGTTCAGCCAAGCAAGTCTACAGCTGAAGAATAAATTAATGTATTTATTTACATACTTATCGTATGCCGGGAGTGCCCGAGGACATGTTTGACTCACCTGGTGCAGCCTTTGTAAGGCAGACCCTCGAACGAGGGTGGGTGGCATCTGCCGTGTATGGGAACTGTGCATTTTTGTAGTGGAGGCTAGTGTTGTGTGTGGTGTGTAAGTTGCAGGAATGTTGGGCACAGTACAAACACCCAGTCCTGAAGCCAGGGCAAATAACCATTTAAAGTTATAATCTCTGGCCCGACCGGGAATTGAACCCGGGGCTGTCTGAACCGAAGGAGACTATGCTAACCATTCAGCCATGGAACCGGACAGCTGAAAAATTATAAGTGCTTTCAAACATGAAATGAGCCTCAGATTAAACTGTAGGAAACTGAACAAACTGAGATTTACAGATAATATTTTACTTCATGAAGATAGTCCAGAGGAAATGGAAAAAATGCTGAAAGAATTGAAAGAAGTGAGTGAAGCTTGCACATTAATTTCAAGGGAACTACAGTCAGGATAGCCACTCTCAGTGATGGGACTTGGCTTCCTAGTCACAAAAAGTTTTTCATTAAGGACACTTGAACATACCTGCAGATGCAAGAACAGTGCATATAAGAGCATTCCTCAAAGCAGTCATTCTTTCATCTTCATGAATGATTCCTCTATATGACAATTCATTGTAGCGTTGGGCAGCCTCAATAAATTTACGCCGGTAATCCAAAACACGGGCATAGCACACTTTGTAGTAAATTTGCAGCTGCTCATTCTTCGATTCTGCCTGAAATATGGAATTTTAATAGGCAGTTAAAAGAAGGTTTCTGATAAAAATGTTCTACTGTCATCTAATAAGAAATAATATGAATTCAACATTTAAGGAACAAGGAAATATATTCTAACACTCTGTCTGGGAGAGGGAAAATCCTCGAGGGTTAGTTGCCCTTAGTCAGAGGTTACTATGAAGTACAGGCCAATATAGTTTAAAGATAAAACAATCACAATCATAAATGAGAAATCCAAAGGCAGCTACCTAGTGAAGGAAGTGTGATGGTGTACAATCAGCAAAGTTTATTAACAAACTTAGTCTGTGTCAAATACGAAGTGTTTTGGCATCAAGAGGCTACTGAGAATTTTCCAACCTAGCGTCTGCTATGTTGCCACATTATTTCACTTACTCAAAGTGTTGCATTCTACAGAACATTTCAATGCATTAAATATCTCTTATGCCAGACCAAAATACTTTCACATCATAACAACGAGCGCAACAGAAACAGCATCCCATTTGACAGACACTTTCTTGTACTGTGGACAACTTATTCTTAAAGCATTTGAAAATTTATTATTTTTTTTGCTAGGGGCTTTACGTCGCACCGACACAGATAGGTCTTATGGCAACGATTGAAAAATACTGCTTCATAGATTTGGAGCAGTCCTGTGACCACCCAACAATAGTCCTAAAACATTATAATACTTAATTTTGAGGATATTAGGTCGTGTAATGCTTACAATATGCTGATGCATTTCGAACCTGTGATCAGAATTGTCTTCAGAGCAATAAAAAAGGTTTTATTAGCAACTGTCACTCCATAGTAACCAGACTCAAGGTAGAGAGACAGTTAGAAATTTAGTTCACTCCAGGGCCTCCAGAGTCAAGGAGAAAGATGTTGATGAGTTAACTATGGAGGGTTAATTAATTTCGTGTGGCTATTTCTAGTCAGGTGCAGTCCTTGTAAGGCAGACCCTCTGATGAGGGTGGGAGTCATCTGCCATGTGTAGGTAACTGCGTGTTATTGTGGTGGAGGATAGTGTTATGTGTAGTGTGCGAGTTGCAGGGATGTTGGGGACAGCACAAACACCCAGCCCCCAAGCCAATGGAATTAACCAATGAAGGTTAATATCCCCGACCTGGCCAGGAATAGAACCCGGGACCCTCTGAACTGAAGACCAGTACGCTGACCATTCAGCCAACGAGTCGGACACTATGGAGGGTAGCCATGATGTACTCAGAATATAGCCATCACCTTTGTTAAAAATATTGAGATGTTTAGCAATTTCTATTGCTTCACGAATGATTCTAGTTATAAATGACAGAAGGTGCATCAAAAACGATTTGATGGTCATCATTTATGTCATGTTTTGCCACAGCTATTTGATGTGGGAAACTACAGTTAACGATAACCAGATTCCTGGAATTCGTTCTGATTGTAACTGGAAACCTCTCATTAATGTGATAGGTGTTCATTACATTTCTTGCCCAGTTACGTCTATCTAATGAGCAGTCCTACTCCATTACTGCCTCCACTTGTACTACCACTATAGATCATTCTGAAGTAATCACAATTTCCTGGCCATCTTATTTCACATAGACACAGTTCTCTTTCATTCATGACAATTTTATCATCTTCCATTTTTCTTGCTTCCAGCAGCCTTCTCACATTCCACGCTCCAATTTTCACTGACTTGATATCTAAGAACGATTTTATTATATTTCCAAATAAAGGTATCGATGAGGTAGTTAAGCAGTTCTTTGATTCTTAGTTTGTCATATCGATACGGACATGAAACGAGTAGTTTGCAATACTGACTTGATATTCCGAGGATTTCACTTAATGACAACCTGGGAAGTATTGTCCCTTCCTCTGCCAGATCTTGGGTTCTATGCCTGAAGTACAGGGAGTTTAGCGCTTGCAAATTATTTCAAGTTCATGTGTACAACAAAGAACAGAGCAATTTAAACATACAGAGAATATTACAGTAAAACCTTGTTAATTCGAAGTCATTGGAACGCAAAAACCAAATTACGCGATTTCAAATTAACCGCCAACTTTTAATTCAGAAATGCTAAGCCTTGCCGCATCAAAAAATATTCTAAGACCCGTACTGCGTGCAATGAACCTTGATTCACA
The DNA here is from genome assembly GCF_040414725.1 of Anabrus simplex. Classification (NCBI taxonomy): domain Eukaryota; kingdom Metazoa; phylum Arthropoda; class Insecta; order Orthoptera; family Tettigoniidae; genus Anabrus; species Anabrus simplex. The sequence goes on from NC_090265.1 coordinate 829,229,477, forward strand.
GTATAAACCTTCGAAATGCCATGGGAAAAAAAAAAAAAAAAAAAAAAAAAAAATTCCAAAATGTATCCAACAAGGTGCATTTACAGTATTCAAATTCACAATACAGTATTCACTTGGATAATTTACTAACAAACTTAACCTCACGCAACAAAAGAAGGGAAAAAAAAGAAGCATGATTCAAAGACGAGGAGAAATCTATGCTGGCTCCCCTGAGCAAGTCCTTTATTCAATGGATTACTGAACTGAATGCATTTTAGATGTCCTGTACTTGCACGGAAAGTACCCGATGCCCTTTAAACATCGTGGTTTTATCAAACTTTCCTATGACGAGGGGAGAAAGTCTCTCGCTTCCGTTTGCATTAGAACACAGTACAGTGACTCTATCCTTGTTCAATTTCCCGCCATGGTACTTCTCTCGTAATTCAGAAATGCGAACCCTTGCTGCATCACAAAGTATTCTAAGACGCATTAATGCACATAATCACCTTGATTCACAATTTAAACCTTTCAACTGCCTTGGAAAATACTATTCCCGAGATGTATCCAACAAGGTGCATTTACATTATTTAAATAACACACTTGGATAAATCATGGTCAAACATAACCTCATGCATCGAAAGGAAAAACGCACGATTCAAAGACGAGGACAAATTATGCTGGCTCCCTTGTGCAAGTCCCTTATTCATTGGATTACTGTACTGAATGCATTTTAGATGTCCTGCTTGCACGGAAAGTGCCCGACACCCATAAAACATCGTGGCTTATCGAACTTCCCTATGACGAGGGGAAGAACCCCCTTGTACGATTTCCCGGCTGTCACTTCCCTTCTATAAAACCGTAAGATCGTTTGGGCTCAGCATTAAAAAAATGCAGTTTCATCGGCATTGACAATATTATTTGGTGCGTATGAATTGATTATATGAGCCACGCTATTTTTGCCAACTGTCGGCATCGCCGGTGATCGCGGATTCTGCTTCTCTGCACACTGCCTGCTACGTGATATTATGGTGTTCCTTAAAATGATGAATACAAAAGAATTACGATTTTCCTCAAACTCAGCAAATATGAAGTACACACTAGACACACCGAAGTGAGTGAAAGTACTGAAATCTACCCCAGCACGTTCCGGAATACGCGTTCTATCATGATGTGGATAAATTTCAAATTTAAATTACTCTGAAAAAAAAAAAAACTATTTAAAAAAATGTAAAGGCAGTTTTGAATTATAAGTCTGAAATTTGGTAATGGGACTGACATTGTTCTTCGAATTATGATTTATCCATATTTCGAATTAAACAATTTAAATAACATGCAAAACCGTACCTTATGTTTCTGGGAACGAGAGCTTTTTCGAATTAGGCAGGATTTTGAATTAACCAATTTCAAATTGTCGAAGTTCTACTGTAGTGCTTTACATCCAATTTTTCAAAACGGGGAGTATTATTGTGAGCAAGATTTTTTACTAGTGAAGTGCTCTTAGACTGTGAAGCATGTTTTCCATGTGCTTTCTACAATTCCAGTGTAACGGCCAAGGAAATTAAATTCTTGTGTGTGATACCATTCATAACAGAATGTGCGCGATGCTGTGTTATACCTACACGAGAGGACGCATTATCAACACCAGATCCAGGGTGATAGCCGGCCGAACGATAAGTCTGATTCTTTCTTTATTATTCATAGTTTAATTTCTCTTTCAGAATGTAGTTTGTGATTCTTTGATATTTTCCTTACAGTATACACAGAACACAATGAAATTTAGAAACGTGAAGCAGACACTAGGATCCACTAGAATACAGCAATTGTGAGATGTTGATATTTTACATTAATAAGGGTTAATAAGGCATAGAAGCTCCATAACTGATATCAGAGCTTACAGAGGAGCTGAGATAGGATCTGTTAAAAATAAATTGAAATCTCTTGTCAGACTGAGGAAAGATGCAAAGGTGACATTGAGAAACTGAAGCAAGAGGATGAAAGATTAAAGTATAATGTAGAAATTGCAAACAGATTTGATATTCTGGGAGATGATCCTACAGAAGACATTGACGAAACAAATGACAAAGTTTGTGAACGAAATTGGAATAACGCAAAATAAATCATGACAACAGTAGCAATGAAAGTGATACCAAAAGGTGTTAGTATGAAAAAAAAAAAAAAAGGTTCAATGAGGCATGTCAAGATACAGTTAATGAAGTGGCAATATGGCGTAATAAGTGGCTGCAATCTCATAAGAATGTAGATGTTGAGGAACTATACAGAGAAAAAACAGAAAGAATGTAGTCAATTAATTTGTAGAAAGAAATAAGTCTACCTAAGACAACAAATAGAATCATCCCAGATGACTACAGAAACAGGAACATCCGCAAGATGTATGGAATTGTCAACACAATTAAACACAATTAAAACAGGATTTCAAGCAAGATTGAGTATTATGAGAGATAAGTCTGGAAATTTAATTGCTGATCAGGACAAATTATTAAATTACTGTAAGCATTACTTCGATTCCTTGCTGAATTGTGATGATCCAGAAACCTGTTATTGGTAAACCATCTAGTTCCCCATCAGAAGAACAAATACTAGAGCCATCATATTAAGAAGTATTACAAAGTATTATACGTTTAGAAAACAATAAAGCTTCAGGTAGTCACAACATTCCTGCTGAGCTTATTAAATACGGTGGAGAAAGATTACATAAATACATAGAGAGATCATTCTAAGGATATGGCATGATGAAGTTATTCCAAAAGAATGGCAGGAATCACTTATTGTCCCAATTCATAAAAGAGTGGATAAGGAAGAACTTAAGAATTATCGTGGCATATCTCTTGTAAACATGACCTACAAAATTTGTCTTTTATTCTTTTACAGCGTTTAAAACCATTAGCTGAAAATGTTATTGGGGACTATCAGAATGGTTTTCATAGCAATCTCTTTATAGATTTCTTCAAGGCATATGATTCAATCCATAGAGAAGGGCTGGGGAACATCATGATGGAGTTTGGCTTTCCCATAAAATTAATTAACATGTGCAAGCTGTGTATAGATGGTAATATTAGCTGTGTTTTGCTCAAGGACAGAAAATCAAGTTCCTTCCAGAATAAAACTGGTCTGAGACAAGGGAATGCACTATCTCCTCTTCTATTCAACATTGCAATGGAGAAGATTATCAAGAAATTAGCTCTTGTACCTGCTGGCATCATACTGGGGAGACAACATAAAGTCCTTGCATATGCGGATGATATTGTTCTTATTGACTGCAATGAATTAGAAATTAGGCAGTTATTTGTGGAACTAGAGGAAATGGCAGCAAAAATTGGCTTACGGGTAGTTGATAAAAAGACACATTACATGGTTGTACAGAGACCGAATCAAGAGGAGGTTGACAGATTGCCTTTGAAGATTGGGAAATACAGTATATATTTAAAAGAGTAGAGGAGTTTAAATTCCATGCTGTATTAATCAATGAGCAAAACAGAAGGCCACAGGAACACCAAGCTAGAATTAAGAATGCAAATAAGGCATGTTATTCTATGAGCCCTATATTAGGTTCCAAGTTTTTTGCTAATTGTTTACGTCGCACCGACACAGATAGGTCTTATGGTGACGATGGGGATTGGAAAGGCCTAGCAGTGGGAAGGAAGCGGCTGTGGCCTTAATTAAGGTACAACCCCAGCATTTGCCTGATGTGAAAATGGGAAACCACGGAAAACCATCCTCAGGGTTGCCGACAGTGGGGTTCAAACCCACTATCTCCCAAATACTGGATACTGACCGCAATTAAGCGACTGCAGCTATCGAGCTCGGTGGTTCCAAGCTTTTAACAAGGAATGCAAAAATGATTATCTACACTACAATCATTCGACCAGTACTTCTGTATGGTTCCGAGACAGAGAGAATAACCAAGAAAGAGCAGCAGCAGTTGCAAGTCTCTGACAATAAAGTTTATAGAAAAATATTTGGCCCATGGTTCGATCCTATCTCTCAAAGCTGGCAGAAAAGATCTAATTATGAGATTTACATCCTCTCTCAACAACACACTATAATGGGTGTGATAGAATCCAACAGACTGTGCTGGGCTGGACTTGTACTGAGGATGCAGGATAATAGAGCACCAGTAGATCTATACAAGGAATCTCTTAATTGGAAAAGACCTTCAGGAAGACCCCGAAGCACCCGGAGGAAGGAGATCAACAAGGTATGCCGGACCCTCCAAACTGATAACTGGGAAGAGAAGGCTCAAGATGAAAAGGATGGAAGAGGATTGTGAGATTGGCACGGGAACTTCAACGTCCCTCAGAAGCCTACGGAGCGAGCGAGTAATAAGGGAAGATTAGTCCATCAAAGTACACTGGGTAGAAATTGCTATTCAGGAAGACAAGTCTTTAAGTTCAAGGGTTAAAGCTGGTGAAAATATGAACCTTGATTTTTGAGTATTTTCCTGCTAAAAAGTTGACAATTATATTATCTGTAATGACATGTGAACAGGATGTTATGTTGAAGTTAAGGGATCCTTTAAAAGTAACTAAGGGAGTATAGTGACATCAGATCATGGTGATAATATGTAAAGGATGTACTATAATTTATATTGGAAAGATGCTGGTACGAGGAGGGAATAATGTCTTCGAGATTATTAATTACAGTTCATGGAGGATAGTTGAGTAGAGTGATGTAAGTTCTTCAAGGGACAGTTTTCAGTGATACATCATCATCATCATCATCATCATCATCATCATCATCATCATTTTACAGTTCCAGTTTCCCGGGTACTGTTGGAGAGCCTCTTCTATTCTGTCTTATTGAGATTCTGTTGTTAATGACGTCCTGCAGTTTCCTTCCCCGATCTGCAATGTCCATCTAGTGGGTTCTTAGTCTACCCACCATCCGTTTCCCTGCCACATGTGGCTCCATGTTAACATATGCTGTCCTTGTTGGTTCCATCCTCATTATATGCCCAAACCACCTCAGTCTGGACATGCTCATCCGATCCAACAATGATGTACCAACCCCAGCTTCCTTCCTAACCACATCATTCCTCAATTTGTCCAGTTTGGGTTTTTTTGAATTGTGGACCTAAGGAACTTCATCTCGGTTGCCTGCAACCTTGATGAGACTTTCTTAGTGAGGGTGCAGGTTTCAATACTATAGGTATGAAGTACTGATTGAACATCACCAGCTTTGATTTTGTTGGTACTTTGGGATCCCAGAGGAGTGTTTGTACTTGCTGGTAAAGGTGTTACATGGTCAGAAATGATACAGAGTCTTAAGAAATGGAATACTAAGGATGTAGACCACAGATAATATTATGAATAATTAAGAGTCTTTGTACATAAATAATAATGTTATCAGACTGCTATATTGAATGATGAATAGAATATTGAGGAATATTATGTTGAATCTTCGAAGGATACCATGTATAATGATTCATGTTAGATGAGGAAATCCACAAGATAATTATTGTTCTGAAAGGGCATGTCCAATTTATACTGTTGTGTGGATTTTGCATTCTGTATCATCCAGAGCTGTTGTGTTCGAGAACCAGCACATCTTCTGGACTGCAATATGCATTTCTATCCTGAGTGAATCACCAGCCCCTTGCAATTTAATTTTATGCATCCTGTTGCTTTACTACAATATACTGAACTAGATCAGTCCCTCTCCATAAGCCGTGGTAATATAATGAGCAGGAATCATGAATGACACTATTAATTCATTGTGAGTACCCTGAATGAACCCATAAAACAAGCACTGATATACAGAATATGTGCATACACAGACCAGGAATTGTATAGGCTGGAAAATGCACACATGTCAAGCAATAGCTTACTTGGCAGGGGTGCAGTAGGAGATGTGATAGTGGGCATTTTTGATAAGCAAAGTTGCTATAACATGCCCATATTGTTCAGATATACAAGCAAACAGAGGCAGTAAATATTTAGATTTTCATTGTTACAATGAACTGTACCTGCAGTAATGATGCTCTATTAATGAATGCTTCAGCCTGGACTGGATCATCATTCTCAAGATAAAGTCTTGCAATTTTCAGGTAAGTCTCGAGTTTGTAATCAACCGAGTATTGTCTGGAACATTAGAAAGTCATATTTTAAAATACAGCAATACCACACTTCAAATTGGTAAATTTATGAATTAACTCTGCAGAGGTTGCATTCATTTCTTGGACATAAGAGATCATGCTTAGTCTTTTAGAAGAGATTTTTTCAAATGAAAAATATACTGAACAGATTTTTTTACATACATACATTATCATTATAGACTGTTATGCCTTTCGGGGTTCAGTCTGCAAGCCTCTGTGAATTTACTAAACGTCGCCACAATCCTCGATTTGCAACTAGTGTTGTGGCCTCATTTAGTTCTATACCTCTTTATCTTTAAATCGTCAGAAACCGAGTCTAACCATCGTCGTCTTGGTCTCCCTCTACTTTTCTTACCCTCCATAGCAGAGTCTATTATTCTCCTAGGTAACCTATCCTCCTCCATTCGCCTCACATGACCCCACCACCGAAGCCGGTTTATGCGTACAGCTTCATCCATCGAGTTCATTCCAAAATTAGCCTTTATCTCCTCATTCTGAGTACCCTCTTGCCATTGTTCCCACCTGTTTGTAGCAGCAATCATTCTTGCTACTTTCATGTCTGTTACTTTTAACTTGTCTGTCTGTTAGGTCATCAGCCCAGAGGCTGGTTGGATCCTCAAATAGCACCACCAAAGGTTATGCGGTTATAAGGAAACCCCAAAAACCAATGGCAGCACCAAAATGACGCGTACTAGGCAAGATGAGGAGTGAGGTAGTTTGCCATTGCTTTCCCCACTGGGTCAGAAAGTACTATTGCAGCACGACTGACCCTATGAGCAGCACCTTTCATAACACTCAGATGCACTAGTCGTGCTCTGAATGCCATTACTCAGCACTACCCATACCCCAGCAACTTCCATATTGTCGCAGCCATGGATGTTGACTGGGACTTCGGTGGAAGCTACACTTTACTTTCTAACTTATGAATAAGATATCCCGAGCCCACCCAGCTTTCGCTCCCGTAAAGCAAAGTTGGTCTAAAAACAGACCGATGTAAAGATAGTTTCGTCTGGAAGCTGACTTCCTTCTTACAAAATACTGCTGATCGCAACTGCGAGCTCACTGCATTAGCTTTACTACAACTTGGTTCAATCTAACTTACTATATTACCATCCTGGGAGAACACACAACCTAAATACTTGAAATTATCGACCTGTTCTAGCTTTGTATCACCAATCTAACATTCAATTCTGTTGAATTTCTTACCTACTGACATCAATATAATCTTCGAGAGGCTAATTTTCATACCATACTCATTGCACTTATTTTCAAGTTCCAAGATATTAGACTGCAGGCTTTCGGCACAATCTGCCATTAAGACCAAGTCGTCAGCATAGGCCAAACTCCTTACTACATTTTCACCTAACTGAATCCCTCCCTGCCATTTTATATCTTTCAGCAGATGATCCATTTAAACTACGAACAGCAAAGGTGAAAGATTACAGCCTTGTCTAACCCCTGTAAGTACCCTGAACCAAGAACTCATTCTACCATCAATTCTCACTGAAGCCCAATTGTCAATATAAATGCCTCTGATTGATTTTAATAATCTACCTTTAATTCCATAGTCCCCCAGTATAATGAACATCCTTTCCCTCGGTGTCCTGTCATAGGCTTTCTCTAGATCTATGAAACAAACACAACTGCCTATTCCTCTCGTAGCATTTTTCAATTACCTGGCGCATACTGAAAATCTGATCCTGACAGCCTCTCTGTGGTCTGAAACCACACTGGTTTTCATCCAACTTCCTCTCAACGGTTGATCGCACCCTCCCTTCCAAGATGCCAGTGAATACTGCCTGGTATACTAATCAATGAGATACCTCGATAGTTGTTGCAATCCTTCCTGTTCCCTTGCTTATAGATAGGAGCAATTACTGCTTTTGTCCAATCTGAAGGTACCTTACGAACAACTCCACACTAATTTTACTACTCTATGAAGCCATTTCATCCCTGCATTCCCACTATACTTCACGATTTCAGGTCTAATTTCATCTATTCCTGCTGCCTTATGACAATGGAGTTTATTTACCATCCCTTCCACTTCCTCAAGCACAATTTCACCAACATAATTTTCCTCCTCCCCATGAGCTTGGCTGTTTGTAACACCACCAGGATGATTTCCTTTTACACTGAGATGATGTTCAAAATATCACCTCTCCAGTGATTCCCTGGGATCTATTCTGAATTCACCTGAATTACTCAAAACACTGTTCATTTCCTTTTTCCCTCCCTTCCTAAGATTCTTTATTACTGTCCAGAAAGGTTTCCCTGCTGCCTGACCTAGCCTTTCCAGGTTATTACCAAAATTTTCCCATGACTTCTTTTTGGATTCAACAACTATTTGTTTCGTTGTTTCTTTCATCTACGTACAAATCCCTGTCTGCCTTAGCCCTTGTTTGGAGCCATTTCTGATAAGCCTTCTTTTTATGTTTACAAGCTGCTCTCACTTCATCATTCCACCAAGATGTTCGTCTTTTCCCATCTTTACACACAGTTGTTCCTAGGCATTCCCTTGCTGTTTCTATTACAGCATCTCTGTATGCCACCCATTCACATTCTATATCCTGAACCTGCTTACTGTTTACTGTTCAAAACTTCTCACTAATCATATCCATGTACTTCTGTCTAATTTCCTCGTCCTGGGGATTTTCTACCCTTATTCGTTTGCAGACAGATTTCACTTTCTCTACCCTAGGCCTAGAGATACTTAGTTCACTACAGATGAGATCGTGGTCTGTATCATCGAAAAATCCGCAAAAAACTCGTACATTCCTAACAGATTTCCTGAATTCGAAGTTGGTTAAGATATAGTCTATTATGTATCTGGTACCTCTAGCCTCCCATGTGTAACGGTGAATAGCCTTATGCTTGAAGAAAGTATTCATAACTGCTAAACCCATACTAGCACAGAAGTCCAGCAAACGCTTCCCATTCCCATTAGCCTCCATATCTTCCCCACATTTACCAATCACCCTTGCGTATCCTTCAGTTCTATTTCCAACTCTCGCATTGAAATCGCCCATTAGCACTATTCTATCCTTGCTGTTGACCCTGACCACGATGTCACTCAATGCTTCATAAAACTTGTCAAGTTCATCCTCATCTGCAACCTCGCATGGTGAATACACTGAGACAATTCTAGTCCTAATTCCTCCAACTGACAAATATACCCACATCATTCGCTCATTTATGTGCCTAACAGAAACTATGTTGCGTGCAATGGTATTCCTGATAAAGAGCCCTACCTGGCATTGCCTCTATTTACTTGTGCCAGGTTCCTTGCTTTCATCCTTCTTATATGAGCTCCCAGGATCAACTCTTCTCCTCTTCCAACCCCAGTGGTATTAGGTTTGTGAGGTTTAGGAAGTCTTTTTAACACCCTTCACGGCCCTTCCATATCATTTACCACTAACTTCATTCTTCGAAGGACTGGACCTCTTCCATTTTTCCTCCTCTGATTAGCGCTAAGAGAAGAAGCTTGCCCAAATGTTCTTTTTAAAACAAGAATCACCAACAGTACCACACATGCACAATGCTAGTATCTTGGCAATTTGTATAGCCATGTCCTTATGACACAACATCAACCATCTAGAACTAACTCCTTGCCATAATCTTCAGAGAGCTGTTAAGTCGAACTGTACACAGCCAACAGTGCACAAGCAAACGGGATCCGACCAATTTCTCAAAATGAAAACAGTCCTAGCTTTGATTCCTAATCATATAATGCCAATCATATCACATGCAGTATGCATTTGTTTCTTTCTTTTTGAACTCCAGGAGAGGCTCAACATACCTGAATTTTAAAATTTGTGTGCAAGAGTAAATTATAATATGTATGCCACTGAAAAACCATACAATTCTTCACAAACAAATGCAACGTAAGTAAGTATAAAAAATCTAGCTATTCTTGCAGGTATAATCACTTGGTGCATGTTCCCTTGGTGTAGGCACGCATTAGTTTAATCTTTCAAGTGCTCACAAAACCTGTCCATTACAGTCATGCTGTTGAAGTTTATTAATACTCTTGGTGAATTTTTTTAATGCATGCTTTAACCAACTGATACAACAGTTGTGCCCATCCAGTCCTTTTCTTGGGCTATGACAATTATGCCAGGCACAATTGATTTTGGCAAAGTTTGCATAAGAAGGCATTTTCTCCCATCAGCTGTGATACACAATATGGCAGTGCAGCATAACTTTTCATAGCTACCTGCCTTTACAGAGATCCTCTTCTCTCCTTTTTCTTTTTGCTAAATTGTTGTGTCAAATGGCATTTTGAAACAAACTGGAGACTGATTTGCATTTACAATTTGCTCAAGTTCATAATTATGCTGCCACTGCAAACTGATGACATAACAATGGATTTTAAAGATTTTCTTTTAATATGCATCAGGCAGACATTGACAGATATTTGTTCTTATTACTGAAATATAATTTCTTTCGCCAAATCATCTATTCAGCCAATCTCAACTACCTTTGAAGTCCTTAATTTAAATTTCCTTTGCAGCTTGGGCGCAATAAACTCTACCACTACTGGTGGTTTCCAATAAAAGAGCTTTCTTACACTGCTAGTGTGCATCTTTCACTAACGTCTTATTTCCTACCTGCAGTAGTGTTACCTTGTTTTTCAGCTTCAATTATTTTTAATTTTTCACCGATTGTATACGAGCAATAATGAACCACAGTTACAATTTTTTTTGTCACACAAATATATACTTGTGAACTGGAAACACTAAAATCAATACAGAGAGGTTACTTCTGGGACCATCCAAGCAAGAATGTAACAAAGTGTGAGAGCCCCTGTTCACAGGAAAAATTAACAGTAGATTTGAATGATGCAGAGAAATAAGTTATTGCAAACCTTGTCCCAAATAACCCGCGTATCTCAATTTTTTTATATTGTAACATGCTGGTCAGGCAGATAAAACAAATACAGAAACTGGTAGCGTTCAGCCTCTAAAATTTATTACCTAATTACTTATTATAGCCTACATGTTAACACTTATAGACATACTGAGATCACAACTTACACTCATACTATATGTTTCACAATTACACAGTTTGCGCTCTCTCTCTTATTTTCACTGTTTATTCACACTAATTCAGCCTTCTTTCACTAGCACTTCAGTCTCACTCAGTTACTTTGTTGCCACTGTCACAGTCCACAGTTTGCACATGTCAGTTTTGCAGATTAGAATGGTATTCACTGTCCACACACTCCGGTAGAACTCTGTTCTCAACGCCATACTGATAACTGGCATTCCCTTCCATACTGCGCCGGAACATGTGGCGTCCTCCCACAACAGCTGGCCCGACACACACACACGTGCGCGCGCGCGGCGACGACGACGACAGGTATATAGAACGAATCTTGAGTTCTAACAGGTGGACACTCCAACAGACTAGTGCACTCAGCTCAGGCTCTCACTCACATTCAAACTGACTGTGTTCTTTGCACTGTCTCGGCTCGACTAACTCACACTGAACTCACCACACCAACTGAACTGGCAGGTCGCTCCTGACTTACAAACACCTGGGCCAGTCGTACCAGAATAGTCCGGAGGATGGATGCATCCAGAATCTTCGCAATGTGGAAGACTCCAGGTTAATAGTTCACGTAATTTCCGCTTGACCATCGCGCCGCCATAGACGGATAGAAAGGGAGCCGACCTTGCACCTAAGCTTAACCACGTGTGGTGCAGCTTGAAAGGGAGGGCGGGTCCAATGTTGACGTCACGGCTTACATGCGCTGGACAAAGTCGGATGCTGAAATGGTCGATGAAGAGTCTGCGCGAGCTGCAATACAATAATTTTTATAAAAATGTACGCGGGCTATTCGAATAAATATGGTAAGATAAGGAAACACAATAACAGTTTACCTTGTATGAAAATGAAGATTTAATACACACAGAATCTGAGGAATACTTGCATAAAACTTGTTGAAACTTCACTGACAAAAGTAAATTAAAAGGAATATCCTATATAAAGGACTTGAGTGTTACTTTCAAGACAATTCTACAAATTACCGATTCTCACACATCAATGAAATAATAAAACAAAAATAGCAATTAAAAGTAGATTATTGCACAGTTTGGTGCTCATCACAATTAGTTCCACTTTGGAATGTATTGAATTCACGCAAGGCTCCTGTAAGAATATTAGAGAAAGTATTCAAATGATTTGGGTTTTGATAAAATGAAAACGTCAAATAAGTTAATCTAATTAATCAAGTGTACCATTTTCTTTCTTTTTCAAAAAATCAGTATAAGCATACTGAGTTAGTTCTGTAATTAAGTTCCTTGCATAGAATTGCTTCTCTCAGTCTCTGTATGCTATGCACTAGGAAAGTTTGTGTGAAATGAGTGCCTTCTGCACATTCATGAGAATTCTTTTAATATACTATTGATATCTGTTATTATCCCTGTAACTTGCTTTTATAAAATATAATTATTATGAGTTGATTAATCAAGAGCATTGTCAACTTTTCCTTATGTTTCTAAATGAGTGAGGAAAAAGAGAAAATCTTGCCATCATATATAGCTACTAAATAAGGACAACTTGATAGTTACAAACTTAACACTTACTTTTGTCCAGTTTCCAAAGGTATCCCAACTAAAACATTAGCAGCTTCTCGCCAACACTGCTCCCTCTCATAGATATCTGCCAAGTGCTGGCGAATGCTTGCAACTTGCTCCTCAAAGGAAATTACTCGTGGTTGTACCTATGAGCAGATGAAATGAAAATGAGATCTTCTGATTCTAAAATATACAATGTGAATTGTTATTAAAAACATTTATACATAAGACAATGAAAGTTTTAAGCTAAACTGAAAGACCCTTTCCATTTGCATGTATAAAACTCAAATTCTTATGTTAGAATATCATGTACAAAATAAGAAAAAAGGCAACCAAGTAAAAGAGAAACATAGCTGTGATAGACTTCAGCGTCAGTTGAGTGCTCCCAAATAAGATACGGAGGTGCTACGCAGAATGTCCAAGAATTAGCTCATAAAAGCATGAATACATTATGCGCCAAAATATACAGTACTGGAAATTATGTTAGTCTTATTGTCATTACCTTACTTATCGAGATGATAGTGTAAATGTTCAAAATGTGCTCCATTGCGCTGTAGGCAGTGTTCATAACAATCACGCAGATTTTCCAACATATTCTGGAACATAGGTTGCTGCAGAGTCCCGAAGAACGAGACGATCTTCTGACATAATGCAGGCACAGTTTTGGGTGGATATGGACAACTGAAAATTTGCTCCTTTAACATTCCCCATACGTAAGCATCAGGTGGTGTGAGATCGGGGGAACGTGATGGGTAGGGGAACTCAGCCCCGCGGGAAATTACTAATCCTGGAAAGGTTTCTTGCAGCACAGCCATAGTCTGTCAAGCGGTGTGGCAGGTTGCCCCGTCTTGTTGGAACCACTGTCTATTTATCTGCATGTTCCTGGCATGACAAAACCTTTTTAGATCCTGAATAAATGGCCTGATCACCATGTAGCATTCCTGGTTAACAGTAAGGGGTACACAATCATCATTCTCTATGAAATACAGACCTAGCACACCGTTTCCTGACACTGCACACCAAATTGTCACATGCACACTATGTAGCGGTTTCTGGCCTCTCGAAACCAAGAAAGTGAGTTGTTTGGCGATTGATAAAACCATCCAAGTGAATGTGACTTTCGTCGGAGAACCACACGTTGAACAAGAAATCTGGATTCTCGTACACCATGGCCAAAAATCGTACACAATATTCCACCCTGACGTGCCTATCATGCTCCGTCAATCGTTGCCCAACCTGTATTCAGTACGGAAATCCACCTATGTCTTTAAACAATTGTCGAAGTGACGTAAGGCCGATGTTTAATTTCAGGGCTGTTCGCTGAAGACTTCGCATTGGAGACTGCAACACCTGATTGAGGACATGTCCATGATTTTCATTTGTGGACACAGTTACTGGCCTACCAGACCTTCCCTTGCGTTGACACAATACACTGCCCGTACGATGAAATTTTTTAACAATAGATAGCATAACTGTGTTGCTAGGAGTTGGCTTATTGAAGTGTTCACAATATTGTTCCGCCACTAACTTTAAACTCGGCCCACCTTGATAACGGTTTCCGTATGGTGAAAATAATACTCCACTATAAACTTTTTCCTCCGTCGCGAGATCCATTGTCACTTCCAATCACAGAGTACAACGTTCTTTACACAACTAACAATTCATCATGGCGATGTAACAACACGCAGACGCTCAGGCGTACGTATGCGCACTGCGCGAAAATGAGTACTGTATATTTTGGCGCATACCGTACTTACACTAATGCCCAATTTCCCCATCACCTTCAAACTAGCAATCTTGGGCGGCCTTGAATACAGAGATTCCAGCAATTTTCTCAGTTTTGGAAGCACTAATGGAAGTAGTCTGGCTTTGCGATTTCTCTTGGTTTTCTTCAATGGAGTCAAAATGCTGCCCTTACAACCAGAGTTTCATTTTAGGAAAAGTCACAGGGGGCCAGATCAGGTGAGAAGGTGAGGTGGGGGGGGGGGCAGCAACAGATGATCAGTGCTTATGTTGTCTTTTTCTCCAAAAATCCCTAACAATAAGCAAGGGAGGGCTGGGTGAGTTTGTGTGTGTGCATGCACTGTCATATTACAGTAACCCGTCCCCTTTGCACCGCATGACAGGTTGTTTCTGTCTCACATCTTCCCTCAGTTTCAAAATATGGTTGCATAACTAACTGTATTCTGTTTTATTTATTTTTCCATTACACGCTTTTAGTTGGTACAAAGTATACTTTGCCTTTAAGGCAGCCTCTAAATGAGTAAATTACTGTTACTATGTAATAACTACGAGGGATCACATGCTTTTTGCTATTAATCGTCATCAAACACTTCATAATTTCTTTCAGTGCATGTGTGAACTGTAGCAGTATTCATCTGAAAAAAGATGGTCTAGATCAAATAAGAACAAGTACACACTTTGGGCATTTTAAGATTTATAAGACTTTTGATAATGTAGGCTGGACTAAGATTTCTGAAATTCCTAAGAGGATTGTAATTAAGAACAGCGAACAGGGAAAAAGGAGTCATTTTTAAATCTGTACAAAAAACAAACTGCAGTGATCAGAGTAGAGGAGTATGAAAAAGCAGCAGCAATCCACCAGAGAATGAGGTAGGGGCGTAAGTCTATCTCTCCTACATTTAAGTGCATATTAGAGCAGTCAATGAAGAAAATCGGAGAGGAATGTGGAAAAGGAGTCAATGTTCAGGGAGAAGAAATTAAAACTCTCAGATTTGCTAATGATATAGTAATTTTATCTAAATCACCAGAAGATTTGGAAGCGATGTTGAATGGAATATATACAGTTTTGAGAACAGAGTTCAAAATGAAACAAACTATGACTGAATGTAGTAGAGTATTCAGAAAGTGATGGAACCAACTAGAGGGAAAAATATCCTGGACGTGGTGCTGGTAAAACCAGATGAGCTCTATAGAGAAACCGAAATAATAGATGACATTAGCGATCATGAAGCTGCTTTTGTCGTAGTTAAAAATAAATGTGTTAGAAAGGAAGGTCTTAAAAGTAGGACTATTAGGCAGTACCATATGGCTGATAAAGCAGGCATGAGGCAGTTTTTAAAAAATAACTATGTTCGGTGGAAAATGGTAAAAAAAAATGTAAACAGACTCTGGAATGTGTTTAAAGCAATTGTTGAGGAATGTGAAAACAGGTTTGTACCTTTATAGGTGCTAAGAAATGGTAAATATCCACCTTATTATAATAGAGAAATAAAGAGACTAAGAAGGAGGTGCAGATTGGAAAGAAATAGAGTCAGAAATGGCTGTGGAAGCAAGGAGAAATTGAAGGAACTTACTAGGAAATTGAATGTAGCAGAGAAGGCAGCTAAGGATACAATGATGGCAAGCATAATTGGCACCTCATACAAAATTTTAGTGATAAATGGGAGGGTATGTATAGGTATTTTAAGACAGAAACAGGTTCCAAGAAAGACATTCCAGGAATAATTAATGAACAAGGGGAGCGTGTATGTGAAGATCTTCAAAAGGCAGAAGTATTCAGTCAGCAGTATGCAAAGATTGTTGGTTACAAGGATAATGCCCAGATGGAGGAGGAGACTAATGCTAAAGAAGTATTAAAATTTACATATGATAACAATGACATTTACAATAAGATACAAAAGTTGAAAACTAGAAAAGCGGCTGGAATTGATAAAATTTCTGGGGATATAGTAAAGACAATGGGTTGGGATATAGTACCATATCTGAAGTACTTATTTGATTATTGTTTGCTTGAAGGAGCTATACCAAATGAATGGCGAGTTGCTATAGTAGCCCCTGTGTATCAAGGACAGGGTGATGGACATAAAGCTGAAAATTACAGGCCAGTAAGTTTGATATGCGTTGCATGTAAGCTTTGGGAAGGCATTCTTTCTGATTATATTAGACATGTTTGTGAAATTAAAAACTGGTTTGATAGAAGGCAGTTTGGTTTTAGGAAAGGTTATTCCACTGAAGCTCAACTTGTAGGATTCCAGCAAGATATAGCAGATATCTTGGATTCAGGAGGTCAAATGGACTGTATTGCGATTGACCAGTCTAAAGCATTCGATAGGGTGTACCATGGGAGAATACTGGCAAAAATGAGTGCAATTGGACTAGACAAAAGAGCGACTAAATGGGTTGCGATATTTCTAGAAAATAGATCTCAGAGAATTAGAGTAGGCAAAACTTTATCTGACCCTGTAATAATTGAGAGGGGAATTCCTCAGGGCAGTATTATTGGACCTTTATGTTTTCTTATATATATAACTTATATGAGTAAAGAAGTGGAATCAGAGGTAAGGCTTTTTGCAGATGATGTTATTCTCTATAGAGTAATAAATAAGTTACAAGATTGTAAGCAACTGCAACGTGACCTCGATAATGTTGTGAGGAGGCAAC
The DNA here is from genome assembly GCF_040414725.1 of Anabrus simplex. Taxonomy (NCBI): domain Eukaryota; kingdom Metazoa; phylum Arthropoda; class Insecta; order Orthoptera; family Tettigoniidae; genus Anabrus; species Anabrus simplex. The sequence goes on from NC_090265.1 coordinate 829,246,550, forward strand.
GGTATGTTGATAAACAGGGTTAAAAGTCAGGTTGTGAGTTTCACAAATAGGAATAGTCCTCTCAGTTTTAATTACTGTGTTCATGGGGTGAAAGTTCCTTTTGGGGATCATTGTAAGTATCTAGGTGTTAATATAAGGAAAGATCTTCATTGGGGTAATCACATAAATGGGATTGTAAATAAAGGGTACAGATCTCTGCACATGGTAATGTGGGTGTTTAGGGGTTGTAGTAAGGATGTAAAGGAGAGGGCATATAAGTCTCTGGTAAGACCCCAACTAGAGTATGGTTCCAGTGTATGGGACCCTCACCAGGATTATCTGTTTCAAGAACTGGAAAAAAATCCAAAGAGAAGCAGCTCGATTTGTTCTGGGCGATTTCCGACAAAAGAGTAGCGTTACAACAATGTTGCAAAGTTTGGGTTGGGAAGAATTGGGAGAAAGAAGACGAGCTGCTCGACTGAGTGGTATGTAAAAGTTTCAAACAAATTTATTTAAAAACCACCATTCCATTACTTTAAAATCTTTAAATCACCAACAATGCCTGCCCAGATGTTAATGGCGAACCTCTGTTGATGAGAAGATTGGATGATTGCATGACGATTTGTATCACTCCACACGTGTTGATTATGGAAATTCTGTATTCCGTCTCTTGGGAATTTCGTTTCATCTGTGAACAACACAGAAGCTGCAAAGTCAGGCGTCATGCCACACTGTTGTAGGAACAACCAGCAGAACGTTACTCTTGCAGGATAATCTGCAGGAGACAAGGCTTGTACAGGCTGCAGACGGATACAACAGGTTTTCTCGTAACAGTCTCCAGATGTGTGAGAGCTAAGGTATTTTAAGACTCACATCAGATTCAGTCACAACATGATTATTTATGTAACAATAATTGTAACCGGTGTCTCAATTTTTTTTTGCAGCAAACAGGACATGTAAATTATTACTAACATTAATTTTGGTCACAAAGTTTGAATAAATCTGTAAGTATACGTTTCCGGACCCATGTTGCCATAACTTTTTTTTCTTTCTCTCTATGTGAGGAATCCATTCGTAATTTTTTTTCCGTCGAGTTTTGGTACACCTGTATATTTTTCTACAGCATCATAAGCACTGTGTTTTTCCCTTGACAGTCTATGTGACATACCAGCCTACCTAAAAGTTTGGCGACAATAAGTTGCTGATACAATAATTCACCACATTGCACTTACTACTGTATCCACTAAGATTTTGCTTCATGCTGAATGTATTGTTTTAAATAATGCTTAAATACATTCAAATATAAGCACTACGCACTTGTTCACTTCTTTAGTACTTGAAAGTACATATATTCCAGAACTCTTAAATACTTTCTCCTTTACTTTTAATACAGTTTTTGAGACCCTTCCCTCTTAGAGACCGCAGGTATGATGCTCGAGCGTGTTTGCTCTGTAATAGAGGATGGAAAGGTGTGTTATAACTCGTGGCCATGACAGATTATATGTGTGTACTGGAGGGTTAATCATCTACTACGCTAAAGTACTCTATGGAAGGGAAGTGCCCATCTTCCACAGTATGCTGTACTATACTATAGAAGAGAGAGGGTTAAGACTGTTGAAGTTTGCACTCAAAACTAACATCAGATTATTTGTCAAAATTATATAGTCTTAATGTTTGTTTTTGTTATTTACATTGTTTATTATTATTATTAATATTAATATTATCATCATCATCATTATTTATAACTATATACATAACTATAACAATAATAAGTGAAATGCGCACAAATGTGCAAAGAGTTTAATAGTTAATTGTCTTTACTGTATTCGTTGATTGATCTTGTTCTTTTTTTTGCACTTAAGTATGTGGTAGCGATCACACACTTCCTCACATAAAGAGCACACACACTCGTCGTTCACCTCATGGAATCGCTTAGTCGCACATAGCTTATGGTGGAAGCTATGGACTGCCATCCTTGTAACCACATGTCGCTGTTCGTAGTTTGCTTCTGTCCATTTTCGCTCCAGCATGGCATCGGTGGCATAGAATTCGAGCTCGATTTGGGCTCGTTTCATTCTTCTCTCTTCAATTATCTTTGCACTTTGTCTTGTGAAGGGCAGAACTAGATTGATTCTTAGATCCTCGATATAGAATGGTTCTTTACAAAGTTCGTACACTAACCTGGACTTTGTGTTCATAGGCACACCTAATACTCGCTTTAGAAATCTGGCTTTTAGTTTCTCTAGAGCCCTAAGGTCAGCCGCAGATAACTTTTCCCAAATAATTTCAATGCCGTAAGTGGCAATTGGGCTTATTGCAGCATGAAATAACTCTAGTGCTGTTTTTAAAGAAATTTTTTGGAGGTCTTTAATTCTATACATCACTTTGATGGCTGCTGTTGTCCTTTCCTTTATGTGCATTCTGTAGGAGTTGATTGTTGTTTGTAAGATTACTCCAAGGTATTTGAAGGAATTTGTTATGTTTAGGTCTGTGTTCTGAAATTGAATTTTTCCTTTGTTGCAGCTCTTCCTCCCTTTCTGAAGATCATCATTACTGTCTTAGATTCATTTATCTGCAGATAGTTTTCTTCTGCCCATGTTTCCAGCTTGTTCACTGCTTCCTGAAGGTCTTCCAAGTTGGATAACCCAATTACCATGTCGTCAGCGTATATGTGTTTCAATGAATTCTACTATTTTCGATACGTCTGCAGTTGCAATGTTGAACAGTGTTGGACTAATTGGGTCACCCTGCATTACTCCATTGTTCTGGTAAATATCTTGGGAAAGAGAGATGCCATCACTTATGTTAACTATGTTGTATTCCAGGATGTTCTTCGGAAGGAATGTAATGCTGTGTGTTTCTCCAATCATTTGTGCTAGTTTCTCAATCACTATTTTCTGTTTGGGGTGTTGAAGGCTTTTGTGTAGTCGATGAATACTGCGTAGTATTTTCCGTTTGGAAATCTTAAGGCCTGTTCTATTTCACTTATTAGGTTCGTTACTGCCTGCAGTGTCGAGCGATGCTTTCTGAAGCCATATTGACATTCAGGAAGGAGATGATCCATTTCCCTTACTAATCGGTCCGTGATTATTCTCAAAAAGATCTTGAAGGTATTGTGTTCTAGGGCAATGCCACTAAATGAGTTTGGGTCCATGTTGTCTCCTTTCCCTTTATAGATTACTTTTATCATGGACTTCCTCCAAGATTGAGGTATTTGTGCGCTGTCTAGACACGCATCAAATAACTCAGTCCACACTTCTAGGAGTACATCTTCGGTTGCCTTGATAAGTTCATTGTAGATCCCATCCGGACCAGCCGATTTCCTGCTTTTGGTTTTTGATATGGCTTGATTTACCTCATGAGTAGTTGGGATTGGGTGCAACTTTGGTTGACTTCTTGTTCGTGTTGATACACTTGCGGTTGGAGCGGTGCACTTCAGATTGAGGATGTTATTGAAATGGTTTTCCCACACGTCCATTTGTATTGTCGTGGTCTGAGGGACTTTGTTCCATTTTAAGACAACGTATGGGTCTCTGTTCGCTTCTTCAACCAATTGTTCTGCTTCTTGTTCCTGATGATGTCGTTTTTTATCTTTTAAAGTGAGTTTGTACTTTTTGCGTTTCATTGAGTATTCTTTAATGTCCTCTGTTTCTCCGCTCTATCTCACTTTATGGAGGGCTTGCAGTGTTATACGTCTTAGTTCACAGCATTCCCTGTCAAACCATGGCTTCGCATGTCTTTTCGTATAGGGGACGGTGACTGACCTAATGCTGTCTTCTACGGTTTTCACAGCCAGATTGAGGTTGTTGGTTTTAAGGTGGTGCATTGCTCCTCCGCACCCTTCCGTAAATTCTCCGTCCTGCTTTCAGTTATTTTTCTCGCCAGTGTGGGTGCCGTGTTGGTATTTTGTGTTTCCTTCATCGCTGATTTTATTTCAATGTATGTCTTAATGGGAATGTGCTTCCTGAGCGGTGTGTTGGCCGACGACTAGAGTCCACCTTGTAAAATAGAGCTTAGTGATCTTCTCTTGATAAACACTAAATCTATGGCACTTGCACCGTTGTGCGCAAAGTACGTTAGAAGGTCTTTGCTGTTTACCAGTTTGAAATTCTCTTCTGTCATTAGATTGAAGATTAACTCGCTTTTATGGTCTGGCTTGTCTAGCCTGCAGTTTAGATCCCCAGCAATTATAACATTTTCTTCAGACTTGATTAGAGAGACTGCTCGGGCAACTGACTCATACGCATCTTCCATTGATGATTGTGGCTGTATGTAAAGTCCTACGATTGTGATTTGTTGTGAAGACAATAACCATGTTGTCCTCTGTGTGTGTTTTCGTTACTTTGCCCATTTTGTTGTTATAAAGACAGGAGACACCCCCTGAGGGTCAGCCTTCCTGCTTTTGGGTTGCCAGAGTGTACACTCCGTAGTAGCCCGGAACGTCCATGGGTTCAGTTAGAAAGGTTTCTGTTAGGATAACTATATCACTTGTGAAAAGAACTTGACTAGTAGAGATCTTTGCAATGCTTTTCAATCCTTCGATGTTCCACAGTAGGACGGTCAGCTTTTGGCTGTTACCCATTTTATTATCCTCTGTTGATCGAGTCCCTGTGACGTTGTGAGGGGCGAAATCGATATCTTCGCACTGTGACGTCTTTTGGCCAGAAAGACGGTTTATAAGCTTTCTCCTTTTTCTGAAAGTCTATTCCAATCAGGAAAGCTTTATTGCGACCCAGTGTAGTCAATTCTTTGCATGTTATGCCTCCTTGGATTCCTCCGTCTTTCATATGCCGTGTTATATCTTCTGCGGTTTTTGTTTCATGCAGTTTCCCCATGTATAGCCAGGCATTTCTTGATCCGGCTTTGAGGTTGCTTGATGATTGGGCCTTTGAACGTGAGGTTGATGGTGTGTTCTTCCTTACAGCTTCTGTCCAAACTTGCTCGTTTTCATTTGCTGATCTTTCCCGATTGGGTCCTCTCGAGGGTGAAGAACGAGCAGGGGTTGCATGGCCTGAATCTCTTCTGGTATGTTCTCCTTCAGGGGGCTTTGAACCGGGGGGTTTTGGTGCTTCCTTGCTTGCCTTCGTTCGTTCATTCGACCTGTTGGTCCTTTCTTCTGGTGGCGAGTGGATTATGAAGATTTCGGGATCAGTTTAGTTTCTGTAGTATTTTACTTGCCGATCGTTTTCCTTAGGATTTTAGGGTATGTTCTTGCGGAAGTTTCCTCCTTAAGTTCTCGTGAGTCACACTGCTGAGATTTAGTTTTGTTTAACATCTTCTCGTGTTTCTTTAGGAGACTGGCTTGTTCAGTGTCTGTTTCCTGGTGTGGTGGGGGTTTGTTATTATTGGTATCATGGGTTTCTCCTGTGGTTCCGGGCAATCTTGTTCCTTGCGTTAGACCATTTTCATTTAAAATAATATTTATCCTTCCATCAATCTTCGAATCAAGTAGCGAGTTAAAATATTTAAGAAGTAACTATCTTTTGGCCAATTTCAGGTAATTTTTTTATTTGAGTCTTAATTTTCTCTTATTTCCTATTTATTTCTTCCAGAGTGTCTTTCAGGTTCTTAGCGTCCATGTTTATTAGCGTCTTGCATTGAGGGCACATCCACAACAGGGAGCATGATTTTCGTTTTAAAATGTCTAATTCACCACAGGATATCCCAGAGCAGTCCTTATGAAACCATGAGCTGCATGGTCCATCGCATCCTACAATGATCTCTGTCTCCCTCAGGTCTTTCTTGCAAACTTCACAGCGTGTGTCGTTGTCAGCGCTGCTGTTTTTTGCTGGTATGGTCAGCTGGGAGAAGGTACTTTTGGAGACGCCTTATACGCTTTCTTTATTTATGATGCAATAAATATATCTTCAATGTGCTAATCTGGGTTGTACTCTTTATCTCTCGTGACACATGTTGTATAGGGCTATACTAAACTTCAGTTTAAACCAAGCTCGACAAAATTACAGGAACTCAAACGAAACCGCTACAACGCCTTTTAAAATGTGGTAACATTTTCATGTAATGAACGACTTATTCACCTTAATGTTTTAAAATTCACAAAGTAGAAAGTTCAGAAGATTATGTAGCTCTGCTTTAAATATACACGGCATAAATATAAATACACGGCAAATATCACATTAAACAAGGGCTTAACAAACTTGTCAAAAAAACTTCGTATTTGTGCTTTCGGTTAAAACTTCAGTTCACACATTTCGGATTTCACACACATTCCCTAATTAGTTCATACGTGTAAACCCGCATTCATATGTCACTGCCAAAATATCTTCTACAATTCTAATTAGGCAGTTTTGTTATCTACTAGGCCGTGATTTCCAACTGTAACCGTCACTATTGATTGTTCAACAATGGCTCATGACGGCTTCATGGGCTATGCAACACTAATGAGCTGTATGGCTGGTCATTAAACATTAAACCAATGAACATACAAACTACGAATAACTGTTCGAACACTTAAATATATGGAGTACGGTTTGTCTGTTTCTATCTCAGATACAACGGATCACCACATACACCCAACATGAACAATTGTGAGCAATGACACTCAGCTTGTTGTCACCCAGTTCCAATACTTATAAATAATTTTACAGTACTACACTCGCAAAAAAACAAACAAAAAAAACAACCCCACACCCTATAAATGTGTATACAATTAACGTTCTCCAAATTGCCTGATGTAAAAGGAGTGAGTTAAACAGAGCGTGAAATGGCACAAATATTGGACCTAAGGCACACGAAAAAGTTCACTATAACACATATTCACACATGGGTACATAAGGTACATAATTCTGACACACCGATCACATTAAAAAGAAAACATTAATAAGACTTCACATTAAACACAAGCAATAATAACGAAGTGCTTATTCACCCTAGTAACACAAAAACGTATTTTATTATATTATTATATTTTAGTCTCATTATCTACAATAACTATTTCCACCGTAACCGATTTTCCTGACTATCATGGCTTCAATATGGCTATTAAGAGATAGTCGATAAATCACAGCCTGCTACTTTGTCACCGATATTTTTCTGTCACGATATATCAGATACGCTGTGACAAAATATTGTTCACAAAATATCGCTTACGTCATCTACTTCAATCACCACCGCACAAATGTACGGAATGTGATAAGAAATTCCATGAAAAGACCACGCTGAGATATATAACTATAACAGATGCATAGTTTAGGAAAGTGTATAACAACAACTGCTGACGAGATGCCTCATAGTGTCACTCAACTGGTCTAGACAGATCTGGCTCATAGTGACACTCAATTGGTCTACCGTGAATCATCACTCTTCTAGGGACAGGTTCTTAGATCCCTAGCCTTTGCAATGAACACCTGGTTTTCACCTCTGGCCAGACAGCAGCAGCATGCTGTAGACTACCAGAGAATGATTATTTTTTATTTCCAGTGGTTTAGCTAGTTGCTTACACGATTATTAGTTATAACAACAACTGCTGAAGAGATGCCTTTTAGTGAGACTCAACTGGTCTGGACAGATAGTGACACTCAATTGGTCTACCGTAAATCAAGGATGCATATTAAAGTCACCCTAGTGATTGAGGGACCTTTTTCTTTTAATCATTTGTCACAGTTGGCAATCATACCTATCTCTAATGAATTCTGGGAATGACATAATTTTCTACAAATTTCAGCCAATGACAGCTGAAACGAGATGTATGGAAAATGTTGCATATTTTATATTTCTTTATAAAAGTAGATACACTTCTAAGGACAGGTTCTTAGGGCCCTAGTCTTTGCAATGAACACATAACCCTCCTACATGTAATATGAGTTAAGATTTACATTTTCTATCAAAATATAAATTATGCTAAAGTGTGTATTACATATTTTTGCCTATGGAAACTATGTTAAGTATTGTGACTCTCCTTTTAAACTTTGTTCTAGGAATTTAATAAATTAATTTTACCTTGTCCAAAGTGTAATGAGATACTGCCTTTGAGATGAAGTCTGGGAGGCCAACAAGTTGAGTGCTTACGTCAGTTAGGATCTGGCGTGATATAACTAGGCTAACATTTTCATTCACAACTGAAAGGAAAAGAGTTTGATTAGAGAAGTACAGTGGACACATACAAGTACAAAGGATCACAATTATCTAACTTTTATAACTGTTTTTAGAATGTTAAAGGACCAAATGATATCTGCAAGATGAAAAAATATCAAAACAATTGAACAAAAAGCAAGTGAACACAAGAGGCAACTGCTTATTAATCTAGCTGTGTCCATCCACCTTATATGCTGCATAGGATCCCACAGACAGTATTTAAAAAAAATCATAGTTATAGTTTCCTCTGTCTTTGCACATTTTATACCATCAACTGATACTCAGCCTTCCTCCAAAAGTTAATGATCACAACAATGTTGCTGTGGACATTAGGTCTGAGTAATGAGTTCTTGACATAAATCTTAAAAGACAATTTTCTGGGCTTCATAATTTTGCTTTAAGGTAGGTTTGCATACTTGGACCCACATACAATTACAGAGAAGGGGGGAAAAAACTATCCATGACATTTAAAAAAATCACATATGCATGGTTTAGGAAAGTGTTCATTTAAAGGACACTAGGTACCTACTACTATGCTATCAACACTGAAATATTAACACAAAAATGGGATCAATAATCCACTTCAGTATTAAAGATCAGTTAAGCTTACTGCAATTTTAATTACTAGTAAAACAAAGTGTTTATGAAACAATTCAGTTCATTTTCTGTATTTTTTAAATTATGTTACTGATGTAATAAATTACTATTTTAATATGTAACAATAGATGATGTCATAGGGTTCTTTAAATATATCAAATATCAATATCAAAGATATTCAAAACAAAAGGAGTTCATCAACCTGAGCTCAATGTATAGGAGGCCAGGCTCTGCCATGACAAAGTGGCGAGTAATAAGAGGAGTAAGACCTATTTAAAAAAGTCCAACAGGCCTGGCTGCTAGTATCAAGCGAGAGTCACAGTGATGATCTCAATGGCATCTATGGTGGACTTCTGTACAGCACAAGAGGAAGAAGAGGCAGTTCAGTACTCAGGAATAATAATAAATAATAATAATAATAATAATAATAATAATAATAATAATAATAATAATAATAATAATAATAATAATAATATATATATAATTTCGTGTGGCTATTTCTAGCCGAGTGTAGCCCTTGTAAGGCAGACCCTCCGATTAGGGTGGGCGGCATCTGCCATGTGTAGATAACTGCGTGTCATTGTGGTGGAGGACAGTGTTACATGCGGTGTGTGAGTTGCAGGGATGTTGGGGACAGCACAAACACCCAGCCCCCGGGTCATTGGAATTAACCAATGAAGGATAAAATCCCCGACCCGGCCGGGAATCGAACCCGGGACCCTCTGAACCGAAGGCGAGTACGCTGACCATTCAGCCAACGAGTCGGAATAATAATAATAATAATAATAATAATAATAATAATAATAATAATAATAATAATAATAATAATAATAATAATAACAATAATAACAATAATAATAACAATAATAACAATAATAATAATAATAATAATAATAATAATAATATTAAAAATGTCTCTGTACTAAGTCAAAAGACAGACATTAGTTCTATATAGCATTTGATCCAGAGTGGACAGCTATGATAGGCCTGTTCTCTACGACAGAACTGGCCTAATTTGAAATGGATATCAAGCTTAAGTGACAAGTTAATATCTGTTGTAACTCTATGGATCAATTTGTCAAGAAAAATGAAAATGAAAATCCACAGCCTGTTTCCAGTCATTCGACCGGGTCAGGAATGGAATGAATGAAGCCCCCATCTAGCGGCGAGGATAGGAACTGTGCCGGCTGCCGAAGCCTGTCGCACTCCTCTGGGGCAATGATTAGTGAATGCCAGATGAAATTAAATGATAATCAGTGTGTTTCTGGAATGAAAGATGACAGGGAAAACTGGAGTACCTGGAGAAATACCTGTCTCGCCTCCGCTTTGCTCAGCACAAATCTCACACGGAGTGACCGGGATTTGAACCACGGAGCCAAGAGGTGAGAGGCCAGTGAGCTGGCGCCTGAGCCACAGAGGCTCTGATTTGTCAAGCAAAAAGTTAAAATGCTATGCAGCACTCTGGATATCTACCTTGCGCGATTGCCGCAACCAGTGGGCACGGGTTACCAGTTCAGAGACAGAATAAGCCAAGATAAAATGAAAATAACCTAGTTTATGATACTCTATACACTTTAAAGAAAGGACATCCAGATGTCACCTCGCAGAACATTCTTCGCAATCAAATAGACTAAGAAGCCTCGTTACCTCCTTTTACACACTCTCAACCAAATGTTATGATTAGAGCCCGGAAGTTAGGCAAAATGCCTTTTTTATCCGACTGGATATATTGAAGAATCAGATAGAGAGAAATATATTTCCGTGCATTTAGGAAGTGTAGAGACAATTTTCATTTTGCCTTTTTTTGTGTGCCTATTTTGGCTTCCGTTGCCTATTTTAAGATTTAAAGCTTTTTTGCCTTTTTTGATCGTTATGCAATTTTTTTCTGCGATTTACACATTTTAAAAAGCACATAATTAATTACCGTACATCGAAGACAAAATAGGTTGCACAAATTAAATTACATATTGCTGTCACAAATATCTATTTAGAATATTGTTCCCTGTAAATCGTTTATTTGTTTTCAGGCATTCAAAAGCTTATTTTCTCAGCCCATTCATTTAACCTCTGTAAATAGCAGAACCTTCATTAGTGAAAGGAATGCACAAGCATAATGAATACCAGGAAAGAGAGAGGATGAGGGAAGTACGTCTCTTCTCTTTCCTCACACCCCTTCTGCTGTGACAATGCGTAATTACCTGGTATTCCCGATTCGAAATAAGATAATGCAGAGGAAGGGAGGAAATCACTTCTGTGTAAGAGGTCAAACATAAAAGAAGCTTTTAGTCTACTGTTGAACTTGTTAAAGGCATCCCGGGTTTTCACGCTGACTTATTCATCATGCTGAAATGTTCATCGTTGCGTTGTAAATCACATGGCTATGTTCGCGAATTTGGTTCGGATACACTTTCTACTGATGGAGCTATAATCTTTTGCAAAATCTGTGGAAAATCTATTAATCACGAAAAAAAAGTACTTTATAACTCAACATTTCGCAACAACGAAACATAAGTCTAGGTTAAATATTGTTGGCCCTAAGATCAATTTAATATTAACAGCAGTTACAACATCCAGCAGGCAATCTCAGTTTTCCCTGGATCTTTGTAAAGCTTTCTTGGACTCCGGAATTCCGTTCTGGAAACTGGAAAATCAATCCCTCAGGACGTTTCTGCAGAAGTACACTAAACAAGAAGTTCCGTCAGAATCCACAATAAGAAAAACGTATTTGAATATCTCCTTTGAAGAGACCCTGCAGATGATTCTAAGCAGAGTTGCAGAAAAGAAGATCTGGATCTCCACTGATGAAAGTACGGATGCAATGGGACATTACATGGCCAACGTCATCATTGGAACCATGGAAGCAAAGCAAACTGACCTATCATCAGTATTTATTTTGATGACAGAAGAGATGGAGAGAGCAAATGGTTCCACAGTGGCACAGTTGTTCACACATTCATTAATGTTACTCTGGCCGGATGGAATACGGCATGATGATGTCCTACTTTTTGTCACAGATGCGGCACCTTACATGAAAAAAAGCAGCTACAGCCTTGAAAGTTCTCTTTCCTAAAATGCTCCACCTCACATGTCTAGCCCATGGACTGCACAGAATTGCTGAAGAGATAAGAAGTTTGTATCCTCACGAAAAATAAGTTAGTTTCGAATACCAAGAAAATCTTCTAAAATCACCCTCCCGAATCCGGGATTTCAAGGACGTGGCACCAGAGCTCCCTTTACCTCCACAGCCAGTTCTCACCAGATGGGGAACCTGGATCTCAGCATTCATATATTACAGGAAAAATTTGGACAAGATATGTGAGGTACTTCATGCCGTATCAGTAGACGAAGTTGCTTCAGTTGGCGAGGTAAAAAAGTTGTTGGACCATGAAGAGCTCAGCAATGATCTGGCATTTATAAAAGCACATTATAGTGTGATACCGGAAGCAATCTTGAAGTTGGAGAAAAGAGATAATTCGCTGGTATCATCTATGGCGATCTTAGAAGATGCAGTAAATCTACTGCTGCAAGCACCAGGAGAAAAGGGAAGCAGTGTTAGTGAAAAGTGTAAATGTGTTCAGAGTGCTAATGTGGACACTGAAAAATGAAGAACATTCGTGATGTTCTGAAAGGTGAAAATTCTGTCTTAACTGGCATGTGTCCTTCCGAAATAGCTTGTTTCAAATTTGCGCCAATCACTTCAGTGAAACTAGAACGTTCCTTTTCCATGACGAAAAACATTCTTTCTGACAAGCGCTGTCTATGACAGTCGATACTTTGAAAAAGCACCTTGTTGTTGCTTGTAACCAAGGAAAGTAAGAGTAAGTACGCTAATTATGTGACAAATTGATAATAAAGAAATGAATGAGTATTTAAAATACATATTTTCATTAATAATGAATGAGATTCCTCATTGCTTTCTCTCCTAATAAATGCCTATTTTAATTACAGTACTGCCTGTTTTCAGTATTTCAAGTGCTTTTTTGCCTGCCTATTTTAACCAAAAATAAATGTCTAACTTCCGGGTTCTAGTTATGATATTCTTTACCCATACTACCAACCTTATTGATTCTCCTAACTTTAAAATGACCTACCTAACCCAATTCTTTATAAAGCATTTGGTCTCCTACATCTGCCAATATACAGGATATATGGACAACAATACCCCCTCCCCCATTTTTTTTTTTTTCATAGGCAATCTTTTCTATACACGCACAGACTGTCAAGAGGCAAATCTGCACAAATCAGTCTCTTCACACAAACCTGTGTGTGTATGACCATTAAGTTCACCAACAAGAAGGCTGCAGGGAAGTCTCCAACATACTGGTGCTGTGTAAATTCAGACAGAGTTTGTGACACAAGCTCTCTCTGAAAATGATGGCAGAAAAGGAAAACATAACATGAATATGAAACTGCAAGCAATCGTATTCAGTTGCATCCTGTCAGAAGTCTTAGGATTGCATTTGATTTGCTTATTTCCACCTATTTATACGAAATTATGATGGCAGAAGAGGCACGATGTGTCGGCTTGAGGAATTATTCTCATAAAATCTTTGTACAGTTCATGCTATCCATTTATCTTTGAGAAATTAAACACTGTAAATATGATGGTGGAAAATATCAGATCCTCATAATTTCAACCTGCAGCGAGAAACCTTAATGTAGTAAGAAGATGATCATGGGGTTTATTTTTTACAGTTTTCCTTTGCGATATTTGGCTTTACCCCCCAGAAAACCTCGCCATGTTTTCTCATCCATCCTTAAAATGTCAGTACCATAAAATATCCAAAGTTTGTAATCATAAACATACAAGGTGAGTGTGTTTCCAGCTATAACAGCTTCTCTGCAAACCTAGTTTGAGTGTGTGTGGGCAGCCGCATACTTCCAACTTGCCTTGCAGAGACAAATATGTATAGGCAAGTCTCAAGTCTGCATGTGTATGGGGCCCTTTAATGATAAAAATCTTATATTTGCAACTCTGGAGTTTAACGCATCTGCCATCGTTACCAGCCACTAGTAATCCGTATCAACACATCACAAGTCGAGGAATTAAAGCACTTAAAACACATCAGATTCTTTTTAAACTATTTATTTTCAAATTCAATTAAAGAATTAAAGCATAGACAATAAATAAACCATTTAAGATAAACATTCTAAAAAGGGCAGCCAAAAAGACTTCTAGAAGATAGATGGCCCCTCCAAAGAAGAATATATAACAGGTTAAAAAGGTGATTCTGCTCATGACCAGTATTTTCAGACAGTAAAAGTCAAACCAGAGAATACACTCAAGAGTTTTGTATTTGAGTTAGAGAAAAAATTTAAAAATACACTTACTAGCTTCAATAAAGACCTTAAGTGTCTCCACCAACTCATCGCCCGTAAGAGTAAGCAAAGAGTCAAGGATTGCACGATACCTGGAAACAAAATACAGATACTGATATTTTCCAGAGGCATGATATTTATCAATACTATCACAGTAGGCTGCTTTAAATAACATGATAGTCTTTTAGGTTCATGGTGTGTGGAATGTCTAGTATTTTTGGAGTTGAATTCAAGTGTACCCTCTAAATTGCTGGGAATCCTCAAGCAGAGCTTTTGGTTCAGCAACCTGATGTATAGACTTTTTATATGTAAGTGATTGTATATTTCTGGGGGCTTTAAAATATTGGGACACCCTCTCTCCAGGGGTCATAAATATGGAGGGCCTGCCCTGGGTTATAAGTGAAGTCCTCAATGGCATCTACGGCAGAGAAGATGAACTTCAGTATGGTGGAGATGGTGGAAGGGGAAAACCCGTGCCATCTGTACTGCAGAGGAGCGGCTACGAAAGGCGCCTGTCTCCATGTTAAGGGCGGCCTAAGTTTGAACCTGGCAGTAAGTATAAAATGTCTTTGAGTGTGGCGCGCCCATCGTAACAATAGCCTAAATGGATAAAGCAGATATGGTGCCTCGGAAAAGGTTAGGGCGTCCCTTGCTAAAAGCGAGCGCAGCTCTTTGGGTGCTGGGAGAACTGTGAGAAGTGGGCAACCAGCACCAAACTACGTCAAGATTGTGACAGTAAATGTCCTGACACTGACAGGAAAGACAGAAGAGCTGGTTTACTTCATGAAAGAAAAAGATATAGCCATACTTGGACTGTGAGAGACCAAGAAGAAGGGTACGGGAGAGATTCCTCTAAGAGAAGGATACAGGCTGTATTACAGCGGAGGACGTGAAGCAAAAAATGGAGTGGCCATCACTTAGAAAAGAAATCCAAGCATATGTGGAGTCTACAAAATGTGTCAGCGACAGGATGATGGTGTTGAGACTCTGGGTTGAAAATGGCATGAAGGATCTATTCCAGTTGTATGCCCCACAAACGGGTTGCGTAGATGAACATCTAGAGGACTTTTTATAGGAAGTGGAGAGACAGATAGAAGATAAGGAAGTGCTATTGATGAGAAATCTAAATGCCAAGTTGGAATAGAAAGACAAGGAAAGGAAGATGTTGTAGGGCCCTTTGAATATGGAAATGTAAATCCAGGAGGTGAATTGGTGGAATTTTGCATGAAGAACCAAATGATTTTTTGGAAACACCTGGTTTAGGAAGAAGACCAGTCAGAAGATTACAAGGTATGATTGGGGAGGCAGATGACCAAAGACCATGATTGATTATATAATCATCGAGAAAGAACACTGGAAGAACCTTTTAGATGTTACAGCCCTGCCTGAAGTAGCCTTTGGTGGAGATCATAGTTGTGACAGGAAAACTGAAAGTGGGAATTTGAAAAACCCCATTAAGAAGAGAGAGAAGAATTACCTAAAGTATGGAAGTTGCAAGGGAAAAGCATACAAGAGGAATTTCAAAGGGAAATAATACCCTTGGTACCCAGGATGGAGATGATGAATGTTGAAGATGAATGGAAAAGATTTAAGGAAGCACTGGTTGGATTTGCAGTAAAGGTATGTGGTAGAACATCAGGAAATGTGAAAGACAAAGAGACAGTGGTGGAATGATAGGGTAAAGAGTAAAGTGAAGGAAAAGAAAATGGCATGGAAAGCATGGAAAACATCTAAAACTGAAGAAAGTAGAAGAAAATATGTGGAGGCAAAGAATTTGGCAAAGAAAGTAGTGGAGGAAGAAAAGAGGAAAAGCTGGGCCTTATTCACACAGAAATTAAGAGATGAAATGCAGGGCAGCAAGAAATTATTGTATGGTATCTTAAGAAACAAAAAGAGAGATCAAGTAAACACCAGATTTGTGAAAGATGAAGGTGGCATAACATCAACAAAGCCAGAAGAAACAAGAAATAGATGGAGACAGTATTTTCAGAAGTTGCTGAACATGAGAACTAATGACAATCATTCAACGGACCACCAGCAAATGCAATTAGTTGAAGAAATGGATAAAGAAATGAACGAAATTGAAATGGCAGTAAGAAAGATGAATGGAAAAACTGCTGGATTAGATGAAATTTCAGTGGAGATGATAAAGCCAGGTGGAGCTGTAGAGCTGCAGTGGACATATCAAATTCTCAGAATTGTCTGGGAGAATAAGGAGGTCCCTGAGGATTGGCAAAAAGGAATAATAATCCCAATTTTCAACAAAGGCGATAAGAAAGTATTGAAGAACTACAGGGGAATTACTCTGATATCCCATGTTGCTAAGATAATGAGAGAGGATACTGGAAAGTAGGATAAGGTTGAGGGTTGAAAATCAGATACAGGAAAATCAGTTTAGTATCAGAAGTGGAAAGGTCAACAACAGAGCCCATTTTCATAAATAGGCAACTAATGGAAAAGCAATGGGAGTATGGGAATGAAATGGTGATGACATTCATTGACATTGCAAAGGCATATGGCAGTGTCCTCAGGACTAAAGTTTGGGACAGTCCGGTGCAAAAAGGAATTGGACAGGGATTAATCAAAATGATCATGGTAATGTACAAGGAATGTTGTAGTTGCGTGCAAACACAAGTTGGCAGGAAAAGCTGGTTCAAAATCACTAGTGGGCTGAGACAGGGAAGTGTTCTATCACCAATCCTGTTTACAATAGTAATGGGACCGGGCGAGTTGGCCGTGCACGTAGAGGCGAGCGGCTGTGAGCTTGCATCTGGGAGATAGTAGGTTCGAATCCCACTATCGGCAGCCCTGAAGATGGTTTTCCGTGGTTTCCCATTTTCACACCAGGCAAATGCTGGGGCTGTACCTTAATTAAGGCCACGGCCGCTTCCTTCCAATTCCTAGGCCTTTCCTATCCCATCGTCGCCATAAGACCTATCTGTGTCGGTGCGACGTAAAGCCCCTAGCAAAAAAAAATAAAAATAGTAATGGATGATGTCATGAAAACAGCAAAAGCAGCATATGAAGGAAGAGAAAAGAACATGATGTTTGCAGATGATATTGCGATTTGGGGACAAGACAACATGAATGTTCAAGAACAGTTGAATGTGGTGAATGGGAAGATCGAAGAATGTGGATTGAAAATAAGTGCAGAAAAGAGTAAAACTCTTGTTATGACTAGAGGAGAGAAAGAAGGGAAAGGTCAGATTACACTTGCAGACAAGCCCCTGGAAGTAGTGGAGACTTTCAAATACCTGGAGAGTGAATTAATGGAGAATACTCGAATGGATGCTGAAATAAATAAGAGGATTCAAGCTGGAAGTTGTTTCTATCATAGTGTAAGAAACATGTTATGGGACAAAGAAGTGCCAATGGAAGCAAAGGAAACTATGTACAAGATGTATTACATACCCATAACATTGACTTGGGAATGATTAAAACCAATGATGTATCGCGTGTGATCAAATCTCTGAAGAACAATAAAGTGCCAGAATAGACCAGATCCCAATAGAATTCTTGAAGGCTGGTGGAGAAGATTTGGTGGTATAGCTAACCAGATTGTTAAACAAGTGCTGGGGCACACAATGTGTACCTAACTATTGGCAGAAAGGTGTTATTGTAAAGACCCCCAAGAAAGGCAATCTCAGCGAATGCAATAACCGGCAAGGTATCACTGTTCTTTCGGTACCTGATAAAGTGTTCTTAATTGTTCCACTCAGGCATGTGGAAAAAGCAGTTGATAAACTGTTGTGAGAGGAACAGGCTGGGTTTCATCGTGGCTGCTCATGTCCTGAAAAAATCTTCAAGCTGCATAACATAATCGAGCAGTGTATTGAGTTCCAAAACTCAGTTACTCTTAATTTTATAGATTTCAGGAAAGTTTTTGATAGCATACAATGGGTCTTGTGGAACATCGTAAGAAGCTATGGTATAACAGGTACATATATCAACATCTTCAAAAGCCTGTATCATAACAGCAGCTGCTGTGAGAGGGCTGATAGTGAGACAAACTTCAGCATCAATACAGGTGTCAAACAGGGATGTATTTTATCACCCTTTCAATTTGTCCTCAGGAGGTGGTGATTATTGTTTTAAGAGGAAGTACAACTATGCAACCGTCCTTTAATAATAATCAGAGGGAAAAAATTGAAGGAGTCCGACACTTCAAAAAACAAACATATCTCATCATTGATTTTCTTATGCGGGAGATGCTAAATGGGCCAGGAGCTGGAATCTCGTGGAAAGACAACGTGCAGCTTATTGACCTCGATTCTGCAGACGACATATCACTGGCGGAAACCATTATATCTCTACAAGACATGACTAACAGTCAGTGGTGGCTCATGGGTTCTCGGGAAAGCCAGGGATAATAAACATTAAATACACATACATATTAGTTGTACCAAATTAGAGGGTTTTTTTTTCCAATTGGCTTTACGCTGCACTGACACAGATAGGTCTTATGGCGATGATAGGGCAAAAAAGGGCTAAGAGTGGGAAGGATGCAACTGTGGCCCTAATTAAGGTACAGCCCCAGCATTTGCCCGGTGTGAAAATGGGAAACCACGGGAAACCATCTTCAAGGCTGCCATCAGTGGGGTTTGAATCCACTACCTCCCAAATGCAAGCTGATAGTTACATGACCCAAACCATACAGCCACTTGCTCGGTAGCCTAATTTAGAGTTTATGTGCATGATAATAACTTAACTTAGGCCCTCAGCTGATTCACAGGAAAATCTGAACGCTTCTGAAAGACAAGTAAAAGACGTCAAGCATCCCATATGTCCACCCAAAAACCGCACTTGCTAACTGCTTAGACTCTGAAACTGGAAAAGTTGGACTACGTATTAGTGTTGATAACACAAGAACCATGTTGAGTGGTAATCATGTTACTATCACACTGATCACTGTTGGGTAGCAGTCAGTCGAACAAATGAAACAATTCACTTACCTCAGTAGCATCTTACTGCAAGATGACAGTGCAGATGTCTGCTATAGAATTGGCAAAGCCTCAGCATTTTAGTGCTTGTGACCAATTTTTTCAGCTTCAATGGGGATAGAGACAAAAGTCCAACTTTATAAAACACTTGTCATGTCAACGGTGATCTATGCCAGTGAAACATGGAAGATTACGGAGCAGACAATATGAAAACTCAACGTATGCCACCCACATAGCCTATGAAAAATTTTAGGCAGCACTTGGCTTGACCAAGTCACCAATAAGGAAATTTTGAGACAGAGTGGCTCCACGACATTCCCAGATATCGTGATGGAAAGTCGAATGCGCCTAGCCGGCCATGATCTTCGCTTATCAGACAGCTAATACTCTATGAACGCTATGTGATAGGAACCACCAGGAGGCAGGTGGAAGCTGGGAGAACCATGCAAAACAGTGTCAAACATTTAAAGAAGGCCTACAAATAGTTATCAGGTTGGATGATATTGGGAATACTGTTTTGAACAGGACTCGTTGGCTTAAGCTTGCTGCCCTATGTGCTTCGCTGATAAGACAGTAAAGTGATATGCAGCCTGACTTGAAACGTGGAAGGTCTGAGAGGAGTAATTAACAACTTGCCAAGTGACCTTTAGGGACTTTGATATAAAGTACATGTCTCAACCAAGACATCTGTATCTGCAGAAAAAAGAATAATGTGCAAGGCTTCTATAATATTCATGCACTAGCAAAGAAAGATGCCAGAGGAAGGACTTCTGGGAGAGTAGCTTGTCTTCTTAAGCAGAAACTGGCCCCCTTCCAGGTTCTGTTAATAGATGACGACCCACTGGTTTTAAGAACAAAAATCAGTGCGATCATGGGTATGTATTTTAGAATGGACTGCAGCCCAACTGCCAGTATAGAGAGCATACAAGCTCTGGACATAACAACCAATGAAATGAAATGACGTATGGCTTTTAGTGCCGGGAGTGTCCAAGGACATGTTCGGCTCGCCAGGTGCAGTTCTTTTGATTCGACGCCCGTAGGCGTTGGGTAGGCTAACACACTAAACATTTAGCCATGGAGCTGGACATAACAACCAACAGGGACAGAATAGTCCTAACAGGAGACCTAAACTGCACAAGTGACAAGACAAGCAGGAAAACTGAATTAGTATTGAGCTACCTAGTTGAAGAGGGCTTGACTCTAGTGAATGAATGATCAATGTGTGAAAACATACCTCTACCATAATGGAGGAGGTATAATTGTTCTAATGCTTAGGGTGAAAGATGAAATGCTGCTCATGAGAACAGATGGTGCACTGATGAGGAAGCACATGCCAGTCATCACAAACATGTGCTGTAACAAAGCAATGGAGAGACAATGCCAAAATAAATTCAAAGGCAATTTAACACATACTTCAGGCAATCAAAGAAGACAAAACTTATGAGGCAACAGCACTAACAGAAGACTATACAGTAAAGGAGAAGTTGTTATCAATAAGTCTGGTAGCTGTCGAGCTACAGAGTGGTTTGACAGGAAGTGCTATCAAGGATGGTAAGAAACACTGAAGAAATTATCAAAAGCCAGATGGAGTATGAATAGTAGCCCCCTTGTAGAATATCAGTCTACTAAAAGGGAATATAAAAACCTCTTAAAGAAAAAAGGGTGGAATAAGTAGAAAATAAAAATCAAGAGTTAATAGAGGAAAATGAAAAGGACACACACCGGACACTCCATACACGACAACTATGATTTCCAATACCAATGGAGATATGGGAGGAGCACATGGAGGAGATATTGTGCACAAGAAATACACTTAACAAATAACAAATGCTGAAGAAGAAACTGAACCTATGTATTTACAAAGGAAGAAGTAAAGTAGGCAATTGCAAGTATGAAATATCGAAGAGCAGTACAGAGAGAGAGACAACACTTCCAATGAACATCTAAAATATCCTTACCATATCTGGAAACTCTGCCAAGAGAACTAACAAATTAATACTTAGAAACAGAAAAAATTCCTAGAAAAATGGGGAAAATCAGTTGTCAAGATGTTCTACAAAGGAAAGGGGAAAGTAAACAAAACCAAATCATTACAAAGGGATAGCAGTGGAATCAGTAGCTTTCAAGCTATTCACAACATTGGTGACTCAAAGAATCAACTAGCTAGTGGACCATTGATTCCAGAAGATGGATTTTTTTTTGCTACTTGTTTAACATCGCACAAACACATCGAAGGCTTCTAGCAATGGAAGGATGGTAAAGGGCTAGGATTAGAAGGGTATCGGCCGTGATGTTAAGGTACAGCTCCAGCATTTGCCTGGTGTGAAAATTGGAAAACCACCTTCAGGGCTGTCGACGGCAGGATTTGAACACACTATCGCCGGGCTGAGTGGCTCAGACGGTTGAGGTGCTGGCCTTTTGACCCCAACTTGGCAGGTTCGATCCTGGCTCAATCTGGTGGTATTTGAAGGTGCTCAAATACGTCAGCCTCGTGTCGGTAGATTTACTGGCACGTAAAAGAACTCCGGTGGGACCAAATTCCTGCACCTCAGCGTCTCCGAAAACTGTAAAAGTAGTTAGTGGGACGTAAAGCAAATAATATTAATTATTAAACTGAACACACTATCTCCTGAATGCAAGCTCACAGCTTCGTGACCCTAATCGCATGGCCAACTCTCTTCCGGAAGAACAGTATGATTTCCAAGCCATGAGATCGACTTTGATGGCAACCAAAAATCTCTTGCAAGATATTAATGTTAATGAGTTAGCTGGAAAATTTATAATGTCCAATAACGGACCATTTATATTGGTATTATAAATTTACTCATCTGATGGCCAAGCAGGCATCAATTTTTGGTAGCGAGACAAAGTCTCTCATAGTGCATTGGCACTGCCAGTGGCTTCAAGTAGCCTATGCAGTGGCCTCCACGGTATGCACTAGCCATGCGTCTTGGTAGGTGTGCTAGGTACCAACTGATGAGCCCAACCTAGCACACGGGGGCGAAACGCTGGCAACAAGGAATGAGTTAACTGGAAAATTTATAATGTCCAATAACGGACCATTTATATTGGTATTATAAATTTACTCATTCGGGACAAATATTTCAGATTCCCTATGGGAATCAAACATCTGTACCATCTGATGGCCAAGCAGGCATCAATTTTTGGTAGTGAGACAAAGTCTCTCATAGTGCATTGGCATTGCCGGTGGCTTCAAGTAGCCTATGCAGTGGCCTCCATGGTATGCACTAGTCATGCATCTTGGTAGGTGTGCTAGGTACCAAATGACGAGCCCAACCTAGCACACAGGGCCGAAACACTGGCAACCAGGAATGTGTTAGCTGGAAAATTTATTATGTCCAATAACGGACCATTTATATTGGTACTCAAAGGGTTTCGATATACTAAATAGGTCAAAGCTGCTTAATAAACTGAAAGACTTCTTGGGTACATGTGGCTAATGGGACTTGTTGCTAACATACTGGCCAAAAACTATGTGCAAATACGTGGCAACATCCTTGAGTCAAAATGGATATGTCAAACTAATGGGGTATTACAAGGAGACCCTGTAAGTCCACTGCTGTTTTTATGCATGGCATGACCAAGGAAATAAAGAGACACATTCAAAAGTTGGATACACAATGTATATGGGGATGATAGGCTCAAACATCGGACAATAAAGAGGAATTACAAGTTGCAATGGACCTATGAAACACTGAGAAAACCAAACTGGTAGTCTTCAGAAGAGGAGGAAAACTGGCAAGTGGTGACTTCATACTACGCAAGGGACAAAAGCTGAAAATAAGCAATGCTTACAAATACTTAAGGATCACTTTGCAGGTAACTGGAGCAGCCTTCTCAATACATTTAAGAGAGATAACTTAAGTAGCAGCTGTATGGTCAATCAGTGACATGAAGCATCTGCCACACCTGTCTCTAGAGACTGCTATGAAACTGTTTGATGTGATGGTATGAACAACCACGTATGGTCTAGTATTAATATGGACACATCGAACAAAACAACAAATACAGGAACTAGAAAACTTGAAGACAAGATTTCTCAAGCGAGCCTTTAGAGTGTCAATATACATGCCATCCCGATTAGTTTGCATACTTGCCAGGGAAATATTCCTAATGGAAGACATGAGGCTGCAATTTCTGCTATCAGCCGCAACTAGTTACAAGGAGTTACAGGAGGCAAGTTCTACGCAACTGATGCGATGGTAAATCAGGGGTGGACTCACAGAGGACATGATTTGAGGCACAGTACGTAGAACTGTGGGATTCCACAAGTCGGGTTCAAAGAGAGAGAGAGAGAGAGAGAGAGAGAGAGCGAGAGCGAGAGAGAGTGTGCGTGTGTGCGCGCGTGTGTGTAGATATACTGTGGAAAACTGTGAGAGATGATGTGACAAGTGTTCTCAGACAAGAAACCCTGACAAGAGTTGTGCCTGAGCTTTGGATAAACATGCATATTGTATACTGTACACTCCTTTATTAATTAAACATACATTGTTATTTTTATTGTTATCGCATCATCATCCAAGATCGTCAACTTACTGTTAAAGGCGGTTCAACTACACAAGTGTTTTAGAAAATGGATTTTGGACAGTCATAATCCATCAATATATCACAATCGACATCCGAAGGTTTACTGTATATAATATACCATCATTTCATATGACAACTGTCACCATAGGCCTAGATTGCCATTCAAATCATCAACTTTGATACACGAACCGAAAGTAACATAACACATTTTAAGATGATTTTGCGAAATGTAAAGAGTTTCACCTTGTTTTCTTGACACAGCACAAGCCCATATCATGTCTACAAGTACGGGCCAGGAAAACATCAATGTTAACATATTACATGTTGTTACAATTTTGATAGTAAGAATATTTTAATGTAATTCTTAACAATACTGATTTAACAAGTACGACATTAACGCAAACATCTCAGCAAAAACAAGACATACCACAACCCCATGAATATGTGCATAAATAATAAAAACTATTTGAGAAACCATGTGAACATTATCACATTGAACTGTGTACAAAGTAAATGAAAAGTCATACTGTAAGTGAATACGCCAAACCAAGTGTTAATAGAAATAATACACAGTTCTAAAAAATTAGGGGAACATGTTTTGTAACGTCTGGTATGTGAACGTTAATTTGCTAGATGGGGTTCCAATGGTCATACAGCATACCTTGAGATCTTAGCTGTTCAGGGTATATCAAATCGAAGTTATACTCCATCTGTAGGCGCAGCCAAGCATTAAACTCTCAGGTGACCCCTCAAAACAAAGTGAATAGCGGTGCGTCCGTGTGTTCGTTGTGAGGTACACAGACTACTGCGGTCATTTGAGCACACTGTACGTAAACCAGCACATCCCATGAGACATCTTAACATGGTTCAAGTCGCAAGGGCCATCACTTTGATCCAGGAAGGATGGACTTTTCGTCGTGTTGCTGTGGATTTCAATGTCTCTCTGTCAGTTATTCAACTCTTGTGGAATCACTACAATGAGACAGGCCAGTTCACAAGGAGGGTTGGACAAGGTCGTGGATACATGATAACCCCACAGGATGACCGATATCTCATCATATGTGCGTTGCAGCGTCGTTCAGCAACTGCCAGAGAACTCCAACAAGGCCTCAGCAGGGTCACTGGAGTCACGGTGTCTGACCAGATGGTAAGGAACACGTTAAGCGAAGTGTCCTTAAGACCCAGACGTCCTGTTCGAATGTTCTGTTCAACGTAGCAACGTTGCGCAGCTCGCCTTCTGTTTGCCCGTACCCACGTCAACTGGCAACTTCGCCAATGGAGACCTGTGTTGTTCACAGACGAGTCCAGATTTCCTCTGACAGCGTGATGGACGTCAACGTGCTGTGATGGTGTGGGGCAGCATCAGTATTAGAAGATGTACCTGTCCCTTAATTCAGGCCGCTTCCTTCCAACTCCTAGGCCTTTCCTATCCCATCGTGGCCATAAGACCTATCTGTGTCGGTGCGACGTAAAGCCATTAGAAAAAAAAACTGTTCGTGGGCGTCCTGTTCCACCACAGACTGTCCAAGACCTCAAACAGCTCTCATTGAAGAATGGACCCTCATACCGCAACGTGACCTCTGTCGACTTATACGGAGCATGTCACGTAGGTGCCAAGCTGTTATAAATGCTCGTGGGGAACCTACACCATACTGAAGTTCTCCAACTGATAAGAAGTCCACCCTGGAGGACTGTTATCACTTTGTTTTCGTCCCTATTTGTACATTTCCGTTTTTCTGAAAATGAACGTGAATCCATCGATGTTCTTTTGTATACTTCAACGGTAAAGAATTAAGGTTTAAATAGTTGGTAATATCCTAGCTGGGTGTGAGGTATTGTTTTGTGGATCATGCCATTACGTTCAAAAACATGTTCCCCTATTTTTTAAACTGTGTATTTAAATCACATTTATTCTTTGCACATTTTCAATTATAATACTAAGCGCAAACATGTATCTGCCGTACTCATAAATGGAAATACGAAAACAGCCTAACCTAAAGCGCCAACAAAGTCGATTGAACAAATATAACCCAACATTGAATAAGAAAACATTCCGCGTAAGAAAAGGTAAAACTAGAAGAAACTATTATCCTGTCTTTCTTTCTATTTACTCACTTTTCAGCCTGATCCTTGTGAGAACCACCTGAATTTGCTAACGTCGCAAGTTGCTGTCGAATGCTTGCCGGTGTGACAGCCATGTTTAATGTTTACATCTAACATATGACTGGCTTCACTTCCGATTGGCGAAATTATTATATGATTGGTTGAAGTATTTTCTTCGCGGAAGGTGCAAAGTAGCTCGAAATAGATTACGCGTATTTTTGTTGTTTATGTACAAAGCCACTGAAAATGATAGTGAAAAATTAAAACCTTATTCGCTTTCTTACCGTATAGGGAGATTTGGGCTGAAATATGGAGCTTAGTGCACAAATATGAGAAGGACGACCTTTGGGCCATTCGTACGCGGCGGTCCGATGCATCCTGGGATCGCAATGGTGGGCGCGTGATTTTGAACAAATACAGGATGCCTGCTCCAGATACAGGTAAATCGTACTTCTTTTTCTTGAATAAGTCTTTAGCGTATACTTGAGACGAAAGATAAAATGATCCTTTCTATGAATAATATGCAAAGATTGTGCAACTACTGTTCACTTTTATTTATGAACCTGAACATCTCGCCCCCACCCATCCTCGACTCGTCTAAGCGCTGAAATTTAGGTCTCTTTCTATAGGTTAGCTGGTCGTCAAACGGGAAAACTTGAGCCATATGGATATGTGGTCGCCGTAATTATAACTTGTATGTAATCTTTAGAAGTGTTATTTAGTATATCTGTTTGTGGATATGAAACAATTGGTGAATGAGTGTCATAATATTTCAAATTTCCCTGCCTTGCTGGCAGAAAATGGCGCGTCATTTGAGCTCGGCTGCTCTGTAGCTTTGCGTAAATGGCGCTTTGATGTCGAGGTAGTCGAGCACGTATCTGATATCGTAATAAGGTGGTACTTAAAACAGGTTAGGTTTGAGGGAGTTTGTAGCGGAAGATTGCGTTTCAGAGCCGCCGTTTCATTAGCCTCAGTGCTATCAAGGATGTATTGTTTACTATTGTGAATATGTTAACCTATATTTGATTTGTCATGTAGGCTAGTACGAAAATTTTTCGAATTTAATTGAAGCATTTCAACTCATGTTAATGAAATTGTTTAATCGTTTTAAATAGGGGGTTTCATTTATAAAAAGCGATGGTATTGTGCAGTTGTTGATGATTGGTTCTATGATTATT
This sequence comes from Anabrus simplex, assembly GCF_040414725.1. Classification (NCBI taxonomy): domain Eukaryota; kingdom Metazoa; phylum Arthropoda; class Insecta; order Orthoptera; family Tettigoniidae; genus Anabrus; species Anabrus simplex. The sequence goes on from NC_090265.1 coordinate 829,273,308, forward strand.
CTCAGTATTCTTCATGTGTTGATTTTGTTTAGCTCTGAATCTGATATACATATACAAAGACATTCGATGTATTTTGCATTCTAATGTGTGATTCTTTATGAGGTTTTTCTGCTCTGTTATAGGTGGAACCAAATCCCCAGCTGGGGCTAGAGCAATAGTCGAGACTCTAGGTTTACATGCTGGAGATCTAGGTGATGGAGATCTTAGTGCACTTGCTGTACAGCACTCCGGTGATCAGTTCTCTTCTTCAGAACTGGAAACATTAGCCAATATCCAGGCAGAACTTGAAGGTTTTAATACAACTGTGGGAGTGGAAGGCTCTTTAGAAGATGATTTGGATGCTGGTGAGGACAGTTTAGGTCCAGTAGGAACAATTGAATCTGTTGTGACAATTTCTAGTAGAAATCATGGGCGGGGCGAAACTCCTTCACCTGAATCCATATTACCTGAAATTACGGAGGAAACGACTCAAGAAATGGATATTCATGATATCGCTATGTCTCCTCCGTCACCCGAGCAAGAACTCACTGTTCAGTTATCCTCTTCACCTTCTCATCATCAACTTTCAGCTTCATGTAATAGTTTGAACATAACACCTACATCAGTGACTTCAAAGAACCCTCAAACTGCTGGTTCGTCTATTGTAGTGATACAATCGCCAGTTGCTTCAAGTACTAGTGGTGTGCCAACCAGTGTTTCAGTGAGTGGTGGTCAGATTGTAGGGAAAATTTCAGGATTATCAAGTAATGCGACTGTCAGTTCAGTGCCTCAGTTTCAGTCAATAACCCAAACACTTGTGACAGCAAAGTCTGCTGACGGGAATATTGTTCAGCTTCGACCTTCAGGAATTAGTAAACCAGGTGTGGCAACCAGTTCAAGTAATTTTACACCTGGGACTCTTCAGGGAATTAAACCTCTTCAGAATACCAGCAAACGTCCTGCAACCTCTGGATCTGGTCAGATGAGGAACGTTAGTATATTTTTCTTTCTTTTTCTTTAATTTAGAATAATGTACATTTGTATGATTGACTTTTACTACTTTTAAATTAAGTACCTGTATTGCTATTGTAGTGTATAGTATAGTACCTTTATTTTCTCGTGATCCGTACAGAATTCTTCCAGTTAGGCTATTGTAGTGTAAGGACCAGTTAGCACTTGAGATGTACTAAATTCCAGTTCATAATTTCATTACGGTAGTTCAGATTGGAGACTGATGTATCAAGAGATTTTGTTTGGTTGTTATAGGCCTATACCTAAAACATTTGATGTGCCTTAAACTTGTGCTTTTCCTAAATTATTCATTAAGAAATTTCCAATGGAAAATACTGAAATGGTACTAGGTTAGATTGTAAATTAAGCATGAGGCATAACTCCATATCATTAATCCTTGATGAACTAAACTTTATCCCATTTGTGATTTTACCTTGGTTGCCAAAAGTGCATGTGGCAATGGTTCAAATCTGTCAGAAATTACTGATAAAATTAAGAAATTTATGACTACTTGGTACATTGAATGCAACAAAATATTTGATGTCTTCAGGGGAAGGTTAAGATTGTACAGAAGGGAGACAGTTGGGTTTATGCCTGCTCTTTTCAACTGGATGTGAGGTTCTTGAGGAAAAACTTTTCTTGGTTCTAGATTCCTTCCCAAATCCTTTAATAGCTTATCTGGTATGAATTCACTTTCATGAAAAGACAGGTTAGGAGGCAGTCCTTATAAAGTGTATGCACAATTTACCTATCACTGCATAGTACTAGGTCTAAATTTAATCAAATCTGGAGATCACCAATACCCTTTCAATGTACACACACATATACATATTCATTTTTTGCCAGTCATGTTACAAATGTGTGTGCCAGGTGACAAGAAACCAAATTACTTCAAACAAGGGAAGAAGTAGCCTACATTGGGACAAAGGCCCAATATTAGTATCATTCCACATTATTTACAAGATTGACAGTTTGTTTAGAAATGATCGTATATAGTAAATGTTTAATTTAAGATTATTTGATCTGGCACAAAATTTAGAATTGTAAAGTATAAAAACATATTAAAAAATTCATCGACAGCTGGAGAGTCTACTGTAACATTTGGTAAAACTTTACCGACTAATTAGCTAGAGAGAGGTTAAGAATCCAATTTGGCTCGCTTCACGTGACATCACAGTGCACTACATAAAGTTGTCAACATAGAAATGTAGGTTAGGCTAGTGATAAGACCATTGGGGTTGGGGCAAGGAAAGGGGGTCTGGACACCTTAGCCTCCAGGTTAGAAACACTGACTTTTAGTATCCCCTGTGACATTATCGGTTAGTGCAGTTTATAAAATGCTCAGTGGCAAGACCATTGGATAGTCATGTCGCGGATACTGTAACAACATCCAGCACATGCCACGGCGCGTTAGATTCAAACTCTACAATTTCATTATTTTCACAGAGTGTGGTAGTAGTGACCCACACACGATGTGAGCTCTGTCGGGAACAATAGGAACCCTGGAAATGTCCAGTTTTCGGATATTGAGATAGTGTCGTTTTTCTGTATACCAGTAAGTAAGAATATTCCTAGGGGCGGTTCATTGGGTTCCTGGCAAGCATACAGAAAGTATATCTCCTCTCATCTAGTTTTGCAGGATTTTCACCCAATTTTTATTTCTTATTCGTACTCCAGCTTATCAAACTATAACTTACTTCACTAATTTAATTATCTTTCTGCTACTAATAATAATAATAATCGTATGGCCTCAGCTACTGTGTGCAAACATTTCAAATTGATGCCATCTGGCTGTCTGCTTGTCAATTTCGACATTGCGTTTTACTCTAGGTCCACTAGATGGCCGACCGAGTAAACCGAAACTCTCCTGGGCGTCTATGGCTGAGATTTAATTAATTTTGTCGGGTAAACACCAAATGTGTCACCAGAGATCTTTTACATGCCGACATCATACGACATGGAGTGTCGAATGGAATTTTTTCCGCCCTTCAAAAATCCGACTAGGCCTACCTCTGCTGGGTTTGAACCCGCTATCTTGGGACCCGGAGGCCGACACTCTACCACTGATCCACAGATCTTTCTGCTTTAAACTTGCTATTGTTATTGCCTCTGTGGTTTTGATTTTGCACACTTTTTGGTGTTTAATCATTCTTACATTTTTTTATGAAAGTCTAACATTGATTGAATCTCACTGCATTATTTCCCACATATATTATTAATGTATTAATTGGCATACATGCTAAAATAATATACCATAAGGGGCTCATTTCTGTGCCTGGGCAGAAAAGCATATACATGTGGAGTAACGTGTTCGCGGGGTAAATAAATTAGTACAGAACTTGGTAGCGTCCTATTTCTAAGATTTATTAACTAAGAAGAGTAGAAGAGACAAAATAAGGAATGAGAAAATCCTGGAAGAAATTGGAGTGGAAAAAATGAATGATAGAATGGTTTGGGCACATAAAGCGAATGAGCAATGAAAGAATGCCAAAAAAGGTGATGGAAATGCAAATCCAAGGAAGGAGAGGCCGTGGACGACCATGATTGAGATGGAAGGATACCATCCAACGCAGCATTATAGAAAGAAACCTGGACTGGGACACAGTGTTGGAGGAGGAGTGGTGGAAAGACCGAAGAAAGTGGAGAGGAACCATATTTGCCCCTACCCGGCTACAGCTGGATAAAGGGAAATGATGATGATGATGATGATTAAGCACTACAATTACAGATTTACACACACACACAGACGAAAGCCAAGCCTACAACTTACACAAGTACACAGTTACACACTTACACAGTTCGTGCTCTCTCTCTTAGCTTCTCATATTCCATATATAGTGACACACACAGAGTCATCGATTATTTACACTACACTCTCTTGGTCACACTAATTAGCGCTGTCACTGTCCACAGCCTACACGTCAGTCCCGCAGGTTGGGATAGTATCTGCTATTCACTCAATCCGTCGAACCCCAGTGCTCCCTTCGCGCTGCTCGAGAATACCCAAAGTTCTTCTTCAGCAGCCAGCCTCAAGGGACTCGCACAACATCAAGGAAACAGGAATGAGTTCTCGGCTCCAACAGGCAGATACTCTATCAGGCTGACATCTCAGCCCAGGCTATCACTGACTGCGCTCTTCGCTAACTCACACCAGCGAACCCAATCTCTCACTCACTAACTCACTCTCACTCGCTCTCTGTCTAACTCTCACTGACTCCAGGCAGGTCGTTCCTCTCCTATATATCTGCGCTGGCCCTTTGAGAATAGTCCGGATGCTCGATGGATCCAGGAATCTCGCGAGATGGAACACTCCAGGTTAATCGTGGAGTCATTTCCATACTTCCTCTGTTATGGGGCCGTGGGCGGAAGCGAGTGGGGCTGGCCTAGCACTTAAGTGCTGCTCGTGATTGGCGCAGTTGAAGTGTAAGGGGTGGGCCTATACGGTGCCGGGCTGGGCCCACTGCCAGTTGGCATGGCGGACGCTATGACTGTTACAGTATGTATGATAATTCTATTCTTTTAATACAAGTTTGGATACCAGTAGTAGAACTTTCAAGATTCAGGTGACATTCAGCAAGAAAATATTTGAAGAATTATTAAATAATATCGTGTGCCCTTGTCCTTTCAACTACAGCAATTTTGCTCCAGCTGGAAAGGAAATTGGCCAGTAAAAGTTTTGATAATTTTCTCTTTCTCTCACTCACTCCATAGGCTTTTGGGGGACGTGGAGTTCCCGTGCCGATCTCGCAATCCTCTTCCATCCTTTTTGATCTTGAGCCTGCTCTTCCCAGTTATCAATTTGGAGGGTCTGGCAAGCATTGTTAATCTCCTTCTTCCAGGTGCTTCGGGTTCTTCCTGAGGTCTTTTCCCATTAAGAGATCCCTTGTATAGATCTACTGGTGCTCTGTTATCCTGCATCCTCAGTACATGTCCAGCTCAGCACAGTCTGTTGGATTCTATCACACCCATTATAGTGTGTTGTTGAGAGAGGGTGTAAATCTCATAATTAGATCTTTTCTGCCAGCTTTGGGAGATAGGATTGAACCATGGGCCAAATATTTTTCTATAAACTTTATTCTCAAAGACTTGCAACTGCTGCTGCTCTTTCTTGATTATATTCCATGTCTCGGAACCATACAGAAGTACTGGTCGAATGATTGTATTGTAGATAATCATTTTTGCATTCCTTGTTAAAAAACTTGGAACCTAATATATGGCTCATGGAGTAACATGCCTTATTTTCATTCTTAATTCTAGCTTGGTGTTCCTGTTGCCTTTGCTCATCGATTAATACACCAAGGAATTTAAACTCCTCGACTCTTTTAAAGATATATTTCCCAATCTTCAAAGGCAATCTGTCAACCTCCTCATGATTCGGTCTCTGTATAACATGTAATGTGTCTTTTTATCATCTACTCATAAGCCAGTTTTTGTCGCCATTTCCTCTAGTTCCACAAATAACTGCCTAATTTTTAATTCATTGCGGCTAATAAGAACAATGTCATCCACATATGTTAGGATTTTATGTTGTCTCCTCAATATGATGCCAGCAGGTATAAGAGCTAATTTCCTGATAATCTTCTCCAGTGCACATGTTAATCAATTTTATGGGAAAGCCAAACTCCATCATGTTCCACAGCCTTGCTCTATGGATTGAATCATATGCCTTGAAGAAGTCTCTAAAGAGATAATGAACCAACTCCATGTGTTCACACACCTTACCATTAATAGTCTTAATTACAAACATGTTGCCATTGATGCTTTCACGGCCTGTACTTATAGACATGATGTAGGCTTTTGGGCTTATGCCATGTCAAATGTCTACAAATATGTTGCCTGTAGTGGATCTGTTATTACGAAAACCGTTCTGATGGTCCAAAATAACATTTTCAGCAAATGGTTTTAAACTCTGTAAAAGAATAAAAGACCGGATTTTGTGGGCCGTGTTTATAAGAGATATACCATTATATTGAAGTTCTTCCTTATCCCTTCCTTTACGAATTGGGACAGTAAGTGATTCCTCTCATTCTTTTGTAATAACTTAATTGTGCCATATCCATATCCATAATCTTTCTCCACCATATATAATAAGCTCAGCAGGAATGTTGTCACTACCTGAAGCTTTATTGTTTAAAAAAAGTATAATCTTACTTTGTAATACCTCTTGATATGATGGCTCTGGTATTTGTTCTTCTGATGGGGAACTAGATGGTTTACCAATGCAGGTTTCTGGATCACCACAACTCACCAAGGAATCAAAGTATTGCTTACAGTAATTAATAATTTGTCCTGATCAGCAATTAAATTTCCAGGCTTATCTCTCATAATATTCGAACTTGGTTGAAATCCATGTTTAATTGTGTTGATAGTTCCATACATCTTGCGGATATTCCTGTTTTTGTAGTCCTCTTGGATTGATTCTATTTGTTGTCTCAGGTAGACTTTCTTCTTTCTACAAATTAATTTACTACATTCTTTCTGTTTTTCTCTGTATAGTTCCTCAACATCTAGGAATATACTTATTAGACTGCAGCCACTTATTACGCCATATAGCCACTTCATTAACTGCATCTTGACATTTTGACATGCCTCATCAAACCATTTTTTTTCTTAATAACACCTTTTGGTATCACTTTCATTGCTACTGCGAGTGTCATGATTTGTTTCGCGTTATTCCACATTCGTTCACAAACTACCTCATTTGTTTCATCAATGTCTTCTATTGGATCTTCTCCCACAATATCAAATCTGATTGTAATTCACACATTATCATCTTTCATTCTCCTGCTTCAGCTTCTGAGTGTCAACTTTGCATCTTTCCTCAGTCTATGACTTACAAGAGGTTTTCAATTTAATTTTAACAGAAGCAATTATCATATTGTGATCAGATCCCATCTCAGCTCCTCTGTAAGCTCTGATATCAGTTATGGAGCTTCTGTGCCTATTATCAATTAGTACATGATCTGTCTGATTGGCAGTGTTACTGTCACACGAATACCCTGTTTTCTTATGTATTTGTTTATGTAGGGACGTGGTACTCAGCACATTCATGTTTGTGGATGTAGCAAAATTGATTAGTCGAATGGCATTATCATTGCTTTCGTCATGCAGACTTTCTCTTCTTATTGTTGGCACAAACATTTTTTCCTTTCCAACTTTTGCATTGAAATCACTAAAAATCATTTTGACATGTTTAGGTAATTTATTCCACAATTTTAACAAATCCTCATAAAAGGAGTCTTTAACATGATCATCCTTGTCGTTTGTGGGGGCATGGCAGTTCAGCAGTGATATGTTAAACCATTTAGAATGTACCCTCAGATTGCATAGTCTTTCATTTACATGTTCGAATGACAGCACTGACGATACTAGTGAATTTTGGACACAAAATGCAGTACCAAATTTGTGGGGTCTAGTTTTTTTAGCACTCTTAAAAAATGTATACTTTTCCATGTCTTGTATACCATTACCTAATAATCTAGTCTCTTGAACTGCAGCAATTTCCACTCTATACTTCTCCATCTGTTGACTGAGGAGTTTGAAAGATCCAGGTTTATACAGGGTTCTTACATTCCAAGTACCTATTTGTAAAGCCAATTTCCATTGCAGGGTCGTCGTATTTTGATATCCATTCTTATTCATCTGAGGCAAATGTAACATATTCATAACAATCTTTTTTAAATATTTTTTATGCAATAGATCGTTAACCCTATATGCAACCCCCCAACCTGGAGGGCCAGATATTGTTCTCTTACATTTAAAAAATCTAAATGTCCACCGGTTGTGGGAGACTTCACCACAAAATACAGAGGCGGGGGCCTAAACGACTGAGCTACACAGCAGATCATTTCTGAAATTCCTACCATTTGTAATGAGTCATTATGGGGTTTGTTCTGTTTTTCACCTTTTACACTCGAATTATTTGTAAGTTCTGATTTCTCCCAACTTGTATTTATTTCTGTCAGCATTCTTCATATTTTAAAACCTGGTATTAAGTACTGGTTGTAACAATATATACAGGAAGGAACTACAGAATTAATGAATGTATGGTATTTACATGACACAAAGTCGTTTAATCAAAGTTGTAGTTGGTGGTTGGCAGCGTGTAAGTATAGCTCTGCGAAAACTACAATATTTCAGTGCGTTTTAGGGAAATATGACATGTGAAAGTGCAGTGTAGAGCGTACCACAAGTGCAAGCTCAAGTGTAGTGAGTAAAATCGTAAACCATATGGTGTATTACCATAAATTAAGTGTCTCATAGCAAACGCGTGGGGAGAAGGCCAGCGCCATTTTAACGCAGTGCACCAAAGAGTATAAATACAGTGTTTTAGGTTACAAATAATTGGTGATAGAGAAGTGCGGGAAATAGTAAGAGTGTATATATGAAACATACCAAATTCTAGTTAACAAAGACTAGGAACTTTTGCTGAAGAGACTGTGAAACAGAAGAATTCTCCGCAGTGTAGATAATACCAGTGATTCATCTGAATACGTGAAAGTAAAAGAAAGTGCCATACTTGCAAGGAGTTCAAAATCTATGGAAAGTTGTCAACAGGGGACATATAACAATTAGGGCCTTCTTGGAGATTATAGAGAAATCCAGCAGTAACTCAAGATGCCAACTAACAAGGAGCGTGCAGAAACTGGTGTGGCAGAGAGCATACAAGAGCAGCAGTGTGATATATGCAGGAAGGTAGTCAGAAACGAGGATCATGCCATAGAATGCGAGAAATGCGCCAGGTGGCAGCACCAGGAATGTACTGGCATGACGAGAGGAGAATATGACATCATCAAAAGGAAGAACTGCAGACTAACATGGCTCTGCAATGAATGCAAACCGGAAATAACAGTATCAAAGAACGTAAGGGATCAAATAATAGAGCTGATAGACAGAAAGCTAAACTCCATAATGGACACTTTATTGCAAACATTTCCTCAGATGATTAAAGAGATGTTGACAGAGGCTGTTAAAGAGCTAGGGAGAAACAAGCCGTTGGATCTTAGATAAAAGAAGACAATGGGACATATCACCAACATACGACAAGAGAAGATACTGAAAACATCGATGTGAGTGTAAGCTCTCTCTCAAATAAGATAATGAAAGCGACAACTGGGGTGAACACAACACCGGATCCAAATAGTGAGGCAGAAAATGTAAGGCCAAATGTACGGAAAATTCAATTGAACGAAGACACTCAAGAACAAGCTATTGATAACTCGCTGGTCTCAGAAGAGAGGACAAGTGAGAAAAAACAAGAAAGTGAATGGAAATTTGCCACACGTAGCCGTGGAAATAGGATTGCTACCAACATTAGAGATAGCAAAGCAGCTAAAGTAGAGAAAAATGACAAAGTGAGAGGATCAAGAGAGGGGCAATACAGAATACATGCAGCTGAGAAGAATGCATGGCTCTATATTGGCAAGCTTAACCCAGAAACCAAGAAGGAAGATTTGGAAGAATATTTGAGGGAAAACGGAATAATAGGAAGACTAGACTGCACGAAAGTCAGCGATACGCCAACAAGTAGTGCTTTTAAAATAGGGATACCAATCAGTGAACACGAGGAAGTGTATAGAGATAGCTTCTGGCCCTCTAATATAATCTGTCGGCCATTTCGTGCCCCACGGAGATACAGAAGCCTCAGAGAGTAATGTAATACGGATTTTAACCTGGAATGTGGAAGGTTTAAGAGGAGTATTAAGCAACTCGCCAAGTGACATATTCAGGGACTTTGATATTTCTGTATTAACTGAGACTTTTGTAACTAGAGAACAAATAAGATAATGAAAGCGACAACTGGGGTGAACACAACACCGGATCCAAGGCTTTTACAACATTACTCCAGCCAAGAAACACACCAGAGGAAGACCATCAGGGGGCGTATATTGTCTAATCAAGCCAAATCTATCCCCGTTCCATGTGCTAATGACGGACGAGGACCTAGTGGTAGTAAGAACAAGAATAGGTGTCATCATCTGGGCATACTTTAGACCCGATTGCAGCTCAGTAGATATAATAGACAACATACAGAAAGCATTTGATAGTATTACTAACAACCCCAATGTAATTTTAGCAGGAGATTTTAACTGTCCCTTAGACAGGCCAAGCAGAAAAACCGAGTTAGTTGTGGAATACTTAACTGAAGTAGGACTAACATTAGTGAATGACCGGAAAATGCAAAGATACATCTGCCAAACGGAGGAAGCGCAATAGATCTAGTCCTAGTAAAGGGCATAGAGGTGCAGTCCCAAACTTTTCTCACAAGTACTGATGGGGCACTAATAAGAAAGCACATTCCGGTGATCACAAACGTGTACTGCAGTCCAGCTAGAGAGGCAAGACCTAGTAATGAAACGAAACTAAAGAGATGTCTAAATCTATCTCTACTACAGGAAAACTCAAATGAAACTGACCATATGCTCCAAGAAATCAGAGCAGGAAAGATCGACAGAGTGACACTTCTCCTAGAGGACTACATAAAAGAAGCGACCGAATCGTGGAATTGTAATCGCAAAGCCAAAGAGTGGTTCGACAGTGAGTGCTTCCAAGTAAGGAAGGCAACTTTGAAGAAAATGCGAGTAGCCAGACAAAGCATGGATGTCGTCCACCTAGCAGAATATCAAGCTGCTAGAAAGGCATACAAAACTCTTCTGAAGGAGAGAAAGCCAGTTACATAGAAGCTCAATATCAGACGCTAATGAAGGAAATCAAGGAAAACCCGTACAAAGCACTGCGCCCGCGCCATCCAAGATTCCCAGCAGACATACCAATGGAGATCTGGGAGGTGTACATGGAAAATATACTATGTAAACGGATTTAACACCTACAATGGAAGGAGAAGTTAAACCATGCAGTCCTTTCACTCAAGAAGAAGTAAGGAAAGTGATTTCAAGTGCAAAATCTAACAAGGCGGCAGGCTCAGATGGCCTCTACAACGAATTTCTGAAGACATATCTCCCTTACCTAGAGACAGTATGGCTAGAACTGTTGAACAAGTGTATGGAAACAGGAAACATTCCAAATGTATGGAGAAAATCAGTCGTTAAGATGCTCTACAAAGGGAAAGGAGAAGTAAACAAACCGGAATCATATCGCGGAGTGGCTCTTGAATCAGCAGCTTTTAAGATTCTCACCAAACTGATAACCCAGAGAATCAATAGAATAGCAGACCCGCTTCTCCCTGACGAACAGTTTGGATTTAGAGCCGGGAGATCGACTTTGATGGCAGTGGAATGCCTTCTCCAAGATATTCACGAAACAACCAGGAAAAAGCAAGGCAAAATGTTCGTAATATTTATTTATTACTCCAAGGATTTTGATACAGTAGATAGACGGAAACTTGTTCGAAAACTAGAGGAAATCATCGGTCGCACCTGGCTCACTAGACTGGTTACCAACATACTTTCGGAGAACTATATTCAAATAAGCGACAATCTCTGCACATCAGGGTGGATCCGGCAGACAAACGGGGTATTACAGGGGGATCCACTAAGCCCTCTGCTGTTTAATATCTTCACACAGGATGCAATAAAAGAAATTAAGAAGCAAACACGGAAGGTGAACGCGTACGTATATGCGGACGACATGGCCATTGCGTCTGAGAGTAAAGAGGAACTACAAGTTGTCATGGACTTAATCGTGAAATGGGCAGAGGGTAATAAAATGGACCTCAATGCGAACAAAACAATTGGTTGTTTTTAGGAGGGGAGGAAAATTATCTAAAGACGATTATATCCTGTGTAAAGGACAAAAACTACGAATTAGTAACCAATACAAATATCTGGGGATTACAATACAGGTAACAGGAACAACATTCACAATACACCTAAAGGAGAGAATCATCGCAGCTATACAAAGCATTAGTGATATTAAACACCTTCCACAGCTATCGTTGGAGACAGCCATGGCTTTGTTTAATACGAAAGTTGTTCCAACAGCCATATATGGTCTAGAGGTAATATGGGAGCACCTCTTAAAAAGACAACTGCAAGAGCTGGAAAGTTTGAAGGCTAGATTCTTGAAGAGAGTTCTATGTGTTTCTAAATATACATTATCAAGGCTAGTATACGTTGTTGCAAAGGAGACGTACTTCATCGAAGACATAAGACTTAGATTGTTACTCTCAGCGACAAGGAGTTACAGAGAGTTGCTACAAGAACTGCAAGCAAAGAGGGCTATGATATGGGACGAGTTTTACTCAACTGATGCGATGTTAAACAGGGATTGGACACGTGGTGGATATGATCTGAGGCATATAGTGACCAGGTTTGCCATACACGGGTTCCACCATAAGGTGTGCAGAACCATGGAATTTCACAAGCCAGGACCGGGTTGCGTATGTGTCTTCTGTGACCAACGATGCGATATATACCATGCTGATGTAGATGTTGATTCCCATAGGGAACCTAAAATATTTGTCCTGAATGAGTAAATTTATAATACCAATATAATGGTCCGTTATTGGACATTATAAATTTTCCAGCTAACTCATTCTTGGTTGCCTGCGTTTCGCCCTCGTGTGCTAAGTTAGGCTCATCAGTTGGGACTTAGCACACCACCCAAGACGCAAGGCTAGTGCATACCGTGGAGGCCACTGCATAGGCTATTTGAAGCCACCAGCAATCTCTTCTGAAGTGGAGTATTTTGCTGTGTTTTCATTTCAGCAAATTTGTTTGTCTCATGGACAATAGAGGTTATCAATTGATCACTTAAAAAAATAGCTACCAGTACTCTAGTTCTGTTTTAGGTCTGTTGCCAAAACTTACGAATCCACTGACTAATCTGTAAGGAAATTGGGCTAATCCTGCATCACCCATTCTCCGCAATCTCCAAGGTATATCTGAAGTCGGCACTGTATGACTGAGACCGGGACGAGTTACAATACTATCGCCTCCTCCTTGATTTCTTGCGACGCTGATATCAATATTGTCATTTGAATCACTAATGGATATATCACTTTCATCACCATATTCAAAATTTTGATCACTTTCATGGTCACTAACATCAAAATCAGCCGAAAGAGATGCAAGAATCTCTTCTTCGGTCAGACTGTGTGCCGCCATGCTGTTTCAAGTCGTCCATTTCATGACCGTATCGATGAGTATAATCAAGAAGTTAATATAAAAAACCACCTAATCGATTAGGTGGTTCTTTATATCAACTTCTTGATGTTGTTTCACGCGAGTGCTTTCCATTGTCAAGGAAACGGAGCAATTTTGCCAAGCAAAGAGAAGCTAAAACACACCTATTTGGTTTCTTTTGGTTTCCAAAAGGGACTAGCACTTACAAAACGAAGTATAAAAGCCCTGGCATCCCAGGTAACCTAACAACGAGCGGCGAAACATTATGACGACTCAGGGTCGACACACGAGCTATAATGCTAAGTGATGGCTGTCGACACACGAGCGGAAAGGGTTTACTAAGTTCTGCATATTTTCCTGTCTCGAAAAGGAAGCAGAGAACTGTTAAATAGTATCGTATTGATTAAGAAATTAACGAGCTTGGAGTTTGTATGTAGCATACAGTAATATTGCGTAACACAATTTTGTAACAGCATATGTTATGGATATTTCACACCAAAGAAGTATTTAAACTTTTATAAATTACAGTCTTATCAAGACTCTTGTCTAACAAGTTTTGCACTGAATACCGTAAGCATGTTAACATTAGATTTTGGCAGCTGTGTTTCATAAATACAGAGGCCTATGACAAAGAATAACTTGTATTCCTATGCTTGTAAGTTCTGAAAACATTACACCTGATTTTTCTTCCCTGTTGTAATGCTAATCTCCATTGTTAAAAGATGGATGGACTGCATCTACCATCACATCTAATCATGTAAAGTTCTGTAATTACATTATAGGCTATTTTGTAACCAGATTGTAGCCTAACCTGTTTCTGATCAATCATTTTCACTTGCTGAAAGTAGATAGTGCACAGCTAGAAAAGTGCATCTCTCATGTGCTCCAAATTGCTGAATTGAATTCTGGCGTAGTTAACTGTGTCAGAGTGTTTTAATGCTATCAACCCATATGATGGATTTTTGGGGCATAGAAGAACCTCTTTTTCATGTCAAAATTCCATCACTGGCATTCTTTAAGACCAATATCGGTTAAAGGGACATTAAAAACCATGTTTTTTAAATTATTATTATTATTATTATTATTATTATTATTATTCATTCTCCCATAAATTGTGCCTCACATCACAGGTCTTTTGTAAATACCGTATTTACATGAATAATCCTCGCACCCTAATTTTAGGAAGGCTCATTTTGAAAAAAATTAAATGAACTAAAATTTGTTCTGTTGAAAGAGTAACGTAGGCATAAACAAAAATTTCATATCACTCCGCGAGATCCACATGGTCTTTACGCAAATATGAACGTGTAAATTTACGGATATAGCTGCTTTGCTTGAACATGTTTTGAGAAATACATTATCACTGCTATAAAATATATTTGCCATGAATATTATTAGGCTCGATTCCCTGTAGATTGAAAGATTCGTTGTCTTTTGCGTCACTAGTATCCTCTCCTAAATTACCTACAAATTCGTTACGCACCACGCCTAAAACAGTTTACACACGTGGTCTTTTCTTTACGCAGATATTAACAAGACCGGTGGTAGATAATTCTTTTTCGTGCAATATAAACAGTTGAAACAGACACCAGTGAACTTGGATGTTAGTTTTGCAATATGGTAAAACCTTGTTAATTTGAAGCCAGTGGGACGCAGAAATCGGGACTTCGAATTACGTGATTTCGAATTAACCGCCGAATTACGTGATTTCGAACTAACCGCCAAATCATACCTCAGAAATGCCAACCCTTGCCGCGTCAAAAATTGTTCTAAGATCCGTTACTGCATGCAATTAACATTGATTCACAGTTTAAACCTTTCAAATGCAATGGAATGAACTATTTCCAAAATGTATCCAACAAGATGCATTGACAGTATTCAAATAATGCGTTTGGATAACTCACTGACAAACATGACCTCACGCAACGAAAGAAAAAATCAAAGATGAGAAGTCTATGCTGGCTCCCCTGTGCAAGTACTTTATTCATTGGATTACTGTATGTATTTTTAGGTGCCTTGTATTTGCACAGAAAGTACCCGATGCTCTTAAAACATCGTGGCTTATCGAACTTTCTTATGACGAGGGGAGGATGTCTTGCGGTTCTATCTGCGTTCCAACACAGTACAGTGACCCCATCTCCTTTTAAAAAGTCCGTTTGGACTAGGCATAACAAAAAAAGATGCAGTTTCATTGGATTGACAATATTGTTTGTTGCTTATGAATTGATTACAATTATGAGCCACACTTTTTCGCCAACTGTCGGAATCGCCAAAGAGAATCACCAGTGTTCGCGGATTCTGCTTCTTTGCACACTGACTGTTACATGATACTGTGGCGTTCCTTAAAACTCCTGAATACAAAAGAATTATGATTTCACTCAAACTTAGCACCTATGAAACGAACTGTCAGCACACCGAAGTGAGTGATAGTGCGGAAACCTACCCCTGCACGTTCTGAAAGACTCATTCTATCATGACACGGAGAAAATTTGAATTTAAATTACTGTGTATAATAATATTTTTTAAATGTAAAGGCAGTTTTAAATTAAAAGTCTGAATTGTTTTCTGTTTAAATATGACCTAAATAAGTTTTCTTCCATCTGCGGTTACAGAAAGCATAACTGTATACTCAATATCGTAAACTAGGTGAGCCAGGAGTGTGTTGCCAACATTGACGCAAATAAAACCCGCACCCCAATTTCGTGCCTCAATTTTTTAATAAAAATATGCGGGGATAATTCACGTAAATACAGTAGTTTGTAACCTAACCTGTCACTTTAGCAATTTCAAATGTCCAGAGGTCATTGTCATAATACGGTGAATAAACCTCAATGAGATAACTATGCTTGCTTGTTTGAGTCCATCTGCATGTAGAAACTTGTCTTCAGTTGCATAAAATAATGATCTCTGGCTCAATGCTGTATACTTAGAAAGTAATAGTTTGTGTACATGTAAATGAAGATGATAGGTAAATTACATTGAAAAGTCAGTATAAAGATCAGGACTTACATAAGTCTCTCCAAGTTCCTGTAGCTATTTTTGGGAACTTTGGTTTTGGTCGTGTGTCATTTTAATGTTGGTGTTTCTCAGCAATGGTAATGAATAGAACTTTGTTACAGTTCATGTAGAGACAATATTTGAGTTACAGAACTGACATTCTGTGATGAAGGAACCTACAGGCAAGCACAGTAGAACTCCGATTATCTGAGGTAAAATGGACTGTATCCATTTCGGATAATACAGACGGCCATACGAACATGAAGATTTAGTCAATAAGTATCCGAAGCATCCTTCTCATACCTTTATGAATTTGGAAGTTTTGTCCAACCCTTGTCCCATTTCTCTATGGGGTTGGGTATGAGGTCAGATGAATATGTCGTAGGTTTTTATGACTGGGTGCCCTTCCTGACATCGTCATCGGAGGATTTAATGAGATGAATGATGTAATACATGATAGTAGGAAGGGAGAGTGTGAAACCCGGTGCCGGCACATAGCCTACTCTTGTCGAATAGCAACAAGCGGTTTGCTCAAGGCTTAACGTCCCCATCTGATGGACAAATCTCCATCGACAGTGTTACATGCCCTCACGCCATATGAACACTGTGAAGAGGTTTGGAATTTAATCCAAACTTTTGGCACGCAATTTAGTGATTAGAAATTATATACCATCACCTCCCCCCTACCCTACCAGCTAACATTCTGATATTGAAATTTTTTTGACCAGTGGGGCTCAAGCCAGCTAATCTTGGTGTCAGAATATATATATATATATATATATATATATATATATATATATATATATATTCATATAAACAAAATGCACATTTATCTTTAATTTTCAGTAAATAATGTAACTTAGGCCTAATACGGTATGGTAAAATGAACTGTAGATATAAATGCTGTAATAAAATAAATATTATGTAGTATGACCTGTTCTTTTATTAAGTACTGTATAAATTGTTTCTGTCAGTAGGCCTATATCTATATATATCTATATATATAAAATAAGAGTTTTGTCTGTACATTGCTCAGAATTTGAAAAGAATGGTATTTCTGTATCGGTCATGTCCACAGTAACAAGGAAATGCACGTTTTACTTTTCCATATTTTCTGTCTATGTATGTATGTATATAAATAGTCCGTACACCTTTTAGCGATATTTATTTGTACGGGGGTGAGGAGTAAGGAGGGAGCTCTCCCGGTTCCAGTAATACTGCCAACTGAATGGAAATGAAATTGAATTGAATCGATAATATGATAGATCGATATGAGTTTTCTAAACCTTTATTATCTTAAGCCAACAACTGTGTCGTATACACATTATATAACATTTCTCGATATGAATCTTGTTCCTAGCATGAATTCTACAGTTTGGCTTTGCTGTGTAATCAACAACAGTACTAGTACGTAAAGTGTACGCCAGATGTCGCACAGCGATGCATAAGCGATTCATAATCTGTGTTTCAAAGGTTGCCAATCCAAATCTTGAAGATAACTGCGGTCGACCGATTCAGCACTAGGGTGTCCATGTATCACTAAAAGGTGCGCGTACTATACATGCATCACGAGAAAACGGCTGAAGAGAATTTTATTAAAATCGGTATGTAAAGTCGGGGGATGATCCGCTACAATCTAGGCTATAAATCATTTTATTCACGATGAGTGAAATGTTAGTTTAGGGGAAGGCCTAAAATTTAATCTAAAAAACGTAATATGTTACAGACGTGAAAGTTGGTATTTGAAATCTTCTGTAAAAGCAAAGGAACACGCATAATTTGTTTTCTGAAAATCCACATAAGTGTTAAAGGGGTTGAATTTTTATATTGAGCAATCTGCAGTATATCTCTAAAACTTAACATAGTACAGAAGTGAAAATCAGTATTTTTAATTTCTTTTTTAAAAAAAGTAACACATATTTTTTATTTTCGGAAAAAAAACACTTAAGTTGTTGGGGGGGGGGGGTTAAATGACTGACAAATGGTTGAATTATTTTGATTAGGATGCTGGTATCTCCAAAACTGAAGATATTACAGACGTGAAAATTGGTATTTTGAATCTCCTTTAAAAATAAAGAAATACATACTTTTTTTTTTTTTTTGGAAAAAACACTTAAGGGGGGTTAATATTACTGAAAAATGGTATAATTATTTTTTATTAGGATACTGGTATCTCCAAAACTGAACATATTACAGATGTGAAAATTGGTGTTTGGAATCTTGTTTAAAAATAAAGAAACATATATTCTTTTGTTTTTTAAAAATGCACTTAGGGTGTGGGGTGGGTGAAAAGAACTGAAGAAAGTGTTGTATTATTTTTATGTGGAGTTATATATCAAATACTGAAGATGTTACAGATGTGAAAATTGGTATTTGGATCTCCTGTTAAAGTAAAGGAAAACGCATAATTTGTTTGCTGAAAATCCTCTAAAGGGGAAGTGTTAAAGGGGGTGAATTTTTAAAATAAGCATATCTACACTATATCAAAAAACTTCCCACATATTACAGACATGAAAATTGGTATTTTTAGTCGCTTTTAAAAATAAAGTAACACACATTTTTTGTTTTCGGAAAAACACTTGGGGGAGGGGGGGCTGTAAAATGACTGAAGATAGGTTGAATTATTTTTAATAAGATGCTGGTATTTCCAAAACTCAAGATATTACAGATGTGAAAATGGGTATTTGGAATCTCCTTTAAAAATAAAGAAAAACATATTTTTGTTTTTGGAAAAAAACACATAAGGGGGGTTAATATGACTGAAAAATGGGATAATTATTTTTATTAGGATACTGGTATCTCCAAAACTGAAGATATTACAGATGTGAAAATTGGTATTTGGAATCTCCTTTAAAAATAAGGATACACGTATTTTTATTCTCCGAAAATTCACTTAAGGGGGATGTAAAAATGACTGAAAGTGAGGTGAACTCTTTTTATGAGGGTACTTATATCTCAAAAACTGAAGATGTTACAGACATGATAATTTGTATTTGGAATCTTCTTTAAAAATAAAGAAACGCGTATTCTTTTCTTTTCGTAAAATCCATTTAACCCGCAAGTGGTCACTATATGAGATTTTCTCTCACATTATTTTTTATGAAAGGGAGGTGACTGTTCCCTCTTCTAGCTAAGTTTATAACTGTCGTGGGTAGAGCGATTCATATTTGAATGGCAAACACCCCCTCGCCTAGTCAGAACAAAGGTTCCTATGTGTCCGTGCGCGCTGTGTGAGAGTTTCTCTCATCGCACGACTAATGACGTTGGTGGTATTTTGAAGTGGAGCGGGAACTTACTCCTGTTGTATGTGTTAGTATTTGTATTATGAGCACTTCTTGTTTTTGAAAATGTTACTGTGTTCAGAAACCGTGCTTTGTACGTAAATATTACTCGATATAATGCATGTGTGAGATTTTATGTTTTACAACTTCAGGACGGAAGTTATTTTTTTGTCCATTGCATATGTTATTGTAAGTAGTAACTTGTGTCTTTAATAAACAGCTAATCATGTCCGGTTCCATGGCTAAATGGTTATCGTGTTGGTCTTTGGTCACAGAAGTTCCGGGTTCGATTCCCGGCGGGGTCGGGAAATTTAACCTTAATTGGTTAATTTCGCTGACATGGGGGCAGGGTGTATGTGTCGTCTTCATCATCATTTTATCCTCATCATGACGCGCAGGTCGCCTACGGGCCTCAAATCAAAAGACCTGCATCTTACAAGCCAAACTTGTCCTCGGACACTCCCGGCGCTTAAAGCCATACGCCATCTCTCTCTATCACACAATTAATCATTTCATTTTTATCTAAAACATTTAAGGTAGAACTTGCGTTTCATTTCAGTAGTAAATTTCAGCTTTATGCCTCACAGAACTGTGAAAAATGTCGTATTTATTTTGATGTGAGAGAAACTCTCACGCGCGACCACTCACGTTACATTTCGGCTAGTGACCACTCGCGGGTTCAGGGGGTGGCGTGGGTGAAAAGAACTGAAGAAAGTGTTGAATTATTTTTATGAGGATACTTATTTATCGAATACTCAGGTGTCAAAATTGGTATTTTGATCTCCTGTAAACGTAAAGGAACACGCATAATTTGTTTTCTGAAAATCCACTTAAGGGGAAGTGTTAAAGGGGGTTAATTTTTAAAATGAGCATATCTACATTATATCAAAAAACTTATATACAGACATGAAAATTGGTATTTTTCACTTCTTTAAAAATAAATAACACACATTTTTTGTTTGGAAATAACACTTCTATAATGTATATGTTAATAAATATTTTGAAACATTCACCTCTTAAAAAGTATTCATTACTCTTCGACGTACAAAATAAAATTTCACAGGTTGGTCACTTTTATATCCCATATTTTAAATAAAGGGTTTAAACATTCAAATTCTTCCATATGGGGTTCAAGTGAGTGTTAGATCAGAAAATAAATAAGGGGTGGGAGTTGTAAAAAGGGCTGAAAAAGGGGTTATTTTTATGAGGATACTTATATCTCAATTACTGAAGATGACACAGACATAAACATTTGTATTTGGAATCACCTTTTAAAATTCACACGTATTTTGTGGCAGGAGAGGGGGGTTGGAATCAACTTAAGGGGGTGTAAAAGGAGTTGAATTATTTTCATGGGATTACAAATAAGAAGTGGACTTAAAACAATACACCCCTAAGGGGGTTTTTGCTTTGGTGGGTGAGGAATGATGACAAAAATATGCATTTATATGAAACCGTTTGAATTATTAAGTTAAAATTTCAAATGATATCCTAGGCATTAAATAACAGAAGATTTGAAACAAATTTAACCACTCAGAGAGTTAAATGGGGGTTAAGATCCGAAAACAAATATATTCATTCCTTCCCCCAAAATGGTGTAACGTACGAAGACAAAATTCCAATTCCAAATCCTAGGTGTGAAATAGGAAAACGTTCCAGCCCTAAAATGTTAAATGAAATTATTTATCCCTCCAAAACTATTTGACATGCAAAGTCGTAATTTTACGAGAAGGGTGTTCTTTTATGTCCTAGGTGTAAAATATTGTATACATAGTATGTCTGGAAAATATGTATAAAAGTTGAATAATAACTTTATTTGACAATTATTCATGTATTATAATATGGTCTCCTTCAAAGTACTCTCCCTGAGACAAGATGCACTTCTGCCAACGCCGTTTCCACTGTTGATAACATTGTTGAAAGTCTTCAGTTGTGATGCTGTTCAGTTGCCGTGTCGTTTCTCCCTTGATGGCTTCCACATCACCCAAGTGCCGCCCCTGAAGCACCATTTTGCATTTCGGGAACAGGAAGAAGTCACAAGGGGCTAAATCGGGTGAATAAGGCGGGTGGTCTGTCATGGTGATTGAGCTTCGGGCCAAAAACTCACGCACAGCGAGCGACGTGTGAGCGGGCGCATTGTCGTGATGAAGTATCCACCTGCCCCCTTGTGCCAAATCCAGTCGAACTCGGGCCACACGAGCTCTGAGACTTGATGTTGATGCGCTGTTCCTCAATCAGAAAGAGATCCATACCGACGGCAGGTTAAACCGGGTAACTTTCAACAAGCAGCCGCACACTACTACGGACACGCAGAGCTCTCCGACTCGAACTGAGCGTGGAGAAGATTGGCGACAACAGCAGTGCCACCTGGCGGCACCTCCACGATACGTGAAATGTCACCCCGACGGATTTATACGTATTTTCCGGACACACTACGTACTTCAAAATATATCTTCCCTAAGGGGTTGGGATGGTGGTTGACTCTCAAAAACACAATATCCATTCTTCCGAAACCCTTTCAGGCACTAACTTTTTTTTAATGAAGGTTGGTCGTCTATACTATATATGTTAATAAATTTTTTGAAACATTCACCTCTTAAAAAGTATTCATTACTGTTCGACATACAAAATAAAATTTCACAGGTTGGTCACTTTTACATCCCATATTTTAAATAAAGGGTTTAAACATTCAAATTCTTCCATATGGGTTTCAAATGAGTGGTAGATCAGAAAATAAATAATCATTCCCCCAAAAACGTTTGACGTACTAACTGAGGGCGTATTTTACAGGCTTAGCTGACATTGGACTCTCCAAAATGTAAAACTTTGAATAATAATTTTCAGTATAAAGCCGTAGCGAAGCACGGGTATCTTGCTAGTTCTCAAATATTTATAATACTAGCCGATGTACCTGTGCTTCGCTATGGAATTTTACATTGCATACAGAATTGTAGGTTAGGTAGTAGGCCTATACACGTTGTGAACAAGATTGTATTAAATTGTATAGCTCTTAATGTTACCCTAGAAACACGTAGGGGTAGTCACCAAATGTCTATATAACAAAAGTTATATAGAATTAAATTTTCAATCATATATATCTTTTACCTTTTTACCGTACCGGCTATGATAACAGAGATATTCATGAATTTGTATTTTTGTTGCTAAGTCCATATCAACGCCAAGCCACGAGGAAATGGGTTAACAGAATTTACTGAAAATCAGTATATAGAGTTGGGAATTAGAAACAGCAGTCTAAGCTATATACAATTTTATTCACCCTGGATGAAACTGTAGTTTAGGGGAAGGTGCCTAAAATGTATTTTTTAAATGCCTATGTTATTGGTCCTACCAAAATGACTGTGTAACAAAAGTTATAGAGCATCCGGGAGATAGGGGGTTCGAATCCCACTGTCGGCAGCCCTGAAGATGGTTTTCCCGTGGTTTCCCATTTTCACACCAGGCAAATGCTGGGGCTGTACCTTAATTACGGCCATGGCCGCTTCCTTCCAACTCCTAGGCCATTCCTATCCCATCGTCGCCATAAGACGGTGTGACGTAAATCCCCTATCAAAAAAAAAGTTATAGAGAATACAATTTCCAATCATTTATGTATTATTCAGTTTTACCGTACCGGCTATGATAAGTGGTATTTCAGAGTCTGAAAAAAAATAAATGTGAAGGTCTACAATATTGAAAGCACATAACAATGATTAACAATCACATTACATTGACCATTGCTTGTTGTGATGTTTTTTGTCTCTTATTCTGCCACTCATCTCTGAGGGATTGGATTACTGTTGCGTACCGAGTACAACAGCCTGACTGAATATCGGCCGGAAATAGCTGGGGAGTTGGAAAACTTTCTTGTTTAGCATGCCCTTCCTCTGTCTCATACATTTTCTGATACTGTTGGTACATACACATTGGTTCATCATAGTATTCCAGCTATTCGATCCCTATTCTGACGTGCTGTTTTGAATGAGCAGTGTGCTCACTTAGTAGTAGTATGACCTCGTCTAGAATTACAATTTAGGCCTATTCCAAATTATAGCACCACAATTCACTAAATAACTCATAATTCAATGCTGAAAAGAGCTGTTTCTTAAGAAAAGCATCTTCCTCTTCACATTTATTAAATTCTACTTTCATTTTATTCCAAATTAGCAGCGAAGAGGGGGCTTCTCCTCTGGCTTGGAGGGAAAACTTGCCTCCAACTCAGATTTTTCCTCCGCCAGTATAGTGAATTGAGACTTTCCGACTCATCGAGTACTCCTATGAAAAGCATTTTCCTCTTCACTTTCATTAAATTCCGCATTCATTTTATTCCAAAGTAGCAGTGAAGAGGGGCTGGGAGGAAATGTTTAAGTCAGATAGATTTTTCCGCCGCCACTGTAGTGAACTGAGATTTTCCGACTCATCGGGTACTCCTAAGAAACAGGTTAGTAAAAGGGCATAGTTTTTGCCCTGGGACTCTCCACTATCCCCCTCCCCCCTTCCACCGCTCAAAAACGGTGAACAATGTTCACCGATCACGGCTGTCTGCGGCTTGGTCATTCCAACTTTGAAACTTTGGACCGTTAGATCGGCAGCGCAGTACTGTTCGTTAAAAGTGAGAAAAAGCCGGGCTGAGTGCCTCATACGGTTGGTTAAGGCACTGGCCTTCTGACCCCAACTTGGTAGGTTCGATCCTGGCTCAGTCTGGTGGTATTTGAAGGTGCTCAAATATGTCAGCCTCTTGTTGGTAGATTTACTGGCGCATAAAAGAACTCCTGCGGGACTAAATTCCGGCACCTCGGCGTCTCCGAAAACCATAAAAGAGTAGTTAGTGGGACATAAAGCAAATAACACTATTATTAAAATTGAGAAAATGTTTTTTTTTTCTTTTCATTTGATAGAGTATTTCATATGACAGCATTGCTTTTAATCGCGCCATACTACTGACATCATTGTAACTACCTATGTTCATTTTGGTTGGGAAAACCACTAAGACAGTCTTTCTGAGGATGTAAAAAGGCAGGTGGAGAGTGAGTGTCTGCTATTATAATGAAAACTCCCAACCTGATTGTGACTGGTGGTAGATAAGCAGGCCTCCCATTACAACAAAAATTTCCTAACTCAGTCTTCATATGAGAAAAGACGTTTGGTGACTTCCTCTTCGCGTTTCTAGTGTAACGTTAAGAGCTATACAATTTAATACAATCTTGCTCACAACGTGCATACTACCTAACCTAGAATTCTGAATACAATGTAGGATTCTGTAGCGAAGCACGGGTACATCAGCTAGTATGTAAAAGAATCAAAGAATGTTACAAAAGCTAATTTCTTTGTAACGTCTTACACTTTTAAAAAGTTCCTTTTATTTCAGAGTGGTACCTCGTTTCTTTGCTGCAATAATATAATGCATGGCATACAGTTCATGATAGGCCTAAAACATTTAATAATCACTGCATTAAAATTGTAAAGTAGGGTTTTACAATATCAAAAAAGGCTTTCACGGCCGCAGATCTTATAATCACGGGAATAGAACCAGCTTTTGGGTGGTTAGGCCGTGTGCATTATGCAGAGTTTCGTCCAGACGTGCCATTTAGACTCATCAGCTGGAATGGCACGCCCCTCCAGGACTCTGCTTAGCAGTGGCAGACCAAACTGTGTGGCCCCGCCGTGTTAGCAAATCAAGTTTACTAACCTGCTAAAGGAGAATGAATTCTCCGTTTAAAAATGCTCCCCCCGTGATTATAGGGTTTTACACCTACAAATTTTTCTCAGATAATACGGTGCCTCGAATAATCAAGAGCTTAGATGATCCGCGTTCTGTTGTAATGGGTAAATGGTGTGTTTGGGGAGATTTCAAAAGTGTTTTCCAAATTATATTTCAACAATACTAGCTAGGCCTATAACTTACAAGTTTTTTAAATGAAGAAAGCATGCACATAAATAAAATAACCCTTTCTATAATTAACCTATGGTAACACCCCTGTGCTTCAGGGTTAAATTTACGTTCAGGATGACAGTTATAGGATAACATCAAAGGGAAATGGATACAAGTATATAATGGATTCTGTACTCTACATTGGAGGTTGTAATATGTCACTTACAACATCGAAGTAATGAACACAAGGGGATTTTTGCGAGAAACAGTGTTGTCACTGCTGGCATCACATGAATTAGAATGAAAAGAAAATCATTGTAATAATCAATACACTATATTGATATAACTGTGTAAACATCACACTTTGTGGGACTAGGCCATCTTCAGCCACATAATCTAAAACTGACAAATACTTTCACATATTGTGTTCCTTTAAACAATTATGAAACTCAATCTTAAAATCTAATGGGACATGTTGTATTAAAACATAATGGTTTATTCCATTAATAAATTCTCCTGTATTAAAATTTTAACTACTGTTATTGATGGAGTAAACCATTTTTTAATACATGTTCAATTAGATTTTAAGACTGAGTTTCATAATTGTTTTAAAGAACACAATATGTGAATGTATTTGTCAATTTTAAATTATGTGGCTGAAGATGGCCTAGTCTCACAAAGTGTGATATTTAGACCTACATAGTTACGTCAACAAAGTGTATTAAGTGGATTTTCTTTTTTCATTCTAATTGTAATGGTTCATCAGTACAGATCAACATGAAGATTATTCCATACGATCATGTGAATATGCCTACTTGCAACACCTCTGTATAGCTATGCTAATGACATGGCCCGAGGGTCAACAAACAAAAACGACTTCCTAAGTTAATTTAATATCTTCATAAACTGGGCCGAACTAAACAATGAAAAGGTCCAAATGGTATTCAGAAAAGGAGAGAGAAAGGGGGAAGACACCATCTGCTGTAGAGAAGAACGTCTGAAAGTCGTCAGCACCTGCAGATATCTGGGGATAACACTACAACCAATGACAAGATCATTCTGGATGCTTATTAACCACATATACAATCACTGATCTGAAGCACTGTCCTAAAACTCTTCAGAGCCAAAATTATCCCAGTTCTATGCTATCGTATTGACATTATCTGGGAAAGCTTAAGTCTCACCGACCTCAGGACACTAGAAAGAATGAGGTCACATTTCCTGAAAGTTGCACGTGGGCTATCGAAGTATGCCCTTGCAAGGCTAATGTGCTCAGGAAGTAAACGTTGATGGAGGACCTAGGAATCAGATTCCCACTACCATCAATGGATACCGGTCAAGACTCTTAAAAGAAACAGAAAGAAGAAGGATATGGCTGGAGTTTTGCACAAGTGCAATGATGGATCAAACATGGTCACGACCCAAGAAATCAATCTGCCACATCATAACAGGACTAGCTGTGCATAGTTACTTTTATATGATATGCTGGACAAAGGTGTTTCATGAACCCAAACGTGGATGGGTGTGTAAACTGCAATCAGTACTGTGACAGATAAATTGTTAGTTGTGCAAAGAGATTGACTCGGTTAACCACTACTGGTACTGCAAAATCTAAGCCAGTATTTGTATGAACACCCTGCACGCTCCTTGTATTAATTAATATGCCATTTACATTTCACATAGTTCAATCTTTATAATAATGATAAAATACTGTCCTACATAAAGTGGCAGAGATTGACAGAAATTATCTACTCATTATTTTTATGTAGGCCTGTTAACCCATGACTGGCAAAAGCCTGATATCAGATATTTTTTCCGTTTGCTCAGAGGCAGTACCTGTTATCAGGCATTTTGACATTTTTATTTTATCATAATAGTCACAATATTATTTATCAAAAGGTGCTAATTACTGAGTCAGTTGAAAGAAAACTTTGGTCATTATTGGGAAATATAAATTTCACAGTCAGAATGTTGGCCAGCAGGGTAGGAGGAAGTAATTTCTAATCACTACATTGCGTGCCTAAAGACTGGATTCAATTCCAGACCTCTCCACAGTGTTCATATGGAGTGAGGGCCTATGACACTGTTGATGGTGATTCGTCTATCAGATAGGGATGTTAAACCTTGAGGAGATCTCTTGGTGCTATTCGACAGGAATAGGCTATGTGCCAGCACCGGATCTTACCGTCTCCCTTCTTACTGTCATATCACGTCATTTATTTAATCTCATTAACTCCTCTGAATGGTTTGTGGAGTGGGTTATTGTAGTCCCATCCTGGTTCATGAACCATGGGCTACAGCTGAGTGGCCTAGTAAGGGATCCTGAAATTCGGGATACCAGTTGTAATGGAATCCGAGTGGGCATCTCGGATATATTCTGAGTCATGGCCCTCCTTGTGCTAATGCAGCTAGGACTAGACAATCCTCCAATGGTCCCTAACCCGTTAGAGGAGAGAACCTCAATGGTTATAGTCCTGCTTCAGAGAATTTTCACTGAGCACACTCAGAATGTTTTAAGCAAGCCTTGGACCTATGGGAGTAACAGAGTCCTCGCTCCAGACGAAAATCTTCAAAAACATTTTTTAAATTCCTGTTTGAAGTGAGCAAATTTCCTTTCTTAAAGGCCTTTCTTGCTAATGCTAGGTCACATTTCTCTGTCCTTCTTACTCCTGTCATCAGTAGTTATTCTATTACTCAAGTAACAATATTCATCGACTTCCTTTAAGACTTCATTTTCTAATCTAATATTTCCTGCATGGCCTGACTTCGACTGCACTCCATTACTTTTGTTTTGGATTTATTTATTTTCATCTTGTACTCCTTCTCCAAGACTGTGTCCATACCATTCAGCAATTTCTCCAGATCCTTTGCAGGCACAGATAAAATAACAATGTCTTGCCAAATCTCAGTTTTGATTTCCTTTACCACCTGTTCTGTGTAAACACTAAAAAAGGAGATGGAACAAACTACAGCCTTGCCTCACGCCTTTAGGGATTGCTGCTTCTTTTTTCATAGCCTTCGATTCTTTTCACTGCAGATAGATTTTTGTACAGATTGTACATAATCCTTTGATCTCGGCATATGATTCTGATCACCTTCAGAATCTCATATAGCTTGGTCCAATCAAAATGATCAAATGCTTTTTTTAGATCTAAGAATGCATGTACGTAGGCCTATCTTTCTTAATTCTATCTTCATAAGATCAGATGTAAAGTCAGGATTGCTTCATGTGTTCCTACATTTCTTCTGAAGCCAAACTGATCTCCCAACTCTGCTACAACTTGTCTTTCCATTCTTCTGCAAATAATACATGTTTAAAATTTTACAAGTGTGAGTTACTAAACTAATGGTGCAGTAGTTTTCACACTTGTCAGCACCTGATTACTTTGGAATAGGTATAAGAACATTGTCTAAAGTCGAATGGCACTTCTGTATCATACATCTTAAATATAAAATGGAATAACCTCCCCATGCAGCATTAGCAGCCTCTTCTTGTTCCAGAAACTTATCACTACTTCTCTCCCTTGATACAATCATTTAATATGTTCCTGCAATCTTTCTACCTTGTCTTCTTTCCCTAGAAGTATTTTGCATGTGAGCTCTTAATATTCTACTCCTAGTTTTCCTTTCTTCAAAAGTTTCCTTGATCTTCCTGTATGCAGCATCTACCTTTCCTACAACCACACAACCTTCACCATCCGTGCACTTCTCTTTCAGCCATTCTTCCTTAATTGTCCTGCATTTTCTGTCTACTTCATTCTTTAATTACCAGGTGTGTTGACCATGTGGTTAGGGGCGTGCAGCTGTGAGCTTGGATCCGGGAGGTAGTGGGTTTGAAACCCACTGTCGGCAGCCCTGAAGATGGGTTTGTGTGATTTCCCATTTTCACATCAGGCAAATTCTGGGGATGTACCTTAATTAAGGCCATAGCTGCTTCCTTCCCACTCATATCCCTTTCCTATCCCATCGTTTTCATTAGACGTATCTGCGTCGGTGCGACGTGTTAAGCAGCTTGTAAAACAGAATCTTTGATTGCCTATATTCTTTTCTGCCCTCCTCATTTTTTGCATTCTTGTATTTTGCCATTCATTAATCAGGTCTAATATCTCCAGAGTTATCCACTTATTCTTACTTGATCGTACCTTTCTTGCTAAATTTTCTTCAGCCTTTGCATGTAGTCCTTGTGCAATATGTTCCTTGAAACAATCTCTTATACTCTTTTCTTTCAATTTACCTATACCCCTATCTTCTTGCATTTCTTTCTTCAGTTTCTTCAACTTCAGATGACATCTGCTCCTGGGTATGTTTTGTAATCCAACACTTAGTTTTTGAATCTCTGCTTAATCATAATGAAGACTATCAGATACCTTCCATTGTCACCAGGTTGTGCCCGCATACACAGGTGTTGTTTGTGGTGTTTGAACCAAGTATTAGAAGGACTAAATTATGATCAGTGCAGAGTTCAAGTAGCCAATTTCCCCTTTCATTCCTTTGTCCCAATCTGAATTCTCCTACGGCATTACCTTCTCTTTCTTGGCCTACCACTGCATTCCAGTCTCCCATCACAATTAGATTCTCTTCTCCTTTTACATATTGTATTAAATATTCTATCTCTTCACATATTCATTTGATTTCATCATCATCTGCTGAACTAGTAGGCATATAGACCTGCATGATTGTTGTGGGCATTGACTTGGTGCCTATTTTTATAACAATAATTCGTTTGCTATGCTGGTTGTAGTAGCTTACCCACTGCCCTATTTTCATATTCATTATTAGACCAACTCCCGCATTTCACTTGTTTGATTTTATGTTTATAATTGTATAGTTGCCTGACCAAAAATCCTGCTCTTCCTGCCAGCATACTTCACTTATACCAAACATCTAATTTTAGTCTATCCATTTCCTTCTTCAGATTCTCTAACCTACCATAGGCTATTCAAATTAACATTCCACGCTCTGGCTCGTAGAATGTTGGTATTCATCTTCCTGATGATTGCTCTCTCCTATTTAGTCCCCACCCGGAGATCCAGTTGGGGATTATTTTACCCGGGAGGAAGCCGTCGTCATTACATCATTCATACAGAGAGATCTGCATGCCCTTGGAAGTAAGTTACATCTGTAGTTTCCCATTGCTTTTTGCCATGTAGCAGTATCAACACAGCTAAGCCATTTTAAATATTATTATAAGGCCATATCAGTCAGTCATCCAGACTGCCGCCCTTGCAATTTCCGAAAGGCTGCTGTCTCCCTTTCGATGAACCATTCATTGGTCTGGTCTCTCGACAGATACCCCTCCCAGTGTTCTCCCCAGAACTTTTTATCAGCTGGGTGGCAGAAATGAGTAGCCGGGCAGGGAATACGATGTAAAATAATGAGTATGATAGAATTTTAATTTATTCCCCCCATCCCACAGGACATTAACATTGATATTAGACAGGTAAACATTAACAGCAAAATTGAACTATTTTAGCATTATCACTAAGAAGACATAACAGAGTATTTTGAACTTCTAATGTTCTATTGCTCATTCATTATCACTCGGTTGCTCTAGAGAGTCAGGCGAGTTTGTAACATCCTGCGGAATTGAGTGCTTGCATGCGATTCAACGCTAATCCAGACACCGCTCGCGCACGACATTACGTGATAAGCTAAACATTTAAACTCCGATGTAACTTGTGCAATTATGCTGAAAATAATGAGGATTTTTCTTTTAAATAATTTACAATATTGACATTTTAATTTGGAACACACAATGACTCGAATATGAATTATTATTAGGTAAACCGAGCGAGTTGGTCATGCTGTTAGCTTGCATTCAGGTGATAGTAGATTCAAACCCCATTTTCGGCAGCCCTGATGATGGTTTTTCATGGTTTCCCATTTTCACACCAAGTAAATGTACCTTAAATAAGGCCATGGCCGCTTCCTTCCCACTCCTAGCCCTTTCCTTTCCCATCGTTGCCATAAGACCTATATGTATTGCTGCGACGTAAAGCAACTTGAAATGTTATGTAACTAGCACATATTTAGGTTATGATAGCCGGGCGGTGAGTGAAAACGGCTAGGCGGTGCGCCCATTAGATAGGTCCTAGGGAGAACACTGCCTCCAATATGGTTGCACCTATGGTTCAGCCATCTGCTTCATTGGGACGCTCAAGCCTCCGAACCGCAGCAAGGTTGTGTGGTTCGTGAGGTTACTAACGTTAAATGCAGTACGTCCCTTGCCTCCCACTGCACATGTGACAACTGGTGACACCTTAATGCAGTTGATAGGTCAAGAGGAGCGTAATGGGTTGGCCTCTAGTTGTCCACAGAAAGTACAGCATGCAGAAAGCATGGTGAATAGTTGCTGGAGTACTTTTCTAACTTTAATTGTCGTAAAACAGTGTGTAAATCACACTTACTGAAAATGTGGATTGCTACAGATCGAAACTTTACTATGATGGTCGAGTAGTCTTCTGCCAGGCATGCTCCAAGCAAGTAAGTTTGCTGTAACTAACCTAAAAGCTGCACTGCAGTACCCTAGCATGCACACTGAAGTGTACTTAAGATTTGTATTTTTTATTTCAGGTTCAATGTGAGCACAAATCCCATCTTGAGCAACATAAATCTGCAGCTGCACACATTGCTAGTGCAGCTAGGGGAAAGTCCAGCAGCAGTAAACAATCGCTAATTTCACCTACGCCAGGTGTTGGTGTTTGCAAACGTTCCATGGAACGTCGTAACCAACGCGACCATAAAACATTCTTAGAAGACATCAGTGGCTGCAAAATACCTAACGAATCCACTGCTCGCTTTATTGTGAATGTGTTAGTAGGTAAGCTGGACCCAAATGAACCAGGTAACCCTCATCTAATTCTTTGTAAAGAAATAGAGAAATAACAATAGCGCAATAGCCTGCGTAGTGAGGGAGACTTTACACATATTATGCCCAGCTGAAAATCAGGATAGTAAGTTCCTTGTGTTCGTGACAGACAGTGCTGCCTACAAGTTGAAGACGGGAGGTTCTAGTCCTACCCGAACATGCTACACGTTACATGCTTAGCCCATGGCACAACCTTGCGGGGGAGATTAAAACCCACTCCAATGATGTGAACAGTATTATATCTTCAGTCAAGAAGGCTTCCTTAAAAGCCCCTACATGTGTACAGTTTTTCAAAGAGAAACTACCGGCAACCCCTCTTCGACCTGAGCCAATATTTACCTGTTGGGGAACTTGGATGTCTGCTGATGCTGAGCACCTAAAAGGCATTAAAATGGAAATGACTTGCATGAAACAGAAGCTTCCTGCATCGCTGAGACCAAGAAAGCTCTTGAGTGTTCCACCTTGTCGCTTCCTTTGCATATTGTTGGTTTAGAGGTAACAGTCACTAAGTGCACTTTTGGCTGAAGTTGAGTTATGTATGATTCTACCTCATGAAGTGCATACGAAGGCTCCATCCCATTTTTTATTTTAGAACAAATGACCAAGTGCATTTCTGGTTCAATTATGGCGTGGAAAAGTCCATTTATCTCAGAACTATGAAAATATCACTTAGTATGACCTCCAAACCAATGATATATTAGACACATTTGTTTTATACCAGAAGCTACCCTCCGTATGGAAAGTGCAACTCATAGATGCTCAGGATATCATTGGCAATGTTTCCAGAAAAGAAATACCTGTATCAGTGGGAGTTGCATGTTCTCCGAAGCTGTAGAAGATTCTTCAACATAATCCTGGTTTTGAAGATATGAAAGTCATCAGTTCAGTATCGCAGGGCAAAAAGTATACAGGAAAATTGACCCTAGAGCCTGCATCGTTAGCGTATATGCCATATGCTCCAATGACGTCATGTTCCTTTGAAATAACTTTTTCATCATACAAGAATGTGGCATGTGATAATAGGAGGTTTTATGCCAGAAAATTTGGGTATGTATCTAGTTATCTACTGAAATGCCGAAGGATAACCCACAAAAGAAACCGTAAAATATATTCTCTGTGTGTTTTTAATCAGTATGTTTGATGATGTAAACTTTTGTGAAATAAGTTCATAAATAAATCTCACAGAACTAAAAAAAACAAAGTTGTTGGTGCCTGTATTGAACCATAAAGCAAAACCTAAAGATGCCTATTATAAGCATAGAAGAAACCTAAAATGAAGGTCTATGCCAGTGGTTCCCAACCTTTTGTGGCCCATCTCTCCTTTTTAGAGGTTGACTTAACACCTATTGCCCCCCTTTTCATTTTCATTGTATACCTAATTTTAATTTGAAGTAAAGTGTAAATAATAAAGCAGTTTTATTATTTTAAACAATTTTATTACAGTGTATAAGAACAACCAAACAAGTTTTATCCGGTTACTCTAAAAAAAAAAATAGAAAAAATTAATATGTTCATTTTTACAGAAATTTTTAAGGACAAAGAAGTGAAATAATAAACTAAAATCATTGACATACATAAGAAACAGGAGTACATGTTTTCATTTTTAAATTGGAACCTGGAAAAATTGAAAAAGGTGACAGTTAAAATTTGAAAAAAATGAAAGTTTGATGAAAAAATAAATGAAAGTTGAAAACTTTGTTATTGTTTTATTTTACCTTTTCCATGGCTGCCTTGTGCTTGGTGGATTTCAGTTAAAGCTTGAATAACCGGCTTTATGTTCGTCAAGTTCAGGCGCAAGTCACCTTTGAGGCATATGTCCAACTTATTTCTTTGTTTTGTGAGGAGCTGGACAACAGAACTAAATCCTTTTTCAACTAAATATGTTGACGGGAACAAAATGAGAAGTGGTTCAGGTTTTTTCCACAGTTGTGGATAAGTGTCCATAAACTTCACTCAGGCTAACTCGCAACCGCTCTGTTTGAAAATAATGTTCGGCTCACAGTCATACTTCAGATCCAGAAACTGTGTCTGCAAAGAGTTATCAAGCTTATCCACAGCTTCAAACGAGATCTAGAATCCAATCTAGAATTTGTAACTTGGTCAAATCTTCAAATCTTGATACCATTTCAGTTTTTAACTGGTCAAGGTGATCAGTAAAAATTAGGATTTTGTCTTCTGGGAGTTCAGGAGTCTCGTTACCTGACAGTGAACGCCTTT
This sequence comes from Anabrus simplex, assembly GCF_040414725.1. NCBI lineage: Eukaryota > Metazoa > Arthropoda > Insecta > Orthoptera > Tettigoniidae > Anabrus > Anabrus simplex. Next base: position 829,307,613 of record NC_090265.1, read on the forward strand.
TAAGGGTCGGAAACTGAATCAGCTCTTTACGGCCAATATTTACCTTGTGAATATCAAATTTGGCTATGAATGATGAAATAATTCCTTTGGCTTTGATAAGGTTCATCTTGTTTCCTTGAAGCCTTATACTGACTTTGTTCAATTTTTCAAAAATATCTGTAAAGTACGCAAGTTCCAACTTAGGTTGCTTCAAATTCTCACTTAAAACAGGATCAGACGTGTCGAGAAACTCGGTAACCATGTCAAATAGTTCGAAGAAACGGCGCAAACAGTTTCCTTTGGAAAGCCACCTCGCGGTCGTATGTGGAAACAAGCTTTGATATTGTTGACACCAGTAATAACCAGTTGTAGGGTTTCATGCAGGACATCACTCAATTTTTTCGCAGCTAAGTGTTGATGATGAATGACGCAGTGAAAGTGATGACCTCTGGCACTTCTTTCTTAAGGTGGGCTAGAAACCCAACATGATGACCTGACATGACAGGAGCACCGTCTGTTTTACAAGTGCTCACGTTTGTTAAAGAATCTCTTTTTCCTGAAAATAATCTTGCACCACTTCAAAAATTGACGATCTCTTCATATCAGTGATCAAAGTTCTAGCAAACAACATTTCCTTGGTAATTTCCTTTTGTTCATTGATAAACCTCACATAAGCTAATAAATTTGCTTTGTTATCAATCACAGTCGATTCATCAATCTGTAATGGAAATTTATTTTTTCAACCTATTGGTGAGTTTGGATTCAACGTCCGTGGCCATTTCGTCAATTCGCCTGGAACCAGTATTGTTGCTCAAAGGAACCGATTGACTTATTACTAGGGCCCTCACCTAGCATGATTTCAACATTTTTTTGGTAGCCGGTGAAACAAGAGTTTCACCAATTGTGTGAGGTTTACCACATTTAGCGATCAATAAATACACCTCGTATGAAGCAAGAAGACCTTTGTCAAGATCGGGTGCTCATTTTTTAAAAATAATTCACTCACATTAAGCCGTTGATCAGCTTTAGCTTTGAGGTGTTGGAAATAACTAAGTTCTTTACTCGCTTTATCACTGTGTACTCTTGATAAATGATCTTTCATTCGTGAAGGCTTCATGGCTTCATTACTAGTAAATGTTTTATCGCACAAAAGACAATATGGAAACTGCTCATTTTGCGGGAACGCGATAAAACCAAATTTTAAATACTCAGCTGAGTATTGACGACACTCCTCCTTTTTTAATCCATTGTGCATGAATTTCTACACTTCAAAACAAATCTACGAAAACAGAAAATACACGCACAAAAACTGATCTTGAGGCACACAAAGGCTAGTTGAAGATGAATGTAGGTCAATGGCAAGTGTGTTGTGATGGCAGGAGGGGGGAAGGGATTGAGTCACCAGTCGGACGCGCTGAGCCAGGTGGGGTCTGTGGAGAGGGGCGAGTGCAGTGAATTGGTCGGCTGAGAATAGCCTATGACTCGTGCCACCCGGCAACTTCTACTGTACAGTACTATTTAAATTTTCCCCCTTTGAATACTCATCGCCCCCCAGTTATTTATTGCCCCCCTGATAACCCAAATCGCCCACTTGGTGGCAATCGCCCCCAGGTTGGGAACCACTGGTCTATGCCACCTAAAAATCTTTGCCCTAGCAATGGCTAGCAACAATAAATGGCAGAAAAATTATACCTTATCTTCATGTGCTCTATTATTAAATTTCATTTTTTTAAATTTTTATTTTTGGGGGGTCGGCATACAATTGTTTTGTTATAATTAAATACTGTATATACGATACTCTGTTGGGATTGACTGGTGACAGTACAATTGCAGAAAGTTTCTGAATTTTTTGTGTTTGGCAAAGTTTTAAATGGAATGTTTGCTGCTGTAATGGCATGACATAATTCAGCTTTAAACTCACTTTTACTAGATGAAAACTCGGAAGTGTGCATCAATAGTGCCTGCTTCATTTGCTTTAAGAGCAGCATCTTGTGAAGTGGCCTTTTTTTTGTACTTAGACACCTGAAAATAATAATTTTTTAAATAATGGCACTGTGTTAGTAAAATACTATTGTTTTAGAAATTCAACATGTATTTCATTCGTTTTGCAAGAAACTGGCCGCATTTTTGCATATCAAATTTGTAGACTACGTAGCTACTTACTTGGTAAAAAAAGGAAATCTTGCCATCCATCGAGTAACATTCGTTTAAGCCGCTGATGAATCATGGAAGCTTTCGGTGTTTTTATTTTCAGCATTACGCAGTTCAAATTATGCACGCAAGTGATTCTAAAGGAATAAATGGTTTCTGGTAGAGAAAAGAGATGTACCATATTTTGGTGAAAGCTGAAATTTTAGGATTGAATGAGAAGTACTTCCCTAATATGTTGCTCATCATGGCATTTCGGTGATGAGAAGAGGAAGGGATTGTCATCTGTCTTGGAATGCAAGCAGAACAGACTGTCAAGAGAAATAGTAGGCAGATGCAAAAATATAAAGCAAAAGGTAATAAGAACTTTTAACGTCAGAATAGGCATTTTATGTGCTCTATAGAACATCTTTATTTAGACCTGATTTTCGATGACAAACCCAAATAATATCAAATGCATGTGTTTTAAGGTTTTTGCCCAAATTCTATTGTCTACTGATAATCCACTTTACTGGTTGGCACCTTGTGATAAGATGTAAGTTGACTTCTGACCTTTATTTCATGCTCTTTATGCCATTGTAAACATGCAAAATAACACATTTTCCAGTGTATTGACGAATGCACTAAAGAGCCACTTTTGTGTATTGTGGCCCTCTAAATTTACTGCACAGAAAAATGGAATAACCCAGGGAAAACGGATTCGGGTGACCAGTGGGCACCCTAGCTCTGCGGATGTAGGAATTTCTGTGAATATATTGAAATTTTCCTAAGACAGTAACTTCAGAGGAGACCTACAAAGTTTCCCTTATGTTCTTCCTGTTGGAACAAAATTTCCTTTGATTGTGTTAATTTATTGAATTATCCTCTTCCAAATTTGTGATTGCATTTTCTTGCTTTATCCGGAACCTTCACTCATTTGAATTCTATTGGTTACTTGCTTCGTGTACTGTGACATTTTTGTGATGTCATTCTTTTGCCATTCAACTTATTTAGTTTTTTCTAGTTATAGTTTGGTTCATAAATTGAAGTAAAATAACATTTTTACTTAATTTCAAGGTATATGCCAAAGTCATTATAACTGGAAATCAACATAATCAGCACGGCCAGCCTATAATGCTAGCCACATCGCAGTCTGGAGATACCTTTACTACTGGTCAGCCAATCAAGATCATCAGTAGTACTTCTGGCCAAGGAACACTTCTTGCTAGTCCAACGAAGGCTATTACTCTTGCACAAGCCCAGCAGTTGGGTTTAATATCACCAACTAAACTTCAGCAGATTATGCCTACTTCACCAAATAAGCAAGTAAGCATTCATCTTTTTAAGTGGTAAGATTCCACACTATTCAAGTATGCTTTTCAAGGTGAAGCACTGGAAATTTTCACCTCACATGCCTTTTGACCCACAGAAGATATCATTATTTTGTTTTTACCATGCTAAATGGTACAAAGATTCATATAGAATGATCCAATGAGGGTGTTTGATGTATGAATAATGTGCACATAAGGACTTATGTAGGTACATTCAGTAGTGTAATTATTTCTCCAGTCAATCTTGTACTGTTAGGATGAACAAGCATTGAAATGTGAATTTTCAAATTGGCACCGTAGCAGCAAGCTGCAGTAACGAGTAAGTCAAACACACAAGGACCACAGTAGATGGAAGGCTCAAACGTGAACACTGCTATGCTGTGATTTTATCCATAGCCTTTGCCTATGTGACGTACTGCTTAATACATCCTCCCAGCATGGTGCCAAACTTGCAAATGTTGAAGTTAGCAACATGTAACTGCGGAGCGGAGGTGCAGACAATGGAACACATTGTTAAGGAGTCCCCACTTTGAGCATTTAACGGTGATCTGAGGCTTCTACATCAAGCAACTTTGAGTGCTGTGGACTGGTTGTCAAATTTGGACATTTCCCCTTGATATTAGATATTTTGTGTACTTGTAAAGCCATACGAAGTTGCTATATATATATGGGGACTCTTGACAATCTAAAGTCTGCCATGGATGTTGCTTTACGTTGTATTGCTATTATTGTTTCTCTTTGAGAAGACTAAAGTGTTAGTTACTCCTCCCTGGAGAGAGGGTGTCCTAGTATTTTAAAACCCCCAGGAATTGGGCTACCTGTTGGTCCGCGGGTTGTATTGGTTATTTCAACCAGCCCTACATGCTGTAGGGGCCCCCTATCCACTACCTGGGGACACACTCTGTAGGGGTCAGGTTCCCCTGCTTACTTATTGGAAGTTAACCCCGCCCATAAGGAGTGAGGTTATTTGCAGAATAAGGATGGTGGCAGGTACTTCACAGATGTAAAGGTCATCCCCAGTGAAAGCATGGACAGTGACCACAGATTGTTGGTAGTAGACTTCAATCATAAGAGTAATGAAACACAGAAAATGATTATGAAAAAAACCAAGAAGTCCAAATAAAGGAAGAATACAAACAGAGTTTGCCAAAGGGTGAAGTGACCAGCGTTAATGAAGAGTGGAAGGCCTTCAAAGACACCTTTGTGGGAGAAGCCAAAAACCTATGTGGAGTTACAAGTTCTATCAAAAGAAAAAAGGAGACACCATGGTGGAAACGATAGAGTGAAAATAGCGGTGAAAGAAAGAAACCAAATAAAGAAGGCACTGGACAAGGACAAACAAAAACAGGGATAAGAATTAAATGACCAAGAAATACAAAGACTTCAAGGAGTATACAGGAACAAGAAACTTGCTGTAAAGAACATTGTAAGGGAAGGAAAAGAGAAGAAATGGAATGAGTTTGCAGACAAACTGGAAGAGGACAGTAGAGGATCAAGAGACCATAAAAGCAATAGAACGTGATGGTGGAACTCTGACACAAGAAGAGGGAGAAATTAAACAAGAACTCAAGATCTATTTCAAAAAGCTGCTGAATGGAGATACAGAAAACATAACGGATAGAGGAGAGCCAAGTCGAGTAACCACAACTGAACCACCAATTACTTGGCTTGAGGTTGAATTTGTGCTCAAGAGCATGAAGAAAGGAAAGGCAGTGGGCATAGATGAACTAAGTGCAGATCTGCTGATAGCAGCGGGAATTCCAGGATCCCAGTGGCTCTGCAGACTTCTCAACAAGATATGGGAGGTAAATACTATTCCTGAGGACTGAAAGATGGGCATCATTGTACCTCTGTTCAAGAAAGGAAGCTGACGAAAATGTACTAATTACCGTGGTATCACACTATTGTCTCATGTCCTGAAAATATTGGAAAAAATAATAGACATCAGAATCAGAGATATTGTTGAACCAATTTTGGAAGAAGAGCAGTATGGTTTCAGACCAGGAAGGTCAACTAGAGACCTTATATTTGCAATTAGGATGCTAATGGAGAAATACTGGGAGAAGAACAACCCTTTATTTCTATTATTTTTGGACATTGAGAAAGCATACGGCAGTGTACCAAGGGAAAGAATTTGGCAATGCATGAAAGAACTTCAAGTCCGAGACAGCCTCATAGACAAAGTGAAATTGTTGTATAGTGGGAATAGAAGCTGTATTCAAGTAGGATGTGGTTTGTCGGACTGATTTGAAACAAAGAGAGGAGTGCAGCAGGGCACCTCATTGTCACCACTTCTTTTTATTATTATAATGGATGTAGTAATGAAATCTATTAAAAGGAAAGAACATGGAGATATCAAAGCCTTCACATTTGCAGATGTTGTTGCGATCTGGAGTGACTCAGAAGAGAAATTGGGAGAGAGAATGCAAAGCTGGAGTGAGGAGTTTAAGAAATATGGTTTAAACATCAGCAAGACAAAAACGGTGGTGATGAAAGTGTATGGGGAAGGAGCAGAACCAATAGTCATGTTAAATGAAGCCCAAATGGACAGCGTTCCAGTTTTCAAATACTTGGGTAGCGTTATATCAAATGACAACCTAGCAAAACATGAGGTGAACAATTGATTCAATAAGGCAACACAATTTTACCACCAGGTAAGACACCTGCTGTGGGATGAGCAAATACCCATGAAAAGAAAAATGATATTGTACAGGTCCCATTATACAGCAATTCTTACATACAGTCTCGAAACCACAACACTGACCAGTAGAGATAATTCCAAACTTCAGGGAGCTGAAATGAAATTCCTACGCACTATGATCCAGGAAACCAGAAAAGACAAGATTAGGAATGAGGAAATTAGAGAATAAGTAGGAATAGATGATTCCTTCCTCAATAAGATTCAGATATCAAGACTGAAGTGGTTTGGTCACATGAAGAGGATGCCAGTAAACAGAAGTGCAAGGAAGGAATTTGACAGAAAAGTAGAAGGAAAACGACCCGTGGGAAGGCCACGAAGGAAATGGATAGGTTTAGTTAAGAACGATGTACTGCTGAGAGGTCATGATTGGGACAAGTTGGTGGAGGAAGAATGCTACAAGGACAGTATAAGATTGAGGAGGCTCATATACCATACCTGGGAACTGGAGATGGTTTAGGATGATGATGATGAGTATAGTTCTATTCTTAAAAGTAAAATTGGTATGAGTAGTTCCACTGTATTCAGACACTTGACACCCATTTTGCAGTGTATGTGCTTTTCATACCAGTAATCGTGGTGAAAGCAGAATATTGATATCTTCAGCGGGTCATAAAATACGTTATGTGAAAATTGTAGGTGCTTCGAAGTATGTGTGTTTATCTATAAATGTGAAGATAACTGTATTGACTTATTGTTTATTTGTTAGTTATTTCTACTCTATCATCACACTGTATGTGATTAGTTCGTCTGCCCTTTTGAATACGCATGTGCTTGTAGAATTCTACCTTGTTTAACATCTGCTTAGGTTATGTGTGTGTTTACTTTTCCTGTAATTTTTTAATTAAATTTTTTCTTGTAGTAATTCCCTTGTACCTTTTCTTTAATGGCTACTATCTTCTTTTGTGGGATAAATAATACTGAAGTTATTTGTATCAAGATCTTTCGAAAGCTATTCATACTGGGTGTTATGTTTTTCAAAGACTTATTAGGCTATAGAAATAGTTTAATTTTGCTGAAGTATTTTAAGAATGTGTATGGTAATTATGTTTATCAGAAATAAAATCGTTCATACATATTAAGAAAAAGGACTTGTCAATTCAAAATTTTATTATGCTAAGGAGATCTGAATTCAAGATTTGTTAACATTAAGAGCAATGCTCTCCAACCTGTTCTGTTGTTATAGTAGATACTCCAGTTTCCTTAAGCCAGTGGTTTATTGAAGTGGAATAACAGCTTGTTTGTTTGCAATTTAGGGTGTCACATTTTGCAAGTCAAGAAAATACCCATGCTGTCGGTCTGTTTAGGCTAATGGAAATTAAAATTTTTTCATCATACTGTATGTTGGGCAATATTAATCCTTAAATCTTCTTCTTCAGTTCCCATTTTTAGTTCTCTCCTGGGCCGGGTTATGAATCTGAGACCTCCATTATTCTCTCTCTCTTTTTCTCTCCACAGATATACAATATTCCAAAATGATATCAGATTCTGCATATACATTCAAAATTCCTATATCATAACTTTGCGTATAAGTAGTTGGCCGGCACACTGAAAGATTGTCTCAGTATAACTCCTACCTTCAAATAACTTCTTTTTAATCTGATTATCCTCCAGGGTCGTTTCTTCCCTCGGACTCAGCGAGGGATCCCACCTCTACTGCCAAAAGGGCAGTGTCCTGGAGCTTCAGACTCTGGGTCGGGGGATACAACTGGGGAGGACGACCAATACCTCGCCCAGGCGGCCCCACCTGCTATGCTGAACAGGGGCCTTTGCTGGGGATGGGAAGATTGGAAGGGATAGACAAGGAAGAGGGAAGAAAGCGGCCATGGCCTTAAGTTAGGTACCATCCCGGCATTTGCCTGGAGGAGAAGTGGGAAACGATGGAAAAACACTTCCAGGATGGCTGAGGTGGGAATCAAACCCACCTCTACTCAGTTGACCTCCCGAGACTGAGTGAACCCCGTTCCAGCCCTCGTACCACTTTTCAAATTTCGTGGCAGAGCTGGGAATCGAAACCAGGCCTCCGGGGGTGGCAGCTAATCACACTAACCACTACAGCACAGAGGCAGACACCTTCAAATAACACTGGAGCAAATTTTTAAAGTGTCTTTCGTACACAGTTTTGTTTGGATCTGGTCATTCATCATGGGGACTCTTAACACCCCTTGACAATGTAAGATCTGCTATGGACGTTGCTTTACGTTGTATTGCTATGATTGTTTCCCTTTGAGAAGACTAAAGTGTTAGTTACTCCTGAAGAGAAGAGATTCTGGGACCATATGGATACAGCAACGAGAATGAAGAAGGGGATATGTTAATGGACTTTTGCCAGAGGAACCAACTAATAATAATGGAAAACACTTGGCTCAGGAAGAAAAATAGCCAGAAGATTACCAGGTAAAGATGGGGAGACAGAAGAACAAAAAAGTTGATTGATTGCATATTAGTCAAAAAAGGACATTGGAAAGATGTTACAGCTGTTGTGCTTGAGGAAGCCTTTGAGGGTGACCATAGAGCAGTGATAGCAAAGTTGAAAGTAGCACAGTCACAGAACTACAAGAAAAGAGAGAAAGAAAGATTAGGGTCTGGAGTTGGAAGGAAAAGGAGGTTCAGGAACAGTTTAGGAAAGAATTACAAAATCTGATACCAAGGGCAGATATTATTCATGTTGAACAGGAATGGAATAATTTTAAGAGTGGATTTGTAAGGTGTTCAGAGAAAACATGTGTCAGAAATCAGAGAAAAGGTACGAGAGAAAGAGACAACATGGGGGAATTATAGAGTGGAAAATGAAGTAAAGGAAAAGAAGGAAATTGGAGGGAATGGAAAACACAAAAGACTGAAGGGAGTAGAATGAGATACACGGAAGTAAAAAGAGTGTGCAAAAAAAGTAGTAACCAAAGAAAAACTGGGAAACATTCTCCCAGGAAGTAAAGGAAGAAGTGAAATTATAAGAACTCAGGGTTTGTGAAGAATATAGGAGTAATACTGACAAAACTAGAAGAGAGAATTAACAGATGGAAAAAGTATTTTGGTGAACTGCTGAACGTGAGAAACATGTGGAGGTGTCCAGGCAGAAAATATTTTGGTGAACTGCTGAACGTGAGAGAAGGAATCAGACATAACAGTGTCACTGTTATGTTTGATTCCTTCTCCGTTATTATACGTCTATTCCTGCTGCCTGGAAATTGAGTACTTGTGTTTTGTACGATTGTCAACATTGTAACTTTTCTGTTAATAACAATAATAAAATAAATAACTTAAAATTACTCAAAAACGTACTAAAATTAATAAACATAATCAAAATGTCCGTAGTATGGGCGCCAGAGCTCACCAGAATGGATCCCTCGAATTAGATAGAGCATGATAATTCTTTATATCCCAGGGCGTGTACATAATGCTGCATACTGGTACATCTGTTTCAGGCCTTACCTAACCTTCTGAAAACGACTAAATAGGTAGGAACTGCACCTAGGTTCATCAATAACTCCACTGATTCTAAAATATCTAACTATATTCTCAATAAAATCTGTGCATGAGCACCTCATCAACACACCAAAATACACTTATAATACACAAACAAAAGATTGCTGGAAGACTCCTTATTTACAACAACAACAATGAAAACTGGGGAAACAAAAGCGAGAACTAAGCCACCATTTGTAGTTAGTTCGTTGAACAATGTACATATATGTATATAAGAACCCTTCACTGTCTCTGTATCAACACGACTTTCTGATTCTCATAATGAGCACTTATAAAATCACACAGATACTGTACCTCGTGATACTGCGTTCACTGATTTTAACACTTGTTGTAAAGATATATACATTTGAGCAACACACGCTTGTCGTTCCTCAGCGTAAATTATGGAAAGTCTGAGATAGCTTTCACCAACATATAATGCCAGGCCGCCACAAGTGCTACAATACCTAATGCGTAAGCACTCCACAATTGTCGATCAGCCACTTTCCACGAACATAACAAGACTACGTTCCATGAACGTTTGAAGTCCAGTCCAGTATAGTGCAGCAGTGTCACTCCAGTACCGTATATCCAGTTTCACTCCCATGTGTGTTCGCACTCCTTCATCCTCGTACAGTGTGTGTGGTTCCCGCCATTTGTTCAACCTTTGTAGACATCAGCATTCCCCTTCCTCTCGCATGGTATTCCTACATTGATCCTCGCCAGCCAATCCTGGTAGATCCTCTTGTCAAGACCACGCTGTGGACTCCTTCTTGGTCCCAAGACATAAACAAACTCTCTGGGGTGTTTCACATGAGTCATAGAACTTTCCTACTACAACAACAAGCTCATCTCATCAGACTGGGATATTTACATGACTCATGCAAAGTTTCCAAGTTCCAATATAGCAATTTTTTCCCATCCTTAAAAACAAGGAGACATCCCAGCTTACAAGTATTAATGACAAAATATACAACTAAATGCAGATGATGATGATAATAATAATAATAAATAATCGAATACTGACAATAATATCTCTCACTTCTACATATAGTGGGAGAGTGTGATATATGTACTATCACAACGTCAACTACTCAGTTTCTATTTCCGTTCTGTTTGCATGCACATGAAGTTGTATGTTGCTTGTATGAGTGGCAGATGTTCCGCAAATACCATTCGTATACATTTTGTGGAATATTATCTTCTGTTCTTAAGTCTCAGACGAAGGCCCGTTGCTCTAGAGTCAGTTTAAACCAAATTACAGAAGGTAGAAACATATGATAAGGACAAAGATAAATACGAAAATGGGAGTGTGATTATAATGTGATGTTAACAAAGCATGTAGCCTACAGTATGTTAACACTTTCGTTGTGTTTCCACATTCTCATGATATGCGGACTGTGCTGTGTAGTAAGTCTCGGAAGGGAAAATCCGAAACTTTGAAATCAGTTTAGACCAAAGTATAAGTCATGTATGGGAAGAATGCAAAAATGTGCACGATGACAAATTATAAATAACATGAAAATGAGAGTGAAACAAATGTGTGGCGTTTACCATACATGTATGTCAATACATTCATTACCTTCCTTCTTTGCAGGCTATACTCATCATAATTTGTAGGCTGCCCTCTTAAATAAATCTCAGAAGGAAATGTCCAAGGCTTTGGGATTTAGCCCAACTCAAACCAAATTACAAGTAATGCACAGGAGCAATAAGTAAATAAATAATATTTATTGCTATTTGTTTTTACGTTACACCAACACAGTAGATCTTACGGCGACAATGGGATAGGAAAGAACTAGGAGTGGAAACGAAGCAACTGAGGCCATAATGAAGGTACATCACCTGCATTTGCCAGGTGAGAAAATAGGCCATGGAAAACCATCTTCTGAGATGCCGACAGTTGGGATCGAATACCTATCTCCTGAGTCCAGGTTGATAGCTACGGGACCCAAACCGCGTAGTGAACTTATAATAATAATATAGTTGTCTGTTATTGGACCCTCGGTAGATAAATAGGCCTCATGTGAAAGTGAGAGTAAAAAGGAAATTTGTATCTGATGTATAGGCCTATGTATGATCCAAACAAAACATCTGCCTGGCATTCTGGTTGATCATGAAGGTCCGGAATTAAAATGCATGCATTGCCTTTCTTGTTTATGAACTCACAACCCTAATATGTAGTTCTAATATGAGTGCAGTGGTGCAGTTGTTGGGTACCAAGTCCCCTATGTCACACTGAAATCCACAGTGACCTACTAGTCTTCAAAATGCATTTAATTTAACTATATTCTAAACTAGCGGTAATACTCGTCGTTGATGGGACAATCACTTAGAATGTGCACAATTACAGTTTGTCCACCCCAAGATTATTTCTCACGTACCAGTAGTTATCAGAACATATATGAACCAGAGGAGTGGCATTATACCATCTATCAGAGATGGGTGGCAGAAGAGGAGACAAACACATCACAACAAATAGGAGTCCTGTGTTATTGTTGATAATTTTGTGGGCTGTTGATGTTGTAGACCTTCATATTTATTTTTCTCCCGACTTTGTGATATTAGGGCATCTAATGTAAGGTGAGTACTTTCTCCTTTCAATACTCCCTCTTGTCTTATTCTTAAAACAGTTGTTCCTTCATGATTTTTTCTCATTTTGATTGTCATCTTCACAGTTTTCCTTGTTGATATGGCTGTTAACCATGCAATTTTTCACCTTAATTCAATCACAGCAAAAGTCACACCATTACCAGTTAACATGATTGAACAATATTTCCATATTAGCGATGCTTGGCGTTGATGTGAACTAAGCAACAAGTCTAAAATTGTGAATATCTCTGTTATCATAGTCGATATGGTAAAACTTCATATAAGACATAAATGATTGAAAATGGTATTTTCTGTCACTTTTAATTAATTTAATAGAGCACACAATTTGTTTATATAAAGCGATTACATGTCATTTAAGCATAAGTCTATTATAGGCCTATTTTGCTTAGAGCATTCCACAACATGGTAACGAGGACAAGTCAAATCACACAGTGCACGCACACACACACACACACACACACACACACACAACTATCGTCAGGTTCATGAAAGATCCTAGTTTTGCAGAGTGTATAGTGGTATCCATGAATTGCCTTAGAATTGACAAAATGTCGGAGATCCTGGTTTGTATTGGTCCAAGTTTTATTCGTCATTGCTTCAGTCAAATAGAATTCAGTACAAATATCATTCCTTTTGGCCAATCTTTCATCCAAGAGTTTCTTCCAGTGGTCTGTGTAAGGTAGAGCAAGCTTGAATCTCAAATTTTCAATTAAAAAAAGGCTTCTTTGCAAGTTCATAAACCAATCTTGATCTAGTAAATCTGGACACACAGAGGGTTGTCTTGAAGAATCGGGCTTTGATTTTTTCTAGAGTGTGTAGGTCATTCTTTGTTAGCTTATCCCAAATTATTTCCCGTCCATATGTTAAAATAGAGATTATTTTTGTGTCAAACAAGATCATGGCCATCTTAAGAGGTAATCTATTTAAATTCTTGATGTCAAATATTGCTTTCGTAGCTGCTGCAGCATCGTCTACATCGTCAAGCCCGGATATTTAAAACTGTTTACGTTGTTTAATGTTTCCACTTTATAAGTCACTTTGTCACTGGAGGATGTTCGTCCTCCCTTCCTGAAAATCATGTAGACAGTCTTTTCAATGTTCACTTGCAATTCATTTGTATCTGTCCACTTCTTCAGTGCATCCAGTGCTTTTTGTAGCACTTTAACATCGTGTGATCCTAGAACCATATCATCAGCATATAAATACATGGTTACTTCGTTTGACACCTCTTTTATTGCTTGAACCACATCATAGATAGTAGTATTTATCGACAGGACTACTAGTAACATAGATATTGGAGGATAAATTTTAGACCTTCCCCTAAACTACCATTTCACACCGCATGAATAATATTGAACTGCATTATTCACAGACTTTACATGCCGAGTTTGATTAAATTCTGTTCAGCTGTTTTCTTGTGATGCGCATACATACATACATACAAAGATGGCAGAAAATTAAAAATTACATTTCCTTCTTACTGCAGACTCGAGTGATATATAGAAATACCATTCTTTTTTAATTCTGAGGAATGTATGTCAAAGGAAAAAAATACATTATATTAGCTTTTGAGACCACAGCAAAATATTTTGATGATAATAATAATAATAATAATAATAATAATAATAATAATAATAATAATTCACCGCTGTGTCTTTCATTCACCAACCGTTACTTTCCCCTGTGGGTTTGGGTGGTAGAATAATATCCATGGTATCCCCTGCCTGTTGTAGGAGGTGACTAATAGAGGCCCTAGGGGCTCTTAAATTGAGATGAGACTACGTAAACAACTAATAGGCAATCTCACCACCTGCATGACTGCCCTAAATGCATATCAGTGGTGATTGATTGAGCGAGAGAGGGTGGGTTGGTGATCACGGTGCCCTTAGCTGAGTCCAGGCATTGCTTCCACTCACTTGTGCCAGGCTCCTTGCTTCATTTATCCTAACTGACCTTCCTTAGTCAGCTCTTGTTCTTTTCCGACCCCGACGGTATTAGGTTTCGAAGGCCTAGGGAGTCTCACTTACCGTCCTTTGTGGCCCTTGTCTTTGCCCAATACCTTCATTTTTCAAATTGTTGTCACCTTCCATTTTTTCCCTCTGATTAGTATTAATAGAGGATAGCTGCCCGCCCAGCTGTACTCCCTCTTAAAACAGCAATAACCCCCCCATTCCTCAATTGTTTTCAACACTTACTGATTTTTATTGACTATTTACACATTTTCTTAGCTGGGGAAAGAGCCACCATCACAAAATATCATCGTCAGGGAACGGATTTATATATACTAATATTATTGAAATATGGAATTATATATGGACTTAAAATTACACATATAACATTACTTTCTATTTAATATCAAAGTTCAAAGAAGCTAAACAAAGTAGATCTACATGCAACATAATGTTGCACTTCTCATTTTAATATATTTGAAGAATACACAATCTTTTATTCTCTGTTACCAAAACAATGGATTAGAAAATGTTATTTTGAATGCTGGAAAGTGAATCTCCTCCTATTATCTCTAAGGACAGATTTATATTGACTGAAACTGTGTTCAACATCGTAAGAGGTAATGGAGGCATAATTCAATTTCACAATATCTGCTGGGGTTAAATCCAATGTTAATTTTACACTTAAATCTCCACACTGCATTGCAGCAACCTTTGTCATTTCTTCATATCAAGAATTCTTTGCAAGTGCAGTGGTTGACACTCTGTGGCCAGAGGATACCCATAGCCTCATTGAACACTTTTGCTATAGTTTTGTTATCGTACTTTTCTAGAACATCATAGTGTAAGAGAACCCATTTATACTAATCTTCGCATAACAAACCAATGATTACGTTGCCAATTAGCCTGCCTTCTTTTTCTGTTGTCTCATCAATGGAAACCCAAATTGGACCGTCTTTAATCTCTTGCCTTATCTTCCGAACAGTTTCATCGTATATGGCTGAACAGTACGTTTTTCTGAATGTTGACTCATCTGGGATGGATCGTGTAGTATATTTCTTGAGGAATTCCCTGAAACACTGATTATTCAGTTTGAAGAGAGGTATGTCAGGAGAGATGGGAGCACGGCAGAGATCGGTGTTGAACTTGGACGTTACACTGGAAGTTGCTGGTTGTGTCAGATACAACTGCTTGGAATCTCGTTGTTTGTTAGCCTGGTGTTTACTGGTTGAAACGTGCTCTTACACAAGGAACCTTTGAGTAGATGTCACTGTACAATGACACAAATTACAAAATAATATCTTACTGTCATTTGATAAACCATCTTTAAATTCTGATCCGTAACTTTTCAATTTTAAACTGGTTGACTGAGCTACTTTAGGCATATTGTACAACGTTAATGTCTTCAATGAGTATCAGTATACAACTGCACACACTGAACGTACAAGGACACTGTGATCCATCTCACTGCTAATTCAAACTGTGGATGACTGGTAGTGAACTAGATGGAGTTATGAAGCAATCAAAGGGAATGCCCGAATTACGAACTAATCCGGAAACCATTAGCACATCGTCGATGAATGAGATTTCCCTAGTTACGAAATTATGGCACAGGCACAGTTGATGTTATGTAACGCAGCTTATCAGTGCTGTAAGTGTGATTCAGATAGTCACGGTATTGACCGGCTGATCTCCGCCACTTCTGGGCTCAACCTCTCTCTTTCTTTGCACCCCTTATTAGCTTATTTTATCAGCCCAGACGT